>NW_022681471.1:22650848-23250848 GCF_009764315.1 Trachypithecus francoisi | reverse complement strand
TATATGGTAACTCTACATTTTCACTTTTAGAAACTGTCAAACTGTTTTCCAAAGGCGCTAAACCATTTCACATTCACACCAATCATGCATGAGGGTTCCAATTTCTCCACATCTACACCAACACTTATTGTTTTCCATGGTTTTTTTTGGTGGAGGGCGGGGAGGGACACAGTCTTGCTCTGTTGCCCAGGCTGGAGTGCAGTAGCTTGATCTCAGCATCCTGTAACCTCCCTGGGTTCAAGCAGTCCTCCCACGTCAGCCTCCTGAGTAGGTGGGACCACAGGTGCATGCCACCATGCCCAGCCATTTTTTTTGTATTTGTGTATGTGTGTAGATGGGGTTTCACCATGTTGCCCAGGCTGTTCTCGAACTCCTGGACTCAAGCAATTGGCCCACCTTGTCCTTGCAAAGTGCTGGAATTACAGGCCTGAGCCCAGATTGTATTTTTTTGTTTTCTGTTTTTTGTTTTAATGATAGCCATTTTAGTGAGTGTGATGTGATCTCTCATAGTTTTGATTTACATGTTCTTAATGACTAATAATAGCGAGCATCTTTTCGTGTGCTTACTGACCATTTGTGTATCTTCTTTGGAGCTATGTCGATTCAAACTATTTGCTCATGGCTGCTCTGTCGATGGGATAGCCATTCTTTTCTTCCTTTACTTTCTTAATAGACTTGCCTTATGAATTCGCCTCGAATTCTTTCTTCTACGAGATCCAAGAACCCTTTCTTGGGGTCTGGATCAGGACCCCTTTCGGGTAACATCTTTTTGGTGACCACAGAGGGACAATAGAGAAGAACCCACACACCCAAAGGCTAACTTACAGTAAGTGGTGGGGTCTGGTAACATCTTTCTAGTGAACCATGGAGGGGATGATACTAAGGAGACCCCAGACCCAAAGAAAAATCATCTGCGCCCACTAATTGACTGACTTTGGGTAAGTGGGGTGCATATACCCAGGTAAAGGATGGGATTGGGTTAGAGGCCCAACTTAGGGGAGTTAAGAGTCTCTCCTAAGACAGAGAGGGTTAAAGGCCCCTCTTAATAAAAGGCAAGGATGATTGACCTAACTTGAAAGGTTAGAGCCCTTCCTATGATTTAGGGGGTTAGAGGCCCCTCTCAGTCAAGTCCCTCGTGGCGAAGAATGGGTTTGGCACTATGGGGTGTTAACTGCTATTCTCTTTGGGTTATCTGCCTTGCACTCTTTGCTGATGATTAGGGTGGCAGAATTAGGCATGTACAGGACCATGGGACTTGGGGGGCTTTTTCCTCCACAAAAGGGGAAACTTGAGAGCTGATGGGACTGCTGGAAAAGATCCCTTCGCGACTGACAAGTGGCTGCCTGAACTTTTCAGTGTCGCTGCAATCGGTGGGTCTTTCTCTGGCCTCTGTGAGTTGCTTGCCTTCCGCACCCCACTGCAGGCAAGGCTTTTCTCCCTTTCTCTCCTTTTTCTTTCTTATCTTTTCTATTACTCAGAGCGACCATCTTGCCCGGAGACCACATGATGAAATTCCTAGTCCGAAGTTGGATTGACAATGACAGAGCCTAACTAGGGGCAAGTTTGAGCCTTGCCGGTTTGATATTGGGTGCTAAGCAGAGTGACTAATGTCTATGTTTTGTCACATGTATTTTGCTCTGGCCAGAACGGAAAAACATAATTTTCCTTTGTGTTTTGGCGTGGTGATGCAGTCAGCTGGGTCACTAGGGCCACTCAGGGAAAGGGAACCCAGAAGCCTGGCATCACAGCAAAAGGGTAAGAATTTCTTACCAGTCAGACTTCTGGCCTCTCTCTCTCTCTCTGTGCCAATCGGTGGAATGAATGTAAAAATCACTGTTTATCTCCTCTGTAAAGTTTTGATTAATTTGAAAAAGGATTTGTAAGGCTAGTCTCAAGCGGTAGCGAATCTGTTGTACTTTGTGCTATGAATTTGTCTTTCTGTATCTTTCTGTGAGAAAGAGTGGTACCTTATGGTAGAACACAGGCCTAGGACCCCATAAGCCTGCTGTTCAAGACAGCCCAGCAAACTGTTCAGTTATAAACTTTGCTGCAGGTCCCTGGGCGGTGGGGAGCGGGGTGGAGTGGAAACAGGATGAGGTTCTCCTCTTGTCTCCTTCTATGTCCTTGGGGAGCTTGACCTTGTAACCATGTGGCAGTACTTCCTCTTGGTCTCAGGGTTCAATCCCTAGCTTAGGGGATGAGCCTTTCTGATTGATATTTGGGTGACCTTTGCCATTTTTTTATTCTCTTCCCCTCCACAAACTGTCTTGAATTTCTTTTCTCAGAGCACCTGTGAGGTTACTTTTCGTAAAGTTCAAAAGCCAGAAATATTGGTCATTTGGACTGACTAGTTGGACAATAAAAGATTTAAAAGGACTTTTTTTTTTTTTTTTTTAAAGAGTGCTATGGTTAAAAGTCAGCTTAATTAAAAGTGGTTATTCAAGCTGTAACAGCCTGGGACTCCTTGAGAAAAACAGAGGAGGTGCCACAGACTCCATTTTGGGGAAAAACTCTGTTTTCTTCATGAAACTCCAGGAATTAAAAGTGGATAAATCCCTGTCAAAATCTAAGGCTCTGTTCTGGTTTGTGTTGAATTATCTGATGTTTTTGACTTTGGGGGTGGGGTATCAGAAATTACTTCACATTATGAGAACTTTGTTGTGTAATAACCAGGTAAGAAATATACTTTGGGGGACAGCTAATAGTAGTTATGGGGAGATACTCAGTTCTGCACGTTTGGATCAGAGAAGCACACTCTTGGCCACCTAGGAAATATGGAAATGTCCCTACCCCACAATGAGAGATAAGACTCCTATGGGAGATGGATTAAGTCTCTCTTTTGGGGATCCAGGATCTGGTATAAAAATGGGACCCTTAATTTCTGGAGATCTGTTTTGCCTTCCAGCTGTGCCTGCTTATTAGGCCCTACAAACTGCATACTTTAAAAAGAGAAAGTTAAACACTGGCAAATGAAACATGTTGCTACTACTGGATCTTCTTCTGTCTGCCTGTGTATTTACATGCGTTGTGCAAGTGATATGAAATAGCTTTGATTAACTGGTTTAAAAATAGTAAGTGCTTAAATCAAATATTTTGTGAGAAAAGTAAAAAGTGTAATGCCTTTTAGTTCATGTGAATTAAGTAATCTTTGTGAAATAAAAAGTGATACATGTGAGGCATGTAAAGAAAGTGAAATGTGTTTTTGGTAAAAGATTATAAGAAGTCATGGAAACGTGGATTTTTTTTGCCTAGACTAAAAGGTTAAAGGATTGTTTTAAGTTAGACAGAATAAAGCTGAATGTTTAAGCAAGTTGTGGAAGGTTTGTGAAAAATTAATTGTAAAAGAGGTTCTGTGTATAAACATATTGGCCAAAATTAAAGGAGTATTATTCAGTTTTTCTGTAAATTGAACATTGGAATAAAGCACAACAGGTTTCCTTAGGGCACTAATCTGCCCTTTCACAAACATTTTTGTAAAGGGTTATAAAAGTTTTATGAAAATCTTACCTTATGGTCAAACATTAAAATTGGGTAAATATGTCCATAAGGTTTTATTAAGAATTCAGTTTATTGGGAGGCCGAGACGGGCGGATCACGAGGTCAGGAGATCGAGACCATCCTGGCTAACACGGTGAAACCCCGTCTCTACTAAAAAATACAAAAAAATTAGCCGGGCGAGGTGGCGGGCGCCTGTAGTCCCAGCTACTCGGGAGGCTGAGGCAGGAGAATGGCGTGAACCCGGAGGCGGAGCTTGCAGTGAGCTGAGATCCGGCCACTGCACTCCAGCCTGGGCGGCAGAGCCAGACTCCGTCTCAAAAAAAAAAAAAAAAAGAATTCAGTTTAACAGTGATAGTACACTAATGCAAAGGGTGAAATTTGTCTCTCTCCCTTGAACAATATTTTCATGTTATATTAAAAAAAAGAAAAGAGATTTTGGCTGGGTGCGATGGTTCACACCTGTCATCCTAGCACTTTGGAAGGCTGAGGCAGGTGGATCACCTGAGGTCAGGGGTTTGAGACCAGCCAGGCCAACATGGTGAAACCCCATGTCTACAAAAAATACAAAAATTAGCTGGGGGTGGTGGCACGTGCCTGTAATCTCAGCTATTTGGGAAGCTGAGGCAGGAGAATCGCATGAACCCAGGAGGCAAAGGTTGCAGTGAGCTGAGACTGTGCCATTCCACTCCAGCCTGGCAACAAGAGCGAAACTCTGTCTCAAAAAAAAAAAAAAAAAAAGATTTTTTTCTGCCCTTTCAAATACATTGTAGGAAAAAGAAAGGAAAAAAGGGATGGATTGTTTGAAAAGCTAAGTCTTCCCTCTATTAATGAGTAAAGGTTTTTGCCTTTTTAAAATTTTTGAGTTGTCATTTTGGCTAAATGAATGACTTATAGTGACCTGGGATTCTATTTTGTGACATCCAGTGTTTTAAACCTTTGATATTTGACAAAGTTTCCCAAATCAAATTATAAAATTTGTCTTTTTCTGACCTAATTAATCTTTTACATATTACATCACCTTAAGTCCAAAATGACATATTTGGCTTATGTGGTATAAAAATCATACAGGTGGTCTGCACATGTATCTCAGAACTTAAAGTATATTTTAAAAAGTATATTAAAAAAGAAATAAGGCCAGGCAGGGTGGCTCACGCCTGTAATCCCAGCAGTTTGGGAGGCCAAGGTGGGCAGATCACCTGAAGTCAGGAGTTCAAGACCAGCCTGACCAACATGGAGAAACCCCCATCTCAACTAAAAATACAAAATTAGCCAGGTGTGGTGGCGGGCGCTACTTTCTGTGAGAAAGTAATCCCAGCTACTCAGGAGGCTGAGGCAGGAGAATCACTTGAACCCAGGAGGCGGAGGTTGCCGTGAGCTGAGATCGCACCATTGCACTCCAGCCTGGGCAACAAGAGGGAAACTCTGTCTCAAAAAAAAAAAAAAAAAAAAAAGAAAGAAAAAAAGGAAATATAAAATTACAGATAAATAATGCTATGCTTTCCTCCCTCTTTCTTTTCTTTTTTTTTCTGTAGAGGAACCGATAAAATTAATGTAATGTAATATAATATAATGTAATGTAATGGGCCAGGTACTTGTTTTACTTAAAAATGATATATAGAATTGCTTGTAAACTCGCATTGTTACTCAACATTAAATCATTTTTACTAATTAAAAAAACCATACAGGAAGCATTGTCAAATATAAAATGGTATTTGGCTTTCTTTGGGCTCTATTTTTATAAATATGTTACTCATATGTGTTCCAAAATTATGGAAAACTCCTATAACTCTTTTTCTTTTTTCCGAGACAGAGTCTCACTCTTGCCCAGGCTGCAGTGCAATGGCAGGATCTTGGCTCACTGCAACCTCTGCCTCCCAGGTTCAAGCGATTCTCCTGCCTCAGCTTCCTGAGTAGCTGGGATTACAGGCACCTGCCACCACACCCACCTAGTTTTTGTAGTTTTAGTAGAGACAGTGTTTCACCATGCTGGCCAGGCAGGTCTCGAACTCCTGACCTCAGGTGATCTGCCCGCCTCGACTTCCCAAAGTACTGAGATTATAGGTGTGAGCCACCACGCCCAGCTGGAAAACTCCTATAATTCTAATATGACTTAGTGTGTGTGTTATTAATAATTACCATGGTTATGTCAAATTGTCGTATGCCACAGAAGTAACCAAAATTCTTTGTCAATTGTGGCTTTAGTAGTGGTTGTCCTAAGACTTTTTGTCATTCACAGACAATTGCTGTCTTGTTTTGATTCCCTTTAAAAGGTGATTTATAATTACTATAGAACTCTAACAGTGTTCTTAAATGAAGGTTTCTGATAACTTTGGAAATTGTGATATTTGAATAGAGGAAAAAACTTTCAGGACTCCCTTGGAGAGCTGGAATGTTCATGAATACCAAGCAGAACAGGAGTTAACTGCATGGACTAAATTAGTGGAAGTCTGAAGTAATTTTTTTGATTTTGCTTAAAATGTTTCTGATCCTTTGTTTTGTTTTTCAGAGTCAAGAAGACTTTTCTTTTGAGCTATATACAGCTTTTAACAACTGAGTAAGGGATACTCCTGTGAACAAAATTTGGAGCATATTTGTTTCTCTCTACCTGATTTCTCCAGAATTTGGAAACTACTTGTGAGTATTCTTAACTTATGGCAACATAATTATTTGCATAAGTGCAATAAGAATCTGCTTTTGCCAGGCGAGGTGGCTCATGCCTGTAATCCCAGCACTTTGGGAGACTGAGGCAGGTGGATCACAAGGTTAGGAGTTTGAGACCAGCCTGGTCAATATGGTGAAACCCCATCTGTACTGAAAATACAAAAATTAGCCAGGAGTGGTGGCAGGCACCTGTAGTCCCAGCTACTCGGGAGGCTGAAGCAGGAGAATCGCTTGAACCCAAGAGGTAGAGGTTGCAGTGAGCCAAGATCATGCCACTGCACTCCAGCCTGGGTGACAGAGTGAGATTCCATCTCAAAAAACAAAATCTGTTTTCTTTTGTAACAGGGCACAATTGAAGAAACTGGTTATCTTACCAAGGCTTTGACTGGAATGGTGTACTTTTCTTTAAGGAATCAAACTTGACTTGTAACACCAATAACAGCCCCTTGGGAAAACTGGCCTCATACCTTGTCTACACAGTCCCTGTGCACAGCTCCTGACCTATGGTAAGTAAAGAATGTCACTTTCTGACATGCCCAGGAGTCCCAAGTTATCTTGGGATCACAAGAGGAGAGAAATTTCCCAACTCATAGGTATTTGAGGGTACAAATCGATGGCTGGGCCCAGCTTTTTAAAAGTCTTATCTGAGATTCCTTCTATGGAACAGAGTTCCATCAAAGCCAATTTAAAAAGAGCTGATGTAAAAAATAATTATTCTTGCTGCACTTTACACAAATAATCAGGCCAGGTAAAATACAGCAAATCGGTCTTACCATGATATGTCTTTAGTAAAAATGGGAAACTGGAGAGAGAAATTATTTTTCAAGAACTATGGTACACTTGTTACTCGATTCTAGTCTCATTCGTTGTTTTTGAGGTTATCCCTGCAATTTACACTACCCCTGCTTATTCTTGTGAACCAACCAGTGATCTCTGGCTGCACCTCAGAAGAAACGAAAGGGTTGGGTAATGCAAAAATCTGGATCAATATTCTAATTCTGGGCACATATTGGAATTGGCTAGCAACTCCATATCTGTTTGGTTCCAACAGTTGCCCAGTTCATGGAAAGCCTTCTTATTTAGCTTACTCGGGATCATTTTACTTATCTTGCTTTACTCTTGTGGAATATATTGTTGTTGTACTCTTTGTGTAGGAACGCACAATAAGCTCACTGAATATTTTCTTAAACTGAGGACTTATTAATCTTCCAGATAATTTTTTTTTGTTAGAACTTGGAGTTATGAATGGCCCTTACCATACTGGTGCTTTCTGACTGAGCTCCTCTCTACCCTGAATACAAGAGACCCTAATAGTTAGGCAGGAATGTCATCACCCCTATTCAGCCTGAAGAAATTACAGTAGATGAATCTTCATTCTCTACAACTCTTAGGATTAAGGGTTCTCTTATAAAAGGAAGGGGAGAAATGTCAGAGGTGTTTGAACCAGAGCAACCCCATCTTGAATAGGGGCTGGGTAAAATGAAGCTGAGGCCTACTGGACTGCATTCCTAGATGGTTAAGGTATTCTAAGTAACAGGATGAGACAGGAGGTTGGCACAAGATACAGATCATAAAGACCTTGCTAATAAAAGAGGCTACAGTAAAGAAGCCAGCTAAAATCCACTAAAATCAAGATGGCGGTGAGAGTGATCTCTGGTCATCCTCACTGCTACACTCCCACCAGTGCCATGACAGTTTACAAATGCTATGTCAGTGTCAGAGAGTTACCCTATATAATCTAAAAAGGGAGGGCATGAATAATCCACCCCTTGTTTAGCATATAATTAAGAAATAACCATAACAATGGGCAACCAGCAGCCCTTGAAGCTGCTCTGTCTATGGAGTAGGCATTCTTTTATTTCTTTTTTTTTTTGAGACGGAGTCTCACTCTGTCGCCCAGGCTGGAGTGCAGTGGCCGGATCTCAGCTCACTGCAAGCTCCGCCTCCCGGGTTCACGCCATTCTCCTGCCTCAGCCTCCCAAGTAGCTGGGACTACAGGCGCCCACCACCTCGCCCGGCTAATTTTTTGTATTTTTAGTAGAGACAGGGTTTCACCGTGTTAGCCAGGATGGTCTCGATCTCCTGACCTCGTAATCCACCTGCCTCGGCCTCCCAAAGTACTGGGATTACAGGCGTGAGCTACCGCGCCCGGCCTCTTTTATTTCTTTACTTTCTTAATAAACTTGCTTTCTTAAAAAAATTATTTGCTCATTTCCTTGTTTGAGTTATTGTTGAGTTGTAAGAGTTATTAATATATTCCAGATACTAGACTCTTGTCAGATCTATTATTTGCAAGTATTTTCTCCTATTCTGTAAATTGTCTTTTCACTTTTTTGATAGTATTCTTGGGAGCACAAAAGTTTTTAATTTTTATGATGTCCTGCTTCTGCTTGTGCTTTAGGTATTAGATCTAAGAAACTGTAGCTTAATCCAAGGTCATAAGATTTACATCTATAATTTCTTCTAAGAGTTTTATAGTTCTAGCTCTTGCATTTTGGTCTTTAATCTCTTTTAAGTTAATTTTTCATTGTCATTTTTTTAAATTTGGAAGGTAGGCTTTAAAAAAATTAACAGCTTTATTGTGATATAATTCATATACAATATAATTCATGCACTTCAAGTGTAGAATTCAATGGTGTTTTAGTCCATTTTTTGTTGCTTATAACACAGTATCTAAAACTGGGTAACTTATAAGGAAAGAATTTTATTTCTTATAGTTATGGAGGCTGACAAGTCCAAGGTCATGGGGCCACCATCTACTAAGAGACTTCTTGCTGGTGGGGACTTAGCAGAGTCCCAAGGCAGTGCAGGGAGTCACACGATGAGGGGCCAAGCATGCTCAAATGCTTGTTCAGGTCTCTCTTTCTCTTCTTAAAAAGCCACCAGTTCCATTCCTATGAGAGACTGTTAATACTGTTACCTGTTAAACCGTGATCCAATCACCTCCTAAAAGCCCCACCTTTCAAAACTGCCACATTGGGAGTTAAGTTTTTAACAAATGAAATTTGGAGAACCTATTCAAACCATAGCAAAATGGTTTTTAGTGTAGTCACAGTTATGCGACCACCACTGCAATCACTTTTAGAATACTTTTATCACCCTAAGAAGAAACCCGGTACCCATTAGTAGTCTCTCCCTATTTGTTTCCAACCCCTCCCAAGCCCTAGGCAATCATTAACCCGCTTTCTATTTTTATAATTTGCTTATTCTAGGCATTACATAAAAATGGAATTCTACAATATGTGGTCCTTTGTGACTGGCTTCTTTCACTTATTAGCATATGTCTTTATTCACTTAGCATGTTTTCAAGGTTCATTCATGTTTTAGCATGTATCAGTAATTCATTTCTTTTTATTGCTGAATATTTCATTGTATCAATATATCACATTTTATCTATGCATTCATCAGTGGATAGATATTTGAATTATTTGCATTTTATAATGCTGCTATAAACACTCATATGCAATTTTTGTGTGGACATAAGGTTTCATTTCACCTTGAAGTGGAAATGCTGCTCATATGGTAATGCTATGTTTAAACTTTTGAGGAATTACTAGATTGTTTTCCAAAGAAGCTAAACCATTTTATATTCCCACTAACAATGTATGAGGGTTTCAGTTTTTCTACATCCTCACTATCACCTGTCTTTATCTATCTTTTGATTATAGCTATCTTAGTTGGAGTGAGGAGGTATCTCATTGTTTTGGATTATATTTCCCTGGTAGCTGATGATGTTGAGCATCTTTTCATGTACTTGTTGATCATATGTATGTTTTCTTTTGAGAAATGTCCATTCAGATCCTTTGGCTATTTTTAAATGGATTTACTTTCTTATTACTATTGTAAGGGTTCTTTATATATTAAAGACACAGTATTATCACAGATATTTTCTCCCATTCTGCGGGTATCCTTTCATTATGGTATCCTTTGAAGCACAAAAGTTTTAAATTTTGATAATACGATTTTTTTTCCATTGCTTAAGTGTTCGGTGTCATCTAAGAAATGATTGATAATCAATGTTTACATAGGTTTACACCTATGTTTTCTTCTAAGAGTTTTATAGTTATAGGCTCTTAAATTTAAATCTAACATCCATTTTAAGTTAATTTTTGCATGTGATGTGAGGTAGGGGTCCAGTCCTTTTGCAGGTATCCACCTGCAGTGTCCCAGCACAATTTGTCAAAAAGGTTTTTGTTTTTGTTTTTTGGCGACAGGGTCTCGCTCTGTCACCCAGACTGGAGTGCAGTGGCACAATCATGGTTCATAGCAGCCTTGACCTTCCAGGCTCAAGCAGTCCTCCTACCTTCGCCTCCTGAGTAGCTGGGACCACAGGCACATGCCACAGTGTCTGGCTAATTTTTATTTTTTTATTTTTTATTTTTATTTTTTTGTGTGTGGAGAGGGTGTCTCCCTATGTTGTCCAGGCTGGTCTCAAACTTCTGGGCTCAAGTAGTCCTCCTACCTAAGTCTTGGAAAGTGCTAGGATTGAAGGCATGAGCCACTGTGCCTAACCAAAGCTATTCTTTCCACATTGAATTGTCTTGGCACCCTTGTCAAAAATCAATTGACTATAAGTTTGAAGGTTTATTTTTGGATTCTCAATTCTATTCCATTCATCTATATGTCTATCTTTGTGCCAGTACCATAGGACACTATTACTATAACTCTGTAGTCAGTTTGGTGTGTAAGTCCTTCAACTTTGTTCTTCTTTTTCAGGATATTTTTACTCTTTTGATTCCCTTGAATTTCCATAGGAATCTTAGGATCAGCCTGTCAATTTCTGGAAAAAAACATTTGAGATTTTGATGGGAATTGCCTTGAATCTGTGGATCAAGTTGGGTTGGGTTATATTTTGTGGTATATATTTTTCTATTCTTTTTCTTTCAATCATTTTGCTTCCTTATGCTTTTTATGTGTCTCAGTAAATAACTGATTGTATTTTTCGTAGGTCCAATCTGAACATCTTTATTTTAGCTACTTAAATATTTGGGTTATATCAACCACCTTATTTTTGTGCCATCAGTTCCTCTTTTTTCATGTTTTTCCCCTTCTTTCTTGCCTTTTCTTATTCCACAGTTTTTCTGTCTCCTAATTTCAAGGTTATGCCAGCTAATTCTAATTTTTGATGGTTGTCCTAGAAACTGCAATATGCAAACTTATCAAAATTTAATATTCTTTTCCCAGAAAACAGAAGGACCATAAATACTAGATTTAATACTAACTCCCTCTCAGTTTATGTTAATGATATATTTTAATTCTGTATGTGTATATACTTTAACCCTGTAAAATATGGTTAATTTTTATACAGTTAGTATTCATTTAGATTTATCCACATATTTTTCTCTTGCATTGCTCTGCTTCCCTGTCTGCATCCTTGGTATCTGCAATAACTTTTATTCTACCTTTGGAATTTCCTTTAATGAGGCTCTACTGCTGGCAATGTCTCCCATTGTATTTCATCACCTTATTTGAAAGATTATTTTAGAAGGCATACAGTTAGGAGTTGATAGATATTTTCACCTTGGCACATTAAAGTGATCATTCAATTGTCTATTGGGTTCCACTGTTGCTGTTGAGAGTCAACTGTCAGTTGGCTGCCTAGTGTCTATCCTTTCTTTGAAAGTAATATGTTCCTCCCACCCCCTGGCTGCTTTACTCTAGCGTCCCTCCTTAGTTCTGAAAAGCTCTTAGATACTAATTCTTAAAGTATTGATTCTGCCCTGTTCTTCCTGTCCTTTCTTTCTAGAACTCTGATTAAATGTATATTTTGACCTTCTGACTCCATCACTCTAAATTCTGTTTCTTTCTTTCTTTTTTTTTTTGTTTGTTTGTTTTGTTTTTGTTGTTGTTTTGAGATGGAGTTTTGCTCTTGTTGCCCAGGCTGGACTGCAATGGTGCAACCTCCGCTCACTGCAACCTCCGCCTCCTGGGTTCAAGTGATTCTCCTGCCTCAGCCTTCTGAGTAGCTGGGATTACAAGCATGGGCCACCATGCCCAGCTAATCTTTTTTGTATTTTTAGTAGAGACAGGTTTCTCCATGTTGGTCAGGCTGGTCTTGAACTCCCAACCTCAGGTGATCTGCCCGCCTCAGCCTCCCAAAGTGCTGGGATTACAGGCATGAGCCACCATGCCTGACGTTTCTTTCTTGTTTGCTTCTCTTTTCTTTTCTTTTCCTTTTTTCTTTCCCCTTTTCTTTTCTTTTCTTTTCTTTTCTTTTCTTTCTTTCTTTCTTTCTTTCTTTTCTTTCTTTCTTTCTTTTGTTTTGTGTTTTTGTTTTGTTTTTGCTTTTGGGACAGAGTCTCACTCTATCACCCAGGCTGGAGTGCAATGGCATGATCTCAGTTCACTGCAACCTCTGCCTCCCGGGTTCAAGTGATTCTCCTGCCTCAGTCTCCTGAGTAGCTGGGATTACAGGCACCTGCCATGACCCCTGGCTAATTTTTGTCATTTTAGTAGAGATGGAGTTTTATCACGTTGGTCAGGCTGGTCTCAACCTCCTGACCTCAGGTTAATCACCTGTCTCGGCCTCCCAAAGTGCTGGGATTACAGGTGTGAGCCACCCTGCCTGGTATTTGCTTTATTTTATTCTTTTTTATTTCCCATAAACAACTTCATTAACATCTATTAGATACAACTTGAATGGAAACTTACCAAACACTGGCAAAGTTTGTCCAGAAAATAATTTTGTACCCTCATTCATATATTGCCTTTGCCTCTCTGTGCTGATTTCTGAAATAATTTTTTTCTGAACCGTCTTTCATTCCCTAATTAATTAATTGTATCTAAGTTGCTGCTAATTTCTTTAGTTTATTGAGTTATTAATTCCCACCATGGTTTTTATTTTCACTTCCAGAACTTCGATGGGGTAATTTTTCACATGTGATTATTCTTCAGTTTTTTTTTCCTGCATATATTTTTATTTCTTTAAATTCAACAAGCAGCCAGGCACAGTGGTTCATCCCAACACTTTGGGAGACCAAGGGAGGCAGATCGCTTGAGGCCAGGAGTTTGAGACCAGCCTGGGCAACATGACAAAAACCCATCTGTAGAAAAAAACACAAAAATTAGCTGGGTATGATGGGACACACCTGTAGTTCTGGCTACTCCGGAGGCGGAGGTGGGAGAACAACTTGGGCCCAGGAGGTTGAGCTTGCAGTGAGCTGAGAACACAGCACTGCACTCTAGCCTGGGCGGTACAGTGAGATCCTATCTCAAAAAATAATCAGAAAGTGTAGTTCTTCATATTCTGTGTTTAATAATTCTAGTATCTAAATTATTTCAGGATATAGTTCTGCTCCCTGTTACTCTTGTTGATTCTCATTTGGGGGTAATTTATTTCTTTGTTTGATTAACTTTGTTGTGAGCTGCTTAATTTCTTTATAAAATAATTTGAGTAAATTCTTTGAAGTCTAGGACAAAGGTGAATTCCCTCACAGAAAATTTATATTTGCTTTTGTTAGGTGTCTTGGAAAACTAACACGCCAGGGTCACTTTAAACTTATGACTAGAGGTTTCTCAATTCACCTAGGGACTGTGAATTGGAGCCAAATGATTACAACTTCTAGGTTATTTTTTCCCTCCCTCTCCTGCTCAGCACCACCAAGGAAGTATTCTTTGTAGTCTTTTGGGGTTGGGGTAGTGGATAAGAAAGCAACTTAAGTTTTCCTTTACTGAGGGTGTATCCTCCTGGGTACCAATTTAATAGAAAAAGGGCTCTTGTTAGACTCTCCACCTTTAGTTGGACCCCAAGCTTGTGTCTTTTACCCTTAATTTTGAGCGGCTTTTGCAAAGTTGAAATTCTCAACCTCTTCAAATTCTGCAATTTTCTTCAGTACAAAACTGAAGTACTTCACTTCTCTATGTTTTCACGTCTCTAGATTTATCCTGATAATTCCTTACCCATCTTTGAGATTTTTAAGATGTTTTCTTATCCATTAATTAAGTGATATAGTCATGCATCACTTAGTAACTAAGATATGTTCTCAGCAATGTATTGTTAGGCAATTTCATCACTGTGCAAGCATCATAGAGTGCACTTACAGAAACCTAGATGGTATAGCCTCTTACACACGTAGGCTAGATGGTACAGCCTATTGCTTCTAGGCTACAAATCTGTACAGCATGTTGCTGTACTGTGTACCGTAGGTAATTATAACACAATGGTAAGTATTTGTGTATCTAAACATACTAAACATAGAAAAGGTACAGTACAAATATAAAATAATTTTTTAAATGGTACATCTGTACAGGACACTTACCATGCATGGAGCTTGCAGGACTCACTGGGTGAGTCAGTGAGTGAGAGGTGAGTAAATATGAAGGCCTAGGACATTACTGTACACTCCTGTAGACTTTTCAAACACTGTACACTTAGGCTACACTAAATTTATTGTTAGATAGTTGTTTTATCATCAATAATAAATTAACCTTAGCTTACTGTGACTTTATAAATTTATAAACTTTTTTTTTTTTTTTTTTTTGAGACGGAGTCTCGCTCTGCCGCCCAGGCTGGAGTGCAGTGGCTGGATCTCAGCTCACTGCAAGCTCCGCCTCCTGAGTTTACGCCATTCTCCTGCCTCAGCCTCCCAAGCAGCTGGGACTACAGGCGCCCGCCACGTGGCCCGGCTAGTTTTTTGTATTTTTTAGTAGAGACGGGGTTTCATCATGTTAGCCAGGATGGTCTCGATCTCCTGACCTCGTGATCCGCCCGTCTCGGCCTCCCAAAGTGCTGGGATTACAGGCTTGAGCCACCGCGCCCGGCCTAAATTTATAAACTTAATTTTTAAAACCTTTTGGCTCTTTTCTAATAACACAGCATAAAACACATATTATACTGCTGTACAAGCTGTATATTATATCCTATCCTACAAGCTATTTTCTATTTTTAAATTTTTTTCTTTTTCTTTTTTATTTTTTAGACTTTTTTTGTTGAAAACTAAGACATTAACATACACATTGCCTAGACCTACACAGGGTCAGGATCATCAAGATGGCACAAGGCAATAGGGATTTTTCAGCTCCATTATAATCTTATGGGACCACTGTTGTATATGCTGTCCATCATTGACCAAAACGTCATTATGTGGTGCATGACTGTACTTTTTGTTGTTTTCAGCAGTGATCACATGCCAGAAACAGAAGTCTATACTCCCTCTATGGTACACTTCAACTTAGCTTTTGGACCCACTAAAATTCCTTTCACAGAGGTCAGAAAAGATCACCAAGCTGCCATATCAATTTGACATACTTTTCATTCCTGTCTAATTCAACCTCTCCACAGTTTCTGACAAATGATTATTCCCTTTCTCTTAGAACCAGGTTTTGGCTTCCACAGCGCCTCCTTTTCCTATACAATGCTTAAATGACTATTCCTCGGGGATCAGATCTAGGTCTTTTCGTTTCTACACTTCTTCTGCCACCACTGAACTTTATGCTACCAATATCTATCTCTTACATCACTTCAATAGCTTCGTCATTGGATGCTTTCTGCCCACTCTTCTCCTCAATCAATCCCTTCTCTCTCCAGCAACCAAAGTGCTCTTTTAAAAATGAAAATTAGATTGTGTCATTTTGCCTTGGTAAAACCCTTCAAGGTACTGCGTTTGAACTTCAAATTTCAAACTACTTAACATTGCCTATAAAACCTTGTATGATCTAACTGCTGCCTTTATACCCCTAATTGTCCTCTTATACTATAGATGAACTGACTTTTATTTTTGAGACAGACCCCCCAGGCTGAAGTGCAGTGTTCATAACAGTATCATCGATATATGCTCTATGGCTATGTAACATATTAATACATAATAATGATATTATTCATAACTTTAGCAAGTTAAGATTAAAATTCTTGCCTAAGACACGTTATTGTTGCTTGATACCCTCTAGGATGTTTTCTCATGTAAGGCAGAGTATGGATTAGAATAAAAATCTTTTCTGAATCCTGATCATAAATTTTCTAATCTGAATCATTATTAGATAAATCAGTAAATGTGTTTTTCATTCTTCTGTATTTCAATTCTTCATCGAATAAAATATCAAGTTCTTCTCATTCTTATTACTTTAGAGGATGTAGTTGACTTGTCTCATCAGATACAGACATTGATTCTTTCTATTTCACTGGGGGTGGTTGATGATTCTTTCTTACTTCTTTTTTTTTTTGAGATGGAGTTTCGCTCTTGTTACCCAGGCTGGAGTGCAATGGTGTGATCTTGGCTCACCGCAACCTCTGCCTCCCAGGTTCAAGAGTTTCTCTTGGCCGGGCGCAATGGCTCAAGCCTGTAATCCCAGCACTTTGGGAGGCCGAGGCGGGTGGATCACGAGGTCAGGAGATCAAGACCATCCTGGCTAACACGGTGAAACCCCGTCTCTACTAAAAAATACAAAAAAACTAGCTGGGCGAGGTGGCGGGCGCCTGTAGTCCCAGCTACTCGGGAGGCTGAGGCAGGAGAATGGCGTAAATCCGGGAGGCAGAGCTTGCAGTAAGCCGAGATCTGGCCACTGCACTCCAGCTTGGGCGACAGAGCGAGACTCTGTCTCAAAAAAAAAAAAAAAGAGTTTCTCTTGCCTCAGCCTCCTGAGTAGCTGGGGTTACAAGCACGTGCCACCACGCCCAGCTAATTTTGTATTTTTAGTAGAGACAGGGGTTCTCCATGTTGGTCAGGCTGGTCTCGAACTCCCAACCTCGGGTGATCCACCCACCTTGGCCTCCCAAAGTGCTGGAATTATAGGCATGAGCCACTGCACCCAGACGATTCTTTTTTACTTCTATCCAGCTACTGTAGTCTGAATGTTTGTGTCCTTCTCAAACTCATGTGTTAAAATCCTAACGTCTAGGGTGATGGTATTAAGAGATGGGGCTTTTAGGAGGTGATTAGGTCATGAGGGTAGAGCTCTCATGAATGGGATTAGTGTGTTTATAAATGAGTTCCAAGAGTGACCCCTCACCCCTTCCACCATGTGAAGGCAAAATGAGAAGATGCCATCTACGAAGCAGGCCCTCACCAGACATCAAATCTGCAGGTGCCTTGATCTTGGACTTCGTGGCCTCCAAAACTGTGAGAAATAGTTTATGTTGTTTATAAGCCACCCAGTCTATGGTGTTTTATTATAGCAGCCCAAATGGACTAAGACACCAAGGCTCTGAGTCTAAATGGGGTAAATTGGTAGACAAACTTCTAGATATTTCTTGAAGATTACTTGTTTCAGTATTTTCTTTGGACTCAGTGGACTTCCAATTCCTGGAGAATATAGGACAGACTCTCTGTATGTTAGCCAAAGGCTTGACCTAGTATGAATTCTGAGCAATTGATCAGTTGAGAGAAGTCTGTGGCATACTTGATAGAAGACAATCAGGAAAGGGCTATTTATCTTGTTCTATCTTTTTTCTCATGCTCTCATTCACAATTTCCATTTCTGTGCTATTGCTTAATGTCTCTAAAATAAGATTAAGCTTTATAGTGAGTCTGAATGTGGTGAAAACCAGCTGTTAGGGAAATAGGCAAGAAGCCATGTTCATACATCTTTTTTCTAAGATATTTCCACTCTGAATTTTTTTTACCGAAGTAACTTTTTAATTTGGTGCTTAATATACTCTTGATGCAATATTTCTTCTACAGGATATACCTGTATGTATGCCTGTAGTATCATCATAGTAATATATAATCCTGGTATTAAGTTCTGCTTGAAATGGTTGATCAACTTTTTTTACCACGTTCTTGATAACTATATGAATAATGAAATAATTCTCATTTGAGGATTTCCTCTACCTCATTTTCATTCTCATCTCTGTCTTTGTCCTGGCCTCCTCCCAAGTCTCTAAAGGAACTTGCCACCCTCACTTATACTGGAAACTTTATATTAATCATCTATTTTTGTCTCTCTTGCCTTCAATTTTGTATGTCATTTTGCCTATTGTTATGTGTAATTTATTTGCTTCAGGTTTCGGAATCCTGTGAGATGTTTAGGATACTGGTCTTTATTGATTATGTGGTCCTACATCATCAAAGTGGAGTGGTACCCACTTGTGCTTATTAGCTCTCTTTCCTTAATTATTGACTGAGCCTCATCTTCATTGATGTTTTCACCAGGGCCATCAAGTTTTCTTTTATGGTTTGTTCTCACTGTGGTTTCTCTCTTCAACCTTCTCTTCTTTTCTATTTTGTGTCTTCTTTTTTTTGGCTAATGACCCTCTGACATCTAGTGTTCACCAATCCTCTCCATGTTGCTCAATTTGCTGTATCACTGAAATCACTAGCCTCATTGTGTTTCTTGAGTTTCCTTTTATAATTTTCGGGGAACTGAGCTCAGCCCCTTCCTTTGCCAGGCCACCACCCATGGTAGCTGGCTGACAAGCCAATTTGCATGCTGCTGGCCTAGGAGCTGGCCCTACCCCTGAGTTAATTTTTGTATATGTTGTGAGGAAAGAGTCTGATTTTATTATTTTGCATATGAACGTTCAGTTGTCCCTGAACGATTTGTTGTAAAGATTGTTCTTTCCCTTTTGAATTGTCTTGGCACCCTTGTCAAAAATCAACTGGCCATAGAAGTATGAGTTTATTTCTGGACTCTCTATGTTGTTTGGTTGACCTATATGTCTATCCTTATGCCAGTAACACAAAGTCTTAATTACCGTAGCTTTATAGTCATTTTTGAAATCAGAAAGTATGAGTCCTCCAACCTGTTTTTGTTGCTTGTTAAATGTATTCCTTAGTATTCTATTCTAAGAATTGTAAATGGGAATGTTTTCTTAATTTCTAATGTAAATGAGATTGTTTTCTTAATTTCATTTTTGGGGTGTTCATTGCTAGTGTATAGAAATACAAGTGATTTTTGTATATTGATCTTGTATCCTGCAACCTTGCTGTACTGGTTTATTCGTTCTAAGAGGTTTTTATTTTTCTGTTAGTTATTTAGGATTTTCTGTATAAATTTGTAATTTAAAAATTTCCCCCCACCAAAGAAACTCCAGGCCCAGATCGTTTCACTGGAGAATTCTACCAAATGATTAATGATTTAATTCCAGTTATGCATAATTTCATTCAGAAAACAGAAAAGGAGGGAACTCTTCCCAATTTATTTTATGGAGCTAGTATTACCTCTGACACCATCCCAGCAGGGAAGGCAAGAAGCACCTCACTACTACTACAAGTGGCAAGTCTAAGCTCTCCATGTGATCTCCATTGAGATCCTTGGGGGAAAGCTTACTATGGGTCAACAGAGATGACAGTCCTGGCTCCCGACTTGGCATTCTTTGACACTTCCCTGGTGGGGTTGTTGTAGCACCTCTTTACTGCCTTGTTAGTGTGGAATTCTAAGCTCCCCACTTGGCATTTGTTGATGTGGCTGGGGGTGGGACCGCAGTTTTTTTCTGTGGTGTTTGCCTGGAGTACGGTAGTTATTGCAAAATGTTTTCTTTTTTCTTAGGCTATCCCTTTCGTGGTACTTTGACTAGAGAGCACAAGTTTTTACTGGGGCTCTTTTTTATCTGTTCCTATTGGCATTTCCGGGTTGCCAGTTTCTTCATCACCATGTCTAGGATATATGAGGCAAAAAGAAAACCCAGGGAACTCAACACCGTGTTCTTTGTGTCTCAAGATCTCTAGCCAAAAGATCTGGTCTGTCTTGTCTTCAACTTTCCGAGTCTTCTTATGTTTGTCTTATATATAATGCACAGAATTTTTACTTGTACCTAGAGAGAGGAAGAAAGACAAGTGTGTCTATTCCATATTCCTGGAAGAGGATGTCATTTTGATATTTTTTTAAAACAAAGAAACAAAACACTTTAATTCTCAATATTTCTAATATTGTGTTTAAAATTACAGTATACTAAAGTTTTAAATTATAGTATACTAAATAATATTCATATATTATGGTTTTTTCATTTCCCTATACATTTATAAATGATAGGCAAGTTTTTAATATTTTGACAAAAAATTTCAGGGTCACTGAACAATTGTAACTTTTTTCATTAATTATTAATATCTCTTTGCACAGTTCAGCTTACATGGTCATTTTTACAGTTTAGCATTACCAAGCAAAGAGAAGACTTCCTGTACTATATCTCTTTTGTTTTGTTTTGTTTTGTTTTTTTGAGACGGAATCTCGCTCTGTCATCCAGACTGGAGTGCAGTGGCGCAATCTCTGTTCACTACAACCTCTGCCTCCTGAGTTCAAGAGATTCTCCTGCCTCAGCCTCCCGAATAGCTGGGATTACAGGTGTGTGCCACCATGCCCAGCTAATTTTTGTATTTTTAGTAGAGATGTGGTTTCGCCATGTTGGCCAGGCTGGTCTTGAACTCCTGAGTTCAGGTGATCCACCTGCCTTGGCCTCCCAAAGTGCTGGGATTACAGGCATGGGCCACTACGCCTGGCCCTATATCTCCTAAAAAGCAACCACTCAGGCC
This sequence comes from Trachypithecus francoisi, assembly GCF_009764315.1. Classification (NCBI taxonomy): domain Eukaryota; kingdom Metazoa; phylum Chordata; class Mammalia; order Primates; family Cercopithecidae; genus Trachypithecus; species Trachypithecus francoisi. The sequence goes on along the minus strand of NW_022681471.1, from coordinate 23,230,287 downwards.
AGGTGCAGTGTCTCACACCTGTAATCCCAGCACTTTGGGAGGCCGAAGCTGGTGAATCACCTGAGGTCATGGGTTCGAGACTAGCCTGGCCAACATGATGAACCATCATCTCTACTAAAAATACAAAATTTAGCCGGGCATGGTGAAGCTTGAACCTGGGAGGCAGAGGTTGCAGTGAGCCGAGATTGTGCCATTGCACTCCAGTCTGGGTGACAGAGCAAGACTCCATCTCAAAAACAATAATAATAATAATAATAATAATAATAAATAGTAAGCCAATAAGGAGATAATAAATGAAACATAATCCAAAAGAAGGCAGAAAAAGGAAAAAGGAACAAAAAAGAGAGGGGATAAAGAGAGATACATAGTAAGAAGGTAGACTTAAAGCTAAACCTATCAATAATCACATTAAAAATAAATGGTTAAAACACCCCAATTTTAAAAGGTAAGATTCAAGTATATGCTGCATCCAAGAAATACTCTTTAATCTAGACACTAATAGGTTAAATCTAAATGTATGGATAAAGATATGCCAAGTTGCCACTAATCAAAAGAAAGCTGAAGTGATTGCATTAATATCAGACAAAGTAGGTGCAGAGTAAAACCTATTATCAAGGGTAAGAGCACAATTTCATAATGATAAGGGGTCAATTATTCAAGAGAATGTAATAAGCCTTAATATTTGTGTGACTAATAACAGAACTTAAAATTACATGAAGCAAAAAGTGATCAAACTATAAGAAAAAAAGTAAATCCTCAATTGTAGTTAGAGACTTCAACACCTTTCTTTCAATAATTAATAGAACAAATAGGCAGAACACCATTAAGGGTGTAGGAGACCTGAAAAACACAATCAGCTAAATTCACCTAATTGATGTTTACAGATCATTCCACCACCAGGAGCAGAATATATATATTTTTTAAGTACACACATTGACCAAGATAAGATATGTTCTGAGACATAAAATAAGTCTTAATATAATTTTAAATGGTTCAAACAAAGTATGTTTTCTGACCACAATGGAATTAAACTAGACATCAGTAACAGAAAGACATTGGAGAAATCCTCAAATATTTGGAAACTAAATAATATACTTTTCAATGACACATAGGTCAAAGATCTCAAAAGAATTTTAAAAGTCTTTTGAACCAAATTAAAATGAAAACACCAAACATTAAAATTTTAGATATGCAGCTAAAACAGTATTTAGAAGAAAATTTAGAGTGCTAAAGGCCTATGTTAGAAGATAAGCCAGTTCTAGGTTCTCAAATCAATGAATTCACTTCTACCTTAAAATTCTAGAAAAAGAAAAATAAAGGCCAAAGTAAGCAGAATGAAGAAAATGATGAAGATTAAAGTAGAAATCAGTAATATAGAAAAGATAAAAACAATAGAGAAAATCAATGAAATTAAAAATTGGCTCTCTGAGAAGATACATAATATTGATAAACTTCCAGCCAAACTGATCAGAAAATAAAGACAGAAGACACTAATTAGTAATATGGGATGAGAGAAATGATATTACTATGAAGTTTACAGGTATTAAAAGGACAATAAGGGAATATTATTAACAACTTTGTGCCAATAAATTCAACACCTAGATGAAATGAACAAATTGTTTGAAAGAAACCTCCTGGTCAGGCACAGTGGCTCACACCTGTAATCCCAGCACATTAGGAGGCTGAGGAGACCAGATTGCTTGAGCTAAGGAGTTCGAGACCAGCCTGGCCAAAATAGGGAGACTCCATCACTACAAATTTTTTTTATTATACTTTATGTTCTAGGGTACGTGTGCACAACGTGCAGGTTTGTTACATACGTGTACATGTGCCATGTTGGTGTGCTGCACCCATTAACTCGTCATTTACATTAGGTATATCTCCTAATGCTATCCCTCCCCCTCCCCCCACCCCACAACAGGCCCCAGTGTGTGATGTTCCCCTTCCTGTGTCCAAGTGTTCTTATTGTTCAATTCCCATCTATGAGTGAGAACATGCGGTGTTTGGTTTTCTGTTCTTGCAATAGTTTGCTGAGAATGATGGTTTCCAGCTCCATCCATGTCCCTACCAAGGACATGAACTCATCCTTTTTTATGGCTGCATAGTATTCCATGGTGTATATGTGCCACATTTTCTTAATCCAGTCTGTCATTGATGGACGTTTGGGTTGGTTCTCAGGACTGTAAACTAGTTCAACCATTGTGGAAGACAGTGTGGTGATTCCTCAAGGATCTAGAACTAGAAATACCATTTGACTCAGTCATCCCATTACTGGGTATATACCCAAAGGATTATAAATCATGCTGCTATAAAGACACATGCACACGTATGTTTATTGTGGCACTATTCACAATAGCAAAGACTTGGAATGAATACAAAATTTTTTTAAAGAAATTAGCTGGGTGAGCTGGGCGCGGTGACTCACGTCTGTAATCCCAGCACTTTGGGAGGCCAAGGCAGGCAGATCACGAGGTCAGGAGATCGAGACCATCCTGGCTAACACGGTGAAACCCTGTGTCTACTAAAAAATACAAAAAGATTAGCCGGGAGTGGTGGTGGGTGCCTGTAGTCCCAGCCTTGGGAGGCTGAGGCAGGAGAATCGCTTGAGCCCAGGAGGTGGAGGGTGCAGTGAGCCGAGATCGTGCCACTGCACTCCAGCCTGGGTGACAGAGCAAGACTCCGTCTCAAAAAAAAAGGAAGAAAGAAAGAAAGAAAAAAAAAGAAATTAGTTGGGCGTGGTGGTGCATGCCTATAGTCCCAGCTACTCTGGAGGCTGAGGTGGGAGGGCCTGCTTGAGCACAGTAGGTTGAGGCTGCAGTGAGCTGTGATTGCATCACAGCCTCGACAACAGAGGGACACCTTGTTTCAAACAGAAAAAAAAAAAAAAAAAAAGATTTCCAGGTTGTGAAGAAAGAAATAAGGCTATTTCTATTGTAGAAAATCCTCCAATGTAATTGACCAAAAAGCTACTAAAACTAATGAGTGAGCTTAGTAAGCTTAGTAAAGTTGTAGGATGCAATATCAATATCCAAAAATTAATTGTATTTCTACATATTAGCAATGAATAATGGGAAATTCAAATTAAAAGACAATATTTTTGCAATAAGATAAGAAATATGAAATATTTAGAGATAAATCTGGTTAAAAATATGAAAGATCTGTACACTGTAAACTACAAAATGGTATTGACAGAAATTTAAAAAGATCTAAATAGATGGAGAGATATATTGTGTTCATGGATTAAGACTCAATACTTTTAAATATCAGTTCTCCCTAAATTGATCTAGAGGTTCAACACAGTCCCAATCCAAATCTCAGCAGAGGTTTCAAATAGAAATTGATAAGCTGATTCTGAAATTCATATAGAAATGTTAAGGACCTAAAATAGTAAAAACAATTTAAAAATGTTGGAGGGCTAACACTACTTGATTTCAAGATATAAAGTTACAGTAATCAAAAGAGTGTTTTTTTTTACACTCTTTTGTGAAGAGTATTGGTATTGGTGTAAAGACAAATAGATCAATGTGACAAAATGTAGACAGAAATAGACCCACATGTATAGGGACAATTGATTTTTTTACAAAGTGCAAATGCAACTCAATGGAGAAAATATCATCTTTTCAACAAATGGTACTGAAACATTTTAATATCCATATGCAAAAAATTTTATCCCTACTTTACTCAATATACAAAAGTTAACTCCAAATATGTCACAGGTCTAGTCTAAACTACAGTCCTAAAACTAAAATTTCCAGAAGAAAACTTTAGAGAAAATCTGTTTTGAACTTGGGTTAGACAAATATTTCTTAGATATAGTAACAAAAGCACATCTACGAAAGAACAAATTAATAGATTGGATTTCATCAGAATCTAAAACTTCTGCCCTTCAAAGTATACTGCTTAAGAGAAAGTAACAAGGCATTGACTAGAAGAAAATAATTGCAAATATTATATTTGATAAAGGACTAGTATAGAGAATATATAGATAACTCTTACAGCTGAATAATATAAAGACAAGTAACCCAATTAAGAAAAAAGGGACAAGTTTTTGTTTGTTTGCTTTTGTAGAGATAAGGTCTCATTGTTGTGTTGTCCAGGCTGCTCTCAAACTCCCGGCCTCAAGCAGTCCTCCCATCTCAGCCTCCCCAAATGCTGAGATTACAGGCATGAGCCATCACAACTGGCCAGGTAAAAGTTTTGGGTTTTTGTTGTTGTTGTGTTGTTGTTTTGAAACAGAGTCTCACTCTGTCACCCAGGCTGGAGTATAGGCTGGACCTCCCAGGTTCAAGTGATTCTCGTGCCTCAGCCTCCCGAGCAGCTGGGATTTCCATGCTCAGCTAATTTTTGTTTTTTTAAATTTTTAGTAGATGGGCTTTCACCATGTTCTCCAGGCTGGTCTCAAACTCCTGGCCTTAAGTGATCCACCCACCTCGACCTCCCAAAGTGCTGGGATTATAGGCATGAGCCATCGTGCCTGGCTCTGAGGCAAAATTTTTGAACAGACACTTTGCTAAAGAAAATATATAGTTCGCAAGTGAATACATGGAAAACATGCTCAATGCCATTAGCCATTAACAAAATGCAAATTAAAACCACAATGAGATGTCACTGCATACCTATTAGAGTAACTAAAACTAAAAAGACTGATTATACCAAATGTTGACTAGGATGTGGAAAATCTCTAACTGCTGTATACTGCTGACGGGAATGTAAAATGGTACAACCACTTTGAAAAACAATTTGGCAATTTCTTCAAAAGTTTAATGTATACTTGTTACATGATTCGGCCATTCTACTCCTAGGTATTTATCCAAGAGATATGAAAACATTCAAAGACTTGTACGTGGATAGTCATAACTTTGTTTGTAACAGCCACAAACTGAAAACAACTCAAATGCCCATTCACAGGTGATTTGATAATTTCTGGAACAGTCACAAAATGAAATACTATTCAGCAAGAAAAAGGAGTGAACTTTTATTACATGCAACAGTATGGATGAATCTCAAAATAATTATCCTCAGTAAAAGAAAGCAGACAAGGGGCTGGGCGCAGTGGCTCACGCCAGTAATCCCAGCACTTTGGGAGGCCGAGACGGGTGGATCACGAGGTCAGGAGTTCAAGACTAGCCTGGCCAAGATGCTGAAACCCCGTCTCTACTAAAAATACAAAAAAATTTAGCCAGGAGTGGTGGCACACACCTGTAATCCCAGCTACTCAGGAGGCTGAGGCAGGAGAATCGCTTGAACCCAGGTGGCAGAGGTTGCAGTGAGCCAAGATTGTGCCACTGCACTCCAGCCTTGGTGACAGAGCAAGAATCCATCTCAAAAAACAAAACAAAACAACAACAACAACAAAAGGAAACCAGACAAGATGACTAAATACTGCATAATTCCAATTATTTGAACATTTTTAAAGATGCAAACTAATCTACAATGACATAAAGCAGGTCAGAGTTTTTCTGGGGATGAGGCAGGCAGAAAAGGGGCACTACAGAGGAGCAGGAAGAAAGTTTTAGGGGTGATGAATATGTTCACTATCTTGACTGTGGTGATAGTTTTGTGAGTATATACTTATGGCAATAATTATGAAATGATATACTTTGTTTTCTTCAACTTTTTTTATTTTTATTTTTATTTTTTGAGACGGAGTCTCACTGTGTCACCCAGGCTGGAGTGCAGTGGCCGGATCTCAGCTCACCGCAAGCTCCGCCTCCCGGGTTTACGCCATTCTCCTACCTCAGCCTCCCGAGTAGCTGGGATTACAGGCGCCCGCCACCTCACCTAGTTGTTTGTATTTTTTAGTAGAGACGGGTTTTCACCGTGTTAGCCAGGATGGTCTCGATCTCCTGACCTCGTGATCCGCCCGCCTCAGCCTCCCAAACTGCTGGGATTACAGGCTTGGACCACCGTGCCCAGCCAACTTTTATTTTAAATTCAGGGGGCACATGTTCAAGATGTGCAGGTTTGTTACATAGGTAAACAGGTGCCATGGTGTTTTGCTGCACAGATCATCCCATTCCCTAGGTATTAAGCCTGGCATCCATTAGCTATTCTCCCTGATGCTCTCTCTCCCCACACTCCACAGGCCCCAGTGTGTGTTGTTCACCTTCATGTGTCTATGTATTCTCAGAAATGATACACTTTTTAAATTAACAAATAAAATTAGATATATTTATGGTATACAATATGTTTTGAAATATGTATACATTGGTGGATAGTTAAATCAAGCTGATTAACGTATGCATTACCTCACATACTTGTCAATTTTTGTGATGACAGTACTTAAAATCTATTTTTTCAGCAATTTTCAAGAATGCAATACTATATTGTTATTAACTATAGTCACCACGTTGTACAATAGATGTCTTAAATTTACTCATCCTCTCTAACTGAACTTTTGTATCCTTTGATCAAAATCTCTCAATCCCTCCACATCCCGTGGTAATCATCATTCTACTTTCTACTGCTATGAGTTTGACTTTTTTGGACTTCATATATAAATGAGATTATGTGCTATTTGCCTTTATGTGTCTGACTTATTTTCTGTAACACAATGTCCTCTAGGTTCATCCATGTTGTCACAAATGACAGGATTTCCTTCATTTTGAGGCTGATTAGTATTTCATTGAATATGTATACCACATTTTCTTTATCCATTCACCCATGGATGGATACTTAGGTTGATTCCATACCTTGGCTATTGTGAATAGTGCTATAATGAACATGAGAATGCAGATATATCTTTGACATACTGATTTTGAAATGATAAACTTTTAATACATACAATTCATTTTATGTCAATTATACCTCAATAAAGCTGTTTTTAAAGTATTGTCAGCCGGGCGCGGTGGCTCACGCCTGTAATCCTAGCACTTTGGGAGGTCGAGGCGGGTGGATTGCCTGAGCTCGGGAGTTCGAGACCAGCCTGGGCAACACGGTGAAACTCCGTCTCTATTAAAATACAAAAGAAATTAGCCGGGTGTGGGGGCGTGTGCCTATAGTCCCGGCTACTCGGGAGGCTGAGTCAGGAGAATTGCTTGAACCCAGGAGGCAGAGATTGCAGTGAGCCGAGATCATGCCACTGTACTCCAGCCTGGGCAACAGAGACCCCACCTCTAAAAAATAAAACATAAAAAATAAGTATTGTCAAAAGAGGAATAAGGATTTTGAACATTCTAGACAGCCTGATTCTCTTAAAGGAGATTGTAGGATAAGATAGTATTAATCGCTAAGAAACGTGTGTGTTTTGAAAAGAAAACATTGTTTTGTCACAGTACCATTATTTGTTTGTAGTAACAATATTTCTTTTCTTTTCTTTCTTTTCTTTTCTTTTCTTTTTCTTTCCTTTCCTTTCCTTTCCTTTCCTTCTTTTTTTTCAGAGTCTTGCTCTGTCACCAGGCTGGAGTGCAGTGGTGTGATCTTGGCTCACTGCAACCTCTGCTTTCCCGGGTTCAAACAATTCTCCTGCTTCAGCCTCCCGAGTAGCTGGGATTACAAGCACCGGCCACCATGCCCAGCTAATTTTTGTATTTTTTTTTTTTTTTTTTTTTTAGTAGAGACAGGGTTTCTCCATGTTGGCCAGGCTGGTCTTGAACTCCTGACCTTGTGATCCACCCACCTTGGCCTCCCAAAGTGCTGGGATTACAAGGGTGAGCCTCCACGCCTGGCCAACAATATTTATTTTCAAGTTTCAAATAGCACTAAAGGAGGACATGACATTTTTAGATGTATCAAAAGAGCGGCATGGGTTTTAAAGGTTACAAAATTAAAATTAAAAAGAACTTTTTCAGCATCTCTTTTTCTACTGTTTTAGATACATAGGTTTTTTTTTAAGTTAAGCAATTGAGGAGAAAGAAAAAGAAGAAAGTCTTCCTGTATCGTTTTCTCACTCTAATCTTACCTCTAGAAGTCACCAACATGAATATCCCCCGATTTTCTACAATATATAAGTAGCGAGAGAAAGAACTTTTTTATTTTTGTTTTTGTTTAGACTCCAATGGGATCACACTACACATAGGGCCCAATACATATAGATCACCTTTATTCTGCATGATATTCCAATGCCTGATGTACCTTAATTTATTTAACTAGTCACTCATTCATGAGTACTTAATCTGTTTCCCTCGGTTTGCTATTTCAATATTGCAATGGACTTTCTTTTTATATATATACTTTAAATTCTAGGGTACATGTGCACAAGGTGCAGGTTTGATACATATGTATACATGTGCCATGTTGATTTGCTGCACCCATCAACTCATCATTTACATTAGGTATTTCTCCTAATGCTATCCCTCCCTCATTTCCCACCCCCTGACAGGCCCTGGTGTGTGATGTTCCCCACCCTGTGTCCAAGGGATCTCACTGTTCAGTTCCCACCTATGAGTGGGAACATGTGGTGTTTGGTTTTCTGTCCTTGTGATAGTTTGCTGAGAATGATGGTTTCCAGCTTCATCCATGTCCCTGCAAAGGACATGAACTAATCCTTTTATATGACTGCATAGTATTCCATGGTGTATATGTGCCACATTTTCTTAATCTAGTCTATCATTGATGGACATTTGGGTTGGTTCCAAGTCTTTGCTATTTTGCTCATCTCAGTGATGATGAGCATTTTTTCATGTGTCTGTTGGCTGCATGGATGTCTTCTTTTGAGAAGTGTCTGTTCATATCCTTTGCCCACTTTTTGATGGGGTTGTTTTTTTCTTGTAAATTTGTTTGAGTTCTTTATAGATTCTGGATATTAGCCCTTTGTCAGATGGGTAGATTGCAAAATTTTTCTCCCCTTCTGTAGGTTGACTGTTCACTCTGATGGTAGTTTCTTTTGCCGTGCAGAAGCTCTTTTGTTTAATTAGACCCCATTTGTCTATTTTGGCTTTTGTTGCCGTTGCTTTTGGTGTTTTAGACATGAAGTGCAATGGACATTCTTAAACAATGTTTACTGTATTTGTGGGTATATATTTGTAGAAAGTCATTTGAGAAGTGACTTTAGAAAGACTTTGAGAAAGTCACAAAGCCAGGATAGCAGGGCAATATAGAGTGGTTAAGCGCATGGACACTGGCCTCAAAGAGGTTGCAGGGATTTGCACTGCCCGCGTCACCGTTTGGAAAGTGCCCTTCAGTTTCCCCACAACCTTGCCAGAATGGGAAGGTGAACAATACTGTTTGAACCTACATGTTAACTGTGAGTGAGGATGAACTTTTTTTAATGCTTTACTGGATATTTGTGTGTCTTTAAAGAAGCACTTTTCTCAAGTGAGCTGGAAATTCATAGAAATATATGCCACTTTAAGGGAATACAGCTATTAGAAAAAATAAAATATGCTTCCATGTTACTTGCACTTTAAAAAATAAAACTTTTCTATTGCAGATATATGTGCTAAATGTATAAAGACAAGAACAATAGAAATACGATTTTCTGTCATTTAAGAAATAGACCAATGATCTGTAATGTGCCATGGGCAGTAAAACATATGGTGGGAATTAAGATTTGCAGAGGGATAGAAAGGATGGCTTGTTTCTTTCACTGGCTAAAAGGTTATGACCCATCATGCACCACGTGACCTGTCAAGACCTACTGACCCACCAATTATCCTGTGGAAAATTGAACTCACTAACTCTTCCTAACTTTCGCCTGAATCTGCAGCTCTTGCTGTGTTCCTTCTCTGTTAAAGGCATCACATCTACCGTGTCGGCCCACGTCGGCCAAGCTAGAAATCGGGGGGCCGTCACCATTTCTTGCTCTGCCCATGCAGCTGTTCCCCACCCTCACCCCTTTCACTGCGTCTTTTGTGAGGAGGAAACAAGGTAACACGTCTAGAATTGCCCAGCATAACTTTAGGGAGGCAGTGGTCAGGACAAGGAAATTTCATTCTGTTACCTTTCACAACACACACAAACAACAGCAGCAACAACAACACATTTTTCAAAAGGCAATGCCTCCTTACCAGTGATCTACAGCTTTCCACACTGTCTACCTGAGGCTCCTACCCTACTTGTTCAACTGTATACCTGAATGAATTGGAGTACAGGACACTCACCATTCACTAGGCAGGAATAATGGAGTTGTCCATGTGGAACATATTAATTGAAAAATACCCTAATCTTTTTACTTTATAAATAGAGAGGATGCTAATGATTTCTTCTCTTCTTACAGATGAGTATTGTTATTTTAAACTTTGGCTTGGAAGGAAAATTAGATGGAATGCTCTCAGAAAGATTTTGGAGGGGAGGTCATATGAAGGCAAAAGCAGAACGTCTAAATAGCAGTGGGAAGTGAAATAAAAATCTACAGTCACCACCTCCTGACCTAGTTATAGGTTATCAGAATCTCCTCTACCACAAAGCATATTTCTGGCCCATGTGTTCCACCACCTTCTGTTGGTGGGTGCTCAGAGACTACAAATTCACTTTAATATGTCTATTATCCTCAGAAAAACATAATTAAGAACATAAATAGACTGCTTCTAAAATAATATTGTGCGTTTAGAAACAAAATATTATGAGGTTTGGATTATCTGCTGTTTCAGATTATCTCTGCCACTGCTCTAGAGGGTCGAATTTCCTCTGCAGCTTAGTATCCCTTGAAAACATGTGTTTAGTTATAAACATAAGTCCCTCTGGGGAATCTCCAAATGGAAATGTTTCTCTCATTTGTGAGTGAGAAGTGCATGTCTTTCCTTTGACACAAAGGAGAGCATTAATGCTTGCCAATTTGCAGATAATTTCAAAATGTGTTTTGACCTCCAAACTTTTACTAGTCAGCAAAAATTTTTCTAGTGTCTATTTGGCAATTAGTATGAGCATGAGTCAACTCAAGAACCTCAGTTATTAACTATGGGTATGGGCTATATATTAAAGTGTTAATTAAATGAAAAGCATTTTTTTATTAGAAAAGTAATTAATGTCTCTTTCTTACTCCATTCTCCTATAACACCCAGCCTCTTCTCCAGGGGAAACCACTCTTAGCAATTTCTTTAAAACATTTTTAGAAATAACCTATACAAATCCATGTATACATGTGTATACTTATCTCCCTTTTTTACATAAATGGAAGCATATTATTCATACTATTTTACATTATTTTTCACTTGCTCTATCTTGGAAGTTGTTCCATATCAGGAGATATACACATATAGCACACATCTCTTCTTAATAATATCATAATATTCCATTCTGTGGGTCTACATTAATTGATTTAGCCATTTCTTATTATAGATATATAGGCTGTTTTTAGATTTCTATTCTATTACAAGGAATATTGACATCAGATGTCAATAGACATTTCCCTTTAAAAGGGAAAATGCAAAAGATATACAGTGGTAGAGCAAATAGCACAACTTTTAACAATAACCACCTAACTCATGGGCAAAGTTGTTTCATCTATAGCCCTCCACTTGCCCTAATAGATTATTTCGAGGCAAGCTTCTTCCATAGATATTTAATTATATATTATAAGAACCCTTTTCTGTAACAAAACATACCATTACCATTACTCAGAAAGTTAAAAATAATTCATTGATATCAATAACATCCTGTGTTCGGATTTGCCTTATGAACTCTTGTTTAGAGCTGGTATATTAAAATCAGAATGCAAACAAGGTCCACACATTGCATTTGGCCGATAATCCTTCTTCAGTTTCTTTTAATTTATAAATCCCCTTCTTTTATTCCTTGCAATATACTTGTTGACAAATCTGTGTGGTTTGTCCTTCAGTTTTCTACATTCTGGGTTTTGCTGACTGCATTGTGTGGTGTTATTTAACATGTTCTCCTCTCTTCCCTGTATTTCCTGCAAACTAGTGGTTTGATCAGGAGACTATCAGATTCAGGCTTCATGCTTTGGTAAGAATACTTCCTAGATGGTGTTGTGTACTTTTCTCGAGAAACCATAGGTATTCTTGTATATAGGTATGAATGTGATTGTAGGATAAATTCCTCCAAGTAAAATTGCTTATTCTATTTTTTATTTTGATAGGTATTAACAAATTACCAAATTGTCCTGCACAGAAATTGTACCAACTTACATTCCCACCTGAAATTAAATGAGAGTTTCTGTTTCCCCATACCGACATTGTTTTATCAAGCTCTTTTTAGTCTCTGCCAATCTGATACATGAAAAATGTTATCTTGTCAAGTGCTAACACAATTTAGATTTGACTAGAACTAGATTTCGTATTGCTGCAGCCCAATTTCTTTGTACATTAGCTCACATGAATCAATGTTGTAGGTCAACTTGTTTATAACTGTTGTAACACTGCAAATTATCTATATGAGCCAAAATGAATTGGCAAGGGTAACATATTTGTTACAGCTTAATATCAAAGCGTGTATGCAATGCTACCGCCTTTGGTTTGTCAGAGCAGATGCAGCTCAAAGAAATCTTGTGTGTATATATATTTAGAAAATTGGTAGAATTTCCTCATTTCAACGCCCATATCTTAAGAATACGCTCTGTGCCAAGCATGTGGAGGGATCCAATGATAGACTAAGCTGGGTTTTCTTTTTCTCCAAGTGTCTTGAAGGCTACCCCTCTGGATGCTTCATGCAGTGGAGATATGCCTTCAGTTATATTAATCAAGGGTCTGTTTTGCAGACTTTTTAAAATGGAATTTCAGATTCATTAGAACAAAAGGATGCACTTTTCTCGACCTTGGGAGCTTGTGACTATTTGGAGATGAAAAGCATAGTGACACTAAGGAAAACTATTGTCCAGAAAAATAAGCCTCTCCAAGGGGGCACCAGGAATCCACAATAAAATCCCTGTTTCCAAGAAAATCCAGGCATTTCCATCAAAAAAGCCTGGAAAGATAAATAGAATGTCCTTATAAGCCACAGGTTTTTAATAATACAAAATGTCTAAGTCCAGAGTAAACAAAGAGCTAAGAAAAACTAACATCTACTAACTCAAGTTTCTCAAGACCCAGGTCATGACCTAGAGCCTGATCACAAGGTATTTTCAAAAGAGCTGCTTTTCCTGAGCCTGCGATGAGTTTATTTTATGGAACTTATTTGGCTACAGAGCTCCACAACTGCACAGAATTTTAGAACCAGGTGAATTACGACAACTCTTTCAATTCACAACAATGAGAAGTGGGATTTGGGGGCTAATTTAAAAAGTGATGCCAATGTCCTCCATGTAGCAACCAAAACAAACCAGGCTGATTTGCTGAATCTGAAGTTAACACTTATTTTCATCTTATCATTATCCTAATATATTAGTTCCTTTCTCACCTGATTTCCCAAAAGTGATTAGTGAAGACTTTTCAAAATGTGATGAATTTTTCATCTTCAATTCTTTCTGAATGAGCTATTCAAGTATTGTTCTTTCCAGTTTCAACCCTCTAGGAGGCAGAAGTCAACAGATCTCTCTTCCCTTTGTTGCAGGAGCTATTTAAACTTTCTGCTATACCACATCCTTTCTCTGACCGTGCTGACTTCCAGGAACTAACCTGTGGTTTTGCAAACAGAGTATTTTCCATAGCGGTTGTATTAGTTATTACTGACATTCGTGTATTCTGAAGGTGTGCCCCAGGGGTTTTACAATGGGCTACTAAAAAAAATGCAAAGAGCAACAAACAAAAACCAAGAGTCTTGCTCAACCATCTAAATGTTAATTCATTTGTTTTTTTACTTAGCGTTTTGTTCACTGACACAGGCTCAGCAAATGTGAAAAGAAAGAACAAAACTGATTCCCCATGGTCCCTAAAGTGTTTTTCTCATGATTTTTATAAATAATTCAAGAATACATAATTTTTCTTCTTAAAGTTCTGTTTACAGCTCCTGAGAATTAAGCTGTCACTACTGAGTCACTTTTCTGCGCTGGGACTAGCTCTGCTCTGCCTTTCAGTCCTTTATCCAACAATCAGTGAGTCCATCTTCTTTCATAGTTGAGGATGTATTTAATGTAAACTATTTTGATTTTTTAATGATTTAGAATAAATTATGTAGACTGGTAGACTGGCAAAAAAAATCATTAAAAAGCAGGCTCTTGTCATGCTTATTAGAAGACCAGTTTTCTGGGAACTTTTAGAAAGTCAGGTTGAGGCTGTGTGTCAGGGCTCAAGTTTCACAGTCATCTCCACTTTGAAACATAATATATAAAAGCCGTGTTTTTTTTTTTTTTTTTTTTTTTTTTTTACAAGAAATCAAGTGTGTTTTGTACTTAAGTGGAAACATTTCAACATTTCAACTGTAGTCAAGCTCTTCACTTTGAAATAGAAGGATCCGAGGAAAGAGTGATGGCTAGTTTGCTGCTGAAAGAATCTCTGTGAGATGTTACTGCTGCCCTTTTGGCTGAAATGGTGACCAGCACTAATCCTAAAGGTCAAGCTGATAACAATACTTTTTCCAGTAGGGCGTTTTAATATCATTAAGAAAACCAAATCTATAAAATGAAAGGGCTAAGCTAAGCCCAACCTCTTCATACTGATAATTATACAATTTCAGTTTTGTTACTCACACATAAGGGCTCAGAATTAGGGCAGCAGGGCAGTTCAACTGTATGATAGTATCTTAACCCTCAGATAACTTAATATGTCCTTGGCCTTTTGAAGCATTTGAGAAACAACGTAAATGCTTAGCCATAGGCGTGAAAGAGGTAAGGCAGGAGGAATTCACTTTAATTCCAAGTTCTCCAGTTTTAAATTTCTAAAAAGCATACATAGATTTTGCAAATGCTGACATGCTAAAGGTGGTATTCTGGTAGGGAAGAGAAACATTTGATAAAGTGAGAACAGACGCTACATTGTTCCATCTCCCACACTTCAACTAGGAAGACCTAGGCATAAGAAGTATTTAATATTACCTGGGTGTGGTGGCGTGCACCTGTAATCCCAGCTACTCAGGAGGCTGAGGCAGGAGAATCGCTTGAACCAGGGAGGTGGAGGTTGCAGTGAGCCAAGATCATGCACTCCAGCCTGGGCGATGACAGAGTTAGACTCCATCTCAAAAAAAAAAAAAAAAAACACAGGATTTAGTAGATACTAAATTACTTAATTTAGGATTATCTGGGTTCTAGTTCAGCTGTGTAACCTGGGCAAGTCTCTTGAATGTGCTGCGCTGCACTGTTTTGATAAGATGGTCTTTAAGAGCCCTTCCAGCTCTACAATCCTATGGTTTTTATGAACACTCTCTGTAGTAGTTTGATCTTCTTCATGCGCACGTGTGTGTGTGTGTGTGTGTGTAGGCACAAACCCACACAGATATACACAAACCCTATATATGTGCTATGTACTAGTTGCTATGGGCAACCAACCACAGAAAAGGAAAGCAGTGGTGGCCAAATTTTTCACAGATTTGGAGGACCTAAGAGGAGCTGAGCCCAAGTTGTATCTATTCACTGACTCAAGTGAAATGCTACCTGGTCAGTTCTCTGCAGCCTTGGTTCTAGAGCATGGCAAGGGGTTGGGGTGGGATGTGCATTTGGCTCCTCCACTTGATCCTTGTGTGGGTTTGGTCAGTTAAATAACTTTAGTTTCCTCAATTGTAAAATGAGGAAATGGTAAAAAGCTTAGCTTTTAGGGCTGTTGTGAGGATTTTATGACTTTACATAAAGCGAAAACACTCAGAAGCATGCCTGGCACAAACACATTCAATGTTAGCTGATATCATGAGATGAATGTGGAGTGAACCCCTTACTAATAGGGATGGCTCAATGATCTGGAAACATTGGCAAAAGTAATATTAACAGCTAATAGCCACAGTGTGGATGCTTAATAAGAAAGACGGAGGTACTATTAATAGAAGTGGTTGGTGCCAGAAGACAGCAAAAATCCAGTGTTGTTCAATATGGTCACCACTAGCCACCTACAGTATTGAGCACTTAAAATGTGCTTAGTCTGAAATGAAATGTACTGCAAGTATAAATGCACATCGGATTTTCAAAGACTTAGTATCAAAAAGGTAAAATGTCTGTGTTTCTATGTTTCCACTGGACAGTATAATTCTGAAGTGTTAAAGGAATCAACTGGGGCTGGGCGCTGTGGCTTATGTCTGTAATCCCAGCACTTTGGGAAGTTGAGGCGGGCGAATCACCTGAGGTCAGGAGTTTGAGACCAGCCTGGCCAACATGGTGAAACCCTGTCTCTACTAAAAATACAAAAATTAGCCAGGCATGGTGTCAGGTGCCTGTAGTCCCAGCTACTCAAGAGGCTGAGGCAGAAGAATCACTTGAATCCAGGAGGTGGAGGCTGCAGTGAGTCGAGATCGTGCCATTGCACCTCAGCCTGGGCAACAAGAGCGAAACTTCATCTCAAAAAAAAAAAAAAGAGTTAACTATTCTGTCTCTTTCTGTCTCTTACTGTCTCTTATTGGAGGTGAAACCACCACGTGACTCTGTCCCAGAAAATTCCATTTCCCTCCCTCTCTGTCACATGTCTGTGTCATAAGCTTCCCTCGGAAGCTCTGAGGGAAGTCACATTCAATTACTGACACCAGCACTGGGCTATACTCTGACTTACTAATCCAAATGCTTCCACCATGGCTTTACTGTTCTCCTTTGTGGTGAGAATAGAGATTTCTGAAACAGTGCTGAGTGACAGGCTGAACTGGCTTCAAGCACAGCCTCCATCATGTGCCTGCCGTGCAATATTACTCAAATGACCTAACCTTTCACAGCCTCTGTTCATCATCTAGAACAGAAGGGTAACATTAATAATTACCTGTTTAGTAGGATCATCATGTGAAATATATCTCATATATCTCTCATATATCCTGTGAGATATATGAGACATATCTCATATACATATATATACACATATATGTATGTGTGTGTGTGTGTGTATATATATATATAGAGAGAGAGAGAGAGGGAGAGGGAGAGAGAGAGAGAGAGAGGGAGAGAGAGAATTTACAGCAGTGCCTGGCACACAGTAAACACTCAATCAATGTTAAGATTATTAATCCCATTTTTGCCTGGAGCGTTTCGCAGGATGAGATGGGTTTGGATTGTTAAATCTCTTTCGAGTTTAGGTTAAAAAAAAATAATAAAACTACCCAGGCTATTCTGCTGATGAATGATAAAATGATGGAATCACTAAGTTAGGGTTTCAGGTACTAGTAGGGCCCTATTTAAGGAACTGATGGAGTAAAGATAGCAGCTACACTCATTTTTAGAGGCCCAATGGAAGTGAGGAGCAGGCTTCTTGAATGTGACATAATTGAAGGGGCAGGGTTTATACTGAATTGTGGTGTTTGGGATTGCTGAGAAGTGACAGATTGAACAAGGTAGGTGGAGACCTGAGTTGTTAACTCAACCTCTGTAGGCCTCATTTTCTGCCAGTGTAAAACAAGGATAACCTCAACCATCTACCTCACAGATTTCAGGTGAATGTCAAGCAAAATAATGTGCATGCTGATGTGCTTTGGAAACTGTCAATGGCACCTGTAATCCCAGCACTTTGGGAGGCCAAGGCAGGAGGATTGCTTGAGGTTAGGAGTTTGAAACCAGCCTGGGCAACATAGCAAAACCTTGTCTCTACAGAAAATTTTAAAAATTAGCTTGGCACTGTGGTGTGTGCCTGTAGTCCTAGCTGCTTGGTAGGCTGAGGTGGGAGGATTGCTGGAGTCCAGGAGTTCCAGGTTACAGTGAGCTATGATCATGCCACTGCACTCCAGCCTGGGTAACAGAGCAAGATCTCATGTAAGAATAATAATAATAATAATACCGGCCAAGCACTGAAACAGAGGCTGCAGTTTATTATTCTCTTTCTAAACACCTGAGTATGCAATTGAAGCAGCATGAAGCTCAAGTGCTATGGTAGTTTAGGGAAGGCAGAAATCACCATCTGCTGGACCTAAGGGAGCCTTCCTGTGGGAGGTAGGACTCGAAGTGGCCCTTAAAGAATGAGAGGAGAGAGAACTAGAGACCATTGATTTGCCCAAATCTCTGTCACGTGTCCATGTCATGAGGTAAATTACTAATCTACTTTGCACACAATCATAGTCAAAGAGGTTCCCAGAATCTTTCTGTTCACTTACATGAAGGCAAACCCAAACCCTTACTGATAGCATAGAAGATGAAGTAAAATGCAACCAAGGCTGCGGACTCTCATGGCACTTTTGTGGCTCATTTTTCTATATAGCAGGTCTATGTGGAATAATTTCACATTAATTCCTGATTGACTGCACTCTCTGTGACCAAATGTTTTGTGTTAACATGTACGTCCACAAAAGAGACACCTTTTTGGCAGATTATTGGATACTTAAATAAGCACCTTAAATTTGTGAGAAATTATAACTTAGTAAAGAAAATGCAGGAAATAAAGGAAAAAGTTCATGATACAGATAAAGAGCCACAGTCTAGTCTCCATTAATTCTCTGCACACCATCTCAGTTCTCTCTCCAGAGGTAACTAATTCATTACTACTATTATTGCCAGTTAAAAGGAAGACCAGAGAAGCATGGGGGTGGGGTTGGAGGAAAGAGGAACAAAGAGGAGGGGTACTGAGATAAAAAGCAAAGATTTATGGAGTGGGAAGAGACCTCAGAGGTAATCTAGTAAGTGATTTGCTTAAATGTCATTCAGCTTGTTAGTGACAGAGCACAGACTCAAGCTGAGATCTCCAGCTTCTCACTCCAGGTCCCTTTCGACACTACCGCATAGTTTTGGGAGAGGGAGGTTAGAACAGTCAGTGGGAAGGGAAAGGCCCTTCCCAGCTTCAGTCTTCTTAGATTCTCAACCCCTCCCCCTCTTTGAGATGCAAAAACCTTTCTCTAACTAACACATTGAACTGGCTTCCCTTAATCTTCCCCTACCCCTTTCTACTCCAAATCACCAAAAGGAACTTCTCTATGAGCTGTCTAGGTCTTTACAAAGAACTCCCCGGAGTTATCTTTATTTACTAGAGGAACATTGCTTGATCTCTCAGTTACGTACTTTTAGAGAGAGTTAAATAATTGCTAATGTTATCTGGTACCCTACATATGGTTCCTGGGCGGTAGTAAACACTCAGGGTTGAAAAAGAATTTACAAAGTGGAAAGGAGCTGGCATTTCTGATATCCCTCAATGCAAATATTCAACCTAGTCACTAGGCCAACAATGGATGTGTCAACACACTCTGAAAGGGGTCTCATAAAACTACAAAGTTGAGGTTCTCTCCACCATCACAGAATTTACAATCTGGTTGGGCGGATGGACAAAGCTCGATTATTCATAATGACCTCAACAAAGATATGATAATACCTCACCTCATTAGCATGTTAGCATATGCTATCAAATATGATAATTGTAAACTCAGATGAACGATTTTTATTCTTTTTCCCTATAAAAGGCTGGGGTGGGGATCCAATTCATGACATTCCTAAACAACAATGGGGACACTGTTTCCACATTGCTCATTCCAAAAGGCATTTCTGAAAGCTAGAGATAGATGCCTTTTAGAAAGTAGACCACATTTTCTGGCACAATACTTAATTTATTCTCCTTTGATGACACGCCTGGTGGAATGAAGGAAATGGGGGGTGGGCATTCCATAAAACCTGATGAAGCAGAATTATAACACAGATGGTATAACAGTTTATACAATATTAACAACTCTTTTAATGTTAAATTAGTACATATAAAGGCATCAGGGAGTAAGGTGTGTTGCTCCTTCTTATAGTTGAAGAAAAATCTAAGAACAATTGACATGTGAGGAAATTGTCAACTTGCAGGTTATGAACGTGAACATAAAGTTACATTTTGATGATCAAATCTTCATTATTCGTACTTTGCTCTGGGATTCCAATCTGGACTGGGGATGTGAGTGGGTGAGAAACCAAGCAAGATTCCCCTGTGTGACAGCTAGGTTTCTCAGAACACTTGAGGGGGAAGATGGTCGTTACGTGTCTTTTCAGTTGGTACAATCAGATTGTAGTTAAATAGTGAGAATGACTAGATTGTTACATTTTCTCCTGAAACCCTCTCTCTGTGCCTTGCTTGCACTGCTGGTACCCCAAACTTTGGCAGCAAGAAGTCAGGATCTTGGCAAGGAGTCTAAGAAGTATGCATATGGCATCAGCAGGAAAGAGAAAAGCAGGAAAAGAACATTTATTGAGCATGCTGAAGTGCCAAGCATTGTGATCATTTTGTTATCTGTAGATTTCACACATGATCTCATTTAATTTCCTAATGGTCCTACAGGAAAATCAAGCTTGAAAATAAGTCAAGGACCATTTAAAATTTCTTTTAAAATTGACCATAATAGTGTCTTTCTTTATCCTGGCTCTGTGACAATGAGTGGAGGCATTTTAGGCAAGTCATTTTTGGGGCTTCAGTTTCCTCATCTGTAAAATGAAGCAATTAGGTTAGATGCCCAGTGAGGACCTTGCCAAACCTAACATATTGGTTTAAACCATCCTTTAAAAGATACTCTGCTAAGTCATTTCCATGTTTGACGCTGTTATGTACAGTATTTTGCCACAAACTTAGCATTGAAAGAACCTAAGCACTTGACCAGGAGTCAGACAAAATGAAAGACAAGTTGAAATTTGGGATTCTTTTTGCAAATTGTGCTAATCTGTCTAAGGCTGGATATGTAGCTGCAAATGTGGTAGTGTTAAAAGCCAGCAACATTAATTTTAGAATTAATTTGCTAAGAGCTTTAGGTCTTAAATATCATCAAGACTTTTATGTAAACTTGGTAACACTGTTACTGGAGTTTAAAAACATGCAGTGTGCACGCAGGGATTAATCAAGTGTAGAGATTAGTTTAAGAATGGTGGGTTTGAATTGTAAATGAAATAGTTGAAATTGCAGAAAACCAAGGGACTATACGCCAAAACAAGGATAAATAGGACACTTTGTTTATGAACCAAAATATAAAATGAATCCTCTCAACTTTTATATTTAAATTTCTGACACAAAAGTAAAAATTGACTAAATGTAGGACTCCCCCACCCAGCAGATTTTAAAGATGTTATAAACTACTATTTAAAGAAAATCCTTTTGAAACTTACCGAAGAGGGGTAATTAGTTGAGTGGGACAACAAGGACTCCAACCAACACAGCAAATAAAAATTGGTTCTTGCTTTTGTTAGGTGATTAACCAAAATGATGGGGTCTATTCAATTTCTAGTTTGTTGATTATCCTCAGACAGATTTAATTTTTAAAAATGACTGGGGTTGAGGATATCTAATAAGTAATAAAAGATAACATTCAGATAACACTGATAAATAATATGTCAGAAGAAAGATTATATTTTTGACAACTGGAAAAAACATGAAAGCACTGCAGAAAAGAACTTAATTAAAACACACAAAGGAAGAAAACAAATTTTATTTCAGATCAAATTGAAGAAAGCCCAGAGTAGTATGATTGAGTGTGAAGGCTATTAGTAATTGCAAGGTGTGTATCTCACTCTTATATATCACTGTTCATCAAGGTCTAGTGGTTTCCATGCTTTTGTTTAAATGGTCTTTAAAGCAAAACTGCAAATGAAATAACTATGAAAGGATTTACAGATTAGTCAAGCATTACATTCTAAAAATATAATTTAACCCTAGATATTCACTAGAACTATTTATCTTGCTGTTTCTCCAAAATCAACAAGCAGACTCTATATTTAAAATGGCTTTGTTTATTAGCCTTGATATCCTCCAAGGAAACACTGAACTTTGGTCTAGTTAATTAATTATAAAAACATAAAAGTTTAACATGCTATAATACAGTATTTTTTTGTAACACATACCAACATGTAATGTTTGCTTCTTTAACCTTAAGTTCTTGAAAACTTAAAACACATCCTAGAATAATGTTTAGTTCAGCAAGTTTATCAATTTGATATCTAAACATTTTCACAAATATGCAATCCATACTTGATCATAACTTGCACATTTTCTTCTTACTTTTATCTACTAGCACATAAACCATTTTAATTCTTAAAGATGCTTTAATAAGTAGCAGCTATAGAAATGGGATCACTGAAAGTTATAAAGGATCCGTTTGTCTTAGGGATGTTAATCATTTTTTAAATTTAGGGAGTAAAGTTTCAAGTAGTAAAATGCATTAGGGTTTTAAAAAGTGAGGGATGAGATGGACAGCTCACTCTTTTCTGAAATAATAAAAATATGAGCAGAGCTTCAAGTAGGGTCATAAATTATATGATTTTAAATAATAAAACTGCATCTTTCCATCTTTGATTTTTAAATCAGTAGTTTTCCTGTTGACTTAGACATCCTTTCAAAAATTTTGAAAGTAAGCTAGATTACATTTGTTTTGAGAAAATAAAATCTCCCCTTTCATTTTAAAAGTAGATGTCCTCTGTAGGCTGTATCTGCTGAAAGATTTCCTTTTACAGTGAGTGTTAGCCCTGTTATTTAGGTTGTTGCAAGCTTTCATTGCAGTCCTTTCAGGCATCTGGATAATTCAACACATTTCACTGCGCCTTCCTCCTCAGCATAAAAAAGGCCAGACAATAGTTCTACTTCCTTCAGCAATCACAAGTCAGGAGACAGTTAAAGAGAATCTCTAAGCTTGGCAGAGTACTACCAAGCTGAGGATAAATGTTATCTTTGAGGAGAAAAAAAGAGAGAAGCTCCAAAAAGTACCATTGTGCCCTCTTTGCACATAGGTAGTGGAAGATTATCATGCTTTATTTTAGTTATAGCATAGAGAATATTAAATAACTTAAAACTTTCTAACTTAAAAGCGTATTTGTCATCTAGAGTTTTTACTTCTCAATCATGACATTGTCAGTAACAGACTTATTGGTGTACGATTATTGAATAATGAGGTAATTTTTAACACCATGATTTACTTGCTTTGGAAGACAATTTTATTATGGTGATGAGGCTTTAGAGACTGTGTTTTGAATGTAAAACTTTAACTTTTGTTGTGTTCCATACCATGATATATTTTCCACTTAGAAAATTTATAATGGTGCAAAGATAGACAAACTTAATCAGAAAAGTGATTGAAAAAAGTAATCTGTGTAAAACATTTCTGGTTTATAGCTTTTTCTTTGATTATAGTATTACAGTCTGCTAGCAATTTTATGGTTTGTAATACCAGAAGTTCCACTTCTAAGGTCACATAAACAGGAAAATCAAAGTGTTTCAAACAGAGTGTAAAAATACCTTTAGCACTATTTAATCTTAATAGTGAATCACTTTAATGTCTACTGAGTCTATTCTCATGGTGGCAGAATTAATTTGAGAAATAATTTTTCTACTCATGGCAAGCAGGTTATTCTTGCATCTTTTCAATATTTGCACACGTATTTTGATGTAAAATATTCGACGTAAAAAATACGGTTGTTAGTGAAAGGAAATTGTGTTTTAACATACTACTGAGAGAAGCAAAGACCCACACAACAAGGTAATTTTAAGGCATCACGTAATAGCAAAATTAGCTCCATGTTGTAAGTTCTAGTACCAACATATTTCAACTGAATTATGTGAGATGTAATTTAATTGTATTGTAATTTAATTACCCGTTTGATTAAAAATAAGATTAAATCATTACTAGAGATAAGAAATGTTTGTAAATAGACACTTACTCTAAAAGATCAAAGTTAGCCAAGACCAGCTTGTAAAAGTAAAGTTTCCTTACAAGAACAATTTAGTAAAATGTATATTTTAAATGTATTTGTATATCAGAAAAGTTGATCCACCTCTTGGTGCCATTTGGTCTTCATAAAATCCTTTGAGATTGGAATAAGTATATTTTTACTTTCTACATTTTTTAAACCAAGTTATATTAACTGTGCATGTTCAATTAGTGAAATTTTCTGCTTCTTTTCAAGTGGCAAATCTTTTGAAATTGATATTTAATTCACATGGACGCTATTTAGTTGAAGATGTATTTATTTTATTTACATGATTTATGTTGGCATATGCTATTGAAAAGAAAGAACTTTCAGAAATTCATTACTGAGTCTAATTTTTGTCTTTGTTCTGCTGATATAAATTTTCATAAACAAATTAAGGCCTGGTCCAAAAAATTCAAATTTCATTTTTTCAGGCTGATTTGTGTTACTATGATTGCTATTCAAAAGAAGATTGATTCATCTAAAAACTATGAAATGTTTGCAAATAAAGGAATACTTCGTTTAAAAAATAAAATTAGTAAAGACCGGTTTTGATAGACTTCTAATGAAATCACAGTTCCTGCTCTAGGATCAAATGGCAAAATAGCATTTGAAATATTTCGTTTGGGATCCTCCACCCCTAGTCTGTTTAGTGAGTGTTCTGATCTGCTGGCTTTGTTTTAGGCCTCATGGGCATGCACATGAACACATGAACACACAACCACATAAATGTAGCAAAACACATATTTCAGTGGGACACTAAACTTCTCATCCTGAGCAAAGCCAGAGTGTAACAGACCTTAACTGCAAGTGTAGTTCAAAAATGTAGAGTAGTAAATACACATAGAACAAAAGCTCTATTCTAGTTGTGTGAGGAACATAATACTCTTAAATTACTTTCTGGTTTCCATGGGGACCTTTTTGTTCTAAGATACCAATCATTAGGTTTAACGCAGCCACTTAATATTATTTCTAAATCAAGTAACATGATTTCTCAACTGGGTAAAATGTCAATTACCAGTATTCTTAAAGGTGTTCAAATCCAAACTACTTGAGATTGCTGCTTTATATGGCATAATTAAATCTAGAGGTCAATACAGAAGAATCCCTTCATCCCTTATCAAGGCAGAGGAAAGCTCAAAGTGGGTCTATTTTGCAGGGATATTTTGCTGGGGCATTCATCTGCTTTTCTTTGAATCAACCATAAACTCAAAATAGTGTCAAGAATTTAAAGTTGTGATGAGAATCCTTAGGCTCATGAAAGATAACAAGTTCTCCCTCCCTTTGGCCAGTTTCTATACCTTTCTTACACATTCTGATAGAACATCTGGGCTTTCATGTAGGCATGTATTCTATATCATATATACATATATATGTGTATATATGCACACTGGCCAGTCTGTTTGGTCATAAATGATGTGACTGGGGGATAGGAGTTGTGGCTCCTTTATTTTGCAGAATGCCTAAGTGTTGTTTGTCTCACAATACTGGGAGCGAGCAGGAGCCCGGTGGGAGCCTGGAGCCTTAAGCCCTGGGCTGTGGTCTGGGGGAGGGGACGGGGTTGCAGGGTCACAAGCTCTTTGCTTTTAGCCTCAGCATGACCACAAGTTTTAAAGCATGAAGGGATCACGTGCTTTTCTTTGAGCTGTTAGTTATTCTGACTTTTTGGGGGTGTGTGTGTGAAATGCTTTGTTCTTTAGATTTTTTTTTGATTCTCTAGGTATTTTGGCCGATCATTAAATTTTTTTTCCAAAAGAAAAAGACAAAAATAAATCATTTGGTGTATCAAAATGTCCTAGTTTCTCATAACCTATATCTTGTACTTAGTTAATTTTACCTTGTGCTAGACAGGTACTGAGATGGAATAAATTATTTTTGCCAGTTGGGAACTTGATCCAGGCATTCTATATGTTGCAAACCCTTAAAAAAATTAAGAACAAGAAAATATCCTGGTAAAGCAATCTCAAAATACCTTATTCCGGGTATTGTTCTAGCTTTAAAGGGAAGGAGGGCTGGGAGGAGGGGTGGGAGATGGGGGTGGCGAATAGGAAGACTGGGAGGATGTCTTGTTTAATGAACTGCTAAAACTTTTGGAAAATTTGAAGCTAGTGAGGTCCCTCAACAAGGTATTTCCATTTGAAAACCTTTACTTAAGTATGTCACTCTTGGGGAGTTACTTCTACTTTTTCCCTTTAATAGGATGATTTCATCTTTTCCAACCCTCTTCTGTCTCTCCAACCAAGACACATAGAGTCCGAATGCCAAATAAAGACTTTTGAGGATAATGAGATTTATTTGGGAACATTTTCCAAAATCAGGGTAATGGGTTTTTTTGTTCTAATGTTGAAGAGGTTGAGGATATGTATACTCATTGACCCAGGAGCTCTGGCTGCAGCTGTAGGACACAATTAATTATGCTAATAGTTTGTGAGGAGCGGATGTAACTCCCTCAACCCCCCTTTTTTCGAGGGGAGGGGAGTTTGGCAAAAGGGGAAGGAGACGCCCTGGGGTCGGATCACATGATATTATCTTCGCGCCACTTTCGCAAAAACCCTTTTTTTTACTCCAGGTTTTGCTCCAGCTCAAAGGTACTGTTGTTATCTTGCTTTAATACAATGCTTCTTAAAGTCGGGTCTAAGTTCTCTTCCCTCCCCCTCCTCTTCTTTCCACTGCTAGTCGTTACCATTAAAGGTCGAAAGTTGCATTGCAGTCGGTGCAGTCTTACAGGAGGAATCTGGTTGGATAGTAAACTTCGGGCTGCGTAGTTTCTAGAAAGTATCACGCAGACATGCTAGGGTAGGCTGCAAGGTCTGTTGCATGAAAAAGGGGAGGAAGCCCACCTGTGCGAGTGATTCACGTTGGAGAAATGATTGTGGTTTTCGTTGCATCCACCACTGACTCCTGAGGGGCGCTGGCCGTTCAGGTTGGACTCCTTCGCGGGCCAGGGGCGGGAGAGGCCAGTCTTTTGTAATCTGTTTGCCTGAGCTACTACTGTGCACCAGTGCACCAGGTTGAGAATCACATGGCGCCCTTGTCCTCTTCTGGGCTTTGGGCTGCCACAATCACCCTGGTAACAATAGTGGAAAGGGAGGGGTCCGGCTTCATTTTGCACACCTTACCTCCTTCCTTACCAACTCTTGCCTTCCAGGGCTTTCCTCCTCCGACCTAGCGTGCTCACTGGTCTCTGATTTGTAACCTTGTCCCCCCTGCACACCTCCGCCCACCTCCCCGCCCAGGCTCCCCAAATCCCATCTTAGGCCTGTGTCCGCCAGGGACACGGAGAAGGTATATAGCCTGGTTGTCTCTCATTTTGCCCGGTGTTCCAAGTCTGGTATGCTTAATTCCATTTTGATTGTGCGTCTTAAACTAAGACATCATTTTATTCTACAGAGTGCTGTCGGGCTTTGGCCTTGAAGCAGCCCGCCCTGAATTGGTTCTCATTAGCGGTGGAATGAGAGGAGAAAGCAAGATAATTGCACCGTATCTTCCGCACATTTGCGTGTGTATTCGGAGGCTGCTACCGTTAACGATACCTGCCAAGAAACCCTGATTTAGTGGGTGAGGAGGGCGCCTGGCAAGGGCGAAAGACTTCCAACAGTAGCACAAGGTGCTAGGGGTTAAAACTTTCGCATGTGCATAGAGTAAGTCGTGTGTGTATTTCTTCCCTCCTCGGGCCTTAGGAACACTTTCAATCTAGCGGCGAGGTGGTGCGCATGCGCGCGCCGGGTTGGGGACACCCCTGTCCCACGGCTCCGTGTGCCTCGTCGTCTGTCTCCAATGGGGGGCTGAGGCGAGCGCCGCGGGAGCGAGACGGGACAAGGTGGTAGTGAGTGCGCCATCCTGGCCCGGATGCCGGTGGCACCCGCACCGGCTCCGGCCACGGCCTCTGCCTGGGCCGGTGTCCCAGGCGCGCCTTTAATTAAGGACTCCAGCTTTGGGGGAAGAGAGAAGGGAGAATGCCGACTGCGTTCCGCCCGTGGGTAACTGGGGCTCGGTGGGGTTTTCGCTTTGGCGGGATGGGGGTTCCGTTTCCTAATTCCTGTGCGGGCCGGGTGGGCGGGGGCGGGCTTTTTCCCCTGGGCTATTAAAGGCAGAGGGGCGGGCTTTTCCCAGGGATATAGCTACGGACAGAGGGCCGAGGGGACGGAGCGCTCCTCAAGTGGTGGCAGGGAGGCTCGTGGCCCCGCGTCGCTCTGGACAGGGGCGCTTTGGGGTGAGATGTGCGCTCGCGGCCCTGATCCATTTAGTGGACACTTTTTCTCACTTATCTTCCTCCTCTGGCTGCGTGGGAGACTGCTCTCGCACCCAGTCCCGGAGCGCTCGGGCTGTGCGCTGGGACCCGGGGTGTACGTGGGGAGGGGACACTCGGAGAGGGTGGCCCGTGCGGGATGGCCGCGCTCTCCACCTGCGAGGGGCGGGCCGAAGCCGGGTCCCACGCACGGTTGCCCGAGCGGGTGGCTGGGCAAGAAGGGAGCCCTTCGTTGGGGCAGCTGTGATCCGGGAGAGTTGACTGGTTGGGTGGGAGGGGACTGAGCGGGCGGGACTTGAGAAAAGCAAAGTACCAGAGTGCAGTTGAGGGGTAGCGGGCAGCGCGCGGGAAAAGACTCCCCTTTTCTTCTCAACCGTTGACCTTTAGGTTCCTGGAAACCTTTGCTGGTGGGGGTGTGAAACGAGGGGGTGCACGTGGAGGGAAAAAAGGGACTCCCCTCCCCCTTGGCTTCTCTCCCACCAACCCGGGAATGGAGGGGGAGGGAGGCGTGGGCTTGGCGCGTTTTTGGTGCTTTGAATGGAGAACTCCGTTTCCCATGATGCTTTGTTTCTTTCTCTTTAATTTCGGCGGTGGCTGCCGCAGCACGAGGACGGGAGCGCGTGGTGTGAGCAGCTGGAGCACACCCTGGACGCGCGGGCTGCTGGCGGACTTCAACGGGAGCATTAGGTAAGGGTGTGAGAGACGCGGGAAGAGGCAAAAGGGAGCCACAAAGGCGTACAGGGAAGGACTTCTTCTTTCTTTTCCTTTTTTTTTTTTTTTGGAGAGTGACTGCCCAGCGTGCGCGAGGTATACCAGATGAACCGTAATTAGCAAAAGGTAGTAATTAGAAGAGCACCCTGTCTGATGGCTGTGGGGCTCAGTTTGGCCAGGTTGAGTTGGCAAATACTATGCATTTTGAGTCAAGTTTGGCGTATTTTTTTTTTTTAATGGAAAGGAAATCTTTACAGGTGTAGAAACCCAATTTAAGGGGAAAAACGTTATTTTTCTCATTTCTATACTAAATCTATTCTTTCCTAATAGAAAATTGATTCCAGATGGATGTATAAGGTTTCTAAATCAGTTTAGTCTGTAAAGACTGTTAGACTCATTTAGTGGCATGAGGTATCGTGACGAAAGTTCAACATTTAAAATTCCCTCACTCGTTTAACGTATTACAAATTCTGTCCCCAACGTTTTTGTTTTTCTTTTAAACAAAAGTTACCCCATCATGGAAGAGATAGGGGACCCTGTGAGCCTTTCCACATAGAGGCTCACCTCCTTGCTGTATGTTCTTAGGTAAAATAAGCACTTGGAAATGGGAGAAGGTTTTCTTATGGAAGATAATGACATGAAGAGAAGAGCTAATCTGCCTACTTTGGTTTAATGGAGAAAATGGGTCATAAATGTTTAAACAGAAGTAGAGCCCTTTGAAATAGATCAAAATGTGACATCTCTTAGCCATCTGTGCATTATGTGAAGACTGTAAGGCTGTGTTTCTTAAACCAGCTCTAAAATTTCTCTCATTTTCTATTAATGGGGTGGGGGCTGGGAATATTCATTTAATCTAATAGTCACTTTCCGTATGGAGCCAAAAAGCTCTGAATGATCTGAAGACTCGAATACTCACCCTGAGTTTTACATGCTCCTTTCTCTAGGTCCTCCTCTTATAAAATCAGGGTGTGTAGAATGGGCCTGCAAATTACTGAGATACAGATAGCAAATTTTCTTAGATGGAGAGGGGGAGTCCAAAATCCTCTTATACATATAAGAATTGGACTTTTTGCAGTTGCTAGTGTTATTTGTGTTCAATTCTGTGTAAATAATTGAGATTATTAATATTTCTCAGGATTTGGTTGAAACCACAAAACCTAGCTTAGACTCTGTAAGCCAAAGGAAAGCCTGTTTCAGGAATATTAACTAGTAGTTTACTTGTTTAGTTTCTAATATGTGTGTGTGTGTGTTTTGTTGTTTTAACCAGGTGAGTCTGCGTGGATCTGTGAGGACGGAAAAGAAGAGCTCCTAGAAGACTTAAAATCTTGCTACAGGAATAGGCCTTGGCCATGTAAAAGTGCTTACAGTGCAGGTAGCTTTTTGAGATCTACTGCAATGCAAGCACTTCTTACATTACCATGGTGATTTAATCAATGGCTACTGAGAACCGTAGTTTGTGCATAATTAAGTAGTTGATGCTTTTGAGCTGCTTCTTATAATGTGTCTCTTGTGTTAAGGTGCATCTAGTGCAGTTAGTGAAGCAGCTTAGAATCTACTGCCCTAAATGCCCCTTCTGGCACAGGCTGCCTAATATACAGCGTTTTAAAAGTATGCCTTGAGTAGTCATTTGAATAGGACACGTTTCAATGGTTTGTTTTTTGCTTTTTTATTGTTTGTTGGGAACAGATGGTGGGGACTGTGCAGTGTACAGTTGTGTACAGAGGATAAGATTGGGTCCTGGTAGTACCAAAGTGCTCATAGTGCAGGTAGTTTTGGCATGACTCTACTGTAGTGTGGGCACTTCCAGTACTCTTGGATAACAAAGCTCTTGTGATGGAGAGAATATTCAAAGACATTGCTACTTACAATTAGTTTTGCAGGTTTGCATTTCAGCGTATATATGTATATATGGCTGTGCAAATCCATGCAAAACTGATTGTGATAATGTGTGCTTCCTACATCTGTGTGAACACACCTTCACGCGCATCTCCAGCACTCATGCCCATTCATCCCTGGGTGGGGATTTGTTGCATTACTTGTGTTCTATATAAAGTATTGCACTTGTCCCGGCCTGTGGAAGAAAGGAGGATTTTTATCGTCTTCTTATTTTAACTTTTAAAAGCTGTAAGTTCTAATATTTAGTCACTGTAATATGATCTGTTTTGCTGTTGTCGGGTGGATCACGATGCAATTTTGATTAGTATCATAAGAGAAAATTGCACGGTATCCATCTGTAAACCGCAAGACCTTTGTTGGCGACATTTCCGATCAGCGCTACAGTAAGATAGATGATAAAAAATCCTTAGTTGCTGCTATTAAAAAATAATTTGACACATATTTGGATTTCTAAAAACTATGATAATTAATTTATAAAGTATGTGTTTTGGAACTTTGGTGAATG
Organism: Trachypithecus francoisi; assembly: GCF_009764315.1. Classification (NCBI taxonomy): domain Eukaryota; kingdom Metazoa; phylum Chordata; class Mammalia; order Primates; family Cercopithecidae; genus Trachypithecus; species Trachypithecus francoisi. Next base: position 23,199,417 of record NW_022681471.1, on the reverse strand, counting down.
ATCAGATTGTTACTGAATGTGAATGAACCTCAAAATAAATGAAATTTACAGATCTGAAAAAATGACTCTTTTTTTAAAAAAAATAATTAGCAATGCTAGAGGAGTTTGTAAAATATCTCTCGGGAGGATCCTAAAGGAAAACTTGGACATAGCTGCTTTTCGAGTTTGCATCTACATAAAGCACTAAGATGCCTAATTTTAGGAATTTTATTACCGTGACAATATTTGGATGACATGTACTAATTTTGTTTTAGTACATGTGCTCATTCTTAGGAAGGGAATGAAGAGTTGTAAACCAATGGGACAACTACCTTTAAGGAACTAGGCGCATTTCGAGGTCTGACAGGAGAGAAGAATGAACTTGTCAATCAACTGTTTTGGGGTTCTCAGAGAAGAGGATTTGGTGGCAGGGCTACTGAGAGGGATAATGGCTGCTTTGCTTTGGAGTCTAGCAGATGGAAACCTGGATGTGAGCCTACTGTTAATATTTAGGGTTCAGGGGGCTCTGTAGGGTGACTAACCTAAAGCAGAAATTTCTCATGTCCAGCTAATTAGTGGTTTGAGACTGATCACCTAAGAAAGGTGATTTGGATCCTCTAGTGGTTCTTAAAACTTTAGCACTTACTAAGACATAGCCAGCCAACCCCATCTCCAGAGATTCATTCAGCAGGTCTGGATGGGGCCTAAGGAATTGCATTTCTTTTTTTTTTTTGAGACGGAATCTCACTCCGTTGCCCAGGCTGGAGTGCAGTGGCGGGATCTCAGTTCACTGCAAGCTCCTCCTCCCGGGTTCCCACCATTCTCCTGCCTCAGCCTCCTGAGTAGCTGGGACTACAGGCACCCGCCACCTCACCCGGCTAGTTTTTTGTATTTTTTGGTAGAGACGAGGTTTCACCGTGTTAGCCAGGATGGTCTCGATCTCCTGACCTCGTGATCCGCCCCTCTCAGCCTCCCAAAGTGCTGGGACTACAGGCTTGAGGCACCGCTCCCGCCTAGGAATTGCATTTCTTTATTTTTTTCTTTTTAAGATGGAATTTCGCTCTTATCGCCCAAGCTGTAGTGCAGTGACCCCATCTCTCATTCACTGTAACCTCTGCCTCCCGGGTTCAAGTGATTCTGCCTCAGCTTCCTGAGTAGCTGGGATTACAGGCATGTGCCACCACGCTTGGCTAATTTTGTATTTTTAGTAGAGACGGAGTTTTACCATGTTGGTCAGGCTGGTCTCGAACTCCTGACCTCAAGTGATCCACCCATCTTGGCCTCCCAAAGTGCTGGGATTACAGGTGAGGAATTGCATTTCTAACCTTTTCCAAAGAGCTGGTGCTGTTGGTCAAGACACCATACTTGCGGAACCACTGCTGGAAAACAGCTAACGACCTCAGCTTCTAGGACAAACAAAGTTAACAAAGGAAGTTGTTTATTTTAAACTTCATAAAATTAAAATTACTCGAAGCAGGGACTGGCTTGCTTTCCAGTTCTATGTTTCATATTTTAATGTTAATCTTTAACATCATGTCTTTGGCAAATGAAGAAACAAGGCTTGTGGTAGTTTTACTGTCTGCCAACATGAACATTTAGTTCTCATCAAAAAGGTGCTGCCAAACTAAAAGATGGTATCAGTATGTGTCATTCTTATTTCCTGGTGCCATGGAATTTTCTCATTTTGAAACCCTTTTGATTTTTCCTCATAACATCAGTCCATTTTAATCAGTAAGAGGAACTCTCCGAATTGCATTTTAGTCTTGAGCTAGTGCCTAAGGCTTGAATTTCCTCATTAGGCGAAATACAGTGATAACATTGGTCTACCTCAAGGATATGTGGGTTAAGTAAGTTCTCTTTGGTGGTGGCAGCTGGGGGGATGGATTTTAATTGTTAGTAATGAAGTGAAATCTTAATGAAAAGAGACTTAGGGTAGTAAATTCTGTCGTCCAGTATTAAGTATGTGTGTGTAATTTTTTAAAAGTGACTAATGCTTGAGGCAATTATACAAACATAAAGAACTACAGGTATTTCCTGTGCTGTCTAATGCTGACTACGTTGTTGGTGCCTAATCATAGTTAAGTTTGATGTGGCAGCAAAGAAAAGGGTCTCCCGCCCTTTAATAAAGTAGCTCAGTAAAAGAGGGGATTAAAGCTTATTTGTTGTAATCCTTAACACCACCAAACCTCCACTTTAATAATACAAGTTATTGTCCTAGTGGTTCACTGGTGCTTTACCTAACGTGGCTAGTATGCAGACAGTTATTGCAGTTTCCACTTTTAATAGGCATGTGTGGAGGGGCTATGTTCCTTAGGGTAGGCCACTCTGCCCGCTAGAGTCGATTCCCTCATCTAAAGTTAGGGCTGATCTTGATGATCCGAGGACCCTTTCTAGCTTCAAAAATTCTGATCCTATACTTGCTCAAGTTAGACTTATCCAACAATTCTTCAAATGTTTTGCATTGAAGTCATTTGTCTACAATACTTGGGAATGGGTTAAGTCATTAGTTATGGGCAAATTTAGTAATATCTACACACAGCATATATAGCTTACTCATTTTTAAATAATTACGATAAGTTTAGTAGAAGTACTGCTGGGTATAATTTCTATCTTTGATTCAGACGGTAGCTTAATATCCCATGGCTTTCCAAGGTCATCAGTATGGGCATTCATTCCCCTAGACAGAAGAGTCAATGTGGCACATGTATGAATGAGCGTAACATATGTTGACTTGGAATTTGCTTTTTTGGCAATTGTCAGTCATACTAGTTTTGAAACAAGGGACATATAGCAAAAAGGGGGAAGTTATGGTATAAAACTGTAGCTGAAAGAATCCCAACTTACAGATCAGAGTCCAGCTTTATTCTTTAGTAGTTGAGGAAACTGAGACCCAGGAAGAAATGACTTGCTCAAGGTTTGAGTAAATAAACAAATTAGGGACCAATATGATCAATGCCTGCTAGAAGTTTGGAGGCCTGGAGGAAGGCAAGTAACCCAGGCCAGGGATGGAGTGTGGCTGGTCAGGAAGTACTTCCCAGAGGCAGTGTCAGGGTGTTGTGCCTGAGGGGTGTTAAGACAGGCAAAGAAGGCCTACGAAGGGTTTTTTAGGCAGAGCCCTTTTGCAAAAAGCAAGGAAGGAAGACATCAGATGGGAGCTCTTCCAAAGAACAGCATTTAGTTCGGAATGTCTGGTGCATGTGAGAGGACAGGCGGCCCAGGGCCAGATCACAGAACCTTGTCCCGAATGGAAAGGGCAGTCACTTAACAATTTCAAGCAGTGAACCCCAAATTTACCATTTTAATAAGATCTTTCTGATGACAATGTAGAGTCTGACTGGGAGAGCACTGTCCTGGAAGCCAGTGAGGAGGCTATTTTACAGATGGGAGATGAGGATTTGCATCAGGACAGAGGCAGAGGAGAAAGACAAGAGATAGATTTCTCCTACAAATACATGGGCACATTTAATACAATGCCAATCAACATCTCAAAGGGATGGTTTCCAAACCACCGTAATTCTAAAGTTCATATGTAAAAATAAACAGGAAGAATAGTCAAGAAAATACTGGGAGGTGGAGCACGGCTGCTCATGCCTGTAATCTTAGTCCTTTGGGAAGCCAAGGCTAGAGGATTGTTTGAGCTCAGAAGACCAGACTGGACAACATAGCAAGACCTTGTCTCTAAAAAAAATTGTTTTTAATGAAAAAGAAAATACTGAGAAAAAAATCACAAAGAGGAACATGTATTAACGTTTATTAAAACTTATTATAAAGCAGCATTTAAAAGTGACGCTAATGCAAAAAGTCTATTGTTGAGATTTCTGTTTTGATTGAAGTATATATAAGTATTTAGATTATTATTAAGGAGCTATTCAAAATTGGTAAAAAAAATGGATTAGTCGATAAAATTTGCTGGAATATTTGGTTAGCTATCTTTGAAAACAAAAAAAAACAAACAGCTAGAGCTCTCCCACATCCCACACATCAAAATAATTCCAGATGGATAGAGGGTTGAATATAACAATGAAACTGCACACTGCACGTTACATTATTCTCTCTACTTTTCTTTTTTATAATTTTTATAACATTTTTAAAAAGGATTAGACTATGAAAGATTAAGAAGAAAATAAGGTGAATATATGACCATGAGACTGGAAAAGTGGTTTCAAACATAACATAGGTGACAGAAACCGTTGACAAAAATATTATTTGAACAATAAAACTTCATATCAAAAACTATCTTAAAATTAAAAAGCAAAAGACAAACTAAAAAATCATGGTGTCTAATGTAGGACACAGAATGGTAAATATCCTTTATTCATTCATCCATTTGGGAGATGTTTATTGAGCATCTGTTATGTACAGGCACCCTCTTTTTTTCTTTTTTTTTTTTTCTTTGAGTCGCACTCTGTCACCCAGGCTGGAATGCATTGGTGCGATCTTGGCTTCCTGCAACTTCTGCCTCTAGGGTGTTCAAGCAATTTTCTTGCCTCAGTCTCCTGAGTAGCTGGGACTACAGGTGCATGCCATCACATCCAGCTAAGTTTTGTATTTTTAGTAGAGATGGGCTTCGTCATGTTGGCGAGGCTGGTCTTGAACTCCTGACCTCAGGTGATCTGCCCACCTTGGCCTCCTAAAGTGCTGGGATTACAGGCGTCAGCCACTGCACCCGGCCTCAGGCACTCTCTTAATGCTAGAGAATCAGTATGAACGAAGTCCCTGATCTCACAGATCTTATATTCTAATGAGAGAAAACAGATAATAAACAAAATGAATATTTAGCATGTCAGATGATAAGTGCTATGCAGAAAAATTAGGCAAGTGTATTTGTTTTCTAGGACTGCCATAACAAAGTACCAGAAACTGGGTGCCTTTGAACAATAGAAATGTATTCTCTCACAGTTCCGGAGATGAGAAGTCTGAAATCAAGGTATCAGTAGGGCCATATTCCCTCTGAAAGCTCTAGAGGATGATCCTTCCTTGCCTCTTCCCCCTTCTGGTGGTTACTGTTGTCACATAGCAGTCTCCCTGTGTGTCTGTATGTGTCGTTGCATTTAGGGCCTACCCTTACTCAGTGTTACCTCATCTTAACTGGATCCGAACTGCAAAGATCCTATTTCCAAATAAGTTCACATTTAAGATTACTGGGGGTTAAGATTTGGACATATCTTTGAAAGGCCACAACTCAACCCAGTTTCGCAAGGTAGGGAAATACTGCTGGGGTTGGTTGCTGTGTGAAAGTTTGATGATCAGGGAAGTTCTCGCGAATGAGGTGACATTTGAATAGATGGGAGAAATTAATGAAGAAATGAGATTTGTGAATATCGAACAGTAATTCTTCTTAATCTATAATAATAATAATAGCAGCTAACATTCACTGAGCACTTTCTATGTGCTCAGTGAACATACTTTCTATGTTTCAGCCACTATAATAATAAATGCTTTACAAATATTGTCTCATTATTTTCACAATCCATTCACAATCCAAAAAGATAGTCCTATTCTGTAAGATTAATCTATTATTATTTCCACTTCAAAGATGAAGGAACTGAAGCTCAGGAAGGCTGAGTAATTTGTCCAACTTTGCACATCTAGCAAGCCAAAAACCAAGTCCACATCCTTCTGTCTCCAGAGCCTAGGCCAATAGAAAAATGGAGATAAAAGAAAAAATTTCTTAGGGATACAGTTTCAAAAGTTCATGCTCAGTAATTATCAATTCAAATTAAAACAACAGAGAGTTATTTTTAATTTATCAATTTTACCATGGTCAAAATGATTGCGGTCTCATGCTTGTAATCCCAGCAAATTGGGCGGCTAAGGTGGGAGGATCACTTGAAACTAGGAGTTCAATACCAGCCAGGGCAAAATGGTGAGACCCCTGTCTCTTCAAAAAATACAAGAATTAGCCAGGCATAGTTGTGTGCACCTGTAGTCCCTCCCATCTACTCAGGAGACTGAAGGGGGAGGTTCACTTGAGCGCAGGAGTTTGAGGTTATAGTGAGCTGTGATCACGCCACTGCACTCCAGCCTGGGTGACCGAGTGATACCTTGTCTCGATATAATCTTGCTGATAGTTCATTTAATTAGAACGTGGTAGCATCTGGAATAACTTAACCCTCAAAGACCACACACTTTATCCTTACTCCTTTCTAGAATGAATCCCAAATTTCTGGCAAGCACAGATGAAATAATGGTGGAGAAACAGCAGGTGGTGGTGATAGGTAGAGGGTTGTGGGAAGTGATGCGGGATAGTGGAGGTGATGGAGAGAGATGATAGATTCACATTGTACATGCAGGTACAAGTGGTCTTGGCTTTGAAGCTTTGGCAGTGAGAAGAGCAGAGAGTGCCCAGGACAGAATTACATTTAAAGAGCTAATGAATAGTTATTCAGCCAAGCTGAGGGTAGAAGAAAAAGCAGAAGAGAGAGGTGTCATAGGGCTCAATATTTGTTGAGTATCCCAATTTCATGTCATTTTCACTTAGGAATTTTTTTTTTTTTTGCATTGGAGGATACTTGGATATTTCTATACCTAAACAGTTTTATATCGCTTATCTTCCATAGGAAAATATGAGGAAAATCTCTCCATGAGTTATAGTCACCATACTCAATGGTGAGTATTTTTTAACAAGACAAAGGAAAGTAAGCTAATGTTGGGAACCATAAAATTATTTCTGTTCATAGTGAAGGAGGAGCTCTTCCATATTATTCAGTAATGCCTCTTGTTTGCCAAAAATTTGTCTAGCCCTAGTTACTTGATTATGTGCCAGGGCCTTTCTAATGTTTTAGGAGAACCAGGTTGCCAAACTGCATCTGTTTTACAGTGACTCCTGTTCCTTTGTTACTTTAAGTGATTTATGTAGAATTGTGCTTAAAGGGACAATCCTATTTAAACACTGTATTGTATATTTTAGAGGTCTATGATAGTTTCTCAACTGACTTGTCAGAAGCAATTATAATTACTATCTATCATATTGGCTTTTAAAGTATATAAAATTTGACTTTAGTACAGTCATTTGACAAAACCTTAAGCATCTCTAATTTGCTTAAATTGCTTTGGCCACCAAAGCAGGGATCTATTTCTATGAACTGCTCGAAAGCATCGACTTGGGAAATAGCTGTTACAGCCATTGCTTCTAATTTATTTCAAGCATACCTCATGGTTTTCTGTATTGAATAATTTGAAAAAAACTGTGGTTCAGCTTAATCCTAAGGATGTTATTTTAATTTTGACAGAGCTCTTAAATTTTCGGGTTAGGACTGACAGTATTGAGTATAGATGGAAATGAGTCTACCTGTTTTAGGGTGAAAACATATTTTCAACAATGTTTCAGAGACAAAATCTTAGGTATGTTTAGGGGCTGATTTATGTTACACCATGGTTGATTTGGACAAAATTCAAGTTAGAGATTTATAATCTTTCATATGAATAATTGGAAGCAGTACTTGAATAAATAGTAATTCTTTCTTGATCATGAAAAATATCTTAAACAGAAACCAAGAATATTGCTTTTGCTTCATTAAATTGAGCAGCTTTCACTTCCTTTCTCCCTGGCCGAACAGTGTGATCCTCCTCACATGTCAGACCTTAGCTGAAGCATGGCTTAAACTTTTACTTGTAGGTACATTATTAACAATAAAACTTAAAAAAGAGTTTGGCTACCTCAGTACTCTCTCTGTCTCTCACTCTGTGTGTGTGTGTGTGTGTGTGTGTGTGTGTGCAGCATTGTGCTTTTAAAATGTAGTCAGATGAGGTTCTACCAAGTGACCTTAGGGACTGGTCTGTCATAATGATAATCTCTATCTTTGCTTTTAGTATAGATTATTTAGAATACTGAATGTCAATCACAAATGATCACATTATTCTTGACAAAATCAGCATCATTCTTTCTATTAATTTGCACTTGCGCGTGCGTGTGTGTGCATGTGCGTGTCTTGTGATAGGATAACCAGTCAGTAGGGGTTTTAGTTCTGCTGAATTGCCTTTTTAATCATCACCCCAGGCAACCACTGGTCTAAGCAGGAAAATAGTGGCAAAAGAATCCATAGCCTTGAGTTCTGGTCTGAGCTTGCTAGCAACATTGTTATGTGACCTTGAATGTAAAAATTAAACTCTGCTAGTTCCTCACCTGTAAGTGGAGAGAACCACAGCATCCATTCCCTATCAAAGGTCTGTTTCCTTATTCCACCCTAAGGAGAAATCAAGGTGCCATTTCCTTGGGTAGTACAAAGATCCAGCAGTGGATATCTCCCATAACGATTTTGCTGAAGGTTGAGTCAGTGATAGGGAAATCTAGCTGATACCAATTTGGAAAATTGCAGGACATTAATCTGCTGCTTTGTTAGCTGATTATTTTAAGGGAAGGCTAAGCTAGATTTGATGATGGGCAGGCCATATAAATTGGAGGCAACTAGGTTCAATTCTAAAGTGTGTGTAGTTTTTTGCTAATTTTGAAATGACTTGATTTGTCCTTTAAATTACCAACTTATTGAACTGGTTAAGTAGGTAAATAGCGACCAAACCAGATTGTGTGACCTTAAGCAAATTTCAGGCTGGAGAACACCAACTGCTCCAGCTAGAAGGGGAAATGTATTCACATTTATAGACTGTTTACTGTGTGTTGGATGTTTGCACATGTCAGCTCACTGGAGCATCACAAGGATTCTGGGAGGTAGGAGGTATGCCCATTGAAGCTCACAACAGTCACCTATTATAATTTTAAAAAAATTTACTGTAATTTGGCCAAGGTCACAAATCTAGTTTAAAAAAATTGGCTTAAATGACACTTCTTTAGAAAAACTCTGTCTGATCACCCTGTGGAAAATAGTGCCCCTCAACACATACATACCATTTCTATTATAGTGTTTACTGTGTCACTTATTCCAACTTATATTACTTGTTTAGTTGTCTTTTGCCTGTTTTTCCAACTAGAATGTAAGCTTCATAAGGGCAGGTACTACCCCAATATCAGTCTTGTTCACCTCTGTGTTCCTAGTGTCTAAGTGACTGGCACATAATAGACACTCCATAAATATTCCCCCCGCCTTTTTTTAATTTTTTTTTTTTTTTGTGACAGAGTCTCACTCCATCACATAAGCTGGAGTGCAGTGACATGATCTCAACTCACTGCATTCTCCGCTTTTGTAATCTTGGTAGAGACAGGGTTTCACCACGTTGGCCAGGCTGGTCTCGAACTCCTGAGCTCAAGCGATCCACCTGCCTCGGCCTCCCAAAGTGCTGGGATTATAGGCGTGAGCCACTGCTTCAGGCCCATAAATATTCCTTTAGTGAATGAATGAATGAATGAATGAGTGAATGAATGAATGAATAAGAAAGTTTGTCTGGGCAGGGCACGGTGGCTCATGTGTGTAATCCTAGCATTTTGGGAGGCTGAGGCAGGAGGATCACTTTAGCTCAGGAGTTGGAGATCAGCCTGGGCAACATAGGGAGATCTCATCTCTACAAAAAATTTAAAAAATGAAGGGGGAGGATTGCTTGAGCCTGGGAGGTTGAGGGTGCAATGAGCCATGATCACACCACTGCATTCTCACCTGGGTGACAGAGTGATACCCTGCCACATACAGAGAAAAAGAAAGTTTGCCTGACACAAAACACTGTTTTCGTCTGACTAAACAACATTGACTCACATGTTGATAGAAGGAAAAGCTGAAACTCAGAGATGTTAAATGACTTGCCCAGGAGGCCTGATGTAGGTCAGACCACAAAGGCTTGTGGACCTATATTTATGGAGATTCACGGTGGGCCCAAGTTTCTTGTACCTTGGTTTACTGTAGAACTATAACATAAACAGCACGAAGGATCTGGGATCAAGGATACAAATGAAGGAGTGGATTCAGTCTCCAGTGACTTACTAGCTCCCTGCGAAGATCTGGTGGATTAGGCAGTCCTCCAGTGGTGAGAAACCTGCCAAGTAGGAAGATCCTTGACTTAACTACCTTCTGAAACATTACCCTGGGAGCAGCCACATCCTTCTACAGTGGGCTACTCATCACAGCAGACAATTCTTTGTTGCACTAGGGTCCCATGCTGAGAGTTTCTATTTTTCATCTGGCTTTCCATATGACACAATTGGTAAGTGGCAGAGCAAATTCAGCTCTCCTGGCTAAAAGCCAGGCTCATTTCAGAATGCATACTGATACAGTTTGCTATTACTGCCCAGAATAGTAGGATATGATGTGATAATTATCTGGGAAATGCCCATGTAGGAGAAGGAGAGGGTCAAGTTTTGGGGCTACAAGGATAGAGTCAGAATCATGAGGTTATGGTCCAGAAACGGCCTACAGTGGGGGAAAGTGTGTGACCCTAGTCAATTTACTTAATCTTTCTGTGACTCAGTCTCCTTGTCTGTAAAATAAGAGTAAGAAGTGTGTCAAGGCTGGGTGTGTTGGGTCACGCCTGTAATCCCGGCCCTTTGGGAAGCTGAGACAGGAGGATCACTTGAGACCAGGAGTTCAAGACCAGCCTAGGCAACATGGTGAAATCCCATCTCTACAAAAATTACAAAAATTAGCTAGGTGTGGTGACACGTGCTTGTGGTCCCAGCTACTCAGGAGGCTGAAGTAGGAAAATTGCTTGAGCCCAGGAGGCTGAGGCTGCAGCAAGCTGTGATAGCACCACTGCACTCCAGCCTGGGCAACAGAGTGAGACACTGTCCTCCCGGCTCCCCAAAGAAGTGTTTTATGAGGACTAAATGAAGTAATATCTGTAAAGCACTTAAAATAGTGTCTAACACATAGTAAGTGCCATATTAGCGCTAGCTAAATAAAATATGTACAAATAAAAATAAAGGTGCAGAGGAAGAGTTTTATATAGGGCAGCTTGAGCCATCTCAATGACTTCATCATTTTAGGTCCCAAATTGGGATTTTTTTTTTCCCTCAGTAGCAGTGTATCTCTGATTTTATCATTTTCTCCATAGGTTTTCAAAATTGACTTTATAGAAACATACTTTATATCCAGCTTTATTAAAACAAGTGATTTCTCCTGACTCTCACACAAGAAAGGTTCAAAGAAGCTGGGAGAGCCCAGGGGTTAAATACCAGAACATCCTGAGAGAGAACAGAGGGAAGTGGGAATGATATATTTCAACAGGTGTTTGATGATGGAAACTCATTAAACTATATGAATGTGTGAAAATATACCCTGCACTTGTATGGTACTTTTCGCTTTTCCCCACAAAGTCCTTTCATGTCTAGTATTTTATACATTCTCATAATATCTGTATGTGGTAGGGAGAGCAGTATTCTGATTTGACATATATATAGAGAATACAGAGATAATAAATAAATATATATAATTATCTAAATAAAATATAAAATTACAATATAATTATCTATATTATAACATATTTATATATTATTTCATTTATATAATGCGTAAAATATATTTATACAAATATTTTATATTGTCATCATATAATAATATTATTTTACATATAATAATAGAATTATAGTATATAATATAAATATAATATTTACATTTATGAAAAATAATATATAGATATAATATATATTATTTTATATATAAATATTTTATAGGAATATATCTTATATAATATATATAATATTCTATAGGAATATCTCTAAACTTGATCAAGTTGTCACGGAAATGAAATGAAATGAAGCTTGTAAAATAGGATCCCAATAAATCAGAAGATCAAGTATGATGTGGGGAAGAAAATGAGTTTGTGTTTGACTTGCAGTGCCTATGGGATATCCAAGTAGAGATATCTAGTATGGCAACAGAGCCCTGGACATACTAATATTTAAAGGATAATTAAAGAAAGAGGGTCCAACAAAGAAGACTGTAAATGAGTGACCACAAAGATAGGAAAAGGACAAGGAGAGTGATGTCACGGAAATCACTGCTGAACTTCTTAGCACCACAGCCTCACAGTAAGTTGACTTCAATTCTGTCAATTTCAGCATCTATCTTACCATTTCCCAACTCACTTGTCCCTTTCTGGATACCAATAGCCCCCTTTTCTCTGCTCCTGCACTTGAGTGGCTGCACGCTGCCAGAGAACATGACACAACCAAGTGGGAACTGATGTCACCATGGTCTCAGAGGAACCCAAAATGCCGCTCTTTTACTGTCCACATCCTAATTTTCCCAAGTTTCTAATAACAGTGGTTTGGAGAGCAGCTGAATTTTCCTGTAACCTCTAAGAAGGGCACATAAGTGATCTGAGAGTGGAAGCTGGTAGATCTGAAGAAGTCTGCCCCTCGTGATTGTATGCATTTAGGGCATGGCTGTAAGGCTGGAAATAAGATGAGCATCTTTTTATCGCAGTGCAGCACTGTCGAGGAGTAACACTGGCTAAGCCTTGATGGAAGAATACACTCAGAGTCAGAGGCTGATTTACCTTGAAGCTAATGAAGTTTCAGCTTCAGGACCCCTCATTTGCACAAATGAGTTACAAGGCTTTCTACTTAAATTTGTATTCCTAATTGTGTATTATTTTTCTTTAAAAGGTTCTCTAAGTTGCATAAATCGAGCCCCATCAAACCTGGATCAACCTCTGATCTAAGTGTTACCAGCTCGAATAGCTGCTTCCCACTGCGGCCATGGGGCGGTGTAAGCCTGCTGGAACTGAGATACCACTCTGGGAGGAAGGAGGATGACAGAAAAATCCTGAACTCACTATGTTTGTTTATTTATTTAAGTGAAATTTCATTTTTAAATAGGTAACATATGTGGATGGTAGATCATCTACAGTTCAGTAGATACCAAAGAGCATACAGTGAAAATCAAGTCTACATCTTACTACTCTATCCCTTCCCAGGATACATCTGCTTGTTACCTCTTGTATATCCTTTCAGAGATATAATACATATATGATAATATATAATATATAAATGCATATATATCCATTTATATTAATAAATATAATAGATCTATATATTAATTAACACAATTAGTGTATTTATATATAATATGCATTATATATATATTATGTATATTATAATTATATATTAATATATAATAATGCATGTATACTATGTATGCATTTATAATATATAATATATAAGTACATATATTACAAATACATACAATTATGTGTGCATTTATATATTAATATATAAATTAATTAAAATATATATAATATAAAATTAAAATATATCTTAATATCCATTAATATATAAATGCATATATATGCAAACATGTAGGTCTTTTGTTTTGCTTCTTCTTTTTTACACAAATTATAACATGCTATACCCCATGTTCACCTTGGGGTGTTTTTTTTCATTTACAAGGTGTTTTGGAGCTCATTCTGTATCAGTCCAAAAAGGGCTACCTCATTCTTTTTAAACAGTTATAGTGTGTCCCATTGTGAGGATGGACCATAATTTATTACATCAACCCCCATGATAGACATTTAGATTTTTTCACTCTATTGCTATCATTAGCACTAACTAATGATTAGTGTTAACTCATTAGCACTAACTAATATTGACTTAATTGAAATCTGATTATGGCTTCAGATAGAGGCTAAACTCTTACTGAAATAATAAAGTCCCATTTTGTGCACAACTGAACACAAATTGTACTTTAAAATTGTACTTTCTATAATACCTACCTTAAAGTATTGTAAGGATTAGATTAGGTAGTATTTATAACAAATTTAGTACATAGAATGTGCTCAACAAGTGTCACTTTGTCCTTTTCCTTAGAGCTCACAGAATGCGATGTCTCTGTTCCTATCTGAAGCAAATCCCTCTATCTGTGTCCCATGTCTCTATCCCTCCCATGCCCTCATTAACTTTCGTCTGTCAGCTGGGTCTTCTATTTCCCTTTTGTAAAAACAAACATAAATAATTTTTGATTGATACGTAATAATTGTACATATTAAGGGGTCTATGTGATATTTTGACATATGCATACAATGTGTAATGATCAAATGAGGGTATTTAGGATATCCATGACCTCAAACATTTATCATTTATTTGTGTTGGGAACATTCCAAATCTCGCTTTCTACTGATTCCTTCTAGCTATAAATATGATCTTACCTTCCCTATCCTAAATAAAACTACCCTTTGCATTTCTCAGAACTGGATTCTGCTATGAGTAACAGAAAAACCTGATTTAACAGTGGCTTAAACAAAATAGAAGTGTATTTCTCATGCAGAAGTCCTGAAGTGGGCAATCCCAGGCTTATGCGGCAGTTGTACAGTTATCAGGGACTCAGGCTTCTTCCAGCTTTTTGCTCTGCTGTCTCCAGAGTGTGCCCCCCTCAACCAGGCTCCAAGATGAAGTGCGAACCATTGTATCCATTTTTCATGCAGCAAAATGTTATGACACAACATTTTTGCTTACACCCCATTGGCCACACAGCGCTGCAAAAGAAAGGAAATGCAGTCCACTGTAACCCAGATGATCACAAGTCAGCTTAAAAAAATCGGTCTTCTACAAAGGAGAGAATGAATATTGGGTTAGGCAACTACCAATTTCTGTTATGCCTTCCTTTAATCTTTTTTTTTTTTTTTTGAGAAGGGGTCTCACTCTGTCACCTAGACAGAGTGCAGTGGCATGATCAGAGCTCACTGCAGTCTTAACCTCCTGGGCTCAAGCAATCCTCCCACCTTAGCCTTCCAGAGTAGCTGGGACCATAGGTGTGCACCACCATGCCTGATTAACATTTTAAAAAATGTTTTGTAGTGATAGGGTCTCACTATGTTGCCCAGGCTGGTCTCAAACTCCTGGCCTCAAGCAGTCCTTCCACCTTGGTCTCCCAAAATGCTGGGATTATGGGCATGAGCCACCATTCCCGGCCTTTCCCTTAACTCTTCTCCCTTTTCTTTCATTTCCTTCATAGCCAAACTTCTCAGAAGTGTAGTCTACACTCACCTTCTTCATTTCCTCCCCTTTTGTTTATTTTTTATCCCATTGGAAACCAGGCTTTCTCCTAAACTTGCTTTCTCAAGGTCACCATTTGTTTATAAGTCAATTAATTAATAGCTTATTCAATATACCTTTACTGAATGCATAGTATGCATCAGGCATTGGGATAAATATTGATGATGTAGAGATAAATAAATTGCAGCTATTCTTGCCCTACAGAAGCTCATGATTTCTTTGAGGGAAACAGAAAATAAAATGAATGTTTAAAATATAGAGTAGTAAGTGACATGACAGGGAGGGCATAAGAGCATCTGAAAGCACAGGAGTAGGTGGTAATGTGGAATTGAAGAAAATTTTAGAAAATGATGCTTGAAGGCCCAGGGCAGTGGCTCACGCCTGTAATCCCAGCACTTTGGGAGGCCAAGGCGGATGAACTGCTTGAGGCCAGGAGTTCGAGATCAGCCTGGCCAACATGGGGAAACCCTATCTCTACTAAAAATACAAAATTAGCCAGTAGTGGGGCTGCATGCCTATAATCCCAGCTACTCGGGAGGCCGAGGCAGGAGAATTGCTTGAATCAGGGAGGCAGAGGCTGCAGTGACCCGAGATCAAGCCACTGCCTTCCAGCCTGGGCCACAGAGTGAGACACTGTCCCTCCCCCAAAAAAAAGAAGAAGAAAGAGAGAGAGAGAAAGGAAGGAAGGAAGGAAGGAAGGAAGGAAGGAAAAATGATGTTTGAACTTCTTTCTAAAGATAAGCAATAGTAAGCCAAGTAGATAAGGAAATAAAGGACTCCTTGGAAGGGAGAGTATATTCTGGGAATTGCAGGTAGACTGAAATATTTAGGTTAGTGCAATAGTAATCGTAGTTTTTGCCATTGTTTTTAATGGCCAAACTGCAGTTACTTTTGCACCAACCTAATAACTAGAGTGAGGATTTTCGTAGGAGTCAGGGTGAAGAGGAGTTAGGCAAGGGAGAGATTATAAAGGCCTTGACATATGTAATGCCTGCAAGCTCAGCAGGCTTTGTGCACCTGTCCATGGAGTTTTAACTTTATTGGAAGTATAAGGAGTAACATGGAAAGGTTGTAAACAAGAGAAGGACATGGTCAGATTTGTGTTTGGATAGGTCGCTTTCACTGCTGGGTAGAGGATGGAGAGTGAGGCAGAAGGGGAAGCACAGAGATCAGTTAAGACTGTATAGCTATAGTCCAAGGGAGAGATGATCGTGGCCTGGACTAAGATGGAGAGAATTTGAGGAGTTTGAAAGACATTTAGGGGTGATAAGGGTAGCACGTGGTTACCTGTGCAAGTAAAGGAGGGGTCAAGAATGATTTTTTGCTTGGGCAAGTGGGTTCACAGTGGTGCCAACCCTGAGTGGTGGAACACTGTAAGAGTAGCAGTTGGTATGGTGAAACAATTAAGAATTCCACTTTGGTTATGTTAAGTTTGAGATCACTGTTAGACAAATAAGCAGAGGACTCAAGTAGGCAGTCACTTAGAGAAGTCTAGGGCTAGCAATATATAAATATATGGTTAGAGATATAAATTTGGGCATCCCTAATATCTAGAAATTGAGCCTTGGTCATTCATGAGACCTCCTTTAAAAGAATACAGACTAACACTAGAAGAGGACTTATGATCAAGTCTTCAGGGTCTTCAACATTTATGGTTTGATAGAAGATGACGCTGAGGAGGAGCAGCCAGAGAAGTGGGAGAAAACAAGGAAACTGTAGTTTCGCGGAGGCCAAGAGGAAGACGCCAAGGAAAGTGACTTTCAAGAAGGAGAAAGTGGTTTTCTGCCTTGGTGTATAAGTGTGTATAAGATGATGACTAAAATCATGTCTATTAGACCCGAGGACATTTAAATCACTTGTGACCCTAATGAGAGGTTTTTTTTTTTTAATTTTTTTTTTTTGAGATGGAGTCTTGCTCTTGTTGCCCAGGCTGGAGTACAATGACATGATCCCGGCTCACTGCATCCTCTACCTCCCAGGTTCAAGCACTTCTCCCACTTCAGCCTCCTGAGTAGCTGGGATTTCAGGCACCCGCCACCATGCCTGGCTAATTTTTGTATTTTTGGTAGAGATGAGGTTTCACCATATCGTCAGGCTGGTCTCGAACTCCTGACCTCAGATGATCTGCCCGCCTCGGCCTCCCAAAGTGCTGGGATTACAGGTATGAGCCACTGCACCCAGCCGAGAGATGTTTTGGTGGAGTTATGGGAACAAAAGCTCTATTAGAGTGAGTGGAAGGTGAAAAATAAAGACTTTCAGTATAGATAAAACTTTTCAGAAATTTGATTTATGATCAAAAGAATAGAGCTAGAGTAGCAGTAGGAAAGGAATGGAAGGCACTATGGTTAGGATACGGTTTGTTTGTCCCCACCAAATCTTATGTTGAAATTTGATCCCTGGTATTGCTGTGTTAGGAGGTAGGGGCTAGTGGGAGGTGTCCGGGTCATGGGGCAAATCCCTCATGAATTGCCTGATGCCATTCTCGAGGTAGTGAGTGAGTTCTCACTCTGGCTAGATGGGATTAGTTCTGGAGGGAATGGATTAATTAGTTCCACTGAGAGAGAAAGTTGTGAGAAAGCAAGATTCCTTCTCCTGTTTAGCCCCCTCTTCCCATGTGCCCGCTTCCCCATTGATCTTCTCCACCATGTTTTGACACAGTACAAAAACCCTTACCAGAAGCTGAGCAAGCACCATGCTTCTTCTACAGCCTACAGAACCATGAGCTAAATAAACCTCTTTAAAAAATAAATTACCCAGCCTTAGGTATTCTATTATAGCAACAATAAACTAAGACAGAAGAATTCAGTTGAAAGATAGCTACTGAATATATTTAAAAGAAAAGACAGCTGATGGTATAAGCTTCCTGAGAAAGCAAGAGGGAGGGGTGAGATCAGTGGTTCTCAAGCATGGTCCCTGGACTGGTAGCATCACCATTACCTGGAATTGGTTAGAAATATAAATTCTCAGGTATCACTTCAGACTCACTGAATCAAAAACTCTGGCAGTGTGGCCTAGAGTAAATTGTGTTTTAACAAGACTTCCAGGGGATTCAGATGTACACTCAAGTTCAAGAGCCACTGTGCCATGGACAAAAAGAAGGATATCTCCTTACTGTACCAGGAGAGAAAGAGTATAGATACGGATAGATGTATTCATTTGGTATGGGGAAATTCATCCATCCATCCATCCATCCATCCTACAAATATTTATTAATTACCTAATATGCACCAGGCATTAAGGATACAGACCAATAAATTCCTAACCTTATGGAATTTACATTTTAGTGGGTGGAGATACATAAACAAACAGATTTGTAAAAATCTATTATAATAAGGACGTTGGATTTTATCCTGAGTGAGCAGGGAAGTACTATGAGAATGTAAGCTCTATGAAAGCAGGAATTTTTATCTGTTTTGTTCACTGCTGTGTCTCCAGAGCCTAGTGTAGTGCCTCGATTATGTTTATCAAATGAAAAAAATTGAGGTTTTTTTTAGCTGAAGAGTGACATGACTTGATTTATATTTTAAAAAGGATTACTATGTTGAGAATAGACATTTGGGGTCAACAGTGGAAGCATGACACCAGTTACAGAGGCTACTCTAAAATTCCAAGCTAGAATTGATCATGGTTTGCTACAGGGTTGTAGTGGTTGAGATGGTAAGAAGTGGTCATATTCAGGGTATTTTAAAAGTAGAACCAACAGGGTTTGCTGACATACCAGATTTAGGGTAGGAGAGAAAGAGCAGAGTCAAGGATGATCTAAGGGTTTAGGCCTGTGTATCTGGAAGGTTGCCACTGACTGGGAGAGGAAGGACTATGGGCGAGACAGCAGTGTATATTGTGTGGGGAGGATCAGGAGCAGAAGTAGATTTAGGTTAAAGCTAATGAAGCTTAGGTTTCAAGGCTTCTCATTTGCTTAGGATCTACCAATATGTTAATGAATTATTTTTGAGTTTTTTTTTCCTAAAGAGTGATCCCCAAATTGTATAAGTTTCACGACCCAAACATTTGAATCTGCCCCTGATTGGAAGTTCCATTTTGGACATGTTAAGTTTGACATGTCTATTAGACATTTGTTATGGACTGAATTATTGTTCCTCTAAACTGTATATGTTGAAGCTCTAATTCCCAATGTGACTATATTTGGAGATAGGGCCTTTCAGGAGGTGATGAAAGTTAAATGAGGTCATAAGGGTGGGGCCCTAATTTGACTGACTGGTGTTCTTACAGAGTCTCACTCTGTCACCCAGGCTGGAGTGCAGTGGTGTGATCTCGGCTCACTGCAACTTCCGTCTCCTGGGTTCAAGCGATTCTCCTTCCTCAGCCTCCTGAGTAGCTGGCATTACAGGTATGTGCCACAACCCCCAGCTAATTTTTGTATTTTTGGTAGAGGTGGAGTTTCATCATGTTGGCCAAGCTTGTCTTGAACTCCTGACCTCAGGTGATCTGCCCACCTTGGCCTCCCAAAGTGCTGGGATTACAGGCCTGAGCCACGGCACTCGGCCTGGACTGGCGTTCTTATAAGAGGAGACACCAGAGAGCTTGCTGTCTCTCCATATGCACACAGAAGAAAGGCCATGTGAGAACACACTGAGAAGGTGGCCTCGCCTGTCACCAACCCTGAAGGTATCTTGATCTTGGACTTCCAACCTCCAGAACTGTGAGAAAACAACTGTCTGTTGTTTAAGCCAATCTGTCTGTGGAGCTATGTAGTGGGCAGAAAATACGAGCCTGAAGCTCAGGAGAGAGGTCTGGGCTGAAGATAAAAATTTGGGGGTCGTTAGTATATAAACGGTAGTTAAAGCCATGAAACTGAATGCAATAATCAAGGGAGTGAGGGTAGAGTTGAGAAGAGGTCCAAGGACAGAGCCATGGGGCATGCCAATATTAAAGGTAGGATTGATGATGAGGAGCTGATGCAGGGCAGGTGAGCTCCAAAGTAGAGCTTAGCCAGTGAAGGTTCTTGGCTTTTCCCAGTAAAGGATTCAAGGGCAAGCAGGAGATAGAAGAAAACAGCTTTATTGAAGACACGGTGTTACAGCTCCAGCGGTATTACAGCTCCGTGACTGCTCCTGCAGAGCAGGGCTACTCTGTAGGCAGAGAGTAGCAGCTCAGGTCAGTTTTGCAGTCATATTTATACCCACTTTTAATTGCATGCAGATTAATGGGCGGTTTATGCAGAAATTTATAGGGAAGGGGTAGTAACTTTGGGGTGATTGCCATGGACAGGGGAAGTAACTCCTGGGTGTTGCCATGGCAATGGTAAATTGACGTCACACAGTGGTAGGTGTGTCTGATTGAAAGCTGCTTTCCACTTGGCCCTGTTTTAGCTAGTCCTCAATCTGGTCCAGTGTCCAAACCCCGCCTGTGGAGTAGAGTCCTGACGCTGGAGTAGAGTTCTGAAGTCCTACTTCAGAACCAGCAATGGAGAGTGGAGAGCAGCAGCCACTAACGGAGGAGGGAAACCAAGAGACTGTGTCATCCTAGAAACCATGGGAAGAAAGGACAACAAGGAGAAGGGAGTGACTGTGTCAAATGCTGCTGATAGGTCCAGAAAGATGAGGACAGAACATACTGCCTATTAGGTTTTGCAACATTAAATGACTGTTTTGCATCTGATGGCTTCGGTTTTCTCTGTGAAGTAGGAGGCATGGTCATCTGTTGAGGTATGGGGTGGGGTAGAGATAGGGGAGTTGGCAGAGTGGGAGATTTAGGGAGAATGAAGAAAGTTTGAAAACATTGTTGGGGAAAGTGAAAGTGCAAGTCAATCAGAGAAAAGAATCAGGATTGCTGGACGGTATGGAAAGCCTATTTGACATGTAGAAAAGGCAGTTGTATTCACAGCTGCAGCCGAGAAGACTGTTAAGGGTTAATAAAGTGCGTGCGTGCGTGTGTGTGTGTGTGTGTGTGTGTGTTTTAATTTAAAAATAAGAACAGCAGATCTTTGTTTAGGGCCTCAAAGACAGTTTCAAGATAAGAAAAAACAGGATGCTGACAGTCCAGGAGAGGCCACTTGGACCTCAGGGGAGTGTCATGTAGCAATGTCCAGCTGTAAGAAATCACATAGCCAGAGATTGCTGAACAAGCTTTTATCCCCGCACAAAGAGCTGCCCCTGAAGCAGTTTGACACTGGGCTGCACCAGGTGACATTTGTTGTCTTGATGTTGCTTTCCATTTCCTGGCTGGCCTCAAGGAGCATGTATACATATGTCTTGCATATTGCAAGGGGGATCTGGAATGAGACCCAGATGGCTGTGTTCTGATGGGCTCACTAATGCGTTCCTTGCCTTTCTGAGATAATAGTGACAATAACATTTAATACTTTATGAGTCCAGCTCTAAGTGCTATACATGTCCACTTACTGAATGTCTCGCACAGCTCTATGTGGTAGACACTATTGTTACTGAGGCTCAGAGAGGTTAAATAACATGCTTTGAGCATACCAGTAGGAGTGTGGAGCCAGAATTCAGACACAGGCAGACTGACCAGCAGGGTATAAAACATAGCAAATATTTACCGTGTATATGCCAGGCAATGCACTAAGCACTTTACATGGATTATCTCATTTCATCCTCACTACAACCCATTAGGTTGACACCATTACTAATCCCATTTTACTAATGAGGCTAATTTAACCCAGACCACATAGTTAAGAAGTGGTGGAGGCCACTTTGGAACTCAGAAGAGGGGGCAGGAGCAGGAGAGCTTGTCCCAGACTGCCTGATATATTCCTTGCCCTGTGAAAGGAACGTGAAAATAAATGCATGCTTCTTGTGGGCTTTTTCTTAAAGGGTCCTAAAGCGCCCTTCACCTAAGCTGTGATAAGGATAAGGTCTGCATAGTTCCAGAAGTCTAGGCTGGAGATAGATATTTGCAGATCACAGCACATAGCTGGGATATAATGAGATCTCACCAGGAGGGAGTGTACATAGAGGAACTTAGAGAGCCCAGGGCTGATCTCTCAGAGACTTCAACATAGAATGGTGTGCCACAGCAAAGGAGGCTGCGATGGGGCCTATTTTCCTCTTGCCTGAGACTTGTACTGTGAAGCCAGGTGATGACAGAGTGTCAGCAATGAGGAGTGGTCACCAGTGTCAAACAATGTCAAGTATGATGAGCACTGAGAAGTATTTGATGGCTCTAGCAACACAGGGATCATGGTGAGCTCATGGAGAGCTGTTTTGGTGGAGCTCTGAGGCAGAGGGCAGATTGCACTTGGGGGAGATGTCCATGGGAGGTGAAGAAGTGGAGACAGCGAATGCAGACAACTCTTTGAAGAAGTTAACTGTGAAAGGAATGAGAGATATGACTTAGAGTCAAGAGAATTTTTTAAAGATGGCTAGATCTGACCATGTGTAGAAGCTGAGGAGCTGGGGAAGGGGAAGCATAAGATACAGGTGAGGAAAGGGATAAATTGAGCAGGGTCTCTGAGAAGAACACTGAAGGAGGGTGTAGCCTGGGGAAAGAAGAGCAGCCCTCATTCTCAGAGACCAGAGGCAAGTTAGCACAACTGGATGTGGAGCAGTCCAGTTGGTAGGTAGAGGAGGGCACGGCTACCCACCTACCTTACACCTGATGCCTCCTCTTTGTGAGGTAAGGTCATTTGTTTAAAGTAAGGGGGAATGAGTATTGTGTTAGATGCTAGAGGAGATTAGCAATAAATGGGGCATGTATTGAGGCATGTACCAATGGTCTGCAGCATACTGGGCCACTTACACACATGCCTCAGTTATTCCTCACAACAACCCTCAGATTAGGTATTATCACCCCATTTATAGATGATGAAGCTGAAGTACTCAGAGGCATAGAAAGTTTGGAATACCTGAGGAATGGAAAAGAGAGGTAGCTTGTTAAGCTGATTCAGGTGAAAGAACTGAAGGGAAGGTCTCCTGGTAAGCTGAGGTGGGCTTTCTTTACTACGGACTGGCTCTAGTCGCCCAGCAGCTTGCAGCTGTGGTCACCCTACTGGCAAAAGAGTGGACAGGTGGTCAGATTGAGGTAGAGTTGAGGGCCAGGCCTTGCTGATGGATAGAGAGGGTGAAGAGTTTGAGTGCTAGAGCCAAAGTAATTTAAGTGAGCACGTTTGCGTGGTGGTGTGTGCCTATAGTCTCAGCTACATGGGAGGCCAAGGTGGGAGGATCGATTGAGCCCAGGAGGTCAAGGCTGCAGTGTGTCATGATCACGCCACTGTACTCCAGCCTGGGCAACCAGAGTGAGACCCTGTCTCTAAAAAAAGGGGGTGGGTTGGGGTGGAGGCAGGGAGAGCATTAGAAAAAATAGCTAATGCATGCTCGGCTTAATACCTAGGTGATGGAATGATCTGTGCAGCAAACCACCATGGCACACATTTACCCATGTAACAAACCTGCACATCATGCACATGTACCCCAGAACTTAAAATAAAAATTAGAATTAAAAACGTGAAAAAAAGGTGATCACACTTGGAGTCCAGGCTGAAGGAAGGATGTGAACTCAGATGTGAATGGAGAAGGTGGGCAAACGCAGACTGCTCACAGTTCTGAAAGTCTACTGGAGGCTTAAGGAATAGACTCAGTGGGAGAGTGAGAAAGTAGGAAGAATGGGAAGTTGTAATCAGGTCAGAGATTGAGATTTTGGAGGAGGTGAACCCAGAGATGGCAAAGCCAAAGCAACATCCCTGGGCACGTGGCATGAAGTTGAGAGTGAGGCCCTGGAAGTGAGGACATAAAGGAATTATGAGGCCTGGTTTTGGAGGGGTGTCCACATAGGCTCTGAAGTCACTCAGGGTGATGGCAGCATGTGAGGTCTAGAGCAGAGGCAGATGGCAGCCTCATCTCTTCTCATGGTTTGGGAGAAAGAGCAGCTCTGTTGGTGGGGATGGACACTACTTGGAAAATGGTGGATTCAGCATGAGAATTAGGGTACCTACTAAGGTTGATGACTAGGGGGGCATCCAAACCAGGCTTTCTCCACATCCAATGTCATCATTTAGTTAACAATATTTATTGTACTTTACAGTTTATAAAGTATGTCTCCACTGAAATGTTCCACTGCATGAACTTTAGGCACAGTGTCTTAATGCCTTTTCTGACCACGACAGCTTGGAAATTGAGATGATGCTGGCCTGCACAAAGTTACAAATGTGTTTTGAACCATTTTTTAAAACCTATTTTAACAATACTCTTTGGCATCTGGCACATAGAGCTCTTTTTTCTTTTCCTCCCCTGTCCTCTACCCAAACAAACAAACAAAAAAACTCCTAGCATCACTCCTTTCCAGATCTCTGAACTCTGTGGAGTCTTTTGCCCCAGTGAGCTGAAAGACCAAAATTAAGGCCTCTGGCCTAATACTTTTTTCCTGCCACATGAGGGCAGACTTCTAAACAAAAAAGGGGAAACAACTGTTTACGTTGTACTGTATAGAACTGAAAATAGTGAGAAGTAATGTTACTGCCAGATTTTGTGTGGTTTCAAGGTCTTGACAAATCTACCACTCTCTTTAAACCTGCAGCTTTTCCTGTTCATTGTCTACTGATGAATACACTGGCTTACTCCTTCCCCTCCTTTTTTATTTTCTCCCTTCGTGTGTGATTCCCTGACTCCCATAACTATTTATTGAGCATTTACTGTAGGTACAGTTGCCAGATAAAATACAAAAAACTGAGTTGAACTTTAGATATTTTTTTTTTTTGTATAAGTATGTCCCATGCATATGCTTGGGACATACTTAAATTTGAAATATTTATAGTTTATCTGGAATTCAAATTTAATTGGATGGCCTGTATTTTTATTTGCTAAATCTGGCTACTCTAACCCTGGGCCAAGAGTGGTGCTGGAAACTGGTGGGCTGGGGCCGGTCACAGAGCTCTCAGGCTCCTGGCAGAAGCAAGCTTAAAAGAGTGATAAGTGGCTGGGCGTGGTGGCTCATGCCTGTAATCCCAGCACTTTGGGAGGCCGAGATGGTGGATCACCTGAGGTCAGGAGTTTGCGACCAGCCTGGCCAACATGGTGAAACCCCGTCTCTTTTAAAAATACAAACAAAATTTAACCGGGCGTGGTGGCGGGCACCTGTAATCCCAGCTACTTGGGAGGCTGAGGCAGGAGAATCACTTGAACCCAGGAGGCATGAGTTGCAGTGAACTGAGATCATGCCACTGCCCTCCACCCTGGGTGACAAAGCAAGACCCTGTCTCAAAAAAAAAAAAAAAAAAAAAAAAGGGTGATCAGTGCAATGCTACAGCCATTCTGGGGCAACTGGGGCAACCGACCAGCTATGGGTAATCAAGGAAGACTCCCCCAGCAGCCTCATCTTCAGTGCTCCCTCTTAGCCCCTGTACTCCACCTTTGCATGTTCCATTCTTTCAGCCTGCAGCACCCATTTCAAGTGTCTCCTCTGGGAAATCTCTCCTGATTTCAGAGCGAACTGTCACTGTGATACTTTGTATCCACATCTCCAGTAACACTTACCACACTTTTCGTTTACATTTCTGTCTCATCCAACAAAACTAGAGGTCAGAGATTTGAATCTTCCTCATCTCTGTTTCTCCACTGCTGAACATGGTGCCTGGCACATTATGTGCACTCAACATGTGTACAATTTTTAAAATGAGGGATTTTAGTTCCAGACCTTAGGAAAGTCACTGAATTTTTCTTTGCTTCTGTTTGGCTAACATATATAAAAAGGAGGTCTGATTCAATGACCTCTAATGTCCTTTAAAGATCTAGAAAGAGTCCCATGATTCTAAGTTAAGTTGGAGATTGGCCAGGTATGTGCAGTAATTCCACTTCTAAAGCAGGCAGCAAACTGCTCTTTAGGGCTTGCTATGATCTGAAGCTTTGTCTCCTCCAAATTCGTGTGTTAGAATCCCGACCCCCAAGGTGATGGTATTAGGAAGTGGGGCCTCCTAATACCTAGCTGATCCCTGGGAAAACCACACTCCTCCTATTCACAGGTAAAAGTCAAACACTGGTTAATTTTGCTATAATTTCCTGCTAATCTTGGCCAAGCCTCGACTACATGACATACGGCAAGGGTCTGAGTTTCGGAGTCAGGCAGACATGGATTCAAGTTCTGACTCCCCCATTTACCATCTCTGTGACCTTAGACAAGGTACTCACCATCATAAATCTTTTCCTTCTTCTGTAAAATAGAAGTAATAATACTACCTGCCTCCAAAGTTGTTGTGAAGACGAAAAACAATATAGGCAAAGTTCTTGGCATAGTGCCTGACACTTAATAGGTACTCAATTATTGGGCTTTATTATCAAACACCTTTTCATTTATCGCAAGGTGAATGAATTCCCGGGGTTTTGTCTACAGGATCCACTCCAAACCTTTTCACTTTCCTTAGCCTTCAGTTCTCACTTTCCTTCCTTGCTTTCTATGTTCTTGCATTGGTTTTACTGGCTCCTTTTCCTTCTTCTATTTCCTAAGTGAAAGTATTCCTTCAAGATCCTGTGCTCTGCTGGTCCTAAGGTAGTGAGTTACTTCAATTGCTTGTTCACAGTCAGTTACAGGTCAAACTCCTTGTTCTACTCTTTCCACCCTTCTCACTACTGCACTTGACTAGGAACAAAAAATATCCTGTGCTCAAAACTCTTTTTTTCTTGTATTCTCTCAGCAATTTCCTTTCAGGCATATGTGAATGACTTCTTTTTCTTTTTCCTTTTCTTTTCTTTTCCTTCCTTCCTTCCTTCCTTCCTTCCTTCCTTCCTTCTTCCTTCCTTCCTTCCTTCCTTTCTTTCTTTCTTTCTTTCTTTCTTTCTTTCTTCTTTCTTTCTTTCTTTCTTTCTTTTTCTTTCTTTCTTTCTTTCTTTCTTTCTTTCTTTCTTTCTTTCTTTCTTTCTTTCTTTCTTTCTTTCTTTCTTTCTTTCTTTCTTTTTTTTTTTTTGACTGTGTCTTGCTCTGTAGCCCAGGCTGGAGTGCAGTGGCATGACCTTGGCTCACTGCAGCCTCAACCCTCTGGGCTCAAGTGATCCTCCCTCCTCAGTATCCCAAGTAACTGGGACTATAGGCATGCACCACCTCACCTAGCTAATTTTTGTATTTTTTGTCGAGATGGGGTTTTTGCCATGTTGCCCAGGCTAGTCTCAAACTCCTGGGCTCAAGCGAGCTGCCTGGCTCTGCCTTCCAAAGTGTTGGGATTACAGGCATTAGCCACCATGTCCAGCCTATGAATAACTTCTAAATGTGTATCTCTGGTCCCAGCTTTTCACTTGAGCTCCAGACCTGGTTTCTAGACTCCTGATTGGCCATTGTCACCAGGATGTCCTGAGGGCCCTGCACACCTAGTATATGTTAAAGTCATTGTATGGGAGGAGAGATATCTTTTCCTCATCCATGGCTAGGTTCATGGCTGAAGCACCTATAAGAAAAGACAGATTAACAAGAGAAAACAGACACATTTATTTAAGAAGTTTTCCATGATGCAGGAGCCTTCCTAAGGAAATGAAGACTCAGAGAAACAGGTAAACCTGTGTGTTTTTCATGCTAGATTTCATGAAGAAGTGGATAGTGGTGAAGGATGATTACATACAAAAGTATAATCTAATGGTAATCAACTGGCAGGGGGAATTTAACAAGGCCTGTTTATTCAGATTCTTCTTTGTGACCCTGTGTCTTCATAGAAAATGATGTTCCTTTCTCCCAGGTATAGAGAGGATACCTCTCAAATGAGAGTCTAATGACCTGCTTCAGGGGAGTGTCAGAAAATCCTTTGTACCTGTTTTAGAGGAGAAGGGCAAGGGGAAACAGAATGACCTTCTTGCTTCTGTTGTTTTCTCAAATGCCAAGCAAGGTGCTGTATTTTGGGGTAGCATATCCTGAACCCTATCAACATCATTTCCAACTCTGCTCCCCATCCCCACCCTAAACCTGTTCCTTTTGACTGTCTTATATCTATTAATGACTTCACTATCTTCTCAGATGGTGGCCTTAAAACCTCAACCTCTTAGGGTTCTAAGGAATTACCATGCAATTTCCACAACCCCATTCTCACTGCCATCAACCAGGTTCATACTTCAGCATCTTGTTCTCCAGTGGAAGCAATCTGTTTCCAGTGAATAGGCTATTTGGGCCCTTGGATCTTTGCATATGGTATTTTACCCAGAGTATTCCCTTTGTCTGATATCAAGATTGCTGAGAAATACAATCAGAAATCTGGATGTTGAGTGAGGATTTAAAGCATAGGGAGGAACCGGGCATGGAGGCTCACGCCTGTAATCCCAGCACTTTGGGAGGCTGAGGCGGGCAGATCACAAGGTCAGGAGATCGAGACCATCCTGGCTAACATGGTGAAACCCCGTCTCCCCGTCTCTACTAAAAATAAAAAAAAAAATCAGCCGGGTGTGGTGGCACATGCCTGTAGTCCCAGCTACTCGGGAGGGCGAGACAGGAGAACCGCTTGAACCTGGGAGGTGGAGGTTGCAGTGAGCTGAGATTGCACCACTGCACTCCAGCTTGGGTGACAAAGCGAGACTCGGTCTCAAAAAAAAATAAATAAAAATAAAAATTAAAAAATAAATAAAGCATAGGGAGGAAAATTGTCTTGAGGGATATTTTATTTCAGCTATGATGAAGCCCCAGGAATGGACCCTGATCTGTAGCAAATGCTACCTTTCTAAGGAAAGGATTACATTCCCTAGATTCAACGTTTCTCTCCCCCATATGGAACAAGAAACACATTACCAAACTATGTTCTTGGAATACCTTTTTTTTTTTTTTTCCAATGCTAAGATTGACTGAGAAACATTATTGAGTCTGTTGACACAATTGGCTAAGCCACAGTAGAGTTGACAGTGTCTGCCTCCATTATGAGTTGATTTAATCAGCTGACATTTCAAAAAAGCAATCTTAATCCTACCAGACAATTCCACTCTTAGGCTGTTATACCCTAGGGAAACTCTTGTACATGCTCTTTTAAAGACATGTAAAAGATTATTTACAGTAGCAAACTGTCCCAAACTGGAGACAACCCAAATGCCCATCAATAGTAGAAAGGATGAATACATTATGGTATATTTATACAATAGAATACCAACAACAACAAAAAAGATGATCTAGAGGCACATACAAAACCATGGATAAATCTCAAAAGCAATGCTGAAAAAAGTAAGTCAGAGAACACACGCAGTATACTTCCATTTATATGGAGTTCAAAGCCAGGCAAAATTAAGTCATACCATATTGGTTGGAGATAAATATGCACGTGATAAAACTATAAAGATAAGCAAGTAACAATTAGTGCAAAATTCAGGAGGATGACTAGTCTTGGAGGTGGAGAGCTGAGGAGGGTAGGTGCAGGAGGGGCATAGAGAGCTTTGAAGGCATTGTGTTTCTTAAGATGAGTGGTGGGTACACAGATTTAATTTCATTGTTACTCTTTAAACTGTGTTGTTACATGAAATATACCATTATATGTGCCACATACTTCATGATTTTTAAAGGTTTATTTAAAAAATTTAATATTACTCCCCAGTTCTTTGAGATGAGAAGATAGGTCTTCCTTTTAGCTAGATTGCTCTTGTCCTCCTTCAAATTTCCCTTCAAACTTCTTTGGGTAGCATTCTCTGACTCCCCACGTTGATTTATTTGATATAGAACATTACAAACATACACAGAAACAGAGAGAATAATATAATGAGCTACCCATGTAACTGTCACCCACCTTCAACAATCATCAATATATAGCTATTCATGTTTCTATACCCTGGCACATTCCCCTCCTGTCAGGGATCATTTGAAAGCAAATCCGAGCCATCCTATCTTTTCATAGGAATTTAGTAAAATTAAATACTAAAACACTAAAAAAAATTCATACTGAAGTAAAATTAAATACTTTAGTAGAGCACTTTAATGCTAATTAAATACTAAAGTATTAATGCTTTACTACTTAAAGTTGGTGCTAAATGAGTAGGTGCTAAATGAATGTTTTATTGAGTGAGTGAATGATGTCGCTCTCTTGTATTGTTTATGTGCTCTTTCTTCTTTTTCAA
This sequence comes from Trachypithecus francoisi, assembly GCF_009764315.1. NCBI lineage: Eukaryota > Metazoa > Chordata > Mammalia > Primates > Cercopithecidae > Trachypithecus > Trachypithecus francoisi. The sequence continues at coordinate 23,169,591 of NW_022681471.1, read as the reverse complement.
TTTGTAGAAAGATAAGGAATTTGTGAAACTTTGATTTAAACCCCCTGGGGTAAGGTATTATGCAAAATTCTTTTGATAGTTACTTTTCTTAAAAGGTTTTTACAAATTTCATTGTGGAGTGCACTTTATTTATTGTCTTTTCCTTTGTTGCCCATTTCCTGAGCCGCAACAGTCTTGATAAGCTTGTTTGAATTTAAACACAAAAGTTCCCTGTTCTGTAACTTGATGCTCCCAGCAGCCTTGCCCTCAGAGGGAACTGTAGGTTAATGACTTTTGAGTAATACATTACTCACCAGAGCTTCTTAGAAATGTCTTCTGACGCAAATTATTACTTTCTGAGATATCTTTGCTCTGTTCCTTGAATTTCACCTGTCATTCCCCTCTTGGGGACACCCTGCCCCCAAATGCATGAAAAACAACATCACTGAGAAAGCTGGGAACCAATTTCCTTCTGTGTACCTTACTCCAACATTTCCTCCTGATTTTCAGTTGAGGCATATGTACTCTGCAGTGCCCAGGGCTAAACATCCCTTCCGTTAGCTCTGTAACAGGTACTTAGACTCTTATTTATTGTCTGTTCTACTATGTCCCAAACACAAAAGGTACCAAGGTCACCAAATAAGAAAACTTTTCTATATGTTATTGGATTTGATAATATTGTACTCCGTACCCATTTTATCCTGTGAATACCACTGATGTCCTTAGAATAGTTTTAGAAATACTTCCTGTTTTCCTGATTCCAGGAAATGGAACTGACTCATGGGACTTGCAATATTATTTTTGTAAAATTGTTTTGAACCAGACTCAATAATTTAAACTTCAACCAAACTTATCTTGCTCTCACTCTAAGTATGTAGGGTTTATTGAATTATGTTGGAAATGGCAAATGATGAAGTCCCTCCCTCATTTTTTTAAATGCAACAGTTAGATAATAGTGAATTAAGATTTCCTGGAGAGCCAATTTTAAGCCATCAACTGGCAGTGAAAGATGAACAAAGACTGGATGACATATTGAAATTATACCTAGTGCATAAACTCATATCAAACACTTCTAATCTGGCAAACAATGCAATGAGTGACAGCAAATGCAATAAAACAGAAACCTAGATCAATTATCTTGGAAAGATTGCAGTCAGCAGATAAAAACGGGACCATGGAGCCTTCTGAATTAACTAGCTCTGAGAACATGCATCAGTCTTTCATCCTTATTATTTCATCCTTTTCCTTTGAAGTAAACTTAAAAATAGTCTTTTTGCCAACTCCTCAAAATGAAATATTCACTATATCACTCTTATTCCTTATTAAAAACTGGTATTAGTGTGTTTTTATACTGAAGACATCAAAGAAACTATGGCGTATATTTGTATAAACATAAGGAAGCCTGAAGTATATTGCTTATTTTTCTTTTTTTTTTTTTTTTTTTGAGGCGGAGTCTCGCTCTGTCGCCCGGACTGGAGTGCAGTGGCCAGATCTCAGCTCACTGCAAGCTCCGCCTCCTGGGTTTCCGCCATTCTCCTGCCTCAGCCTCCCAAGTAGCTGGGACTACAGGCGCCCGCCACCTCGCCCGGCTAGTTTTTGTATTTTTAGTAGAGACGGGGTTTCACCGTATTAGCCAGGATGGTCTCGATCTCCTGACCTAGTGATCCGCCCGTCTCGGCCTCCCATATTGCTTATTTTTCTATGAAATAAATGCAAAATCATGTTACTTCAATGTGCGTTTACTGAATTCTACCTGGATTTTCTGAAAGAAATTTCCTCTTCCTTTTTGATACAATCCTTGTTGAATGGATGAAATATGTGGCAGTTTATTTCTAGCATTTTGCTATCAGCCATACCTTTTATCCATAATAATGACCATCAAGAGTATTGTACTATTTTAGTTTTTCCAATTAGTTTGGATTTTAACAGTTTTGTTCCACTGTTAAATAGTATTTAACTTTTCTGTACATAATTATGCAAGTATATTTGGATGTCTTCTATTCATTCTACATTTTAAAATATCTGAACATACCCTGTTACATGTCATAGACACCATTGGTTGCTTAGCACCACTCCTCTTACATGATAACATAACCTAATTTGTACTGGTATGAGGCACTATGGGTCTTAACAGAGGCTAGACCTCTCCCTAGTTCCAACCCTTAACCAGGCTAAACGAGCCATGATAATTTCATCACTCTTGTTAATGACTGGCTTAGGCACAGACATGTAATATGATTCTGATCAATAACACATGTGGAAAAGTTTATTGGAGATTTTCTCAGAAGGCTTTTTCTGAGAAAGGGATACCAGAAAAGGATGTCCTCTCTTCTTCCCTTTGGAAGTTGTTGTTTGAGGACATGGTGACTGGAGCTGTTGTGGCCATTCTGCAACTATGAGTAGAGTAACAGACAAACTGAGAATCTCAGAGCAGAAAAATGGAAAGGACCCGAATCCTTGATAACATTGTTGAGACAGTGAATTACCAAAACTGCCTTATCTCAGTTCTCCTTGTCATGATTTAATAAGCTGACTTTATTGTTGAAGCCAGTTGGGGTTGGGTTTTCTATTACTTGCATTCAGGCATCTTAACTGACATACTCCATAAAGTTGATGGTTCTTATATTGCATTACGTGCTGTCATTCTCCCATTTCCTAACACTTCACTAAAATGTCTTAGATTCAGTCCTATTGGAGCCGAACATCAACATGAAATAATTAAAACTGAATTATAGATTGAAAACTGAATTTTTCTATTAACATATTTATTTTATTAATAGAAATGTGTACTTATAAAAACGATAGTTTATGTCATAGAAAATTAGGGCAAAGCATTTATCTCTCTGTTTTCAACTGTAGAATGATTGGAGAAGGTGTGCTCATTAAATTTGTGGTTGCCACAAAGATAGGAGAGCACTGACATGATAGGCAACATACAGAAATATCTTCACGGACTATAATCATGAGCCCAAAACAATAAGGTGAAATGGAATCTAGAGAAATGTAGGCTTTTGCATTTCGGTTAAAGAGACGAAAGCTAATGCTGTTTGGAATGAGGGTTAAAGGCTGTTTATAGGAACAATGTCTGGGGATTTCAGTTAAATGCTAATTACATAAATGGCAGGATTCGGACAAGCCTACAAATTATGAAAAATGTAAATATATAAATCCTTCCTTCATTCCACAAGAATCTATTAACCTCTTATTCAGCAAATGCATATTGGTAGCTGGTTAAGAGAAGGGGCTTTGGGCTTCAACTGATCTTAGTTTGACCTTTGTGACTTTGGGCACGTTACTTTACTTCTCTGTGCCTCTGTTTTCTTATTTGTAAAATATGATTAATAATAGTACACAGTGATTGAGGGGATGAAAATAAGATAACATGTATTAGTCCATTCTCCCATTGCTATAAAGAACTATCTGAGACTGGGTAATTATACAGAAAACAGGTTAATTGGCTCATGGTTCCACAGACTGTACAGGAAGCATGGCTGGGGAGGCCTCAGGAAACTTACAATCATGGTGGAAGGCAAAGGGAAAGCAGGTACATTTTCACATGACCAGAAGAGAGAGAGTGGGGGGGAAGTGCTACACACTTTTAAACAACCAGATCTCCTGAGAATTCACCGTCACAAGAACAGCAAAGGGGAAATCCGCCCCATGATCCAATCACCTCTTACCAGGCCCCCTCCCCCAACACTGGGGATTACAATTCGACATGAGATTTGGGTGGAACACAGAGTCAAACCATATCATAATATATGCAAAGGACCTGGAACAGTATTTATAGCAATAATAATTTTTAGTGTTTAGGCTAGTATTAGGTCAAAGGTGATAATTTTTCCATAATAATTTGTTCTTCAGCTTAAACTGGAGAAACTTAATTTTTGTACCATATTTTGAGGTACACCAATAGACTAGAGAGTGACTGGATAAGCATGAAAAGAGAATCTGGAAACAATATCACATAAGGAATAATTTTCAAGAATTAAGCATTTGACCTGAAGATAAAAGACTTCATATATTTTAAAGGGAGCCATGTGAGTAAGGTAATAAATTTATTTTGTGTTGCTTCAAGGAGACCCTAGAAACTAGAAAAAGCAACAGATTCAGCTCAGTATACTGAAAACTTTTAAATCTGATTGCTCTGCAACAATTGTCGAGCCTAAATGAAAAAGCAGTGACCTCTCTATCGTTGTAAGTACTTGGGCAGACGCCAGTGATGGGGCAGAAGCCAGTGATGGGGCAGAAGCCAGATGAGCATCTGTCAGGGTTGACACATGGAATTCAGTGAGTCTTGCAATTCTTACAATTGCTGTATATTTGACTTGAGTCCCTTATGCCAATAAGATTCATATTTAATTTCCATCCATGTTTCCTTGGAAGGTTTTCTTAACCACGAGGAATATTAACACATCAACGGGGAAACTCTACTGTCTTGTATGTTTTGCAGAATCAAAAATTTCAGAGCTGAAATGCCTCTTAGAAATTAAACACATAGGTCAGGTGTGGTGGCTCATGCCTGTCATCCCAGCACTTTGGGAGGCTGAGGTGAGTGGATCACTTGAGGTCAGGAGTTTGAGACCAGCCTGACCAACATGGAGAAAACCCATCTCTACTAAAAATACAAAATTAGCTGGGCGTGGTGGCACATAACTATAATCCCAGCTACTTGGGAGACTGAGGCAGGAGAATCACTTGAACCTGGGAGGCGGAGGTTGTGGTGAGCTGAGATCGCACCATTGTATTCCAGCCTGGGCAACAAGAGCAAAAGAAAGAAATCAAACAGATATATTTCTCAATTAATGGTCCATGAATCAACAAGGGAATTAAGAAACAAATTATCCTTATTTTTATATTTTGTTAATGTTTCTTTCATTATAAAAATAATATAAGCACATTAAATAAAATGGTAAAAGAGAAAGGAAAAACAGTTCCACCACATCATTTTATACATTTTTTCATAGATATTTATATTATATATAGTGAGATTTTTTGGACGCTGTTTTCAGTATGTAATGGTTGTATTGGTCTGCTAGGGCTGCCATAACTAAGTACCACAAATTGGATGACTTAAACAACAAAAAATTTGTTTCAGTTCTGGAGGCTAGAAGTCCAAAATCAACATGTTGGCAGGGTTGGTTCCTTCTGAGAGCTGTGAGGAAACATCTGTTCAATGCTTCTTCCATGGCTTCTGGTGGTTTGCTGGCAATCTTTGGAATTCCTTGGCTTGTACAAGCATCTCCTTATATCTGCCTTTATTTTCACATAGCATTCTTTATTTATCACCATATCTGCCTTTATTTTCACATAGCATTCTTCCTGTGTGTGTGACTGTCCCTAAATATCCTTTTTTAATAAGGACACCAGTCATATAGGATGAGAAGCCCGTCCTATTCCAGTATGACCTCATCCTAACTTAAATAATTACATCTCCGATGACCCTATTTTCACATCAGGTCACATTCTGGTGTACCCATAGTGAGGACTTCAACATATGCATGTTGGGGAGGACACAATTCAACCCATAACAAGAGTCAAACCAATTTACAGTATCACCTACAATGTATAAGAGTTCCTGTTCTCCTATATTCCCAACAATAATCCTTAATGGTATTATGTTACAAAATCACTTTTTGCTAATTACATGAAGAATTGCACCCTAGTGTTGTTTTAATATATATTTCCTTGCTAGTGAGTGTGAATGGTTTTCTGTGTTTGATTCCTAGTTGAATTTCTTTTGTGAGTGGTCTGTTCCTGTCCGCTGCCCGTATTTTTTTTTTAATTATGAAAGTAATATATTACAAAAAGTTTGAAACACAGAGAAAATACAAACCACCCATACTCCAACACAGCTATTATCATTTTTATTGCCTTCTGGGCTATTTTCATATGCATGTTTTTCTCTTTTGTAATTGTAGTGCACATATAGTCTTATCTCCTACTTTTTTCACATTATAGTGTATTATAATATGGAAATGGGTTAATCCTCAGTGTACCAGAATAGTTCATTCTTAAATAATTATGAATTCAGAACTAGGCTTCTGGTATTAGACAAAATAATAAGTCTTTTTAAGGGTATAATTACTTGGCTATTAAGGGAGTACAAAATAAGAAGACCCCTGGTTGCAAGAAAGTTAAAATTACATTTTCATACCATGGTCTATCTTTGGATACATGGCACACAGGTGTCCAGCACATGTTGAATGAATTAATAGTCTAGTTATTGATGTAATTTGTATTCATTTTTCAGGTGATACAACTCAGTTCTGAGAATTTTCGGTTTTCTAGACCACATGCTTGAAATACAACATTAAGACTATCTTAATGTATATGTCATATATTTAAGAACCAGCACCATACTAGGCTAAATTAGAATAAGGTCCATGATTTAAAAATGTATTTTAGGCTGGGCATGGTGACTCATGCCTATAATCCCAGAACTTTGGGAGGTTGAGGCAGGAGGATTACTTGAGTTCAGGAGTTTGAGACCAGCCTGGGCAACATAAGGAGCCCCTATCTCTACAAAAAGTTTAAAAATTAGCCAGGCGTAGTGGCATGTGCCTGTAGTCCCAGCTACTGGGGAGTCTGAGGTGAGAGGCTCATTTGAGCCAAGGAGGTTGAGGCTGTGGTGAGTTATGATAGATACTGCACTCCAGCCTGGGCGACAGAGTGAGACCCTGTCTAAAAACAAAAATAAAATTAAAATTAAAAATATATTTTAAAGCCATTAAGTGAAAAGTGAAAAAAGTGTTTTACAAAGGGTCTTTCAAAGTAAACTTGTGTATATATTAAAAACTAGGGTTTCATAAAAACAAATTATTGTGAACAAATAGAAGCATAGTATCTTTTTCTTCTTTGTAAAGAAAAAAGTTCTTGTTAGAACCAAAATATGTTACAAGTCATCATTTGTCCCTCATCTGAAATAAATTAACTAAAAGATATATCTAATAGTATCTGTAATACTACTGGCAATATACATAATAATTTATTTTCTATTTTTTAATTCTGCCTCTTATTTCATTGGTAATATTTTGCCAAAATTGTCACTTGTTGTCAGTCATTCTCATTAAACTGTAAAGACTGTTCTCAAAGAGAAACTTAAAATAAAAGCTTCACATCTAAAGAAAAAGTGTTATAATAAGAATTGCTTCTCCAAATATGTAGTGAAGGACTTTTCTACAAACTTCTGATCTGTAGTGGGCCAATATTGTATAAAATGCAATAAAAATGAAAACGTTATTTAAAATACTAGAACAGACACATGCACACGTATGTTTATTGGGGCACTATCACAATAGCAAAGACTTGGAATCAACCCAAATGTCCATCAATGACAGACTGAATTAAGAAAATGTGGCACAGATACACCATGGAATACTATGCAGCCATAGAAAAGGATGAGTTTGTGTCCTTTGTAGGAACATGGATGCAGCTGGAAACCATCATTCTCAGCAAACTATCGCAAGAACAGAAAACCAAACACCGCATGTTCTCATTCATAGGTGGGAATTGAACAATGAGATCACTTGGACACAGGAAGGGGACATCACAACCAGGGCCTATTGTGGGGAGGGGGGAGGAGAAGGATAGCATTAGGAGATATATCTAATGTAAATGACGAGTTAATGGGTGCAGCACACCAACATGGCACATGTATACATATGTAACAAACCTGCACGTTGTGCACATGTACCTAGACATAAAATAAAATAAAATAAAATAAAATGCTAGAAACATTTTTAAAAACACTGAAATATAGAAAGTATAAATCCAAAATGTTTTACATTATCCTGTCAAATTCTATGAAGTTTAAAAAAGTTTAATTTCAATCCTATACTTACTTAGGCAGGAACTGGAAAACAGTTCACAGACCACACTTTGAGTAGCATTGTTATGAAAGATAGTCCTTGTCCTTAAGGAACTTAGAATCCTGTTAGAGTGAATACCAAAAGAGTACATGTAACAAAGAACCAAATTGTATTGTAACTCATGCTTCCCCAGACCACACCAGCCTGGAGTAACTAAGAGCCATGTTCTTCTAGATAACCGTGGGTATAACATGGATAGGGGAGTATATGTAAGTTCTCAATGAGGCAAACAAATGTTAACAGCTAAAATAACTAAAAGTGTCAAAAGTAAATGAAAACAGCTATTAATATATGAATGATAAAAACAAATCGGCCGGGCGTGGTGGCTCATGCCTGTAATCCTAGCACTTTGGGAGGCTGATGCGGGCGGATCACCTGAGGTCGGGAGTTTGAGACCAGCCTGACCAACGTGGAGAAATACTGTCTCTACTAAAAATACAAAATTAGCTGGGTGAGGCGACACATGCCTGTAATCCCAGCTACTTGGGAGGCTGAGGCAGGAGAATCGCTTGAACCTGGGAGGCTGAGGTTGTGGTGAGCCAAGATTGTGCCATTGCACTCCAGTCTGGGCAACAGGAGCGAAACATCTCAAAACAAACAAACAACAACAAAAAACAAACAGACAAACAAAAAAATATAAGTCGTGGTTCTTCTAGTTGCGTGACTGAAATTCACAGATTTCATGGACAAAACTGTTGTTATGTCTGAGTAATCACAGTGTGGTTAGAATAAGTCACACACATCATTTCTTTGCATTTGCTTCTATCCAGCCTTGAGGAATCTCCAGTTCCCTCTATACTGAGCCCCCACCCTGTTATTTCTGAGAATTCTCTGGAATGTTACTCATACAATTATCAGGCTGACTCACCCATTCTCCTCCATTAGCTGGCCATCTGCTGCCAAGGCCTTTGATACTGATGAAGTAATTACTGCCAGGGGTTACTGTCTTCAACTTCCAAGTTTCAAGTATGGGAAACAAAAGTTTCATCAGTACATCATTAGGTTTACTATTGAGAGGTGCTAGGAAGCTTTTCCGCCTTTGGTTCCCAAATCCATGTATTCTGATGATGAGAAAATGGCTATATATATATGGAGAGAGCGAGAGAGAGAGCACTTTCAGAGTGATTCTACATCCTATAGCACAGCATCCCAACCTTGCAATGTGTTAGCTTCCCAGGTGGTATCATAACTGAGTCTTCAGTAAACCTTTCCAACCAATAATGTATATGATAAGATCAGTGAATCTCATCGACTTTAACCCAATTCATCATCAGCAGCAACAAACTCAGTTCCTCGTAAGGTACCATACTTGGAGGTGACAAGCCATAATCTAGTGGCAGGTTGATTGATTTAAACCCCTTCCATTATAGGTGGGGTAGTAATTTCCCCTCACTAAAATAGAAACTATTTCTGGATTTGCTCTTCCTGACCTTGCTGGTACCATTCCTCTGCAATGGAGACTAGGGCCTCTTGGGAAGCATTCTACTTGAGATATGAAAATTCTCACTCTCTAGGTCCATTCTGAGAAGTTCTTTTCATCTTACAAAGCCTTTGATAGTCTGGCAAAGACTATGAATCCCTTCTCAGAGTAGTATTTTATGTGTAACATATAGAATACATAAGATTATTAGGGAAATCACTATTACATAATATTATATAGTTCTACCTTCAGGCCACTTAGGGTTCTATGAACCTGAAATTAAGAGATCAACCTTGTTTCCGATTATCCTTTTCACTTCTTCCAAATCAATAACCATCTGACCAAACCATTAGCTCCTGCCAATGGATTGGTATAGATTAGAGATTGGCAAACTCCAGTTTCTTGCCTGTTTTTGTAAATAAAGTTTTGTTGGAACACAGCTACACCAATATATTTACATACTCTCTGTGGTGGTGTTTGCACTCCAAGGGTAGAATTGACTAGTTGGAACAGGGATTGTATGTGACAAGCAAAGCAGAAGATACTTACTATCTGGTCCTTTAGAGAAAAAGTTTGTTGATCTCTGGTATAGATCCTGGCCTAAAAGTCAAGCAGGCAATGTGGACCAGAAGTTGTACTCTTTGAACTTCTGCCCACTGGGAAAATTTTACTTCTCCACTCTCCTTCCGGGATACCCTTCAGGGCTATAATTCTAGAACAGTTCACTTCTGGGTGCTGCAAGCATATTATGCAGAGCTAGCTATAAACACAACTTGAAGGCCCCATGAGGTTGTAGGGTGAGCCATTGGAAGAATGCCTGTGTGGCAGGAGTAGGTATGCTGGGACTTTTACCTCCAAGATCTGCTTAGGTCACATTCCAATTACACAGCTTCCATTGGAGATGAAATGCTTCAGGGCACACCCAAGTTTACAGTTAGGTAGCTCTCAGCACTCAATTTATGATGGACAGTTTGGGTTACATGGTCATTTGAAGTTCTGTTAGAAATTCAATCTAGACTAGAAACTGAAGGCAAGACAGGAATTGGTGTTTAAAGGACAAAAGTTATTTCCTTTAAGGGAACACGGGTTTGTTTCAGAGCTCTAGGTGCTTCTTGCTGTGATTCTGCTGTGTGGACTTTACACAGCCTGTCACAATATCCCAATCTGCCACAGATGTTCTGCATACCATTGGTTTTTATTTGATGATAAGGGCCACATGGCAGACTCATACCCACTATAGCCTGGGGCTGCTGGAGCACCATCTCTTGCTCTGGGTCCTTGTAAAGATAGAAGATTTTAAACGTACCCAGTAAACGGAAGAAGCAACCAATCAAATGTGATACATGTTTTTTTCAACACCCATTGAAGCCCATTAAATGATAAGGAGTCTAAGAGACAACTTTTTGTGCACTTCAGAAGATATATCCAGTATGTCCCAGATCACTAGACATACATACCCCTTCCACCATTGCACCACTGAGACTACTGCAGTTTCAGCAGGCTCCTATATATCTAGAGGATTGTTTTCCAACATCTGGGAAACTGCTAATTTTGCTCTCTGGTTTCAATCAACATGATGTCATCAATGGTAGACTGCACTATGATGTTTATGATGATAGTGGGATGGTAAGGTGATGAAGATTCCCTGCAAGTGATTGGCATGTGGCTGATGAGTTGACATACACTGTGGCAAGACAATGAAGTGTGTGTCTGCTTCTGGTGTTCTGTGTTTATTGCTGGTCCTGTTTCTATTTAAAATTTTCTATTTTATGTTTCATAGATTTTTTGCATAAATTTAGGTTTTATAAAATATTGCACTGAATATTATTTATCTTGGTGATTGAGTTTTTGGTACTCCCTTAAATTTTGTGCCTTAGGCAAGTGCTTTATTTGCCTCACCTTGGTTGCTTGGTTGATATATAGAGAAAATGCCTTCATTAGATCAACAGCTACTTGTCTAGTGCCTATAAGATCATAGCTGAAACAGTAGCCACATTTAGAGTTGACATACAATGAACAGCAATCTAAGGTTACTTTGAAACCTACCTGCTTTTTAAAGTAGCCAAATATGAATTAAGTCATCACTCTAACATCCTACAAGTCATTGCTAATGACATTTACTTCTGCAGTTCTACAAGGGAGGCAGTATTGCTTTTTTATTAGGCAGGTGGAGGTCTGGGAGATTTCACTTGGTCCTTTTGCCAACATAGTCTTAAAAGCCCTGTCTGTGGCTCAAGAAGCCCAGGGAGGCATTCTGTCAATTGCTGTATATGCATTTTATTTATACCTTCAGTAACTGAAGATGTTTCCACTAGATTGGGTTTGGCAGTTTCATTGGTCTAAGTGAGACTGACTAGGGTCAAAACTGAATTGATATCTTATCAATCCCTATCCTAAAAGTCTGACTGGTGACCATAGTATTCTGGCAGTCTAGAAATTAGTATTAATTCAGAGATAGGCTCTACTAATTTCCAAACTTTGGGGATATTTCTTCTTCCCCAGGGAAAATGGCTGTAGGCTCACTGGGGGAAAAGCAGAGAGGAAAATGTAACAGGAATGCACAGAGGAATGATGCAAATACTTGTGGTGTTCTTCCTTAAGGTAACTCATCTTCTCCTTCATTTGCTCAGGTCTGGTATTTGGCTAAAAGGCCATGCCTCTCTGTTGTGGCAAATCAAGTCAGGTCTCTGTCCACTAAACCAGGAGTTTTGTCAGTTGTAAAAGGACCTCAGCAGGCTGCCCAGCTATTTCTGTGCTTGGGTCCCTGTTCAATTATACAATGCCAAAGATCCCTGTGAAACACATTCTTGATTACCATACAGGCCCTGCTGCCTATTCTAGCATTCACAACATCCCCATGTCTACGCTGATTCAGTGTCCTCAGCTAGTCTTTGCTATCCAAGACTCAATATTCCAACTGAAATTGGCAAGCTCATTGTGACATAGTATGTCATACTAGCATCTCCACCTAGAAAGAACAAGCCAATGAAGTTGTTTTAAAATATAATGGGTATTGAGTATCATAATTTTCCAACCATCGTAGTAAAGATTAGATCATCAACTGATGCTAAGACAAAGGGAAAATTTTGATGAGGAGCAAAATATTTGCATTGTTCTTAAAGTGTGTCTCCACAGACTGCTTATTAGCTGCTAGAGAAAAAATAATAACTATAAAGTGAAAAAATCAGGAAATAACTTGATTGAGTGATCCAAATTAACATTGCCCATGGCGGGAGGCTGGTAGACATCATCCTCTGCCTTCCAATATAATGCCCCAAGAAGGACGCAGCATCAATTATGTAGTTTTCTAGCCAAGAATGCATAATATGAATCTCAAAATGAGGAAATAGTGGACAAACTCCAAATGAGGAATACTCTATTAAACAGAAGTAATGGAGACTGTATTCTTCAAAAATCTCAATGTTCATGAGAACACATGGACACAGGGAGGGGGACAATCACACACTGGAACCTGTCGGGGGTTGGGGAACAAAGGGAGGGAAAGCAGTAGGACAAATATCTAATACATGTGGGGCTTGAAACCTAGATGACGGGTTTATAGGTGCAGCAAACCACCATGGCGCATGTATACCTATGTAACAAACCTGCATGTTCAGCACATGTATCCAGAACTTAAGCTAAAAATAAAAAATAAAAAAGACCATTAGAGATGGAAAAAACCTCAATGTTCTGAAAGAAAAATTGTTTAATGTTCTAGACTAAAGGAGACTAAAATGACATGGTACCTAACGCAATACCTGGTCCTAGGCTGGATCCTGTGCTAAAGCATAAACAAGTATTGTAAAGGACATTATTGGTCAATTGGCAAAATTGGAATATGAATGTTCAATTAGATCAAAGCTTTGTGTTCATGTTAAATTTAATGAAGTTAATAGCTATACTATGGTTATGTAAGAGAATATTCTTATTCTTAGAAAATACACAGTGGGGCCAGGTGTTGTGGCTCACTCCTGTAATCTGAGCACTATGGGAGGCAGAGGCAGGCGGATCACAAGGTCAGGAGATCGAGACCATCCTGGCTAACACAGTGAAACCCCATCTCTACTAAAAATACAAAAAATAAAATAAAAATTAGCCGAGCGTGGTGGTGGGCACCTGCAGTCCTAGCTACTCAGGAGGCTGAGGCAGGAGAATGGTGTGAACCTGGGAGGCGGAGCTTGCAGTGAGCCGAGATTGCGCCACTGCACTCAGCCTGGGCCACGTGAGACTCTGCAAAAAAAAAAAAAAAAAAAGGAAAGAAAATACACAGTGAAGGACTTATGGGGTATGCAAAGTACTCTCAAAAAGTTCAGAAAATTATGTGTGTGTACATGCACACACCATAAAAAGAATGTGTGTACAAATGATAAAGCAAATAAGGTGAACTGTTGGCGATAGATACATTTGAGTAAAGGCATATGAATGTTCTTTGTGCCACTCTTATTGTTGCAACTCTTCTAAAACGTTTTACATTACTTTCAAGAAAAAAGACGATATCTGAGGTTAACTCACCAATTTGTCTCAAGTCATCTGTCTTTCAGAGGACATTATTAGGGATGAACAGGCGAATCACCGTGATAATTTATACTAGCACATTTTTTTTTCAAAGTCTGTGAATTTCTTCCTCTGTATCATGCTGAGATTTCTAGGATCCCAGCATCTAGTCTAATGTGAGTTAATGAGATCAGTAAACTAATAGAAGTACACCCTGGACTGGGCACAGAGTGGCTCATACCTATAATCTCAGTACTTTGGGAGGTCAAGGTGGGAGGATCACTTGAGCTCAGGAGTTTAAGACCAGCCTGGGCAACATAGTGAGCCCCTGTCTCTGCAAAAAATACAAAAATTAGCCAGGCATGGTGGTGCTTGCCTGTAGTCTCAGCTACTTGGGAGGCTCAGGTGGGAGGATTGCTTGAGCCCAGGAGTTCGAGGCTGCAGTAAGTTATGATTACACCACTGCAGCACACTAGCCTGGACAACAGAATGAGACCCTGTAATAAAGAAAGGAAAGGAAAGGAAAGGAAAGGAAAGAGAGGAGAGGAGAGGAAGGAGAGGAGAGGGGAGGGGAGGGGAGGGGAGGGGAGGGGAGGGGAGAAGGGAAAAGAAAGGAAAAGGAAGGAAAAGGAAAAAAGGAGGAAGGAAGGAGGGAGGGAAGGAAGGAAGGAGGGAAGGAAGGAAGAAAGAAAGAAAGAAAACACCCTGATGCTCCAGTTAGCAAACATAAGGACAAACTTCATTGCCCTTGGTACAGCATCCTTAATACTCAGGTTTCTGGTACATATAATGTAACAAATTCTTGGAAGTCTTTTGGAATCTTTGACACTGACTCTTCAGTTTGCCCACCCCAGGTATGCTGAAGCTTAATGCTGGTTACAGGTCTACTGTGAATGAGGGGTGGGACATGAAGATAATTGTTTTCCTCTAGAAAGAAAACACCCCCAGGAAAGGAGGAACAGTTTCATTAGCCCAAGGGGTGGCAGGGAAAGAGCTGCTTCCTCTGTCCAGGGATGAGTTTCTTTCAGCAGGGTCCCTCTTCAGTTTCAAAAGTCCATACTTTGAGGTGAGAAATTAGGAACTTTTGAAATGAGAAATTAGGAACTTTCATTTGTTTCACTTTCTATTATTATCCAGTGCTGTAAAACTCAGCATCTCTACCCGATAGGTCCCTCCTTTTCTTAATGTTATAGAGCAAAAACTATGCGTTCCCCAGAACCTCACCCTCAGTGAGCACCTTGTTTGCAGGTAAGTACTGGCTATAGCTTACAATCATTGTTTTCATTAGAAATACCGGGGCCTGCTAGGTTCCTGTCCTGGAACACAAATGAACTTCATTGCTTCTTGCCCTCTTCCTGCCAGATCACTGGTGTATACTCATTATGAGAAATAGTTTTGGAATAAATCTTGCATTTGGTTCTTTTCAAAGAACTTCCACATAAATTATCCTATATCCTTTATCATCATCATCACAACATTGTGAGATGGTAGGGCAGGTATTTCTGTGTTTTATAGTGGAGAAAATGAGAGACACAGCAGTTAAAGTCCCAAGCAACTCGGTTATTCAACTAGGACTAGAACTTGGGCTTTCAGTCTTAGTTTTAGTGAAGCATCCCAGGTTAATGAAAATAGTGCTAACTTCTTAAAAATACTTTGGAAATATTAAATGTATACAAAGAAGGTAGCAGAGACCCCTTTATCCATGTGAAATAATTTTTGGGAAACCAAATCACAACATGATGTCTAAACTCAAACTCAAAACTTCTCTCTTTCCTACCATCTTCTCTCTCATTGTTTCTGTTGATGATACCATTATTCTTTGCTTACTGTTCTTCCTCTGCTCCTACCTCCAGTTGTACACTCCACCCATACTCTGAAGGCTGGAATCACTTTGCCACATGCATACCTCTTCAGTGGGGGTCATTCAAGAAGCTTCAAGCAGGCTACCTCTTTTGGCACAAGATAAACATTTGTACTTTTGCCCCACCAAATTTAAGTGTAGGCTGCTCCCACTGCAACTCTCTCTGTGCTTTGCAGTCATGGGCAACTCCAACCAGTCTTTAAATTATTTTTTTAGGTGTGCCTCAGTCACTACCCCTTGGGCTTTCTTAGCATCAAAGGGCACATATCAAGTGTTGTCCAAATTCCAGAGGACACATATCAAGCTCAGAATAGTTAGTTCTTTTGATGGCTTGAAGATTAGGGGAGTGGGGAGAGAAATGCACAGTATTAAAACAACTTTCAAAGTATTTTTCATTCATCAGTTATCCTTCCTGATCACTCACAGCTTCCCTTGAATACGCTGGAGGCTGGTAGTGGGCTAGGACTTACAGAACTTTTTCCTAATGTATTAAACATACCCTCCATTAGATAATCTAATATTTCCATTTAGAATGATGAATATTTGCATGTATATTTTTCAGTACAATTTTGAGACAAAAATTCCATGTTAATATGATGCTTCATGGGTAAAAGATACAAACACAAACAGTGAAAACAAAAAACAACAGGGATCCTGGCTCACATAGCCTAATCTTCTGAAAGTCCCCACAGTTTTTATTACTGAGTTATAATGCATGTGATAATTTGTGATATTGTTATCTATTAAATTAAAAAAATAGCACAAGTTGGTCTACCAACATTTGGTGCAAAGGAGGAGATAGTAGTGGACATTAAAATCTCAGATCTAGATGGCTTCAAGATGGTGGAGTAAGGAACTAAAAAAAGCCACTCCTATATGAAAACAATAAGAACACTAGCCCAAAATTTTGAAAACAACTTTTTTAGAAACCTGGAAATTAACCAAAAGATTTGAACATTTATTTCCCTAGAGAAGATACACAAATGGCCAATAAGCACATGAAAAGACGCTTAATATAATTAATCATTAGGGAAATGGAATCAAAACCACAATGAGATATCACTTCATACCCACAATAGGATATGATGATTATATGGTTAAGAAATATTATATATCTATATCTATCTATCTATATATATGGACAACAATAAATGTTGACATAATTACCCTTATCCACACTGTGAAAATGTAAAATGGGGCGGCTGCTCTGGAATGCAGTCTGACAATTTTTGAAATGGTTAAACACAGAGTTATAATACGATTTATCAATTCCCCTCCTAGATACACACACACACACACACACACACACACACACATACATATATATATCTCCACAAAAAAATTATACACAAGTGTTCATAGCTGCATTATTCATAATATCCAAAAAGTAGAAACAACTCAAATGTCCGTTGACTGATAAATAGATAGAATGTAGTATATTCACACAGTTAAATATTATTTGGCAATAAAAGGAAATGAAGTACTGACATCTGCTACAACATCAATGCACCTTAAAAACATTATAATTCATGAAGAAAGCCAGTCAGAAAGATGACATATTGTATGATCCCGTTTATATATAATGTTCAGAATAGGCAAATCTGTAGAGGCAGAGAGTAGATTAGTGGTTGCTAGTGGAGGGAGGAATGAGGAATGACTAACTGGTAATGAGTATGGGGGTTGTTTTGGAGTGATGAAATGTTCTAGAATTAGGTAGTGGTGATGGTTGCACGACCTTGTAAATACATTAAAAACCACCAAATTGTATACTTTAAAATGGTAATGTTTTGGTATGTGAATTATACCTCAAAAAATCTCAGATCTGTAAAACTGCTTACTGTTTCATTGCAAACAAATACAAACAGAAGTTCTAATGATCTAATGATCAAGAGCTCCACTTACCAAGTTAGGGACTGAGATGTAAATGCAACTCACTTTTTGGATTTACAGCAAGAGGCAGAAACACTATGTCCTGATGCCTCTAAAATTATCCTTTTCCCTGCAAATGAAATTCAAATGGGATAGTAGATGATGTTTTTTGAGAATATGCTTAAATATTGTTTACAAATTTGCCATTCATCTTCTCAAGCAAGAAAACAGTGTCACTCTCTTCAAAATTATAAAAATCGAAAAGCTCTTTTTTTTTTTTTGAGACAGAGTTTTGCTCTTGTCACCCAGTCTGGAGTGCAGTAGTGCGATCTCGGCTCACTGCAACCTCCACCTCCACGGTTCAAGCGATTCTCCTGCCTCAGCCTCCTGAGTAGCTGGGATTACAGGTGCCCACCACCGTGCCCAGCTAATTTTTTTGTATTTTTAGTAGAGACATGGTTTCACCATGTTGGCCAGGCTGGTCTTGAACTCCTGACCTCAGGTGATCCGCCCGCCTCGGCCTCCCAAAATGCTGGGATTACAGGCGTGAGCCACCGCGCCTGACCAAAAATGGAAAAGCCTCTTTAAACAGAGCTGCAATTGCTTAAAATTCCCCAGTGTCTACATATTTGAGAATTTTCACTGAATGTTAAAGGTTGATTCATTGAAAGCAAATGGAAGCAAAAGAGCGAATCGTATAGAAAGGAGGGAGAATAGGAGCTTTTTGCATAGAATCATAGTTACCCAGGTAACTATGATTTTAAAATCATTATTCTGATTTTACAAAAGCCATTACAGGATCTTAGGATACCGGGGTGAAAGAAGGGCATTGTAACATATTATTCATCTTTGTTCCTTTGATGTTTGTTAAGTGTAGACAATGAGATAGGTAGAAGGTAAATTGAAGTTATGGAGAATTCCAAACATCCCTTTGGTAAAGTGTATCTTCACCTTTGAAGTATATGGTACAGTAAGGTAGTAGTGAAAGGATTCTGGAAGACCAATCCTCTGGGAGCACCTAAATGATGAGTCATCAAAGAAAAAGCAGAGAACATCTTAATCAAACACCTTAATCCAATTATGTGTTCTTGCACTAGTCTATTGTTTGAATTAACACTACTACACAGGCTCAGCAGAAATACTTTGAGCACACCCCCACCTGAGACAACCACAGTGCATAAAGGCCAACAATATGCTGAGAAACACAGACAAGTCTATGGGTAAGAAAACCAAAGTATTTTCTTCTTCCTGCACATAACCAAGATATTTCTGTAGCTGGAACACTATTGCAAGCTCTGATTTCTTCACCTTGAGAAGAACTGAATGGAGCTAAAGAAAAGCCATAGGAGACCGGGTGCAGTGGCTCACACCTGTAATCCCAGCACTTTGGGAGGACGAGGCGGGTGGATCATGAGGTCAAGAGATGGAGACCATCCTGGCCAACATGGTGAAACCTCATCTCTACTAAAAATACAAAAATTAACTGGGCGTGGTGGTGTGTGCCTGTAGTCCCAGCTACTCGGGAGGCTGAGGCAGGAGAATTGCTTAACCGGGAGGTGGAGGTTGCAGTGAGCCGAGATCACACCACTGCACTCTAGCCTGGAGACAGAGTGAGACTCCGTCAAAAAAAAAAAAAAGAAAAGAAAAGAAAAGAAAAAAGAAGAAAAGAAAAGAAAAGAAAAGAAAAGAAAAGAAATGCCAGAGAAGAAAATTTCAAAAATCAAGCAAACAGAGGGCATAGTTATGTGAGATCATGCTAAATAAATAACATCATATAATTTTCAGGCTAGAAAAATGAAGGCCAAGAAGTGATATTATTGTTTACTATGAAATCAGCATGGTGACTGTAGGCTTATTTGTCACCTCCTAATATTAGAATTTTTAATTCCTGACCTTCTCCAGCCATGTTGTAACATATATTGATGCTTTTGAACTGAAAGCTCAGCCTTATCCCATATGTAAGGCACTCTGCAAGTAGCCAGGCTATCTAGGAGCTCCCAAAAGCCAGCAGAGTCTGGCTTCCCTAAGCCTGTCATATAGTAAATGAGCTCTAAACACTTCATTTCTTCAGTTCCTCATGTTTTTCTGTTTCCTTACCATCTTTTGCTAGTCTGCATGTCTGGGATTGCGCCTTGATTTCCGGATTTGCCCTCCTGCTTCCTTCCCCAGCTCCTTCCCCCATTCTCCATATTCTGAGTTGCTGATTGGAGTTTTGCTCTAAACTGGATGGGCCACTCCAAACCACACTGCTGACTCCAAACCACATTGCTGACTCTCACTTTATTCACAGGCTCATTCATTTCAGTTGGGAGGCGCTTGCTGCCATTCTTCACCTTCTAGACTGACTCCCTTAGATGCTGATGCTAGTATAGATCAAAACCTAGACTATCTTGAACTTTTGGCCAGTAATTTAAATTGTTAGCCAGCACCTTTAGGAGTAAGTCCAGCAATGGATTTAGTTTTCCTAACCTGAGCCCCATTGTTCACAGCTTCCTCCTTTCCCTGCGGTCTTTCTGCTGAGTTACTACTTCACATATATAGATTCACTTAAAGCATAAGCACAATGAGTTGTGTTGCTCATTTCCCACTTTACCTTTGGTCTTTCACAATTTTGAAAAGATTAAACTTAAGAGAAAAAGGAGGTAAATTAGACTACTTTGCAATAGCCAAAAAGTGGAAACATCCCAAATGTCTATCACCTGGTATGTAGATAAATAAAACATAGTATATCTATACAATGGAACATTATTCATCAAGAAAAATAAGTAGGTGGTTACTAGAAACTGGGAAGGGCAGGGGGAGAGGAAGATGATGAAAAGTTGGCTAATGGTACAAAAATACAGTTAGATAGAATAAATAACTTATAGTGTTTGGTAGTACAGTAGGGTGACTGACTATAGCTAACAATAATTTATTGTATATTACATAATAGCTAAAGAGAAGATTTGAAATGTTCTCAACACAAGAAATGTTTGAGGTGATGGATATCCCAACTGTCCTGGTCTAATCATTACGCATTGTATACATGTATCCAAATATCACATGTATCCCATAAGTATTTGCAATTATTATGTACTAACAAAAAAGACATACAGTCTGATACATACTACAACATGGATGAAACTTGAAAAGAAGAAACATGAAGTGAAAGAAACCAGTCACAAAAAAACACATATTATATGATTTCATTTCTATGAAATGTCCAGAATAGGCAAATTTGTAGAGATATAAAGTAACTTAGTGGTTGCTTATGTCTAGGAAGACAGAGGAATGAATGAGGAATGACTGCCAATGGGATATGAGTATTTATTTTAAGAGGTTTTAAAATGTTTTAAAATTGTGGTAATGGTTGCACAACCCTGTGAATATATTTTAAAATATTGATTTCTGTTCTTTAAGTAGGTTAATTTTATGTATATTAATTATATCCCAATAAAGCTGTTAACAGTGAAAAAAGAAAACATTTAATTGTACTCTTTGAAAGGGTGGAGTTTATGGTATGTGAATTATATCTCAATAAAGCTACTTTTTTTTATTATTATACTTTAAGTTCTAGGGTACATGTGCATGACGTGCAGGTTTGTTACATATGTATACTTATGCCATGTTGGTGTGCTGCACCCATCAACTCGTCAGCACCATCAATTCATCATTTATATCAGGTATAACTCCCCAGTGCAATCCCTCCCTCCTCCCCCCTCCCCATGATAGGCCCCAGTGTGTGATGTTCCCCTTCCCGAGTCCAAGTGATCTCATTGTTCAGTTCCCACCTATGAGTGAGAACATGCGGTGTTTGGTTTTCTGTTCTTGTGATAGTTTGCTAAGAATGATGGTTTCCAGCTGCATCCATGTCCCTACAAAGGATGCAAACTCATCCTTTTTTATGGCTGCATAGTATTCCATGGTGTATATGTGCCACATTTTCTTAATCCAGTCTGTCACAGCTGGACATTTGGGTTGATTCCAAGTCTTTGCTATTGTGAATAGTGCTGCAATAAACATACGTGTGCATGTGTCTTTGTAGTAGAATAATTTATAATCCTTTGGGTATATACCCAGTAGTGGGATGGCTGGGTCATATGGTACATCTAGTTCTAGATCCTTGAGGATTGCCATACTGTTTTCCATAATGGTTGAACTAGTTTACAATCCCACCAACAGTGTAAAAGTGTTCCTATTTCTCCACATCCTCTCCAACACCTGTTGTTTCCTGACTTCTTAATGATTGCCATTCTAACTGGTGTGAGATGGTATCTCATTGTGGTTTTGATTTGCATTTCTCTGATGGCGAGTGATGATGAGCATTTTTTCATGTGTCTGTTGGCTGTATGAATGTCTTCTTTTGAGAAATGTCTGTTCATATCCTTTCCCCACTTTTTGATGGGGTTGTTTGTTTTTTTCTTGTAAATTTGTTTGAGTTCTTTGTAGATTCTGGATATTAGCCCTTTGTCAGATGAGTAGGTTGCAAAAAGAGAAGACACAGCCGGGCGCGGTGGCTCACGTCTCTAATCCCAGCACTTTGGGAGGCCGAGGCAGGCGGATCACCAGGTCAGGAGATCAAGACCATCCTGGCTAACACAGTGAAACCCTGTCTCTACTAAAAATAGAAAAAAATTAGCCGACCGTGGTGGCAGGCGCCTGTAATCCCAGCTGCTCGGGAGGCTGAGGCAGGAGAATGGCGTGAACCCAGGAGGCGGAGCTTGCAGTGAGCCGAGATCGCGCCACTGCACTCCAGCCTGGGAGAAATAGCGAGACTCTGTCTCAAAAAAAAAAAAAAAAAAAAGAGAGAGAAGACACAATAAGTAAAAAAAGTCCTGTGTTCATGGATTGGATTGGAAGACTTAACATTGTTAAAATGTCAATACTATCCAAAATAATCTACAGAGTTGATGAAATCCTTATTTAAAATCCCAATGATACTCTTTGCAGAAATAGAAAAATCTACACTAAAATTCATATGGAATCTCAAGGATCATGAATAGTCACAACAGTCTTGAGAAAGAAGAACAATGCTGTAAGTCCCAAAACTCCTGATTTCAACATTTATTACAAAGCTACAATAGTCAAAACAGTATGGTACTGGCATAAAGACAGACATATAGAACAGTGCAATAGAATAGAGAGCCCAGAAATAAACTCTTGCATATATATTCAAACAATTTTCATTAACGATGCCAAGAGCATCCAAAGAGAAAAGGGCAGTCTCTTCAAAAAATGGTGTTGCGAAAACTGGATATCCATATGCAAAAGAATGAAGTTGGACCCTAACCTTAAACCATATACACAAATTAACTCAAAATGGATTAAGGACCTAAACATAAGGCCTAAAATTATAAAACTTTTGGGAGAAAACATAGGGGAAAATCTTCATAACGTTGGATTTGGCAATGATTTATTGGATATAACGCCAAAAACACAGACAACAAAGGAAAAATAGATAAATCAGACCTCATCAAAAGTAAAAGCTTGTGTGCACCAAAGGATGCTATCAACAGAATAAAAAGGCAACTCATGGAATGGCAGAAAATATGTGAAAGGCATATGTCTAATAAGGGATTAATATCCAGAATATATAAAGAACACTTTCAGGTCAACAACAACAAAACAAACAACCCAATTAACAAATGGGCAAAGAAAGGACTTCAGGAGACATTTCTCCAAAGAAAATATACACATGACCAATAAGCACATGAAAAGATGTTCAACACCATTGATCGTTAGGGAAATACAAGTCAAAACCACAGTGAATACCAGTTGACATTCATTGGGATGACTATTATTTTTTTAAAAAACAGAAAACTGTAAGTATTGGTGAGGATGTGGAGAAATTAGAAACCTTGTGCATTGCTGGTGGGAATGTAAAATGGTGCAGCTGCTGTGGAAAATGCATGCAGTTCCTCAAAGAATTCAACATAGATGAATAACTATGCAGAAGAATGAATTCATACTCTCATCTCTCATTGTATAAAAAATCAATGAAATGGATTAAATACTTAAGTCTTAAGATCTGAAATTATAAAACTACAGGAAGAAAATATTGAGGAAATGCTTTGGGACATTGGTCTAGGCAAAGATTTTTGGGTAATACCTCAAAAGCCCAGGCAACAAAAGCAAAAATAGACAAGTGTGATCACATCAAGCTAGAAAACAGTCAACAAAGTGTAGAGACAACCTACAGAATGGGAAAAAATATTTGCAAACTATCCATCTGACAAGCGATTAATCATCAGAATATATAAGAAATTCATCTCAACAGCAAAAATAATCTGATTTTAAAATGTGCAAAAGCTCTGAATAGACATTTCTCAAGAGAAGATATACAATGGTTAACAGGTATATGAAAAAATGTTCAATATCACTAATCATCAGGGAAATGCAAATGAAAACCACAATGAAATATCATCTCACCCCAGTTAAAATGGATTTTAACAAAAAGAAAAAAAATAACAGATGCTAGCAAGGATGTGGAGAAAGGGGAACACTCATACACTGTTGGTGGGAATGTAAATTAGCATAGCCACTATGGAAAA
This sequence comes from Trachypithecus francoisi, assembly GCF_009764315.1. Taxonomy (NCBI): domain Eukaryota; kingdom Metazoa; phylum Chordata; class Mammalia; order Primates; family Cercopithecidae; genus Trachypithecus; species Trachypithecus francoisi. The sequence continues at coordinate 23,145,567 of NW_022681471.1, read as the reverse complement.
CAGTAAGGAAGTTTCTCAAAAAACTAAAATGAGAACTACCATATGATCCAGCAAAATCCCACTGCTGGATATATACCCAAAAGAAGGGAAATCAGTATATCAAAGAGATATCTGCTCTCCCATGAAGCACTATTCACAAAAGCCAAAATATGGAATCAACCCATGTGTTCATGTATAGACGAATGGAAAAGAAAATGTGTACATAAACACAATGGAATACTATTCAGCCATAAAAAGAATGAAATTCTGTCATGTGTAATAGCATGGATGGAACTGGAGGTCATTATCCTAAGTGAAATAATCCAGATATAGAGAGACAAATATCATATGTTCTCACTCATATGTGGGAGCTAAAAAAAAAGTGGATGTAATGGAGGTAGAGAGTTGAGTGGTGGTTATCAGAAAATGGGAAGGGTAGGAGATTGTGGAGATGAAGAGAGGTTGGTTAATGGGTACAAAAATACAGTTAGCTAGAAGGAATAAGATCTAGTGTTTGATAGTACGGTAGGGCAACTATAGTTAACAATAATTTTTTCTATATTTCAAAATAGCTGAAGGAGAAGAATTAGAATGTTTCCAACAGTGAAGAAATAAATGTTTGGAGTGATGGATATCCCAATTGCTCTGGTTTGATCATTACACATTGTATGCATGTATCAAAATATCACATGTACCCCAAAATATGTACAACTATTGTTTATCAATAAAAGGGTAAACATAGGCTTAACATATGATCCAGAAAATATACTTCTGGCTATATAACCAAAATAATTGGAAGCAGGGAGTCAAACAGATATTTGTACACCTGTATTCATAGCAGCATTATTTACAATAGCCAAAAGATGGAATCAACTCAAATGTTCATCAATGGATAAATAGCTAAGGCAATTGTGGTCTATTCATGCAGTGGAATATTCTTTGGTCATAAAAAGGAGTGAAATACTGATACATGCTACAAAATGGATCGACCTTCAAAACATTATACTAAGTGAAATAAGCAAGTCATAGAAAGACAAATACCTACATGATCTTACTTATCTGAAGTATCTGAAGTAGTTAAGTTCAAAAAGACAGAAAGTAGAATGGTGGTTGCCAGGGGCTGGGGGGAGGGCAAAATGAGGTGGTGGTAGTTCAATTTTGCAAGATGAAAATGTTCTGGAGATTGCTTGTACAACAATGCAAATATACTTTACATGAATAAACTACACTTAGAAAGAGTGAAGGTGGTAAATTTGATGTTAAGTGTTTCTTTTCAACCACAATTTAAATTTTTTAAAAGGAAAGAGAAAATAAATGGAGGTTCTACTTTACCGGCAGCAAACTCAAGGACGTAATTAGCCACTCAAGAGCTGGTATAGGTTCAAAATGTAAATAAGTTTAAGAAAGGTCTGTCTACAATTACGAGCGATTTTTAACCAAACTTGGGATGTTTTGGTTGACACCTCAGATCTTTAAAAGGATTACTATAGAGGGGATCATTAGGCTGTCAAACAAAGGAGCTTCTGTTAAATGGAAAAGAGGGAATATTCTAATAGAATGAGACTATTCTTATCTTCCAATAAAATTAAAAGTGTGCAGCATGCCTGTTTCAATATTTGATTGCTTAAATAACATGACTTTAATGGAGATTTGTTGAAGCAAAGTGATACTGCACAGAGCTTTGTCAAACAACCAAACCAAAACAGTGCTATATACGATGTATTTAACGAATTGAAAGGACTTTTATTCATTATAGTTCTATGTTTTTATGGCAGATGTTGACAGTTTACTATTGTTTCAGAATCAAATGTCAAGTTATTCTTGTTCAGAATTTTCCATTTCCATTTTGAAAGAATTCCATCTGCAGCTGTATTTATAGTGAACTCTATGCTTGCAAAAACCCAGCATTTTTAAGCAGGTTTGTCAATAGGCTTGAAGGAGTACATGCAAGCACTGGAGACCTGCCTGGGTTAATTAATTCTCTTTTCAGGCATTAGAACCTACACAAGTAGGCCAGCTGGAGGTGAATGTTTTCTTTGAAAGTGGTAATTGTATGCCTTACCAATTGTTTGCATTTCCACATCTCTCCCAGTCAAATTTCCCAGAACTCAGAAACTAAGTATCAGGAGAAGTTTTTCCCCCTCCCCCCGGGAAAATGAATATGTAGATTAACTAGGATAATAATTGCGAATAATACAGATAGTTTGAAGGTCTGGGTGATTCATACAAATAATAACAAAGATGGGACTACGGGCTTCTGCTAAATATAGCATATAGAAATTGCTGTGGCATGGTGAGTATGTTATTGTGCTTCAATTCACATTTTCTTTCCTTCTTTTGTTGCTTCTAAGATGCCTATTTTTCAAACTCTCCACTTTCCTTCCAGCAGAGTGAGGAGGAGATGAGCTCCCTGCATCCCCTAGCACATGTAAAATCCAGGGAGCCGGCCCTTTTCCATCCCCAGTGGGGAGCACTTTGTCTTGGCATCAATAGAGGCGTGGGGGTTAGGAAGATCTACGACTAAGCTGGGAGTTTCTTGCATAACTGGCCTTTATCACTCCAAAGCCAACCTCACCCGAGAGTCGGCTTCCCAGTGCAGCAAAACACCAACGTTTTCTATCTTTCTTCCTGTTTGCATTCAAGTATGTTGATACACCCTTGGATCAATTGACCAGGCCTGCTGCTTGAAGTGCCGTGAGGCCAGGGAGGCAGTTCCATGTTCCACACTATTCGCCCGGCCGGCTGCATGGATTTAGGTGCCAGTCTGAGTCTCATGGCCCTTAGCTAACTAGCACAGGGCCTGAGGTTGGGATACAAAATTCCCTTGATTAACCTGAAGTTGGTGAACAGAGCTGGAATGAGAAAAAGTCTGCCAAAGTAAGACCCCCCCGCTGCCACCAACCCATCACCACCTCTTTCCAATTTTCCTTGTCTTTTAGAGTAGGGAAACAAGTTTTCCTACAAGTGCAATGAAATGAACTGTTTTAGAGACTTCTTTCACACACACACCCCACATGCTTGAGTGCACAAGTTATGCAAATGTTACATAATCCCAAAAACGATCTCTTGGCAGACCTTGAAAGGTTATATCGTCTCAACAATCACAAATATGGAAGGAGGATAAGTTGGTCAAAGTGGGACAATGTTTGCCAACATAGCAACTCTAGACACTTCAGACCAGAGGTTGGCAGACCGTGGCCTGTGGGACAAATCTGGTCCATGGTCTGCTTTTGTATGGCCTATGAGCTAACAATAGTTTTTTACATTTTTAAATAGTTGAAAAAAAATCAAAAGAAGATTTTTTTATGATGTGAAAATTATATAAATTGAAATTTCAGTGTTCATAAATACAATTTTACTGAAACATAGCCACGTTCATTAGGTTATACATTTCCTGTGGCTGCTTCTGTGCTGCAGTGGCAGAATTGAGTAGCTGCAACAAAGACCATACATAGCACTGTCATTGCTTTGCACTCTTGATTTATACACTGCAAATTGCAGTGGCATAACTATAACTTGACAGTGTTTTGAGTGCTGCAAGTATTTACTGAAATGTAAGATATTTTCTCTTACTAGTGTGTACCAATCGTGTCAAAACAAGACAAGAAAAGCAGACTTCTGATGTTGCACTTTTAAGGCACAATAGAGTATGGATTATTTTGTTAACAAATTAGATGGCAAAACACTGTGTATACTGTGCAACAACATAATAGTAATAACATTCACGAGGTCAGAAGATCGAGACCATCCTGGCCAACATGGTGAAATCCCATCTCTACTAAAAATACAAAAATTAGCTGGGCGTGGTGGCACGTGCCTGTAATCCCAGCTACTTGGGAGGCTGAGGCAGGAGAATCGCTTGAACCTGGGAGGTGGAGATTGCAGAGCAAGACGCCGTCGCCAACAAAAGAATAATACAAATAGAAAATGACCTCTAAGGGCTGTAAGTTCCATGTGTTTTTCTCCTGCCATGACTAGTGTATAATTTATACACTGCAAATTGCAGTGGCATAACTATAACTTGACAGTGTTTTGAGTGCTGCAAGTATTTACTGGAATGTAAGATATTTTCTCTTGCTAGTGTGTACCAATCATGTCAAAACAACACAAGAAAAGCAGACTTCTGATGTTGCACTTTTAAGGCACAATGGAGTAGGGATTATTTTGTTAACAAATTAGATGGCAAAGCACTGTGTATATTATGCAACAACATAATAGTTATGCTAAAAGAATACAATATACATCACCGTTATCAGACTAAGCACTGATAAAAATATTCTCAAATCGCATTAGAGAAAATTTAGAAAATTTAAAACAGAATATCTAATCACAGCAGAACTTCTTCACAAACATGTTGTCTGGTAGCACCCTGATTGAGACACAAGTTAACAGCTTTCTCCACAGTAAAAGCAGCAGGGACAAAGGAACAGGTAACTTCATAGCCTTGTTCACAGTAGTTGCTGCTCCACAGGTCAGTGTTGCTCTGTGCCTCTGGTTCATGTGGATTTCCTCTCTCATTTCATCAGCACTGCTGTGTTAGTACCTCCATAGAGATAGGGGGCTCATGGTGTCTAATGTCTCCTTCCCTGTCTTGCCTTTCAAGATAAAGTGTGCCATGGTTCATAAAAGGAATGGGCCAAAGACCCCAGGCTTGCTCATTGGGATGGAAGTTAGTCCAAAGTGAGAAAGAGTTGGGTGGGAGGTGGGCCCTGATGGGGACCTTGGTGTTGGTGCACAGTGTGGCAGATGAGGAATGAAAGCCAAACTGCCCTGTTCACACCAACTTCTTTCTCACAGACCTCTGGCCCTACGGACCATATCTTATACTTGATACCTGGTTTTTCTGTTTTAAAAATATTGTTCTAGTAGCCCCTTTACAGAATTAGAGGCCTAAAGTTCCTGATGACTTCTCTTTCCTTTTTTTCTCTTGTTATGTGCAAGGAAAATCTATAGAACGGGAAATTGAGGATGACTGAATTTTGCCTTAGTTGGTACAATGAAAGGTTTACAGAGGGAGAATTCTTGGGACAGGTATTCAGAGTAATTCTATCTATGTTGGTTTGGAGCAGATAAAAGCTGGGCTGTGCTATGGTTTGGATATTTGTCCTCTCCAAATCTCATGTTGACATGTGACTGTATTAGGCCATTTTTGCATGGCTATAAAGGAATACCTGAGGCTGGGTAATTTATAAGAAAAGAGGTTGAATTGGCTCATGGTTCTGCAGGCTGTACAGGAAGCATAGCGGCATCTGCTTCTGGGGAGGCTTCAGAGAGCTTTTCCTCATGGTGCAAGGCAAAGTGGAAGCAGACACTTCACGTCGTGAAAGCAGGAGCAAGAGAGCAGGGTTGGGGGGAGGTGCCACACACTTTTAAACAACCAGATGCTGTGAGAACTCACTCACTGTCATGAGAACAGCATTATGGGGATGGTGCTAAGCCATTCATGAGAAATTGGCCCCATGGGCCAATCATCTCCCACCAGGCACCATCTCCAACATTGAGGATTACAATTCAACCTGAGATTTGCGGAGCGACACACATCCAAACTGTATTACTGACTTCCAATATTTGAGGTAAAGCCTAGTGGGAGATGTTTGGGTCATGGGGGTGGATTCCTCATGAATGGTTTGGTGCCATCCTGGTGGTAATGAGCGAGTTCTTGCTCAGTTCTTTTCCTTGAGAGCTGGTGTTAAAAAGAGTCTGGCACCTCTGCCATCTTTCTCTTGCTCCTTCCCTGACCATGTGATCTCTACATATGCAGGCTCCCTTTCACCTTCTTCTACGAATGGAAGCAGCCTGAAGCCCTCACCAGAAGCAGATGCTGGTGCCATGCTTCTCGTGCAGCCTGCAGAACTATGAGCCAAATAAACCCTTTTCTATGTAAATTATGCAGTCACCAGTATTCCTTTATAGCAATGCAAACAGATTCAGACAAGCTGTAAAGCTTTCCCTAAAGTTTTCCCAGTTAACACCAGCATCTCCTTCACAGACCTCTACTACCCTGGCCCATCAGTTTTGAGGACCTTGCCTTTTCTCCTTTTGAGAGACTAAGAAAGAGCAGTTGCCTTAGTGTTTTCACAGAAATCAGGAACTGGAAATGCTGTCAGATTTTGCATTTTCCCTGAGTGCCATCTATTTTCAATAGAAACATTTGTGCACTGACTGCAAAGGAGATGGATCAAGAGTACTGCACCCCTTGCTTCATATGCTGGAAGACAGCCCAAAAGGAGAATTTGGGCTCCCACATACCAGAGCTCTGCTATGTGTCTAGAGAGAGGAAGTAGTGGTAGAGGAAATGTTGCTGCCCTGAGAAATCCAGAATCTTGTTCATAGGCCTCTGCTGCCCTCCTTTCCCAATTTTTGTTAAGATAAGCATTTAATTTAAGAATAGTTTTATTTGTGCATTTATTTATTTAATTTTTTTTGAGATGGAGTCTTGCTCTGTTGTTCAGGCTGGAGTGCAATGGTGTGATCTCGGCTCACTGCAACCTCCACCTCCTGGGTTCAAATGAGTCTCCTGCCTCAGCCCCCTGAATAGGTGGGATTACAGGCACCTGCTGCCATGCCTGGCTAATTTTTGTATTTTTAGTAGAGATGGGGTTTTGCCGTGTTGGTCAGCCTGGTCTTGAACTCCTGACCTCAGGTGATTCACTTGCCTCAGACTCCCAAAGTGCTGGAATTACAGACGTGAGCCACCACACCCAGCCAAGAATAGTTTTAGATGTATAGAAAAGTTGTGAAGATGGCACAGAGAATTCCTAGATACACTATATTCAGGTTTCATTGATTTTTCCCAAAGATTCTCTTTCCTTTCCAAGATCCCATCCAAGATGCCACCTATGTTGAAAGTTTGTGAAGGCTGCCATAACAAAATACTAGAGAGTAGGTGGCCTAAACAACAGAAATTTAATTTTACACACTTCTGGAGGCTAGAAATATGAGATCAAGGTGTTGGCAGGTTGAGTTTCTCTTTTTTAAAAAATTTTATTTTACTTTAAATTCTGGGATACATGTGCTGAACGTGCAGGTTTGTTATGTAGGTATACATGTGCCATGGTGGTTTGCTGCACCTATCAACCCATCATCTAGGCTTTAAGTACCGCATGCATTAGGTATTTGTCCTAATGCTCTCCCCACCCTTTCCCCTGACCCCCTGACAGGCCCCAGTGTGTGATGTTCCCCTCCCTGTGTCCATGTGTTCTCATAGTTCAACTCCCACCTATGAGTGAGAACATGTGGTGTTTGGTTTTCTATTCCTGTGTTAGTTTGCTGAGGATGATGATTTCCAGCTTCATCCATGTCCCTGTAAAGGACATGAATTCATTCTTTTTTATCTCTGCATAGTATTCCATGTTGTGTATGTGTATATGTGCCACATTTTCTTTATCCAGCCTTTCACTGATGGGCATTTAGGTTCATTCCAAGTCTGCTATTGTTCTCTTGAAGCCTCCCTCTTTGGTTTACAGATGGCTCTTTTATCCCTGTGTCCTCAGATGGCCTTTTCTCTGTGTGCGTACATTCCTGGTGTCTTTTCCTCTTCTAATGAGGATGATAGTTCCATTGAATTAGAGCCCCACCATTATGACCTCATTGAACCTTAATTATCTTTTTTTTTTTTTTTGAGATGGAATTTTGTTCTGTTGTCCAAGGTGGAGTGCAATGACATGATCTTGGCTCACTGCAACCTCTGTCTCTTGGGTATAAGTGATTCTCCTGCCTCAGCCTCCCAAGTAACTGGGATTACAGGCACCCACCGTCACACTGGGATAATTTTTGTATTTGTAGTAGAAACAGGGTTTCACCATGTTGGCCAGGCTGACCTTGAACTCCTGACCTCAAGTGATCTGCCTGCCTTGGCCTCCCAAAGTGCTGGGATTACAGGCATGAGCCACCATGCCCAGCCTAACTTTAATTATCTTTTAAAATTATCTTCAAATAAAGTCACATTGACAGCTAGGATTTCAACAAATGAATTTTATATTAAAAAAAACTTTTAGGTTCAGGAGTACATGTGAAGGTTTGTTATATAGGTAAACTCATATCATGGGGATTTGACGTACAGATTATTTCATCAGTCAGATACTAAGCCTACTACCCAATAGTTATTTTTTCTGCTCCTCTCCCTCCTCCTACCCTCCAACCTCTGTTAAGACCCCATTAATGTTGTTCCCTTCTATGTGTCCATGAGTTCCCATCATTTAGCTCCTACTTATAAGTGAGAACACGCGGTATTTGGTTTTCTGTCCCTGCGTTAGTTTGCTGAGGATAATGGCTTCCAGCAAATGGTTTTCCAGCAACAGCGTTCATGCTTTCTCCACAGCATGTTTTCTTGTTTTTTGCAATATAGACGGATTTAATAATTATTTCAATGTATCTTTTTTCCTCCTGCATTTTACCATAAACAGTAAGGAGAAACCAGACCATGCCTTCAACAGTTTGCTTTGAAATCTCTTCAGCTAGATACCTGAATTCATCACTTTTAACTTCTAATTTCCACAAACACTAGAATGCAATTCAGCCAAGTTTTAAAAAATCACTGTATTTATTTATTTGAGATAGGATCTCATTCTGTTGCCTAGGCTGGAGTGCAGTGACACAATAATGGCTCACTGCAGCCTCAATCTCTGGGGCTCAAGCCATCTGCCCCCCTTAGCCTCCCAAATAGCTGGGAACACAGACTCTTGCCATCAAGCTCGGCTAATTTTAAAATTTTTTGCGTAGAGACAGGGCTTCACTATGTTGCCCAGGCTGGTTTCAACTCCTGGGCTCAAGTGATCCACCCTCCTAGGCCTCCCAAAGCTCTGGAATTATAAGCATGAGCTGCCATGCCTGGCTTAAAAATCACTTTTATAACAAGGATCATCTTTCCTCCAGTTTCCAATAACATGTTCTTCATTTCCGTCTGATACCTCATGATAATCACTTTTAACATCCATATTCCTACCAACAGTCTCTTGCAGGCAATTTTCTTAGACCATTCTGGCTGCCATAAAAAATATCAAACTGGGCCGGGCACGGTGGCTTATGCCTATAATCCCAGTACTTTGGGAGGGCAGATCACCTGAGGTCGGGACTTTGAGACCGGCCTGACCAACATGGAGAAACCCCTTATCTACTGAAAATACAAAAAAGTAGCTGGGCATGGTGGCGCATGCCTGTAATCCTGGCTACTCGGGAGGCTGAGGCAGGAGAATCGCTTGAACCCAGGAGGCAGAGGTTGTGGTGAGCTGAAATTGTGCCATTGTACTCCAGCCTGGGCAACAAGAGCGAAACTCCATCTCAAAAAAAATAAATAAATAAAATAAAATAAAATAAAAGAAAGAAAAATCAAACTGAGTAGCTTAGAAGTAACCAAAATTTATTTCTCACAGTTCTGAAAGCTGAGAAGTCTGGGATCAAGGCAGATTTGGTGTCTGGTGAGGGCCCGTTTCCTGGTTCATAGATGGTACCCTCTCACAGTCCCCTCACATGGTGGAAGGAGTGAACAAACTCCCTTGGGCTTCTTTTATAAATGCAACAATTTTATTCATTAAGGCTCCACCCTCACTGCCTAATCAATTCCCCAAAGGCCCCACCTCCTAATACCATCACCTTGCGGGTTAGGATTTCAGCATATGAATTTTGGGAGAGACACAAACACTGAGAACATAGCAGCAATCTAGACATTTTCTAACATGAACCTCAAAACTCTTCCAGTCTGTATCCATTACCCAGTTCCAAAACTACTTCCACATTTTTAGGCATTTGTTACAGCAGCACCCCACTTCTTGGTACCAAAATCTGTATTAGTCTTCTAGGGTTGCTGTAACAAAGTACCACAGAGTGGGTCACTTAAACGACAGAAATTTATTTTCTCACACTTCTGGAGGCTGAAAGTCCAAGATCAACATGTTAGCAGGTGTGTTTTCTCCTGAGGCCTCTTTCCTTGGCTTCCAGATGTTATTTTCCCTCTGTGTCCCCACATGTCTTTTGTCTGTGTGTATGCACTCCTGTTGCCTCTTCCTTTCCTTATTAGAACACTAGTCTTTTTGGATTAGAGCCCCATCCTGATGATCTCACTTAAACTCAGTTTCCTCTGTAAAGACGCTATCTGCAAACAGTCACGTTGGGGGTTAGGACTTCAACACATGAATTCAGGGGGAAATAATTCATTCCACAACACAATTTCTCTTCTCTTTTTGATAGGTCAAGACTGACCATCTATATTTCTACCTTTACTGAGATTGAAGACTGGAAATACCATTAGCTTTTTCATTTTTCCAGAAATTCATTTTTTATATCAAAAGGAAAAAATGGACTGGTAGTCATTTTAAGGTGAACAGATCATGATAGATAATTGCCTTGTTTGGTATTGGAAAGCCATTTGCAGGTACCTTTAGAGGGTTGACCCAGACAGGCACCTCTGCTTATCAGGCCACAGTATTTGAGAAACACTGGTAGAAGAGGAACTGTCCTGTTCACATTTCTCATTCTTCACTGGCCTTTGCTGCTCTCTGCCTCTGGTCCTGTTAATGCTATCCCTCAGTAACATGCATGACTCTACCATTTTGAGAACATTGCCAGTAGCCCCTTTATAGAACTAGAGGTCTCAAGTTTACAGTGGCCATGATGACTTCTGTAGTTCAGTTTATGCCCAAAGAAAAGAATGTGTGAAGAAAAGGCACAAAAGTGACTGTAAGAGAATGATATCACCAAAAATGGCAGAGTCTCTGCCAGGAATTTCTGAAAGATCTCTCCTCCATAAAAGTCATGAGGAAAATATCCAAAAAGGTGAGAATTGGCTTTTTTCAGAACACTGGAGATTAACCAATGGTTTGTGCAAATCAGGGAGCACTTATTCAAGAAAAATGGCTGACTAGGTAAGAATGATGAGCTTGACGTCCTCTTAATTTGCTTTAGACCCATCTCCCTTTATCCAGCTCCCTAATATCTTTGAAAACTACTTCCTACTTTCTCATCTTAGCAACTAACAGAGGGGGCAGAACAAGTCTAGAGGTCTTTCAAACACTCCTTCCAAAAGAATTGTCATTATTTGACCTGTCCAGTTGTTCTCTGGAAGAACCCACTTGCAAAGGTGTCTGACACAGGGCTCACCCAGTGTGGAAAGTGTTTCCCCAGGAGGTGTTTGTCAAAAGCAATTTCAGGCAATTGTTAAACACCTGGCTGTCTGAGAAGGTGATAACAGTTGGGAGAAAGCAACAAGCTAACCAAAAATACTTTTTTTTCTTTTAAGAAAAAAAAAAAAAAGCTGGGAAATAAAATGTCCTTAGAGGCTTTGAAAATCTCTGACATATTCCTGGGACTCTACAAGGTCAGGTGCATGCCCGTGGTGGTGCATGTGCTTAGGAAAGACTTGAGAAGGTCCTAAACTTTCACCGCTGGCTGACCTTGAGTGTCTGTAAAAGCAGAATGTGAAGGCTAATGCAAGAATTTTAAACTACATGCTGGAGCATTGAAAGAGTGCCCAAATACAGACACAGAGCCCCTCAGCAAAGGTTGGTAGACTTATTAATTCCAGGAGTTTAAGGAAACTTCCATCCAATCATTAATGAACCACTAAGCTAACTGAGAAGAGAGTTTAATGGTCACACAAGAAAAAAAATACAAACTTTTACAGAATTACTTCAGGAAAATCACAGGAAAAATTAGGGTTCTACTGAGAAAAATCATCAATAGGCAATATATAGATATACAGAAAGAGATTTATTATAAGGGGTTGGCACATATGGTTATGAAGGCTGAGATGTCTTATGATCTGCTATCTGCAAGTTGGAGGCCTAGGAAAGCTGATGGAGGCTGAGGCATCTTATGACCTGCTGTCTGCAAGTTGGAAGCCCAGGAAAGCTCGTGGTGTAGTTCCAGTCCAAGTCTGAAGGCCTGAAAATGGTGGGGGGTGGGGACAGAGGGCAGTGGTGTAAGTCCTAATCTGAGTCTGAGGGCCTGATAACCAGAAGTTTTCATGTCCAAGGGCAGGAGAAGATGAATGCCCCAATTCAAACAGAGAGAGTGAATTCACCCCTCCTCTGCCTTTTTATTCTATTCAGGCCCTCAATGTGTTGGATGATAACCACCCACAGAGGTGAGGACAATCAACTTTTTTTACTCAGTCTAATGATTCAAACGCTAATCTCTTCTGAACATGTCCTCACAGACACACCCAGAAATAATGTTTTATCAGCTATCTGGGCATCCCTTAGCTCAGTGAAGTTGACACGTAGAATTAACCATCATAAGTCCACCCTTGTCAAATTGGCACCCATACACATGCCTTAAACCACATGTAATCACTAAATAAAGACAATAACAAGGTGATAATTCCACCAAACATGATACAACTATCCTGCATACAACCAAAAATGCGTAATTCCTTCCCCAGAAGAGGAGGTAAAGTCTTTAAGTGATGTTGACTCTTCTTTTGATACTGTTACTTTAATCCTGTGATATAAAGTTAACAATACTTAAAAACTGATATTAAGTCAATACATCTTATGTTACATGAGAAGGAAATAAGAAAAAAATAAAGATATTTGCTTTATATAGATTGATTGATACACACAGATGTATTTATTAAAAAAGAAGAAATATTTATGACAGTTATAGTCCTTGTTTCTGTAATTTGTATTTATAACTACCTTTTCCTACTACCCATTCTGCATTCCCTTTGCCTTCAGCAAGCACCTCAGCTGGTCATAGTTCTTTACCTGGCAGGGTGACCCAAACCTTCATTTCTGAAGAGTCTAGGCCATTGGTAATCCTCCCTGGATTGGATTGGTGTAGTTTTTCTTTGACCTTAATCACAGGACACATACTAAGAGACATCCTAAGGGATCTCCTGTATACTGGGCATACTCTTTTTTATCTCCATTGTGAAGTAGTAGTCCAATTTCCCCTTGGTAGTACCAATCACCCCACCCAGCATAGTAACTCTCTTCTTTGCCTATTGACTCAGAGGAGCCCAAAGTGGCCAGGCGGCAGTCTGTTTTGTTTTGTTTTTTTTTCTCCTACTTTAAGTTCTGGGTTACATGTGCAGAACGTGCAGTTTTGTTACATAGGTATACACATGCCGTGGTGGTTTGCTGCACCCATCAACCATATTAGATATTTCTCCTAATGTTATCCCTCCCCTAGGCCCCCATCCCCCGACAGGCCCTGGTGTGTTATTTTCCCCTCTCTGTGTCCATGTTCTCATTGTTCAACTCCCACTTATGAGTGAGAACATGTGGTGTTTGGTTTTCTGTTCTTGTGTTAGTTTGCTGAGAATGATGGTTTCCAGCTTCATCCATGTCCCTGCAAAGGACACAAACTCATCCTTTTGTTGGCTGCATCATATTCCATGGTGTATATGTGCCACATTTTCTTAATCCAGTCTATCATTGATGGACATTTGGGTTAGTGCCAAGTCTTTGCTATTGTGAATAGTGTCAGGCTGCAGTCTTAATTCCAGTGCAATGGAATTATTGTCATGTATCTTGGTGGAAGTATTTTTCCTGCCGAAGCCAGATCTCTAGGTCAGATCTCTAAGCCAGCAGAGTATAAAATTGCAGGGAGAGGAAACAGAATTTGGGCTACTGAGTCACTAGGGATAATAGTGACTACTGCCAATCCTATTTCTACCCCTTGATTCCTAGACCTGTGAATCCTGGCTATCAGAGAAATGGCAACTTGTATTGGATGCCAATTCAGAACATATATAGCCTTCTGGAGAACCTTGCAGGTCTGGGTTCAGCTATTACCACCTAGCTGGTACTATATAACTGAGTTTTCAAAAGGCCAGTCAAGAGGCCTATCAAGTCAGTTGCTTCAGGATGGTAGGGGACATGGTAAGACCAGTGTATTTCATGAGCATGAGCACCACGGTTGCACTTCTTTTTCTGTAAAGTGAGTTTCTTGATCAGAAGCAATGCTGTATGGAATATCATAATTGTGGACAACATTTTCTGTAAGTCCGCAGATGGTAGTTTTGGCAGAAGCATTGTGTGCAGGGAAGGCACATCTATATCTAGAGTGTCTATTCCAGAAAAAGCAAAACAATACTTCTTCCATAATGGAAGCAGTCCAATATAATCAACCTGCCACCAGGTAGTCGGCTGATCATTCTGGGGAATGGTGCCACATTGTGGGCCCAGTGTTGATCTTGGCTATGGCAGATTGGGCACTCAGTGGTGGCTATAGCCAGATTGGCTTTGGTGAGTGGAAGTCCATGTTGCTGAGCCCATGCATAATCTCCATCCCTGTCACCATGGCCACTTTTTTTTTTATGAGCCCATGGGCAATGACAAGGGTGGCCAGGGAAGGCAGCTGAGTGGTATTCACAGAAGAAGTCATCCTATCCTTTTGATTATTCACATCCTCCTCTGCTGAAGTCATACTTTGGTGAACATTCACATGGAACACAAATATCTTCACTTTTTGGCTCATTCACAATGGTATATCCACATACCTCTTCCCCCAAATTTCTTTGTCACCAATTTTCCAATCATTTTTCTTTGAAGTTCCTGACCATACAGCCAAACAATTGTTTACAGCCTATGATTTGGTATATGATCACATGTCTGGCTATTTCTCCTTCCAAGCAAAGTGCACAACCAGGTGCACTGCCCACTGGGATGATTTCCCATCACCAGTGTCCTTTAGAGATGTCCCCATAGTGCGGCAACTTTCCACTTTTGACGGTGCCTGTATATGCTGCAGAACCATCTGTAAACCAGGCCTGAGTCTTCTCTTCCTCTGTGAACTTATTGTAGATAACTCCCCCATGAAGCCATAGGTGCAGGCTGGGAGAGAGAAGTGTAGCAGGAGTGGGGACCATGGGGATTTGGGCCTCTTTCTCATGTAACTTATTTGTGCCCTCAGATCCTGCTCCAGCCCAATCACATATATACCACTTCCATTGATGACGGAGCTTTGCCATGCATGCCCAACTTAAGGCTTGGTGGGTCAGATAACTCCTAGTTCATGATGGTCAACTCAGGCTGCATGGTAACTTGGTGACCCACGGTCAAGTGTTCAGTCTCTATTCAGGCCCAGAAGCATGCCAAAAGCAATTTCTCAAAAGGACAGTAGTTGTCTGTGGAGGATGGCAGGGTCTTGCTAGAAAATCCTAAAGTCCTGTGCTGCTATTTCCTACAGGGGCCTGACAAGGCTCCAAACAGCATCCCTATCTGCCATTGAAACTTAAGGCACCACTGGATCTGCTGGATCATATGGCCCAAGTAGCAGAGCAGCTTGAACAGCTGCCTGGACCTGTCACCAAGCCTTCTCTTGCTCTGAGCCCCACTCAAAACTAGCAGCTTTTCAGGTCACTCGGTTAAATGGGTCTGAATAACACATGCAAAGGAAAACTATGTTGACTCTAAAATCCAAAGAGGCCGACTAAATGCTGTGGCTCTTTCTTAGTTGTAAGAGGGACTGATGCAACAAGTTATCTTTCACCTTACAGAGCATATCCTGACATGCCCTACATCACTGGATCCCTAGAAATTTCACTGAGGAAGAAGGCCCTGCATTTTAGATTTATTTCCCACCTCTGACACATAAATATTTTCCAATGAAGTCTAGAGTAGTTGCTACTTCTTGCTTACTAAGTCCAATCAGCATGTCATAAATGTAAGGAAGCAGTGTGACATCTTATAGAAGGAAAGGTGATTAAGATCCCTGTGAACAAAATTATGACACAGGGCTAGAAAGTTGATATAGTCCTGAGGTAGGACTGTGAAGGTATACTGCTAGCCTTGCCAACTGAAAGCAAACTGCTTCTGGTTGCCTTGTGGACAGGAATGGAGAAGAAGGCATTTGAAAGATTAATAGCTTGCATACCAGATACCAGGGGATATGTTAATTTTCTCAAGCAATGAAACCATATTTGGCATAGCAACTGCAATTTGAGTCATCAACTGGTTAAATTTATGATAACCCACTGTAATTCTCCAAGATCCATCTGTCTTCTGCACAAACCAAAGAGGAGAATTGAATGGAGATGTAGTGGAAATTACCACCCCTGCATCTTTGAAGTTCTTGATGGTGGCATTAATCTCTGAAATCCCTTGAGGAACATGACATTGCCTTTGGTTTACTATTTTCCTAGGTGGATGCCATTCTGGTGGCTTCCACTTGGCCTTTCCCACCATAAAAGCCCTCAGTCCACATGTCAGAGGACTAATATTAAAGATTCTGCTAGCTACTGAGTATATCTATTCCAATTATGCATTCTGACACTGGCAAAATAACCACCACATGGGTTCATGCAACCCACTGTGAAATGGACCTCAATTAAAACTCCATTGATCACCAGACCTCTGTAAGCCCCCACTCTGACTGGTAGGCCACATTATGTTTGGTCTCCTAGAAGTAGTGTCAGTTCAGAACCAGAGTCCAGTAGACCCCCAAATTCTGATTACTTCCTTTTCCCCAATGTAAAGTTACCCTGGTAAAAGGCTGCAGGTCCCTTTAGGGAAGGCTGGGAGCAAAATTAATAGTATAAATTGTTGGTAGTGTACTTGGGTTCTTCCTTGAGGCAATCCAACATCCCCTTCATTAAAAAAGTACTGGGTCTATAAACTGGCTCAAGTCTGGAAATTGATTGAGGTGCTATGACTTTTTATTTTTATGATTTGAGTTAGGCTTTTGTTCCCTTGTCCTAGAAATTTTCTGCTTATAACAGATCAAGTAGATTTCCTGTCTATTTCACTTCTAGGAAATGAAGCATCATGACTAACTAACCAATGCCATAGGTCTGCATGAGTCAGACTATCTTGATTGCTGCTTTGACTTTGCTGTCCATTATGATAACTATGCTCACCTTGCCTTTGGTGGTTGAGTGCTGCCACTTGGTTTTTTCCACTCCATGATCCAATTACTCCCATTGCATTTAGGTTTACCAATTCAGTAACTGCAATTCCCAGTGTGAGGTTTGGTCTACAGAGAGGAGAGAATACAGAGCACTTCAAGGATCCTGGAGTTGCCCCATACGTCTATTTCTCATGGTATTGGCAATAGGTATGTCTTCTGAATCCTCCCAGTGTGGATGAGTAGATCCTAAATGACAAATCCACTCTAATGTTCCAATCTCCTTAAGCATTTGAATCTGTTCCTCTGCATTAAACCAAGGCATATTCAGCATTTCTAATTTGCCACCTTTTGGCCAACCAACAAAACAAACTTTTAGAGCCCTTTCTAATTCCCCAAGCTGTAACATTAAATGCGGAATCTGTGCTTAGTAAACCTGTATCAATAAATTCAGCCTGATCCAACTTTATATTCCTTCTACCATTACCCCAATGCCTTACAATCCATTTCCATACATGCTTCTTGGATTTCTGTCTGTATAAATTAGAAAACTCTAGTAGTTCTTTTGGAATGTGGAATGTGGACCTGCTCATGGTCACACATTGTATCTCACTTTTAGGGAACTTCTGAGACTTGAGTCTAGTTATAGATCTAGAAGCAAAGAAGGGTAGTGGGGGTGGATCCTGGGCAGGCTCAGCATGGTCTTTTATGGCAACTGCTTCAGAGGAGGGCTTAACAGTGTCTTAAGGCAATGCAGGGTTAATCCTCTCAGAGGAAGGTGGTAAGACCAAGACTACTATGGTGGAGAGGCTGACAGCACCAAGGATATGGATGCAGCTGCCACTAGCAGGGGGAGGCCATTTGCACTAAAGTTAGGGAGACCACTTTTGGTTGGGGTGAGGTATTCTCTTCCACAGGCAAAGAAGACTCAGAATTTAGGAGCTCACTTTCCCCAGCTTCTTCGGGGTCTTCCTACACATCTCCATTCTGATTTACAGGATCCCATTCTTTCCCAATTGATGTCCTCCCTTTAACAGGAGACACCCTGCAAGGTTGATAGTTTAACTTGTACTGTGATCCAGCCAATCACAGGATGAGGTTCTGTGTTTGATTTGCAGCAATTTTGGCCCTACCACTAGAGGAGACAGAGGATTCCTTCAGGACACACATAGAAGCTCTTAGGTCATTTATGCAGCACTTGAGCTTGAAATTTGAATCCCTGAGCTCATCCTTTTCTTTCATCAATTTGTCCAGCAACATTAGGAGTAACCAACCATTGTCTTTATATTTACTAGTTTTAAAGAATTTTGAAAAGGATTATATACAGAGTCACTCAGCTCCTTGCTTCTTACAAGTGGTTGATTAAATCGGAGTATCCAATGCAGATATTTTGCATATCTCTATGAACAGTTCATGCTATGTTATACTATGCTATGCTATGCACTACCTGTACTCTCTTTACTACTTGAGAGTCATTAGTATCTTTAATTCTAACTATATGTTCCATGAAAGGGCCATATATGCAAAGTGACCCTCAAACCCAGAAGGAGCCAAGATGAGGCAGACAAATCCAGTTTGTCAGTACAGGGTGATGTATTAGCAGAATTTATAGACAGAGCATGGTCTTGGGTGGCTGCAAGATAGATCTCTGCACCGCAACCCTCCAGACCCAGGGCTTATATCTCGGGGGAAACGTATAAATGCTGTGGCTACAGGTGTCACAGCCTATGATATATGCAATTATCCTTCATAAAATAAGAAGACATTAAGACATTCTTGGCCAGGCGCAGTGGTTCACACCTGTAATCCCAGCACTTTGGGAGGCTGAGGCAGGCGGATTACCTGAGGTCAGGAGTTCAAGACCAGCCTGACCAACGTGGAGAAACCCCATCTCTACGAAAAAATACAAAATTAGCTGGGCGTGGTGGTGCATGCCTGTAATCCCAGCTACTAGGGAGGCTGAGGCAGGAGAATCACTTGAATCCAGGTGGTGGAGGTTGTGGTGAGCTGAGATCGCGCTATTGCACTCCAGTCTGGGCAACAAGAGCAAAACTCCATCTAAAAAAAAAAAAAAAAAAGACATTCTTAGATGAATAAACAAACAAGTACTTCGTCCCTAGCAGAATTGCCCTTCAAGTATTATTAAAGGGAGTCCTTCAGGCTAAAATAAAAGGACACTAGACACTAGACAGGACACTCGAATCCACATGAAGAAATAAAGAGCATCAGTAAAGGTAGCTACATAAAAGACAGTATGGATGTATTTTTTGTTTGTAACTTGTTTGTTCTCCTGTCTGATTTAAAAGACAACTGCATAAAGCAATAATTATGTCCATGTTCATGGGCATACAATGTATAAAGATGTAAAGCATAAAGGAAGGGAGAAGAAATGGAGTTTTATGGGAACAACATTTTTGTGTACTATTGAAATTAAGTTGATATTAATTCAGACTGGATTGTTATAAATTAAAGTGCTAATTATAATCACCAGGGCAATCACTAAGACTATAGCTTCACGTCATTATGCCAAGCAAACAATGCTGGATTTCTCTCTTTACCCTGCTGTCCACCTGTGGCATGGTTTGCTGTCTCCTTTACGCAGTTCCTTGTATTTTCTTCCAGTGCGACTAAGTTAGAGCCTTTACTGGGCTGGGGGTGTGGAGTGAGGGAGATGATGTTTAATTTTTCTTATGCACATCTAAGGTAAAGGAACTCATTATGCTCAATCCTGTATTAGTCACAGGCTATCTTCATCAGAAGTGAATTGAAGTAACAAGATAATTCTTTTGTAGAATTATCTTTGATTGGCAAGGCACTTCCAGCTGAAGGAGTCATCTTCCTGGCCCTTCTCCCACCTTGGTCAGGCTGGCCACACGCAAGACACCTGCAAACTATGAGTCTATCATTTATATACAAAGTTTATAGCACATCTGTGAACGTAAGCATTCACTTGAAGGAGCCTGGGGTTAAAGAGGGATTTTTCAGAAACAGCATCTGTGCAAGGTATCCACTGAGTCACAGTACAGCTTAGGAGGACAAAATGAGTTGATGAAAAGATAGGAAGCAAGATTTTTCACACCAGCTTCTTCACATACCTTAGTTGATTTGTGCCTGCAACGTTTGTTAATTTCTCCCCATTCTATGTTCTTTTTTTCCCCCTTACTTTCCTGTGCCCTCTCCTCAAAATGCTGTGATAGGCCAGGCACAGTGGCTCAAGCCCGTAATCGCAGCACTTGGGGAGGCCAAGGCAGGCGGATTGCTTGAGTCTAGGAGTTCAAGACTGGCCTGGACAGCATGGCGAAACTTTGTCTCTGCAAAAACAAAAATTAGCTGGGCATGGTGGTGCGCGCCTGCAGTCCCAGCTACTCGGCTGGCTGAGGTAGGAAGATCACTCAAGCCAAGGAGGTCCAGGCTGCAGGGAACTGTGATAGCACCACTGCACTCCAGCCTGGGCTACAAAAGAAGACCTTGTCTTGAAAAACCAACAACAAACAAACAACAAACAACACGCACACACAGAAACTGGGTTAGTGATTTTGGAGATTTGTTCCTCCTAAAATTAAATGCACTTTCTACCCTAAGTCTGCAGTATTTACATGCTGCCCTACAGTTTGAAGGGAAAGGGAAAAAACTTGTGTTCCTTCCCTCTCATCTCTCCCTGTCATCCTTCCTTTCTTTTCAAACTTGTGAGATTGTCTCAGCCTTTAGAAAAACAGGATGTAGCTCAAATTTAGGTAGTCTGGCACCTTTCCAGGGATATGAGGGTCTGAGGAGCATCAGGAAGAAATCACACCGGGATCAGATAGGGCCAGAGACAACTAGGCAGCAGGTAATACTTGCAAGTGTTTGATGTGAAGATGTCTCCTTTTCTTTACTTGAGATCTGGTGCAAAGACCAGAACAGCACCACAAGTGTAATAATAATTGGCAGTCAGTGTGGGTAAAGGGATGGTCAGTACGTGTACCCAAAGAAATGGGAGGCAACACCAAATAGTGGGTAAATGTTGCAATGACAAATCTGGTTAGATATGTGAGAAATCAAGGTAGGCTGACAGTAGGAATCTGTTAACAGGTATCAAAGTCTGGAGGTGAATAAGATTTCAGTTCCTAGGAGGGGAGCCAGCAAGGCTAGTGTTGTGAGATCAGAACCAGGCACAAGGAAGGGCTGGACTTTGGGATACAGTGTGTGAAGAGTGATAAAGGACACAGCTTTGCAACCTTTCCTTTGCCCTGAACTTTCATAATGTGCCTGGAGCAGGCACTGGGCTAGGTGCTGGATATAAAATGTGATATAGTTTAGATGTTTGTCCCCTCCAAATCTCATGTTGAAATGTAATTGCCAGTGTTGGAGATAGAGCCTACTGGGGGGTGTTTGGGCCATGTGGTGAATCCTTCATGAATGGCTTGATGCTATTCTCACAATAATGAGTGGGTTCTGACTCTTAGTTCACATGAAATCTGGTTGTTTAAAAGAATGTGGCACCTCCTCCCCCTTCTTGCTCCCTCTCTCACCATGTAACCTGTCTGCTCCTGCTTCACCTTCCACAGTGAGTAAAAGCTCCCTGAGGCCTCATCAGAAGCCAAGCAGATGCCAACACCATGATTCCTATACAACCTGCAGAACCAGGAGCCAATTAAACTTCTTTTCTTTACAAATTACCCAGTCTCGGGTAGTTCTTTATAGCGATACAAAAATACACAAACACACAATGAAACTTAACACCGGATGATCCCAACGTTTGCAAAATTTGGGAATAAAAATGGCTGCAGCACTACTGCTAGCTGTGTGACCTTCGGCAAGTCGGTCAACCACCCTGGGACTCCATTTTCTCAACTGTAAAATTTTTTATTTCTTATTTTGTTTTAGATTTAGGGGTACATGTGCAGGTTTGTTACATGGGTATATTGTGTGATGCTAAAGTTTGAGCTTCTAATGATCACATCGCCCAAGAAGTGGACAGAGCACTCAATAGGTAGTTTTTCAACCCCTGTCCCCTCCTCCCTTCCTCCCTTTTGGAATCACCAGTGTTTATTGTTCCCATTTCTGTGTCATTGTGTAATCAATGCTTAGCTTCTGCTTCTAAGTGAGAACATGGTATTTCGTTTGGTTTCTACATTGACTTGCTTAGGATAATGGTCTCCAGCTGCATCCATGTTGCTACAAAGAACATAGTTTCCTTCATTTTTATGGCTGCTTAGTATTTCATGTGTATATGTACCACATTTTCTTTATCCAGTCTTCCATCCATGGGCACCTAGGCTGATTGCATGTATTTGCTACTGTGAATAGTGCTTCAATAAACATATGAGTACTGGTATCTTTTTGGTAGAATGATTTATTTTTCTTTGGGCATATACCTAGTAATGGTTCAGATGATAATTCTATTTTTAGTTTTTAGAGAAATCTCCAAACTATTTTCCACAGTGGGTGAACTAAATTCCATTCCAACCAAGTGTGTATAAGCATTCCCTTTTCTCTACAACCTCACCAACATCTGTTATTTTTTGACTTTTTAATCATCGCCATTCTGACTGGTGTGAGATGGTATCTTATTGTGGATTTCATTTGCATTTCTCTGATGATTAGTGATATCGAGCATTTTTCATACGCTTGTTGGTCACTTGTATGTCTTCTTTTGAGAAGTATCTGCTCATGTCCTTTGCCCACTTTTTAATAGGGCTATTTATTTTATCTTGTTGATTTGTTTCAGTTCCTTTGAGATTCCAGATGTTAGTCCTTTGGTGGGTGCAGTTTGGAAATATTTTCTCTCATTCTGTAGGTTGCATGATTTCCAGGTTGATAATTTCTTTTGCTGTGCAGGGGCTTCTAGTTTAATTAGGTCCCAATTGTCAATTTTTGTTTTTATGCATTTGCTTTTGAAGACTTAGTCATAAATTCTTTGCCTAGGCCAATGTTTAGAAGAGTATTTCCCAGATTTTCTTCTAGGATTTTTATAGTTTCAGTTCTTACATTTAAGTCTTTAATCCATGTTGAGTTAAACTTTATATATGGTGAGAGGTACGGGTCCAGTTTCATTCTTCTGCCTATTGTTAGTTTTCTCAACACCATTTATTGAATAGGGTATTCTTTCCCCATTATTTATTTTCGTAAACTGTCAAAAATTAGTTGGTTGTAAATGTGTGGTTTTATTTCAGGAGTCTCCATTCTGTCCCATTGTTCTATGTTTCTATTTTTGTACCAATAGTGCTATTTTGGTTACTGTAGCCTTGTAGCATAGACTGAAGTTGGGTATTGTGATACCTCCAGCTTTGTTCTTATTGCTTAGGATTGCTTTGGGTATTTGGACTCTTTATGGGTTCCATATGAATTTTAGAATAATTTTTCTAATTTTGTGAAAAATGGCATTGATAATTTGATAGGAATAGTGTTGAATCTGTAGATTGCTTTGGGCAGTATGGACATTTTAATATTGTTTCTTCCAATTCATGAGCATGGAATGTTTCTCTATTTGTTTGCATCATCTATGATTTCTTTCAGCAGTGCTTTTTAGTTCTCCTTGTAGAGATCTTTGATCTCCTTAGTTAGATGTATTCCTAGGTATTTTATTTTTTGTGGCTATTGTAAATGGGATTTCATTGATTTGGTTCTTAGCTTGAACGTTATTGGTGTATAGAAACACTACTGATTTTTGTACATCAATTTTGTATCCTGAGACTTTGCTGAAGTTGTTTATCAGGTCTAGGAGTCTTTTGGCAGAATATTTAGGGCTTTTTAGGTATAGAATTATGTCACCAGCAAAAGACAGGTAATTTGACTTCCTACGTGGATGCCTTTTATTTCTTTCTCTTGAGTGATTGCTCTGGCTAGGACTTCCAGTACTATGTTGAATAAGAGTGGTGAAAGTGGACATCCTTGTCCTCTTCCAGTTCTTAGTGGAAATGCTTCCAGTTTTTGCCCATTCAATATGATGTTGGCTGTGGGTGTGTCATAGATGGCTCTTATTATTTTGAGGTATGGTCCTTAACGCCTACATTGTTGAGGGTTTTTTTTGTTTCATGAAGGGATGTTGGATTTATAAGATGCTTTTTCTGCATCTATTGAGATGATCATATGGTTTTTGTTTTTAATTCTGTTTATATGGTGAATCATATTTATTGATTTGTGTATGTTGAACTATCCTTACATCCCAGGAATAAAGCCCACTTGATTGTGGTGAATTAACTTTTTGATGTGCTGCTGGATTCGACTTGCTAGTATTTTGTTGAGGATTTTTGCTGAGGATCCAAGATATTGGCCTTTTCTTTTCTTGTTGTGTCTTTGCTAGATTTTGGTATTAGGGTGATACTGGTTTTATAAAATGAGTTAGAGAGGAGACCCTCCTTGAATTTTTTGAGTGGTTTTAGGAGCTAATTAGTAGGATTGATACTAGTTCTTCTTATATCTGATAGAATTGGGCTGTGAATCCATCTGGTCGAGGGTTTTTGTTGTTGTTGTTGTTTTGTTTTTGTTTTTGCCTGGTAGGGTTTTTTTTTTTTTTCAACTACTGATTCAATTTTATTACTTATTATTGATCTGTTCAGGGTTTCTTTCTTTCTTTTTTTTTCCCCTGGTTCAATCTTGGGAGGTTGTGTGTTTCCAGGAATATATCAATTTCCTCTGGATTTTCTAGTTTATGTATTCAGAGATGTTCATAGTAGTCTCCAAAGATCTTTTGTACTTCTGTGGGATTGGTTGGGATGTTACCTTTGTCATTTCTGATTGTGCGTCATTGAATCTTCCCTCTTTTTCTTTGTTAATCTACTTAATGGACTGTCAATCTTGTTTATCCTCTCAAATAATCAATTTTTAATTTCTTTTGTTTTTGAAAAATGAAATGTATGGTTTTTTGTGTCTCAATTTCATTTAGTTCTGCTCTTATTTTTGTTATTTTCTTTTCTTCTGCTAACTTTGAGTTTAGTTTGTTCTTGTTTTTCTAGTTTCATTAGGTACAAGGTTAGGTTGTTAGTTTGAGATCTTTCTATCTTCTCAGTGTAGGCATTTAGCACTATAAAGTTTCCTCTCAACACTGCTTTTGCTGTATTCCAGAAGTTTTTGTATTTTGTGTTTCCATTTCCATTTGTTTCAAATACTTTTTTAATTTCTGCCTTAATTTTGTTGTTTACCCAAAAGTCATTCTGGAGCAAGTTGTTAGGTTTCCACATATTTCTGTGGTTTGAGAGTTCCTCTTGGTATTGATTTGTTTTTATTCCACTGTAGTCTGAGAAGATGCTTGGTATGATTTCAGTTTTTAAAATGTATTAGAGACTAGCTTTGTGTTCAAGCATGTGGTCAATCTTACAGTATGTTCTGTGTGCAGATGAGAAGAATGTATATTCTATGGCTGTTGGGTGGAATATTCTGTAGATGTCTGTTAGGTCTAATTGGTCAAGTGTTAATTTAAGTCCAGAATTTCTTTGTGAGTTTTCTGCCTTGATGATCTGTCTAATGCTATCAATGGGGTGTTGAAGTCCTTTACTATCATTTTTTGATAGTAGAGGCTGTCAAAGTCTTTTCTTAATTCTAAGAAGTAATCGTTTTATGAATCTGGGTGCTCCAATGTTGGATGCATATATATTTAGGATAGTTAAATTTTCTTAGTGAATTGAACACTTTATCATTATATACTGCACTGCTTTGTTCTTTTTTACTGTTGCTGGTTTAAAGACTATTTTATCTGATATTAGAATAGCGACCCCTGCTCTTTTTTGTTTTCCATTTGCATGATAGATCTTTTTCCGTCCCTTTAATTTGAGCTGATGGGCATCATTATATGTGGCATAGGTCTCTTGAAGACAGCAGGAGGATGGGTCTGATTTTTGTTTTTTTTTTTTTTCTTTTATTATTATACTTTAAGTTCTAGGGTACATGTACACAACGGGCAGGTTTGTTACATATGTATACAAGTGCCATGTTGGTGTGCTGCACCTGTTAACTTATGATTTACATTAGGTATATCTCCAATGCTATCCATCCTCCCTCCCCCCACCCCACAACAGGCCACGGTGTGTGATGTTCCCCACCCCATGTCCAAGTGTTCATATTGTTCAATTCCCATCTATGAGTGAGAACATGTGGTGTGTTTGGTTTTCTGTCCTTGTGATGATTTGCTCAGAATGATGGTTTCTAGCTTCATCTATGTCCCTACAAAGGACATGAACTCATCCATTTTTATGGCTGCATAGTATACCATGGTGTACATGTGCCACATTTTCTTAATCCAATCTATCATTGATGGACATTTGGGTTGGTTCCAAGTCTTTGCTATTGTGAATAGTGCTGCAATAAACATATGTGTGCATGTATCTTTATAGAAGCATGATTTATAATCCTTTGGGTATATACCCAGTAATGGGATGGCTGGGTCAAATGGTATTTCTAGTTCTAGATCCTTGAGGAATCGCCACACTGTCTTCCACAATGGTTGAACTAGTTTACAATCCCACCAACAGTGTAAAAGTGTTCCTATTTCTCCACATCCTCTCCAGCACCTGTTGTTTCCTGACTTTTTAATGATCGCCATTCTAACTGGTGTGAGATGGTATCTCGTTGTGGTTTTCATTTGCATTTCTCTGATGGCCAGTGATGATAAGCATTTGTTCAGTGTCTGTTGGCTGCATAAATGTCTTCTTTTGAGAAGTGTCTGTTCATATCCTTTGCCCACTTTTTGATGGGGCTGTTTGATTTTTTTCTTGTAAATTTGTTTAGGTTATTTGTAGATTCTGGATATTAGCCCTTTATCAGATGGGTAGATTGTAAAAATTTTCTCCCATTCTGTGGGTTGCCTGTTCGCTCTGATGGTAGTTTCTTTTGCTGTGCAGAAGCTCTTTAGTTTAATTAGATCCCATTTGTCAATTTTGGCTTTTGTTGCCATTGCTTTTGGTGTTTTAGACATGAAGTCCTTGCCTGTGTCCTGAATGGTATTGGCTAGGTTTTCTTCTAGGATTTTTATGGTTTTAGGTCTAACATTTAAGTCTTTAATCCATCTGAATTAATTTTTGTATAAGGTATAAGGAAGGGATCCAGTTTCAGCTTTCTACATATGGCTAGCCATTTTACCAGCACCATTTATTAAATAGGGAATCCTTTCCCCATTTCTTGTTTTTGTCAGGTTTGTTAAAGATCAGATGGTTGTAGATGTGTAGTATTATTTCTAAGGCTCTATTCTGTTCCATTGGTCTATATCTCTGTTTTGGTACCAGTATCATGGTGTTTTGGTACTGTGGCCTGTAGTATAGTTGTGAAGTCAGGTAGCATGATGCCTCCAGCTTTGTTCTTTTTACTTTAGGATTGTCTTGGCAATGCAGGCTCTTTTTTGGTTCCATATGAACGTTAAAGTAGTTTTTTCCAGTTCTGTGAAGAAACTCATTGGTAGCTTGATGGGGATGGCATTGAATCTATAAATTACCTTGGGCAGTATGTCCATTCTCATGATATTGATTCTTCCTATCCATGAGCATGGTATGTTCTTCCATTTGTTTGTGTCCTCTTTTATTTTGTTGAGCAGTGGTTTGTAGTTCTCCTTGAAGAGGTCCTTCACATCCCTTGTAAGTTGGATTCCTAGGTATTTTTTCTCTTTGAAGCAATTGTGAATGGGAGCTCACTCATAATTTGGCTCTCTGTTTGTCTGTTTTGGTGTATAGGAATGCTTATGATTTTTGCACATTGATTTTGTATCCTGAGACTTTGCTGAAGTTGCTTATCAGCTTAAGGAGATTTTGGGCTGAGATGATGGGGTTTTCTAAATATACAATCATGTTATCTGCAAACAAGGACAATTTGACTTTGTCTTTTCCTAATTGAATACCCTTTACTTTTTCTCTTGCCTGATTGCCCTGGCCAGAACTTCCAACACTATGTTGAATAGGAGTGGTGAGAGAGGGCATCCCTGTCTTGTGCCAGTTTTCAAAGGGAATGCTTCCAGTTTTTGCCCATTTAGTATATTGGATGTAGGTTTGTCATAAATAGCTCTTATTATTTTGAGATATGTCCCATCATTACCTAGCTTATTAAGAGTTTTTAGCATGAAGGGCTGTTGAATTTTGTTGAAGGCCTTTTCTGCATCTATTGAGATAATCATGTGGTTTTTGTCTTTGGTTCTGTTTATATGCTGTATTATATTTATTGATTTGCGTATATTGGACCAACCGTGCATCCCAGGGATGAAGACAACTTGGTCGTAGTGGATAAGCTTTTTGATTGCTGCTGGATTCGGTTTGCCAGTATTTTGTTAAGGATTTTTGCATCGATGTTCATCAGGGATATTGGTCTAAAATTCTCTTTTTTTTGTTGAGTTTCTGCCAGGTTTTGGTATCAGGATGATGTTGGCCTCATCAAATGAATTAGGGAGGATTCCCTCTTTTTCTATTGATTGGAATAGTTTCAGAAGGACTGGTTACCAGCTCCTCTTTGTACTTCTGGTAGAATTTGGCTGTGAATCTGTCTGGTCCTGGACTTTTTTTGGTTGGTAGGCTATTATTACCTCAATTTCAGAGCCTGTTGTTGGTCTATTCAGGGATTCAACTTCTTCCTGGTTTAGTCTTGGGAGGGCATATGTGTCCAGAAATTTATCCATTTCTTCTAGATTTGATTTTCTCATTTATTTGCATAGAGGTGTTTGTAGTATTCTCTAATGGTAGTTTGTACTTCTGTGGGATCGGTGGTGATATCCTCTTTATCATTTTTATTGCATCTACTTGATTCTTTTCTCTTTTCTTCTGTATTAGTTTTGCTAGTGGTCTATCAATTTTGTTGATCTTTTCAAAAATCCAGCTCCTGGATTCATTCATTTTTTGAAGGGTTTTTTTATGTCTCTATCTTCTTCAGTTCTGCTCTGATCTTAGTTATTTCTTGCCTTCTGCTAGCTTTTGAATGTGTTTGCTCTTGCTTCTCTAGTTATTTTAATTGCGATGTTAGGGTGTCAACTTTAGATCTTTCCTGCTTTCTCTTGTGGGCATTTAGTGCTATAAATTCTCTCTACACACTGCTTTAAATGTGTCCCAGAGATTCTGGTATGTTGTGTATTTTTTCTCATTGGTTTCAAAGAACATCTTTATTTCTGCCTTCATGTTCTTATGTACACAGTAATCACTCAGGAGCAGGTTGTTCAGTTTCCATGTAGTTGATCGGTTTTGAGTAAGTTTCTTAATCCTGAGTTCTAGTTTGATTGCACTGTGGTCTGAGAGACAGTTTGTTATAATTTCTATTCTTTTACATTTGCTGAGGAGTGCTTTACTTCCAACTATGTGGTCAATTTTGGAATAAGTGCAATGTGGTGCTGAGAAAAATGTATATTCTGTTGATTTGGGGTGGAGAGTTCTGTAGATGTCTATTAGGTCTGCTTGGTGCAGAGCTGAGTTCAATTCCTGGATATCCTTGTTAACTTTCTGTCTAATTGATCTGTCTAATGTTGACAGTGGGGTGTTAGTCTCTCATTATTATTGTGTGGGAGTCTAACTATCTTTGTAGTCTCTAAGGACTTGCTTTATGAATCTGGGTGCTCTTGTATTGGGTGCATATATATTTAGGATAGTTAGTTCTTCTTGTTGAATTGATCCCTTTACCATTATGTAATGGCCTTCTTTGTCTCTTTTGATCTTTGATGGTTTAAAGTCTGTCTTATCAAAGACTAGGATTGCAACCCCTGCTTTTTTTTGTTTTCCATGTTCTTGGTAGATTTTCCTCCATCCCTTTATTTTGAGCCTATGTGTGTCTCTGCATGTGAGATGGGTCTCCTGAATACAGCACACTGATGGGTCTTGACTCTTTATCCAATTTGGCAGTCTGTGTCTTTTAATTGGAGCATTTAGCCCATTTACATTTAAGGTTAATATTGTTATGTGTGAATTTGATCCTGTCATTATGATGTTAGATGCTTATTTTGCTTGCTAGTTGATGCAGTTTCTTCCCAGCATTGATGGTCTTTACAATTTCGCATGTTTTTGCAGTGACTTGTAATGGTTTTTCCTTTCCATGTTTAGTGCTTCCTTCAGGAGCTCTTGTAAGGCAGGCCTGGTGGTGACAAAATCTCTCAGCATTTGCTTGTCTGTAAAGGATTTTATTTCTCCTTCGCTTATGAAGCTTAGTTTGGCTGGATATGAAATTCTGGGTTGAAAATCCTTTTCTTTAAGAATGTTGAATATTGGCCCCCATTCTCTTCTGGTTTGTAGAGTTTCTGCCAAAAGATCCACTGTTAGTCTGATAGGCTTCCCTTTGTGGGTAAGCCGACCTTTCTCTCTGGCTGCCCTTAACATTTTTTCCTTCATTTAAACTTTGGTGAATCTGACAATTATGTATCTTAAAGTTGCTCTTCTCAAGAAGTATCTTTGTGGCATTCTCTGTATTTCCTGAATTTGAATGTTGCCTTGCTAGTTTGGGGAAGTTCTCCTAGATAATATCCTGAAGAGTGTTTTCCAACTTGGTTCCATTCTCCCTGTCACTTTCAGGTACACCAATCAGACATAGATTTGGTCTTTTCACATAATCCCATATTTCTTGGAGCCTTTGTTCATTTCTTTTTACTCTTTTTTCTCTAAACTTCTCTTCTCACTTCATTTCATTCATTAGATCTTCAATCACTGATACCCTTTCTTCCACTTGATCAAATCGGCTACTGAAGCTTGTCCATGCATCATGTAGTTCTCATGCCATGGTTTTCAGCTCCATCAGGTCATTTAAGGACTTCTCTACACTGTTTATTCTAGTTAGCCATTTGTCTAATTCTTTTCCAAGGTTTTTAGCTTCTTTGCAATGGGTTTGAACATCCTCCTTTAGCTCAGAGAAGTTTGTTATTACTGATTGTCTGAAGCCTTCTTCTCTCAACTCGTAAAAGTCATTCTCCATCCAGCTTTGTTCCATTGCTGACGAGGGGCTGTGTTTCTTTGGAGGAGAAGAGGCACTCTGATTTTTAGTATTTTCAGCTTTTCTGCTCTGGTTTCTCCCCATCTTTGTGGTTTTATCTACCTTTGGTGTTTGATGATGGTGGTGTACAGATGGGGTTTTGGTGTGGATGTCCTTTCTGTTTGTTAGTTTTCCTTCTAACAGTGAGGATCCTTAGCTGCAGATGTGTTGGAGTTTGCTGGAGGGCCACTCCAGACCCTATTTGCCTGGGTATCACCAGCAGAGGCTGCAGAACAGCAAATATTGCAGAACGGCAGATGTTGCTGCCTGATCCCTCCTCTGGAAGCTTCGTCTCAGAGGGGCACCCCACTGTATGAGGTGTCAGTCAGCACCTACTGGGAGGTGTCTCCCAGTTAGGCTACTCAGGTGTCAGGGACCTACTTGAGGAGGCAGTCTGTCCGTTCTCAGATCTCAAACTCCATGCTGTGAGAACTACTACTCTCTTCAAAGGTGTCATACAGGGACGTTTAGGTTTGCAGAAGTTTCTGCTGCCTTTTGTTCAGCTATGACCTGCCCCCAGAGGTGGAGTCTACAGAGGCAGGCAGGCCTCCTTGAGCTGCAATGGGCTCCACCGAGTTTGAGCTTCCTGGCCACTTTGTTTACCTACTCAAGCCTCAGCAATGGTGGACGCCCCTCCTCCAGCCTCACTGCTGCCTTGCAGTTCGATCTCAGACTGCTGTGCTAGCAGTGAGCAAGGGTCTATGGGCGTCGGACCCTCCGAGCCAGGTGCAGGATATAATCTCCTGGTGTGCCATTTGCTAAGGTTGTTGGAAAAGCACAGTATTAGGGTGGGAATGTCCCAATTTTCCAGGTACCATCTGTCACAGCTTCCCTTTGCTAGGAAAGGGAATTCCCCGACCCCTTGTGCTTTCCGGGTGAGGCGATGCCCTCCCTGCTCTGTGGCTGCACCCACTGTCTGACAAGCCTCAGTGAGATGAACCAGTACCTCAGTTGGAAATGCAGAAATTACCCATCTTCTGCGTCACTCATGTTGGGAGCTGCAGACTGGAGTTGTTCCTATTCGGCCATCTTGGAACCTTGGGTCTGGTTTTTAAATCCAATTTGCCACTCTGTGTCTTTTAAGTGGAAGTCATTTACATTCAAGGTTAATACTGATATGTGAGGTTTTGTTCTTGTTGGAATGTTGTTAGTTAAGTTGCTTTGTTGTCTCTAATATGTAGTTGCTTTATAGGGTCTGTGGGCTACATGCTTACATGTGCTTTTGTGATAGCAAGTATCATTCTTTCATTTCCATGTTTAGCATTCCCTTAAGCATCTCTCATAGGGCCAGTATGGTGATGAAAAATTCCCTTAGTGACTGCTTGTTTGGGAGAGACTTTATCTCTCCTTCATTATGCGTCTTAGTTTGGCGGGATATGGAATTCTTGGCTGGCATTTCTGTTCTTTAAGAATGCTAAAAATGGGCCCCAAATCTCCTCTGACTTGTAAGGTTTCTGCTGAGAAGTTTGCTGTTAGTCTGATGAGTTTCCCTTTATAGGTAAAATAACCCTTTTCTCTAACTGATTTTTAGGTTTTTTTCTTTTACATTGACCTTGGATAGTCTGATGAATAAGTGTCTTGGTGATGGTCATCTTCTATAGTATCTTGCAGAAGTTCTCTAGATTTCTTGTATCTACATGTTGACCTATCTAGCAAGATTTGGGAAATTTTGCTGAACTATATCTCAAATATATTTTGCAAGTTGCTTTCTTTCTCTTCTCTCTCATGGGTGCCAAAAAGTCATAGATTTGTTTGCTTTACATAACCCATGTTTCTCAAAAGCTTTGTTCATTTTTTAAAAATTCTTTTTTCTTTATTTTTGTCTGACTGGGTTGATTAGAAGGACCAATCTTTGAGCTCTGAAATTCTTTCTTCTACTTGGTCTAGTGTGTTGTTAAGGCTTCTACCTGTATTTTGAAGTTTCAGTAGTGAGTTTTTCAATTCCACAAGTTCTGTTTGGTTGTTTCTTAATATGTCTATGTTGTCCTTCCAACCTTGTATCATTTTTTCTGGCTTCTTAGGGTTGGATTTCAACTTTCTCTTGGATCTCACTGAGTTTCTTTGTAATTCACATTCTGAATCCTATATCTGCCATTTCAGACATTCCATTCTGGTCAGGCTCCATTGCTTGGGAGCTAGTGGGATCCTTGGAGGTGACAAAACACTCTGGCATTTTGTATTACCGGAGGAACTCATGCTAGTTTCTTCTCATCTGAGAGAGCTGACACTTTTGTTTTTTAAATTTGCTGTTGTTGGGATGGGGCTTCTTGATTTTTTATTCTTTCTCCCTTGGAGGTATGACTGTGGTGTATATTGTGTATGATCAATTGCCTTCTTTTCTGGGTGTTTTCAGGGTATAACCAGTTCCTTGGTTACAGATAGGTTCATACAGTCGTGGCTTTCTCAGATGTTGCTTGTTGTAGCAATATAATTTTGTTTGGTAGTATAATTTAGCTGCAACTCAGTAGGTGATGTTTAAGAGTAAGAGCTGGCAAATAGGGGCCGGAATGGAGGCAATGGAGAAGTGTGACAAGCACCCTCCTCCAGTGTGTGTTTGCCTTCAGGAGGGTGGAGCTGCTGGAGAAACCCAAGAAGGGGTTTCTTTTAGCCCATGCTCCCCAGGCCCTGATGGGAAGAGCCACTGCTGAGTCTGCAACAGTGCACCGAGGAGGGGAATGAGGGAACAGGAGATGACCCCCTTTCCATGTCCGTTCCCGGGCTTTGGTGGTGCTGCCTTCAGCAGCTGGTGCCACACTTGTGTTTACTTTGACCCAAGCAGGGGTTTGGCTGGCTGTGCCTACCCTCCCTTTGGGTCAGACTACACTGTGGATTAGATCTCCAGGGGAGTGGGGCCCACCTCCCTCATGCTCCTCAGAACTGGTGGGGAACCATCTTCCAACTGACCAAGGGAGCAGGCTGGGCTGCCCAGTAATGACACATGTAGATTGGTTCCAGGTCACAAAGATGTCCCAGGCTGCAAGTCTTACCATCTAGGAGAAACCTCAGCTTCAGCTATCTCCTCCCACTCCAGTCCTATGATGGGAGAGAGACTAATACCAGTGCCTACTGCTGAGGCGCTGTCCTCACTCATCACTCAGTTCTGGCTGTGAGAGCCCTTCCCCTGCTCCACAGCAAGCCCTCCAATCTCTGGCCCAAGACTAAAATGCCTGTTGTGGTTGCCACTGCCAGGTCACCAAACAATGTATCTAAACTCTCAAAAAGTCCTAGCTATGGACCATTTTGTGACAGAGAGGGTGGGGCCCCTTTCAGGTGAGCAACATAGACAAGAAGCTGTCTATGTTCTTATCCTATGCCATATGCATCACATTTAAAAAAAAAATCATTTCTCAGGCTCTAGAGCAGTTATCCCAGGGACAGTTATGTCCCTAAAACCCAGTATTTTATGTTCCCAAATAGTCTAAGTTTCCTGAGTAAGAAGTAGAAAAAGGAAGCCTTCTTTGTTTTAATGTCTCTAAAACACAAGAAGGTCAATGTCAAGCTTCTAGAATCCTCTTAACAATGCATACTGTGAGCCAAAGCCGAGTAGGGAGAAATCTCTAACAGAAACTATTATGACCTTGTGTATCTACCATATCTTGGAGGAATATCCACCTATACATCCGTTCTCCTTTCCAACAGAATATTATTTGAGGCCAGGCATGGTGGCTCGTGCCTGTAAACCGAACAATTTGGGAGGCCGAGGTGGGAAGATAATGAGGTCAAAAGATTGAGACCATCCTGGTCAATGTGGTGAAACACTGTCTCTAATAAAAATATGAAAATTAGCTGGACACAGGTCACACACGGGTCACACAGGGGTCAGTCATGAGTCAGTCATGGGTCACACACAGCTCACACATGTCACTCACTTGTCAGTCATGTGCCACACACATGTCAGCCAAGTGTCACCCATTTATCAGTTATGTGTCAGTCACTTGTCAGCCACGTCACACATGTGTCAATCATGTCAGTCATCTGTCACGCATGTCAGTCACATGTAAAACACGTGTCAGTCATGTCACATAGGTATCACTCACTTGCCACACACCTGCCAAACAAGTGCCACGCATGTGTCACACATGGGCCAGTCATGTGTGACATGTGTCACACGTGTCAGTCACATGTCAGTCACAGCCAAACACGTCAGTCACCTGTCAGTAACATGCCACACACACGTGTCAGTCACGTGTCACACGTGTCAGTCACAGGGCAGTCACGTGTCAGTCACACACCACATACATGTCATTCACACGCCACATACATGCCACACACACCACATATGTGCCACACACCACACACGTGTCAATCATGTGTCAGACACCTGTCAGTCACAGCCAAACGTGTCAGTCACCTGTCATTCACCTGTCACATATGAGTGACGTGTGTGACCCATGTCTGACAAGTGACTGGCACATGTGTGACATGTGACTGACACATCACTAACACGTAACATGTTTCTGACACGCGTGATATGGGTGTGACACGTGGATGACGTGCATGACATGTGACTGACACATGTCTGACATGTGTGGCACATGAGTTACACATGACTGACACGTGTGTGACATGTCTGGCACATAAGCGACACAAGATGACACGTGTGTGACGTGTCTGACTCATAACTGACGTTTTTTGCACATGACTGACATGTGACTGATGTGTGTGACTCATGACTGACACCTGTGTGACATGTGTCCCACACGTGTGTGACGTGACTTTTTTGACAAGCTCTTTTTCTGTCTCTCAGGCTGGAGTGCAATGGTGCTCAAACCTCACTGCAGCCTCAATCTCCCAGGCTAAATCTATCCTCCCACCTCAGCCTCCCTAGTAGGTGGGAGTACAGGCATGTGCTACCACACCTGGGTAAGTTTTTAAAAAATTACTTTTAGTAGAAACAAAGTCTTGCTATTTTGCCCTGGCTGATCCCCAACTCCTGGGTTCAATTGATTCTCCTGCTCTGGCCTCCCAAAGTGCTGGGATGACAGGCGTGAGCCACGGTGCCTGACCTGAGGCATGCTTTTTAAAACAGTGATGATATCTCCACAAAACACAGACATGTGAGGAAATCACAAAAATTAGATAAATTTTAAGGAAAAGCAAAGTATGTTCAGAGATATTTATCTTTTCAAATCTGATTTGGACTATACCTGTAACTAGTCTGCCAATAAGAGTCATTTGCTTAGGGTAGTTGGAGGAAATTTTTGAGAAGCATTGGGTGAACGGGAAGTACTCAAGAGGTAACCTGATAGGAATGTTCTAAAGAGGATTTCTATACTGAGAGGAGAGGGAATGATGAGCTCTGAGCTCCCTTTCGGGTCTAAGGTTTTCTAAAGGCCTTTATGAAAGGCAGAGCCTTTATGAAAAAGCAGGGAGGAATCTTAGAGTTCTAGTTTGGACGTGGTTCTACTTCAAGAGAGGTTGTTTGTGTTAACTAGCATTTACTTATACAGCAACTTTCTCTCCTTCTATACAAGATCAGATCATAAATTGAAAGATGCTTTTCAAGGGCAAAATACCCCTTCTCCAATTGCTACAAGAAATTCACCAGCCAGGTGTGGTGGCTCACGCCTGTAATCCCAGCACTTTGGAAGGCCGAGGTGGGCAGATCACCAGGTCAGGAGATCGAGATCATTCTAGCTAACACTGTGAAACCCCGTCTCTACTAAAAAAAAAAGAAAAAAAAAAAAGAAAAAAAATTAGCCAGGCGTGGTGGTGGGCACCTGTAGTCCCAGCTACTCAGGAGGCTGAAGCAGGAGAATGGCGTGAACCCAGGAGGTGGAGCTTGCAGTGAGCCGAGATCGCGCCACTGCACTCCAGCCTGGGCGACAGAGCGAGACTCCGTCTCAAAAAAAAAAAAAGAAAGAAAGAAATTCACCATGTTTCCCCACTTGTCCCCACATAGATCAGCTCTCTAGTTGGTGATTATGGAGTTCAAACTTTATAGTTAAATTTCATATTTTTAGCTCAATTTTTGTTTGTTTTCTGGCCATGACCCATCTATTTGTATTCCCAGAACACAGGAAAGCAAAAGTGCTTGTGTCAGTGGATTCCCCTGGTCTGCTCCTGGTTCCACGATCCCCTGGAGGGACTCACAGGACTCAATGTATAGTCCTACTCACAGCGATTATTTATTACAGTGAAAGGATTCTGATAAAAATCAGCAAAGGGAACAGGTGCATGTCCAGGGTAAGTTAGGTGCAAATTTCCAGGGGTCCTTTCCTAATGTTGTCACAGAGGACACTCTTAAATTTCCCAGCAATGAATTGTGACAACACATGTGAAATGTTGCTCATCAGGAAAGCCCATTAGAGACTCAGTGCCCAGGTTTTTTATTGGGGCCTGAGGGTATGCCCTCTCTACCTGCCTCTGCCTGCATGTACCCAAATTCCAGACTCCCAGAAGGAAAGCAGGTGTTCAGCATAAACCATATTTGCACAGTTTAGGTACAGTGAGTCTTCTTGCCAGTGAATGGTGAGAATCTTCTGAATCTAAGTTTCCAGATGCCAGCCCAAAGGCCAACCTTGTAGCAGGGCTTTCTAAGAATAGCATTTTCAAGTCTGCTATGTTAACTCTTTTCTGAACTGTGATAGATGTTTTCTGAAAAGGATCTAGTCTTGCCAGAAGAGGAAGGGCCTCTGACTCTTCTCTGTAGATTTTTGAGAGATCCTAACCACTGAACACAACCTCCCTCCCTTTTACAACAGAAAGAATAGGAATAATTATAGAGGAGAATCAGCAGGAAAAAATATTTTTTTAATACTTCAAATGAGACCAAATAAGTAGAGGCTTGTCTGCATGGGCATAACAACTTGGCCCAGTAAATAGCCACAAAAGAGATCCCTTACCACAACCCAGTGTCCGCCTTAAGTATGCGTTGGAGCAGGAAATATATATATGCAAGAGCCCCAGTAAGTACTTAGAGGCATCCTGCTGGCTTACCGACAGGGGCTAAATGCTGACTTCAGGTTTAGTACACAGTCATCACATTAAACAATGTTTACTTGCCAGGATCCTATTGTGTCTGGCTGTTACAGCTCCTTGATGTTTTTCTACTCTCCCTGCCTGGATGTACTATCTAGCACATCATCTGTCAGCCCTTTTAATTGCCTTCCTGTCTGCCCTAGGTTCCCTGTGTGTCTCCTAAGGTGCCATCATTGCAGAATCAAGAGAGTTGCCAGTCTCCTTCCTTGCTTACTTACTAGTGTCTCTTGGTAAAATATCACTCTCCTGGTTATCCAGGAAAGGAATGGTGGTAGGAGGAAGAAGAGTTAATGGGGCATCATCTCTGAAACGTTGAGTGGATTGGACTAGACAAAGAATGGCAAATATGTGGCCAATCCCCTTACTCCAGCCTCCTGGGCCTATGGTGCACAGACAGCATGGTGTTATTTCTTGTTGTGTCCAACACAGTCTTTATTCTGGGCAGCCATTGTCAATTCCTCAAAATTGGCATAAAAATTGAAGCCTACTGATTCCTGGCATAGATTGCTTTTAAAGTCCTTTTAATTTATAAGCTAAGTGATTACTTTATTCTTGTGAAATGCATATAAGTAAAAACAAGCTAAGCAAATGTGGCTCAGTACCATGTACTGTGGAATATGTAATATTTTTACTAATTACTGTGGAATATCTGATATTTTTAGGTGAAATATGGACAAACATTTAACAGTTGTAAATTTATTTCAATGTGAATAAGGAGAATTAGTGAACACATCAAACTTACTTGTGAAAATGAAATGAAGTTTAGATTTATTAATATATTTATTTAAAGGAAAAGGAGCCAAATTAAAGGCTATTTAGTAAATAATAGTACAGGTATGGCAAAAACCACGTAAGTTGATTCAAATCCTTGCTTCAAAATGTCCTGACCATATGAATTTGAGACAGGTACTTAATCTCTATGGGCTTCAGCCCTTTCATTGGTTGAAGGAAGAAAGTACTGCCCACTTCCAGTGTTGTAAAGATTAGAAGTAATGATATGGAAGTGGGGAAGGGAAGTGCTGGGAAGGGAAGGGCGTGGTCCCTGGCGAGGGCTCCACCCTCAGCCTATGCCCACTGACCTAGGTGAGGACAGATACTCCTGCCTTCCCGCCCTAATGTTGCATTTCCCAAGACCACCCTGGCCTGCCACGCCCCTATCCTGTGCCTATAAAAAACCCCGAGGCCCTAGCAGGCAGCCACACAAGCGGCTGGAAGTTGAGAGAAATACATCGGTGGAAGAAGACATGAATGTCTGCACGTTGAGAGGACATTGAGGGGAGCATACCGGGGAAAGAGCACATGACAGATGCTGGCAGGCCAGCAGGCCATCGACAGGTGGAACAAGGCAACAGTTGGAGGAGAGCCTAGGCCACCAAGTGGCCCAACTCCAGGGGAAAACCCTGTCTCTTCTGGCTCCCCCATCTGCTGAGAGCTACTTCCACTCAATAAAACCTTGCACTCATTCTCCAAGCCCACACGTTATCTGATTCTTCTGGTACACTAAGGCAAGAACTCTGGGATACAGAAAGCCCTCTGTCCTTGTGATAAGGCAGGTGTCTAACTGAGCTAACACAAGCTGCCTACAGATGGCTAAACTAAAAGAGCACCCTGTAACACATGCCCACTGGGACTTCAGCTGTAAACATTCAACCCTAGACACTGCTGTGGGGTCGGAGCCCCACAGCCTGCCCATCTGCATGTTCTCCCTAGAGGTTTGAGCAGCGGGGCACTGAAGAAGCGAGCCACTCCTCCACTGCACGTTCTGTGAGGAGGACAAGGGAACTTTTCCCGTTTCAGTAATATATGTCAAGTTTGTAGCATTGTGGTTGACATATAGCAGACACTCGATAATAATCAGAATTAACTAAGCTTACTATGTGACGAGGTTGTTCCGGAGCTTTATCTATATCAATCTAACCCTCCAAAAAACCGTTGAGATAGGTACTATTATGGCACCCTTTTTTTTTTTTGCCAGGGAAGAAACTAAGACATGGAGAGGTTAAGGTGAAATAATTTCCCAAGTCACAGTTAGTAAGTGGTAGAAGGGAGATTGAACTAGGTGGTCTGACTCTAGACCCTCCAGTTAACTATATTCTAACATCTAACATTTTAAGTACCATCTGCCATCATGTACTAAACGCTACCATTTAGAGGCCTTTCTCCAGGACCCTTTAGGTGTTCCCAGACATGTGCTAACAGGGCACCGAGGGGCACTCAGCTTGGATGGAGTGGATGGGACATATGGGGGACTGATGAAGGGACATGCTGGGGACTGTTAATGACAGAGCAAGAGGCTCAGATTGTTTTTGATAGGTAATAAGAACCAACTATAGGTGTCGGTACGCTGATGAAAGTCAGGTACTTTTTAAGGTACTGGACATAAAAAATGACATGATCCAACCCTCAAGGCCTGCTAGTCTAGAGATGAAGCAGCTGGCTAACAATTCGCTGCAGTAAAGAGGAAAAGATGGTATGAGATGAGTCTACATGAAGCACAGCAGAGACACAAGGGGGAGAGGGTCAATTCTGCTCTGACAGACAGGGGGCAAGGAAGGCTTCATAAGGAGATGACATATGCTGGTTTTACAGGGTCCTTGGAAGGTTTTGAGCAGAATGTCATCGCCAGAAATGTGCATTTCATTAAATAACCTATTTCCCATCCACCAACTCAGGAAAAGGAGGGCCTGACCCTGGGTGGCAGCACTGAGAAAGGGAAAGAGGAACACAGAGGCAGGCTTGGGGTAAGATTATCAGGGGATGATGATTACATATGGGGCCCAATGGGAGTACTGATCTGAAGTCCAGGGACTGGGGTGCCCCTCTTAGGGACAGTTTATGGAAGGAGAGACTGCATTTACTTCCATCTGAAGCACCAACGAGACCTAAAGGTGTAGATAGAAGACAACAGGAAAGAGATGCTAGGTTTTGGGAACAGCTTTCTCTCCAGAAGGACTCTATGAAAAGGCATGTCATTGATAAGGAAAGAAAGGCGTCACTCTTGACTTTTACCCATCATCTTAGGCTAGTTTATTGTCACTGAAGGCCCCAAGAATATAGGAGATAAGATGTGATTTCCAGAGGTGGGGAGTGGGGAGCCACCTGAAACTTCAGCCCTGCATCAGCAGGACATACACCGTCTCTTGTTCACTTGCAAGAGAAGATGTGGGGAGAATGGGCCACTTGAGTCTCAGTCTCACAGTAGCCCACAGCAGGGCATTGGGTATTGTTCTGGGTATACATAGGAGAGTCTGGTTTCCCTGTCCCTCCTTGGCTAGGCAGTGGCTGCAGTTGTGTCAGCCCAAACTCAGGCTGAAGGTAGGATACAGCTCAGCATTAAACTCTCAAATGACACCTTAGGCCTGTGACCAAGGAGGGCAGGGTATTGCAACAGGTAAGCAGCATGGGCAAAGAGCTGTTCGGAGTGTGGTTCACTCGCATCTCAGTCTCACAGCAGCCTGTTGCAGAGCTGTGGGTATTGTTCTAGATATTCATAGATAAGCTGTAGCATAGGATATTCATAGGATGAAAAATTAATTTTTTAATTTGGTGAATATGGCCAGTACTGACAATTGTGTGCAGCATATTAAGATGAAACACCAAAGTTGTTGCTTCAGAACAATTCTGGAGTCCCTGAAGGACCCATACTCCTGCCAGAGAGAGGAATCCCAAGCTATAGCATAGGATATTCATAGGATGGCCTAGTCTCCCTATCCCTCCTTGCCCAGGCAGCAGCTACAGCTGCATCAGCCTGAACTCAGGCCTTAACTGTAAAGCATTTTGAGGCAGTGGCAACTTCTGAATTTCTTGCCTGGTTGGAAGGAGCAGAAGTGTGGTGGGATAAGGAACTTGTCTTGAAGATGCTTTCACATAGCAAATAGTTTGTGTTTTTCTGTAACATTTTATTAGAAAAACTTTCAAATACATAAAAAGTTGAAAGACGTGTATAGCAAACACCATACACCTATCACCTAGATTCTACAGCGGTTAATATCTTTCTGTATTTGCTTTGTGACATATCTATTCGTCCCTCCATCCATCAATCAAACTAAGTTGCAGACATCAGTCACTTCACCCCTAAACACTTCAGCCTGTATAGTGTTAAATAGAACTCAATATTTATTTATGGTGCTTTCTCTTTTTGAGATAAACATACATACAGTGACATGCATAAACTTGTGTACTATTAGATAAATTGAGACAAATGCATACATTCATATAACTCAAACCCCTATCAAGATATAGAATATTTCCTTTACCCCAGAAAGTTCTGTAATGCTCCTTCTCAGCCATCCCTAACCCACCCATCCTGTGTAGTTTCCTAGGGCTACAGCAACTAATTACCACAAACTGGGGTCTTAAAACAACAGAAATTTATTCTCTCACAGTTCTGAAGGCTAGAAGCCCCAAATCAAAGTGTCATCATGGCCGTGCTGTCTCTGAAGGCTCCAGGGAAGACTATGTTCCATGCCTTTCTCTTAGCTTCTGGTGTTGCTGGCAATCTCTGGTGCTCCTTGGGTTGCAGACTCACCATTCCAAGCTGTCTCTGTCATCAATGGCATTCTTCTCGTATGTGCCTTTCTCTGTGTCTCTTCCCTTCTTACAAGGACTTCAGTCATATTGAATTAGGGCCCACCCTAATGACATCCTCTAAACTTGATTACATGTAGAAAGATCCTATTTGCAAATAGGGTCACATTCACAGATACTGAGGGTTAAGGCTTCAACATATCTTTAGAGGGGACATAATTCAACCCATAACATACCCCTAGATGCAGCTGCTATTCTGATTTTTTTTTCACCACTTATGTTTGCATGTCCTAGAATTTTATGTAAATAGAATAATGTTGTTTACTTTTACTTATGTATTTATTTTTGAGGCAAGATCTTACTCATTTGCCCAGGCTGGAGTGCAGTGGTGCAGTCATGGCTCACTGCAGCCTCAAACTCCTGGGCTCAAGTGATCCTCCTGCCTAAGCCTTCCCAGTAGGTAAGACTACAGGCATGCACCACCACACCTGGCTAATTTGATTTTTATTTTTGTAGAGACAGAGTCTTGCTGTGTTTCCCAGACTGGTCTTGAACTCCTAGCCTCCAGTGATCCTCCTGCCTTGGCCTTCAAATGTGCTGGGATTACAGGCGTGAGCCACAGCACCTGGCCTATCATAGAGTCTATACCGCTTTGTGTCTAGCTTCTCTCACTTAGCATGTTTTGAGATTCATTTAGGTTGTTGCATGTATCCATTCTTATTTACCTTTTTATATTCTTTTTTTTTTTTTTGAGACAGAGTCTCACTCTGTTGCCCAGGCTGGAGTGCAGTGGCGCGATCTCGGCTCACTGCAAGCTCCGCCTCCTGGGTTCACGCCATTCTCCTGCCTCAGCCTCCCGAGTAGCTGGGACTACAGGCGCCTGCCACCACGCCTGGCTAATTTTTTGCATTTTTAGTAGAGATGGGGTTTCATCATGTTAGCCAGGATGGTCTCGAT
This sequence comes from Trachypithecus francoisi, assembly GCF_009764315.1. Taxonomy (NCBI): domain Eukaryota; kingdom Metazoa; phylum Chordata; class Mammalia; order Primates; family Cercopithecidae; genus Trachypithecus; species Trachypithecus francoisi. The sequence goes on along the minus strand of NW_022681471.1, from coordinate 23,102,442 downwards.
CTCCTGACCTTGTGATCTGCCTGCCTCGGCCTCCCAAAGTGCTGGGATTACAGGCTGAGGCACTGCGCCCAGCCCCTTTTAAAATTCTTAAAGGCTAGTCAAGTGAAGCAGTTGGAGTGGAAAAGGAACAAAGAGATTGTACTGGTTGTGATTATTTCCTGTTAGTTGCTGACAAGTATTCCATTGTACGATGTACCACAGGTTGTTTATCCAATCTTCTGTTGATTGACACTTGGACTGTTTCTAGGTTTTAGCTATTACAAATAAAGCAGCTATGAACATTGACATACAAGTCTTTTTGTGAAGATATTTCTCTTGGGTAAAAACCTGGAGTTAAATTGCTGGGTGATGGGGAGGAAGAAAAGGAGGAGAGAGAGAGGGAGGCGTTCCTTTTAAAAAAGTGGGCCACAAGGATAGGACTTGTAGCAAGTTGATGTTGAGTCTTAGAGTGTTGGAGTGGAGTTTCTTAAAATTCTGTTGACAAAGTTGTGTCTGAGACTAGCACTGAGCTTGCAATTGAGATCAAATTGTTGTCTCAGCTGTGGGCAGAGAGGAGACCTACAGAGACTGGAATCAGGCCCTTGTAAATTATTTTAGAGCCAAGTTAAAAATTGGGCTTCATTTGTCTCAGGCTGTACCTATTCTATCAGCCCTCTCCTAATTTTTATGGATACTGCCTGTAGTGACTGGAGTCCATGTGTTTCAGTTTTTAAAAACAAAAACAAAACAAAATACTATTACTGTTTCTGTGTCATACATTTTTTTAACCCAAGGTCCTTGGGCTTAAAATAAGTCATATTCTGATTTCCAGATTTCGTATTAGTGGCCCTATTGTGGCCATATTCTTACAGAAGAAAAAAGCAGATAAAATTAAGCAGAATTAGAGAGCCCGGTTCTCTAGCAATCACTTCTTGGTACTGTCTGGCCACACTGGAGTTGAGTGATCTCTGTAGATGATTTGGATGGCTGGCCTATGCAACTGGCTGGGATCCAGTTGTTTGGCTGCAGCCAGCCCTTGCTGCAGACCATGTTTAGTTCATCCATATGTCTGGGTAGCATTCCTCTGACCCTATTCCTGGATTTATTCTGAGTGGGTATCTCCCTTGTTCTTAATTAGTTCCAGGAAAAGATATTCCACAGCCTCCTTTGACAGTTTATATTACAGTGCTTTATGATATTTCAAGAAATGCCTTTCCATTTCTACTACAACTCATTCCCTCTTTCTCTGAATTAGTGAAAATAGAGGTGAGGCTGCCACTGCCTTTTCCCATGGTAGCCCTTATGTCCTATGAAGGTAGCTTAGTGTATTATCTTTCAAACTTCTTTCTAGAAAGAGTAGATAATATATCTTATCATGCTCCTAATCTGAGGCACCACTAAGGATGAGTGAATCAACTCTCTTGAGGGCTGAAATGACTCTTCTGGGTACTTGTCCCAACTGAACTGTTATCACACAACTAACTTTTTTCTTCCCTTTGTTCACATTCAATTAACACTTTTGTACAAAACTGAGGAGGGCAGCTAATTTATTTCTCTGATGACTGGTTAAAGCACATTGTTTTGACACTAATCTGTCTGTTCCTGCTTAATCCAGTTCTCTGGACCCATGTCCAATCCCTAATTCTGAAACCCTGCCTGCTGTCTACAGTATAGTCACCTCAATGTCTGTGGCTTATACTGTCAATGGCTTTTACTTTGTCTTTCTTTTTCTGTGAAAGGATCTTTTAGATTATTAGAGGAGAAGGACCATAATCAGCCTCCAAGGCTAGACTATGACAAGAACTAATATGTTGTTGGCCATGAAGGAAAAAACATATTTGGTTTAGACTACAGGTAGGTCTTTTCAGTTTGGAAAGACAGTGTAGCATAATGGTTAAGAATTTAATTCTAGCATTGCACAGACCTGGATTTGAACCAGTGCTATCACTTACTTGCCCGTGATTTCAAACAAGTAAGTTAACTTTTCTCCATATTTCACTTTTTCTTATTGTAAAATGAGTGTGACTATAATATTACCTGTCTGAATGGATAAACAAATTGTGGTATCAATGGAATACTATATATCAATAAAGAGGAAGGGACTAGAATAGCAAATTTATGTTATATACATTTTACTGCAATTCAAAAAATGTAATATATCAAAAACCTTTGAATTGTACATTTTAAATGGGTGAATGCCATGGTATGTGAGTTATCTCTTAATGCAGGTATTTTAAAAATGGACTGTTCATACATGCAACCACTCGGATGAATCCCAAAATAATTATGCTGAGTGAAAGAAGCCAGACAAAAAAAATATATACCATATGATTCCATTTATATAAAACTCTAGAAAGTGCATACTAATCTATAGTGACAGGAGGCAGATCAGTGGTTGCTTTGAGAGGCATTTTTGGGAGGGGTAGGATGGGAAGGGTCAGGAATGAGGGGTTGCAAAGAGGGGCAAGGAAACTTTTAGGGATGATGCATATGTTAATTATCTTGAATGTGGTGAAAACGTGCTTACATATGTCAAAGATCATCAAATTTACACTTTAAATATGTCTGGTTTATTATATGTCAATGATATCTTTCAAATGTTGTTTGAAAATAGTATTTTTTTCAAATGGCTGGTAAGAGCCATTTGAAACAATGAATGAAAAATGCTCTGTTATATGGTAAGTGCTTAATAAATTGTAACTTAAAAACACAATTGGCAGGGAAGAGATGCAAGGAGTAAAGTTATCTGAAAATCATTCAGGCACTCATCCAGGTTTTTCTGAATAATGATTTATCTGGCACTTGCTTTCCCCCTTTCCCAGAGGGAGAACTACACCTAAGCTCAGTTACCCACCAGATTGATGAAGTTCTTCCCCCATCAGGGAAAACTGCACCTTCTCATGGTTCTCACGGTCACAGGCTCATGTTAGCTGGCTTTCTCAGACCAGTACCCTAAACTGGTGCCACACCAATTCTAGGCAACCTAGTGCCAAGCAGCCCTGTATGTTCCCCACAGACAAGGCCTATCCTAAAAATGAAGGAGATATAAATAGGAAGGGGTTTGTCTTAGTCCATTGTGCTGCTATTACAGAATACCTGAGACTGGGTACTTTATAAAGAACAGAAATTGATTCCTCACAGTTCTGGAGGCTTTAAAGTCCAAGATTGGCTGGGCATGGTGGCCCACACCTGTAATCCCTGCACTTTGGGAGGCCGAGGCGGGCGGATCACGAGGTCGGAAGATCGAGACCATCATGGCTAACACGATGAAACCCCGTCTCTACTAAAAATACAAAAAATTAGCTGGGCCTGGTGGCGGGTGCCTGTAGTCCCAGCTACTCGGGAGGCTGAGGCAGGAGAATGGCGTGAACCCAGGAGGCAGAGCTTGCAGTGAGCCGAGATCGCGCCACTGCACTCCAGCCTGGGCGACAGAGCGAGACTCTGACTCAAAATAAATGAATAAATAAATAAATAAAATAAAGTCCAAGATCAGGGTACTGGTGGGTTTGGTGTCTGATGAGGGCAGCTTTCTGCTTCCAAGACAGAGCCTTGTTGCTGTATTCTCCAGAGGTGGGGAAACATTGTTACTTACATGGCAGAAGAGTGGAAGAACCAAGAGAGAGAACTCACTCCTGAAATAAAAGGCATTAACCACACCCATGAAAGCAGAGCTTCCATAGTATAATCACATCTTAAAAGTTCAACTTTTAAGGGGAACATCACACATCGGGGCCTATCATGGGGAGGGGGGAGGGGGGAGGGATTGCATTGGGAGTTATACCTGATATAAATGACGAATTGATGGGTGCTGACGAGTTGATGGGTGCAGCACACCAACATGGCACGAGTATACATATGTAACAAACCTGCACGTTATGCACATGTACCCTAGAACTTAAAGTATAATTTTAAAAAAATTAAAATAAAATAAAAAAAGAAAAAAATGGTAATTACATTTCAACAGGAGTTTTGGATGGCAAACATTCAAACCATAGCAGGGTTTCACTACAGGAATTCAGCCCTACATTGACCCAATGAAAACCTGAATCCATCATTCTTATATTTGTTTTCTGTGTTGCACAGATTCACAAACTTAATGGCTTAAAACAATACCCATTTATTATTTCATCATTTACATTTGCCAAAAGACAGCACAGCTTACCTTTATTCTCTGCTCGAGGTCTCACAAAGCTGACACCAAGGTGCTGACTAGATTGCAATCTCATTTGGAGGCTTGAGAAAGGGAAAGATCACTTCTAATCTCCCTGGAGTTGTTGAAAACATTAATTTCTTTGTGCCTCCACTCCTAGGGACTACCCTTTCCATAGGCAATTCACAGTATGCTACATATGCTATTTGCTTCTTTGAGATAGGTAATTAAGTGCTTTTCTTTCTTTTCTATTTCAATTTATTTTATTTATTTATTTATTTATTATTTTTTAGTGAGACAGTGTCTTGCTATTTTGCCCAGGCTGGTCTCAAACTTCTGGGCTTAAGTGATCCTGTCACCTCAGCCTCCCAAAGGGCTGGGATTATAGATATGAGCCACCATACCCAGCCATTAAGTGCTTTTCACCTCAGGTAGAGTCTATGCCATCTCATTAAGTCAGGCCCACTCTCAAATTACCTTTTTGATTAACTGAAAAATCAGCTGATTTGGGACATTAATTATATTTGAAAATCCCCTCACCTTTTCCCTATAACACAACCTAATCACTGAAGCAACACTGCATTGTAATTACAGCCCTTCACCTATACACAAATGGAGGTTGTAAAACAAGAGGCAGGCATCTCAGAGGCCATCTTAAAAGTAGGCCTAGGTCAATGCTTTTCTGTGGTAGAATGGGCAGATTGGGAGCACTCGTGCCTTCTTTCTCTTGCTGTCTTTTGACTTACATGTCTCCTTTCTGCAATAGACCTACTTATTAATCTATTCATTGTGAAATTCAAACAGGATCCTGATAGAAAACCATGTGGGCCCCATATTGTATGGTAAATTGACACCTTGCCCAACTAGGAGGTTCATAGAATCTTCTCACTTTGTTTCAAGAGGGGTATGTACTAACAAAAATAATGTTTACAATATTTTTCTCAACTCCATCTGCCTTATAGATTGGAGAGATTAAAGTATAGCAATATAGATTGTAAGGAAAACTAATTAGATAGGCAAATGGCCAAAGCACATGAAAAGATGCTAAACATTATTAGCTATCAGAGAATGCTAATCAAAATCACAAATGAGATACCACTTCACACCCACTAGGATGGTTATAATGAAAAACAACAAATAGTAACAAGTGTTGACCAGGGTGTTGACAAATTGCAACCTTTGTCCATTGCTGGTGGGGATATAAAATGGTGCAGGCAGTCTAGAAAACAAGTGGTTCCTCAAAAAGTTAAACATAGAGTTAACATACAATCCAACAATTCCACTCCTAGCTATATACTTCAAAGAATTAAAAAACATACATCTATCAAAAAACGTATACAGAAATGTTCGTAGTAGGATTATTCCTAATGGCCAAATGTAGAAACAACTCAATGTCCATCACCTAATGAATGGATAAACAAATTGTATATATCTATACAATGAAATATAATTGGCCATAAAAAGGAAGGAAGTACTGATACATGCTGCAATATAGGTGAACCTTGAAAGCTTTATGTGATGTGGAAGAAGCCAGTCACAAAGGACTACATGTTAAACAGTTATATCCTTAGGGACAGAAAACTGATTGGTGGTTGCTGAGAGCTGGAGGGCTTAGGGGGAGCTGGGAAGTGACTAGTAACGAGTATTAGATTTATTTTTGGAATAATGAATATGTTCTAAAATTAGAGAGTGGTGATGGTTGCACAAATTTGAATATACTAAAAACCACTGGATTGTATACTTTAAAAGGGTGAATTTATGGTATATTAATTATATTTTAGTATATCTGTTATTTTAAGGAATCAGCCAACAAGTGTTTATTATCCTCTCTGTGTTTGATATGGGGTTAGCATTCCTAAAGTCAGTATCTAATATGCAGCAATGTGAATGAAGAATATTTCCACCTAGAAGGAATATTTTTCATTTTTGTTGAAATTGTTGGAATTATGAATGAAAAAAGTAGAGTCAAAAACATATTTGTTATAAAAATTTCTTGCAGAATAAAGTTTCTTACAGTTTAAAGCCTTGCTACTCAAATTGTGGTTCAGTAGCATTAGCACCACTTGGGATCTTGTTGCAAATGCAGAATCACAGGTCTCATTGAGACTTACTGAATCAGAATGAGCATTTTAATAAGATTCACAGGTGTTTGGCATGCACATTGCAGTCTGAGAAGCACTAGCCTGAAGGTTAGCAGGATGACTTCATGACACTTTAATTTGCCCTTTAATCAGTCTGAGAGTGAGGTGGTGGCAGCATATTTAATATTGTATTATGTTGACTGTTCTCTATATAGACTCATCATAGATGTAATCATCATCCTAAAAAGTGAAAATCAGTCCATTTTAATATAATTTCTTCCCTTACTTATAATCTATTACTTTCCATAGCCCTTTGTAAAATCCTATGATACATGTTTTTTCAGTGATATTTTAATGTTAATTTGCCATTATTATGAACAGTTTTATATATTTCAAGGAGACAAACCTGCTTAGTGCACTTTTTAAAAAGTATTGAAGTTTTAATTAAAAGTATGGGTACAAAGACAACTTGTAATTTTTAAGTTAAATTCAGTAGTAAAGAAAACTATTTAGTGTATTATTTGATTAATGTGCCAAGTGGGTAAGTTATGCTACTTAGTTAAAAGCTGTTTGTTTTCAAAGGATTGTTATGTCCTTGTTAGAATGCTAAATTACATTTTCAATTTTATGAAACTGCTCTTTCATTTATGTAAAAATTAAGATAACACAACACACCAGTTTCATAAAACAAAACTGTTATGTACATTAATTTCAGCAATATTTAATAATTGTATATTGCATGTATTTTGGGACTACCGTATGATAAACTTTGAAAGCATTTTGTGGAAATAATTACATATATGAATTTAGTAAAACCCAAATAACTCTATTCTTGCCTTTCTAAAGCAATATTATGTCCTTTGAATATCCATTTTGATGATAAAATGGTTTTCTTGATCTTCCTACATAGCTAGGGATTTTATTTTGCAGTTCAATTTCAGATTCTCTCAAGTATGGGTTTCTGGCCATTAATAATCACCAAGTAGGCCGGGCGCGGTGGCTCAAGCCTGTAATCCCAGCACTTTGGGAGGCCGAGACGGGCGGATCACGAGGTCAGGAGATCGAGACCATCCTGGCTAACACGGTGAAACCCCGTCTCTACTAAAAAAATACAAAAATCTAGCCGGGCGAGGTGGCGGGCGCCTGTAGTCCCAGCTACTCCGGAGGCTGAGGCAGGAGAATGGCGTAAACCCGGGAGGCGGAGCTTGCAGTGAGCTGAGATCTGGCCACTGCACTCCAGCCCGGGCTACAGAGCGAGACTCCGTCTCAAAAAAAAAAAAAAAAAAGGAAAGGCATTCCATCCTCATGGATCAGAGGATTTAATATTGTTAAAATGACCATACTAACCAAACCAATCTACAGATTCAACACAATCCCTATCAAAATACCAATGACACTCTTCACAAAAATAGAAAAAAAAAAAAAAAAAGGCCAGGTGCGGTGGCCTGTAATCCCAGCACTTTGGGAGGCCCAGATGGGCGGATCACGAGGTCAGGCGATCGAGACCATCCTGGCTAACACGGTGAAACCCCGTCTCTACTAAAAATACAAAAAAAATTAGCCAGTCGTGGTGGCGGGCACCTGTAGTACCAGCTACTGGGAGGCTGAGGCAGGAGAATGGCATGAACCCAGGGTGGAGCTTGCAGTGAGCAGAGATCGCCCCACTGCACTCCAGCCTGGGCGACAGAGTGAGACTCTGTCTCAAAAAAAAAAGAAAAAGAAAAAAAAAAGAAAAAAAAATTTGTATGGAACCAAAAAGGGACCCTGAAGAGTCAAAGCAATATTGAGCAAAAAGAACAAAGTTGGAGGTACCACACTACCTGGCTTCAAAATATACTACAAAGCTATATAGTAACTGAAATAGCATGTTATTGGCATAAAAACAGACATGTAGACCAATGGAACAGAATAAAGAACCCAGAAATAAATCCAGATATTTACAGACAACCAGTTTTCAACAAAAGCACCAAGAACATACATTGGAGAAAGAACAGTATCCTCAGTGAATGGTGCCCGGAAAAGTTAATATCCATATGCAGAAAAATGAAGCTAGATTCCCTATCTGTCACTGCATACAAAAATAACTCATGCAGATAACATGATTATATATTTAGAAAACCCCATCGTCTCAGCCCAAAAAGTCCTTAAGCTGATAAGCAACTTCAGCAAAGTCTCAGGATACACAATCAATGTGCAAATATCACAAGCATTCCTATACACCAATAATAGACAAGCAGAGAACCAAATCATAAGTTAACTCCCATTCACAATTGCTACAGAGAATAAAATACCTAGAAATACAACTTACAAGGGATGTGAAGAACCTCTTCACAAAGAACTGCAAACCACTGCTCAAGGAAATAAGAGGGGACACAAACGGGAAAAAATTTCATGCTCATGGATAGGAAGAATCAATATAGTGAAAATGGCCATACTGCCCAAAGTAATTTATAGATTCAATGCTATTCCCATCAAGCTACCAGACTTTCTTTGCAGAATTAAAAAACAAAAACAAACAAACAAACAAAAAAAACGAAATTTCACGTGGAACCAAAAAAGAGCCTGTATAGCCAAAACAATCCTAAGCAAAAAGCACAAAGCTGGAGACATCATGCTGCCTGATTTCAAACTATACTACAAGGCTACAGTAACCAAAACAGCATGGTACTTGTACAAAAACAGATATATAGACCAATGGAACAGAACAGAGACCTCAGAAATAGCATCATACATCTACAACCATCTGATCTTCGACAAACCTGACAAAAACAAGCAATGGGGAAAGGATTCCCTATATAATAAATGGTGCTGGGAAAACTGGCTAGCCATATGCAGAAAACAGAAACTGGACCCCTTCCTTACACCTTATACAAAAATTAACTCAAGATGGATTAAAGACTAAAATGTAAAACCCAAAGCCGTAAAAACCCTGGAAGAAAACATAGGCAATACCATTCAGGACATAGGTATGGGCAAAGACTTCATGACTAAAACACCAAAAGCAACTGCAACAAAAGCCAAAATTGACAAGTGGGATCTAATCAAACTAACGAGCTTCTGCACAGCAAAAGAAACTATCGTCAGAGTGAACAAGCAACCTACAGAATGGAAGAAAACTTTTGCAATCTACCCATCTGACAAAGGTCTAATATCCAGAATCTACAAGGAACTTAAACAAATTTACAAGAAAAAAAAAAAAGAAACAACCCCATCAAAAAGTGGGTGAAGGATATGAACAGACACTTCTCAAAAGAAGATATTTATGCGGCCAAAAAAATATGAAAAAAAAAAAAGCTCATCATCACGGGTCATTAGAGAAATGCAAATGAAAACCACAATGAGATACCATCTCATGCCAGTTAGAATGGCGATCATTAAAAAGTCAGGAAACAACAGATGCTGGTGAGGCTGTGGAGAAATTGGAACGCTTTTACACTGTTGGTGGAGTGTAAATTAGTTCAACCATTGTGGAAGACAGTGTAGCAATTCCTCAAGGATCTAGAATCAGAAATATTATTTGACCCAGCAGTCCCATTACTGGGTATCTACCTAAAGCAATTTAATCATTCTACTATAAAGACACATGTACATGTATGTTTATTGCAGCACTATTTACAATAGTGAAGACTTGGAACCAACCCAAATGCCTATCGATGATAGACTGGATAAAGAAAATGTGGCACAAATACACCATAGAATACTATGCAGCCATAAAAAAGAATGAGTTCATGTCCTTTGCAGGGACATGGATGAAGCTGGAAGCCATCATTCTCAGCAAACTAACACAGGAACAGAAAACCAAACACCACATGTTCTCACTAATAAGTGGGAGTTGAACAATGAGAACACATGGACACAGGGAGGGGAACATCACACCAGGGCCTGTCAGGGGGTGGAGGGCAAGGGGAGGGAGAGCATTAAGGACAAATACCTAATACATGTGGGGCTTAAAACCTAGATGATGGGTTGATAGGTGCAGCAAACCACCATGGCACATGTATATCTATGCAAAAAACCTACACGTTCTGCACATATATCCCAGAACTTAAAGTAAAATTAATAATAATAATAATAATAAAAGAACTGCTCAGTTTGGGCTTAAGATCAATTAAACTTTCATGGAAAAGGCAGAACTTAACCTTGTCTTCATCTATGAGTAAAATTTGTAGGCAAAGTATAAAGAAAGGGGAGGTATTTTCGATATAAGATTGAGGGTAGAATGAGCAAGTGTGTCGTGATGCCCATGAAACCTTTCTAGCCATAAGAGAAGTTCTATCTTGGAGAGTCGAGGAGAAGACTTTGGATAAATAGGATGAGATTTCTGTGCAAGGGCCTGAATTCTAGGTTTAGAATATAAAATTTATTCATCATGCATAAAAATCTCCAGAGGTTTATGAGAAGGAAGTACATAGAAAACCATCTGATTTTTTTTTTTTTTTTTTTTTGAGATGGAGTCTCGCTCTGTCGCCCAGGCTGGAGTGTAGTGGTGCGATCTCAGCTCACTGCAACCTCCCCCTCCTGGGTTCAAGCAATTCTCTGTCTCAGCCTACCGAGTAGCTGAGATTACAGGCATCCGCCACCATGCCTGGCTAATTTTTGTATTTTTAGTGGAGACAGGGTTTCACCATGTTGGCCAGGCTGGTCTTGAACTCCTGACCTCGTGATCCACCTGCCTCAGCCTCCCAAAGTGCTGGGATTACAGGCGTGAGCCACCGCACCTGGTCAACCATTAGAAATTTTCAAGTAGGAGGTAAACTGAGTTTAAAGATTAGTTCAAATTATCAAAGACTACACTTTCTAAAATAAACTATTTGTAGCATATATTGGGTTGTCTCAGTTTAAATAAAGACCAATTACATTTTCAAACCAATATTTCAAGCAATTTTACAACACACACACATATTTAGAATTAAAAGTATTGTGTACAAGAGGGTAAGCTCTTTTCTGGTAAGAATTGATACAAATTAGTTTAGTTTTTAACTATCGCTTTTGAACTGAAAAAGACAATTCCAACAGCTGTTAGTCCATTTTCAGACTGAACCTCTATGATGACTACTTAGTCACTCAGAAAAAAAAAAAAAAGAAGTATTTTATGTGCTTATATGCACAGCATACACACATATAACAATGTTTATACCTGATTCTACATTTTGATGGAACTTATGCCACTGTTGTCAATTATCATGTCTTGCAGAGACTGCATAAGCATAATTATATTTTAAAATAAACTCATGAATTATCCAACTAGAAACACAAATAGCAGTTGTGAAATATATTGGTGAAGGTTTGAAGTCAAAAAATACCTGTGGATCAGAAAGCACAAAACAGAATAATTTAACCACTGAGTTTCTAAGTGATATGCATAGCCTTCATTAAGTAACTTCTATTAAGATAAATGGGAGCCATGCAGCTAAAGCTAGTTTAGAGAGAAAAAGAGAGGGAGAGAAACAGGGGGTACTGGGGGAGGGTGAGAGGAAGGGGCTCTCTTTGATCAGAAAGAAACCAAACCAATATTGAAATCTTATAGTGACTTGGGAGGTCAAAAATCATTGTAAAGTCACTCTTTCTTGTAACTATTCATTGATTCCCTATTGTTAACATGGAGTGTTATTTGTGTTTGTGATATTTTAAGAATATGGTAAAATCTAGCTATAAAGAAACTCATTTGTACATACACTGGAGAAATGACAAGCCTAATCACAATTCCTTTAATATAATTTTCTATGACAGAATTTGTTATACAGATATTTATTCTGTCAACAACATAATAAAAGGATTCAAATTTAAAAATAATTAACTCAAATTGGATTAAAGACCTAAGTGTAAGACCTAAAACTATAAAACTGCTAGGAATAAACATAGGGGAAACCACTCCAGAACATTGGTCAAGGAAAAAATTTTATGGGCAAGACTTCAAAAACACGGGCAACAAAAACAAAAAGAGACAAGTGGGACTAGATCAAACTTAAAAGCTCTGCACAGCAAAGGAAGTAACATAGTGAAGCGATAACCTGCAGAATGGGAGAAAATATTTGCAAACTCATCTGACAAGGGACTAGTATATTCAGAATATACACGGAACACAACTCAACAGCAAAATACTACTACTACTAATAATAATTCAATTAAAAGATGGGCAAAGGATCCGAATAGACATTTCTCAGAAGAAGACATACAAATGACCAACAAGTATATGAAAAAATGTTCAACACCACTAATAATCAGGGAAATGCGAATCAAAATCACAATTAGATATCATCTCACCCCAGTTAGAATGGATATTATCAAAAAGACAAAAGATAACAAACGCTGGTGAGGATGCAGAGTAAAAGGAACTCTTATACACCGTCAGTGGAAATGTAAATTAGTGCAGCCATTATGAAAAACAATATGGAGGATTCTCAAAAAACTAAAAATAGAATTAACATAGGATCTAACAATCCCACTTCTGGGTACCTATCCAAAGGAAAGGAAATTGGTATGTTGAAGAGATATCTGCACCCCCATGTTTACTGCAGCACTATTCACAAGAGCCAAGATATGGAAGCAGCCTATATGTCCATCAGTAGATGAATGAATAAAGAAAATGTACATATACACAATGGAATACTATTCAGCCCATAAAAAGAATAAATTCCTGTCATTTGTAGCAACATGGATGATCCTGGAGGACACTGTGTTGTTTAAAATAAGTCAAGCACGGAAAGATAAATACCACCTTCTCACTCATCTGTGGGAGCTAAGAAAAGCTGAGCTCATAAAGGTAAACAGTAGACTTGCAGGCCGGGCGTGCTGGCTCACACCTGTAATCCCAGCACCTTGGGAGGCTGAGGTGGGCGGATCACGAGCAGGAGATCGAGACCATCCTGGCTAACACAGTGAAACCCGTCTCTACTAAAAAAATACCAAAAATTTAGCTGAGCGTGGTGACGGGCGCCTGTAGTGCCAGCTACTCGGGAGGCAGAGGCCAGAGAATGGCGTGATCCCGGGAGGTGGAGCTTACAGTGAGCCGAGATCGTGCCACTGCGCTCCAGCCTGGGCGACACAGCGAGACTCTGTCTCAAAAAATAAATAAATAAAAAGAGTACACTTGTGATCATTAGAGGTGAGGAACAGAACAGGGAGGAGAAAATAAGGAGAGATTGGTTAATGCATACAAAATAACAGCTAGATAGGAAGAATAATTTCTAGTGTTCCCTAACACTGTAGAGTGAATGTATTTAACAATAATTTATTGCATATGTTCAAAAAGCTAGAAGAGGGGATTTTGAATGCTCCCAACACAAAGAAATGATAAATGTTTGATGTGATGGATATGCTAATTGCCCTGATTTGATCATCACACACTGTATACATGTATCAAAATATCACTCTGGGCTGGTCGTGGTGGCTCAGGCCTATAATCCCAGCACATTGGGAGGCTGAGGTGGGTGGATAACTTGAGGTCAGGAGTTCGAGACCAGCCTGGCTAACATGGTGAAACCCCGTTTCTACTAAAAATACAAAAATTAGCCAAGACTGGCAGTGGGCGCCTGTAATCCCAGCTATTTGTGAGGCTGAGGCAGGAGAATTGCTTGAACCTGGGAGGCAGAGGTTGCAGTGAGCCAAGATCGTGCCATTGCACTCTAGCCCACGACAAGAGCAAAACTCCATCTCAAAAAAACAAAAGAAAACAAAACAAAAATTAAAAAAAAAAACACTGTGTATCCCATATATATGTACAATTATTACATGTCAACTAAAAATTTAAACACGGAATTATGGCCATGAGTGGTGGCTCACGCCTGTAATCCCAGCACTTTGGGAGGCTGAGGTGGGTGGATAATGAGGTCAGGAGATCGAGACCATCCTGGCTAACACGGTGAAACTTTGTCTCTACTAAAAATACAAAAAATTAGCTGGGCGTGGTGGTTGGGCGCCTGTAGTCCCAGCTACTGGGGAGGCTGAGGCAGGAGAATGATGTGAACCCAGGAGGAGGAGCTTGCAGTGAGCCAAGATTGCGCCACTGCACTCCAGCCTGGGCGACAGAGTGAGACTCTGTCTCAAAATAAATGAATAAATAAAATAAAAAAATAAAGACGGAATTACTCTGTTGGGGTAATCTATGGAGATTGTGAGGTAAGAGTTCAAGTGTGAAAGAGAATGGCCATCCCAGCAGAAGCAAAATTAGAGTTATCCACTACTGTTTGATTGTTGTAAACATTTCTCTGCATTGGGAAGACTAAAATTCTTAATATGACCTACAAAGCCCTGCGTCATATGGTCCCTTCCTAACTCATTGTACTCTGGCCACATTGGCCTATTTTTATTTAAGTACCTTTCCACCTTAAGCTGTTTGCATGTGCTATCCCCTCTAAATGGAAAAGTCATTCCCCTCTTTTAAACTGGTCAACTCCAAGTCATCCTTCAAACCTACCTTATATGTCGCCTTCTTAGGAAAATCTTCCTTCCTTTGAAACTAAGTTAGACTCGCCTATTATGTCATCTCATAGTAAAGAAAAACTTGTGTTTTCCTTTTATAGCATTCATCACAATTCTAATGCATTTTTATATAATAATTTGAAGGGAAGGACCATATTTGCCCTTTTCACTGCTGTTTCTCAAGTTCCTAGCATTGAGCTTAGTACATAGTCATTAGCAAATATTCATTAAATGATTGGAGAGATAAATAGGATTCTTAGAAAAATGGTGAAAGCTGCATGTTCGAAAGACTGCATAACAAGTGAAATAATAACCTACATGCCTCTAAATATTTGAATGCTCAGGTATATAGAGGGAAACACCCATATTTCAGGTCAGAAAGGGAGATAGGTCTTCCCTTGCCCTTCTATTCACAACATAGGCTACGGTCTACTCTACCTCTGATGGGCCTTACAGCTCACTGCATGGTTATTTCACCTCACCCAGCAGAAATCCACATCACTCCTGCCTTCCTGGGACCTCTATTCTTTTGTGAACAAACTTCCCTTAATAATGAATGTTTTCCTGGAGTCTTCACTGTCATAACTAAAATCTGGCCTTCTCTTGCAACTCTCAAAATAGAAACCACTTTTTCTCTCGCCTCTAAACTCAGAGTAAGGATTTGGGGTTGACTTCCTTTTTACTCTTATTTGGCATGCTTTCCACTGTCTCTCATGAGCCCTCCTCTTTTGAAGTCCACACTATCCACTTATACCTTACTCTTCCCATTTTGTAGCTGTTATCTATAATCCCCTGGGATGCACTGATAAATGATATTAGCACAGAATCCTAACTTTCTTTTTCACTGCATACCTTGTCCTTGGGGATTTTAACATTTAACACAGCTAACTCTTACAACAGGACGGGCTCACAGTTGTTCTCCTCTTGATGATCTTTATTTCCTACTCACTATATTTACTCATACACTATACTTCATGCCCGGTTCTGGCCATCTCTCTAAAGTTTTTCCACCTTCGCCAGGCACAGTGGCTTACGCCTGTAATTCCAGGACTTTGGGAGGCCATAGCAAGAGGATCACTTGAACCCAGGAGTTTGCGACCAGCCTGGGCAACAAAGTGAGACCCCCCGTCTCTATTTAAAAAAAAAATTTTAATTAGCCAGGCATGGTGATGTGCACCTGTGGCCCCAGCTACTCAGGAGGCTGAGGCTAGAGGATTGTTTGAGCCTGCGACGTTGAGGGTGCAGTGAGCCGAGATTGCACCACCACACTCCAGCCTGGGCAACAGAGCAAGACCTTGTCTCAAAAAAAACAGCATTTCCATCTTTAAGATCTCACATTTTTACTAGAGCCCCTTACCCTTTAACCTCTTTCATTCCCTTACTTCTATTCTTCTTCCTTACCATGACTTCTATTATACTTAGGAGGAAATATAATTTTTTTCCCTTAAACTGGAATACTTTTGAAGGCGAGAGACAGATTTTATTAACAATTACACTAAGAAAATAAAATAAACTGGGACTATATTAGGAATATCAGAATGTATGTTCGCTTTACTTTTAGTCTCTCAACTCTTCCTGTTTTGACTGTCAGCACTTTCTGGTCCTACTTGCTTCCCTCCCCAAGCAATTTTTAATAAAACTTTAACCCTGTTATATGATTTTTAATTATTTTATATACATATAAGATACAAAAGAGTATGTAGCATGCATATATTCAATTTGTGTTGTATTTATGCATAATACAACAATACATGTTGTATAAACACAAAAATAAAAAATAATGTACTATACATTAACATGTATATGTTTAATTTTTAAACTAATAAAGGGAATAATTGTGTACCTATCATTTTGCATGTGCTATGCAGATAATCGTATCTTTTTAAAAATTCTTGAGACAGGGTCTCGCTCTGTCACCCAGGCTGGAGTACAATGGCATAATCATGATTCATTGCAGCCTAAACTTCCCTTGGCTCAGGTGATCCTCCCTCCCCAACCTCCTGAGTAGCTGGGACTACAGGTGTGCACCACCATGCCTGGCTAATATGCTTTGTATTTTTGTAGAGTTAGGGTTTTGCCACATTGCCCAGGCTGGTCTCCAACTCCTAGGCTCAAGTGTTCCACCCATCTCGGCCGAAGTGTTATGTTTACAGGCGTAAGCCACTGTGCCTGGCCAATAATCACATCTTTGAATAATGACAATTTTATTTCTTTCTTTCTAATCCTTATAACTTAAATTTCTGAAATTACTGTGCTAGCTAGGACCTTCGGTACATGTTGAGAAAAACTGTTAACAGTTTTTTTCCCCCTGATGATTTTAAAGGGAATGCTTCTAAAACTTTCCCATTAGGAATATTGTTGCAGGTGTTTTGTAGTTACCCTTTCTCACATTAAGGAAGTTCCATTATTGACATAATCATGTTTTTCTCATCTAATCTGTTAATGTGGTGAATGATATTTATAGATTTTTCTAATGTTGAACTAAACTTGCATTTCTGGATAAACACATTTAGTCATAGCATATTCTTCTATACTGTCTTAGTCCATTTCTGCTGCTATAACAAAATACCTTAGACTGGGTAATTTATAAGCAGAAATTTCTTGCTCACAGTCCTGGAAGCTGGGAAGTCCAGGATCAAGGTATGGGCAGAATTAGTGTCTAGTGAAAGCTGTTCTCTGCTTACAAGATGGTACCTTCTTGCTGCATTCTCCTATGCAGAAGGGCAAAAGGGATGAATGCTGTGTCTTGACATGGCAGAAGAAATGGAAGGTCCAAGCAGCTCTCTAAAGCTTCTTTTGATAAGGACGTTAATCTCATTCATGAGAGTGGAGCCCTCATGGCCTAATCACTTCCCAAAGACCCCAGTTCTTAATACCATCATGTTGGGGTTTAAGTTCCAACAACTGGATTTTGGAGAGACACATACATTCAAATCATTGCATGCACTTTTACTGATTTTCTTTCTGCTTGTCTTATCAGTTGAAACAAGTATGTTAAAATATTCCATTATTTTGTTGAATGTATAAATTCCTTGCCATAGTTTTATAATTTTTGCTGAATTTGTAAACTCCTCCTTTTCATTCTGTAATTTTTTCTTTATGTAGCTTGAGGTCACTGTTTTATGTGCATGCAAGTTAGGAAAGTTATATCTTCCTGGTGAATTAAACATTTTCTCATTATATAAAGACTCTAAGGATGCTTTTTGTCTTAAAGTACATTTTAATAGTAATTCACTGCTTCTTAGCTGGTATATCCTTTTCTATCCTTTTACTTTCAACTCTTCGGTCTCTTGTAAATACCATATAGCTAGCTTTTGTTTATAAATCCTCCCTGCCAACCTTTTAGATAGTTTAGTTTATTTATATTTACTGTGATAATACTTTGCATTTGTCTCTTCTATCTTACATTTATTTCTGCTCATTTCACTTTCTCTGTGTGTCTTTTTT
This sequence comes from Trachypithecus francoisi, assembly GCF_009764315.1. NCBI lineage: Eukaryota > Metazoa > Chordata > Mammalia > Primates > Cercopithecidae > Trachypithecus > Trachypithecus francoisi. Next base: position 23,084,364 of record NW_022681471.1, on the reverse strand, counting down.
ATTGTAAGCTTTTGGATTGTTGTTCTTTGGGGTTTTTTTCTTATTTCCTGTTTTTCTATCTGTGGGTTTAGAATTTATACAGATTACCCTTGAAATTTTACTATGCATATTAGTCTTATGTGAATAAGTATAATTTTTTTTTCTAAACAGTACAAGGGCTTTAGAGTGCTTTAAATACAATCACCCTTTTTTTTTTTTGACTTGCATGCTATTTTTGCCCCATATTTTAGTTCTGTCCTTTATGTAACCCCACAAATTAGACATCATTATTATTTTTATTTTATACAACCAGTATTTATTTAGGTTTACATGTGATTGCCATTTTATATACTCATCACTTCTTGCATCTCAGAAAGACCATCAAAGCACCTATTCTAATAAGTTTTTATTTAGTTATTTATTTTTGTAGAGACAGGGTCTCTCTATGTTGCCCAGGCTGGTGTCGAACTCCTGAGTTTTGTGTTTTTGTTTTTTCTTTTTTTAATTTAGCTTTCATTTTAAGAAATTCTATTTTTCCAAAATCTACCTGTTTATTCCTAGTAGCACCTATTGCTTGTTCAGCTTCGTTATTATCCTTTGTTCTATAATCTGTATCTAACAATTTCAATATCTTTTTTCTTAGGTAGCTAGAACTCTTTTGTATTTCCTTGTTCCTAGTTGACCCTCCCTTATAATGTCTTACCTTCTTGTATAATTTTAATTGTGAGCTCATTGATTGATCTTGAACTGTGGGGGTCCCATGGATCTAAATTTGGAAAAGTTTTCTCTGGAGTGGATATGATTATCCTTCTGCCTGTGGTCATTGAGCACTGTTCTCCCAGAACAATTCAGCTCATTGGATCTCAGCTCAGTTAAAGAATTCCAGGCTCAAACTTTTCCACTTGCGCTGGCCAAGGCTTAGTATCCTGATCACAGTGCTGCTGTAGCTATCTTCTCTACCAGGAATGCCATAAATCCTGGATGTCCATCACTCAGGTCCAAGTTCCCAGTTCCTTTGAATAATCTATTGGCTAATCTACCAATTACGTTTAGTTTCAATTCTATTGTGTTTTTCATTTCTATGTGTTCTATGTGCTTCTTTTTCAAATCTGTTTATTTCCTTTCTTTTTTTTTTTTTTTTTTGAGACGGAGTCTCGCTCTGCTGCCCAGGCTGGAGTGCAGTGGCCGGATCTCAGCTTACTGCAAGCTCTGCCTCCCGGGTTCACGCCATTCTCCTGCCTCAGCCTCCCGAGTAGCTGGGACCACAGGCGCCCGCCACCTCACTCGGCTAGTTTTTTGTATTTTTTTAGTAGAGATGAGGTTTCACCGTGTTAGCCATGATGGTCTCGATCTCCTGACCTCGTGATCCGCCCGTCTCGGCCTCCCAAAGTGCTGGGATTACTTGAGCCACCGCGTCCGGCCCCTGTTTATTTCCTTTCAAACTTCTCTTTTTAAAAATAAATAAAACATTTTCAATTGTCCCCCTTTTCCTTTCTTTCCCCAGGTCCCTGACATTTATTATGACAGTTTTTTAAACCAGTCTCCCTATTTATATGTTCAAGGAATGACTAATGGAAAATAAGATAGGTAAGATAGGTTGTGGTTAGATGTTTTAGGAAGTTTTAGAAATATAATAAGTTTATTTTGCTTTGTCTATGTCTAAAGTCTAAAAACTCTTTCAATAAATATAGAATAAAAATTCTGAGTGAATAGAAAGCATTGAGTTACTGTTTAATTGGCAGTCTTTGTCTTTTCTTAGTGTTACATAAAGTACCAATGTGTCTTATAATCTGGATGTCTTAGATTATCTGAAATTTATTACTTGCATTCTTATATACACCTCAGTGAATTTTCCATGCAGTTGCCCTTGCCTGGAATCCTGATTCCCTTTCTATACATACTAAAACCTTTCTTATCTTTCAAGCTCTAGAAGTACTATCACCTTCTTCATGACACCTCTCCTAATATCAACAGCTAAAAATAATATTCTGTTTTTATTTTCCATATCATTTAATCCCATTCATGGTACTTATTTTCATCATTTTATTATAGTTGTTTGCGTACATGGCTTATCTTTTTTTAGTCTGTAATTTTTACTCGTATTTATATCTATCACAATGTTTTGAATTTAGTAATTAAACACATTTTTAGATATTAATAGACACATGACAGATACTGTCTCTTTTCTTCTCTTCCATTTCCAAACTAGCCTGTCCTTTTCCAGCCCTGAGATTGAACTGGATCAAAATATCTATTCTCATCTATTTATTTCTTTGGGTTAAAATTTGCCACCCCTACCTGACTTCTCTCTCTAAGTTCTCTTACCAAGGAAGTTCAGTGTAAGTGAGTTTCTAAGATCTTTCTCATAACGACTGGAGGTTCTAATAAACATGGAGATCAGTGGAGGAGGAGATGCCAAAGTGGAAAAGAAAACCAAGAAAGAAATGGAAGCTTTGGTGATGATGAGAGGCAGACATGTTGAAAGCCAGCTTTGTCCAGGGCTTTACAGAACTGTTGGTTTAGCCTAAAATCTAATTTTTTTTTTTTTTTTTTGAGACGGAGTCTCGCTCTGTCGCCCCGGCTGGAGTGCAGTGGCCGGATCTCAGCTCACTGCAAGCTCCGCCTCCGGGTTTACGCCATTCTCCTGCCTCAGCCTCCCGAGTAGCTGGGACTACAGGCGCCCGCCACCTCGCCCGGCTAGCTTTTGTATTTTTTAGTAGAGACGGGGTTTCACCATGTTAGCCAGGATGGTCTCGATCTTCTGACCTCGTGATCCGCCCGTCTCGGCCTCCCAAAGTGCTGGGATTACAGGCTTGAGCCACCGTGCCCGGCCCTAATTTTTTTTTTAAGTGGAGACAAGGTTTTACCATTTTGACCAGGCTTGTCTCGAACTCCTAACCTCAAGTAATCTGCCCACGTCGGCCTCCCAAAGTACTGGGATTACAGGTGTGAGCCACCGCACCGAGCCCTGAGAATTTGATTTTATTCTTAGAGCACACATACTTCTCAGAAATTTCTCAGTTGTCTTTGGATTGTAACCCTTTGATTTTAAAATTTATTGTAAATACTGTAAAAGATTAAAGTCAATTTTAGAAGGGAAAGTAACGACCCTTAATTCCCCTGCCTAAATATGACAGTTTTCATCTCTTCAAGTTCCATTCCAGGATTAGTATACCAGAATTTTATATGATTACAGATTATATTATGATTACTATATATCATAATATAAAATATAATGTCTATATATCCTCCTGTCATTATATATTTTTATATTATTACTCTTAATAGTTACATCATAATCCATGGAATGTTGATTTACATAACATACTTTAAAAATATCTGTCAGTATTTGTGCATTTAAGTTTTTACAGTGTTTATTGTTATAGGTAATAAAATATTCATATAATGCAGAGATAAAGTAAAAATTGATGCATGTAGCATTACTTCATTTGAATCTGTTCCTTAAGATAAATTCTCAGAGGGTAATTACTAGGTTAAAGGCTCTTGATAGGTATATCCAAATTGCTTTCTGCAGTGGACATATCTCCCAAGCAGCCTGTATTAGTCCATTCTCACCCTGTTAATAAAGATATACCCAAGACTGGGTAATTTATAAAGGAAAGAAGTTTAATGGACTCACAGTTCCACATGGCTGGGGAGGCCTCACAATGATGGCAGAAGGCAAATAAGGAGCAAAGTCACATCTTACATGGTGGCAGGCAAGAGAAAATGAGAGCCAAGTGAAAGGGGGAAACCCCTTATAAAACTATCAGATCTCGTAAGACTTACTCACTACCACGAGAATAGTATGGGAGAAACTGCCCTCCCATGATTTAATTATCTTCTCCCACCGTGTCCCTCCTACAACATGTGGGAATTATGAGAGCTACAATTCAAGATGAGATTTAGATGGGGACACAGCCAAACCATATCACAGCCATTTATTTGATGGGTGGAATTGATTCCACCACTGCCATCTCCAATCATGAGCCCTCCTTAGTCTTAGCAAATCTGGGCAATCTATTCCTTTGCCATAGTATTTGGTTGCGGTGACCCAGGCTTAAGCTGTTCAGCATATAGTATTCCCCTGGTCAAAGAAATTTGTTCGGTGGTGGCCTAGTCAGTGTGGAGCCCAGAGCTTCTTTCCTGGTTTTAGAAGGCAGCATAATCTTTTCCCCAGGATGTTCAAGAGGAAGAGAAAAGTTGCTTTAGCAGCCCTTTTGCAACAATGAGGGTGGCAATGTGAGGGTGAAGGGAACACAAAGAGGCAGGCAGAGCTGAAGGAGTTACAAGGAAACAGAGCTAGAACCAGGATTAAATTGTGCCTTGAATCCTCCTTACTCAAATCCCTTAGTTACATGATTCAATAAATCCCCTTTGTTTGAGTCAATTTAAATTGGGCATCCTGTTACTTCTAAGCAGAAGCATACTGACATATTTTTTAAAGAGTTCTATGAATTTATATTGCTATTAGTTGAATTGAAACTTCTTCATTAAGTATTTTAAATTGCTAATTCAATAAATACCTTATTATTGCCTTAATCTTGTTTTAGTTGAATACTTGCCCATATGTTTGCTTCCTATTTTTATTTTCTCATATGAATTGACTGTTCATGTCCTTTATCCATTTATATGCTCAGTTATTTGTTCATTTATTCATTGAACAAATTTTTCTTGAATGTCTACTATAAGCCTAGTCTTGATGACATTTTAAAAATAAATTCAAATAAACTCTTTATACAGACTAGCCATTAAACTTTGCCTATCATAGTTGATGCATTTTTTTCGTAGGGCAGAGTTTCCCACTTATTTCAGCCTTTTTGTTCATTCATTAACTTAGCAAATATCTATTGAGCTCATGCCAGGTTTAGTTTCAGGTCCCAGGCATATAGTAATTTAAAAAAATGTCCTGCCTTTATTGTGCTTAAATTCTAGTAAGGTCAACATATAAAAAATAAATAAACAAGTAAATTTATGGTAGGTTAGTTGATGATAGATACTATAGTTCAAGAAAAATAGTTATCAAAATGAGGTCAGGGAGTACTGGGTGGAGGTGTTGCTATTGCAAATAGGCTGGTAAGGAACATTTGAGCATGTAGCTACCTGGATGAAGAGCATTTGGGGCAGAGGAAAATAGCAAGTGCAAAGGCCCAGAAGAAAGAGCTTGCATGATATGTTGAAGGAACAGCAAGGAGGCCAGCATGGTTGCAGCAGAGTGAGTAGAGAAAGAGACAAGGTCAGAGGAACCAGGAAACCAAATTATACAGATCTTTGTAGGCCATTACAGGATTTTAGATTCTATTATACAGAGGTTTGCTTATGTCAATAGTGTAATTTAGAATAGCTAATCAGCCTAGGTGTGGTGGCTCATGCCTGTGATCCCAGCTACTTGGCGAGGCTAAGGCAGGAAGATTGCTTGAGCCCAGGAGCTAAAGACAAGCCTGGGCAACACAGTAATACCCTGTATCTTAAAAAAAAAAAAAAAAAGGGATAACAGTTAATCACGTCCTTTGAAATTTCTTTTCATGGGCTGGGTGCAATGGATCATACCTGTAATTCCAGCACTTGTGAGGCCAAGGTGGGAGGATTGCTTGAGCCTAGGATTTAGAGACTAACCTGGGCAACATGGTGACACTTAATCTCTACCAAAAAAAAAAAAAAAAAGAAAAGCCACAAAAACTAGCTGGGCATGGTGGCATGCACCTATAGTCCTAGCTACTCAGGAGGCTGAGGTGGGAGGATAGCCTGAGCCTAGCAGGTCGAGGCTGTGGTGAGCTATGATGGTGCCACTGCACTCCAGCGTGGGGGACACAGCATTTAACTAATACATTTTCCTGATATACATCACCTTTTCAAAGACATAATGCATGTGTATTCTCTTTGTTTCCGTCTTTTAATTTTCAATTTTTTTTGAAACAAAGTTTCACTCTTGTTAATCAGGCTAGAGTGTAATGGCACAATCTTGGCTCACTGCAACCTCCACCTCCTGGGTTAAAGGGATTCTTCTACCTCAGCATCCTAAGTAGCTGGGACTATTGGTGTGTGCCACCGTGCCTGGCTAATTTTTGTGTTTTTAGTAGAGCCAGGGTTTCACCATGTTGGCCAGGCTGGTCTCGAACTCCTGACCTCAGGTGGTCAGCCCACCTCTGCCTCCCAAAGTGCTGGGATTACAGGCATGAGCCACCGTACCCAGACGAATTCTCAATTATTTATTTATTTATTTATTTATTTAAGATGGAGTTTCACTCTTGTTGCCTGGGCTGGAGTGCAATGGTGCAATCTCAGCTCACTGCAACTTCTACCTCCTGGGTTCAAGTGATTCTCTTGCCTCAGACTCCCAAGTAGCTGGGATTACCGGCGCCTGCCACCATACCTGGCTAATTTTTTGTGTTTTTAGTAGAGACAGGGTTTCAACACGTTGACCAGGATGGTCTTGGACTCCTGACTTCAGGTGATCTGCCTGCCTCGGCCTCCCGAAGTGCTGGGATTACAGGCGTGAGCCACCGTGCCTGGCCAGAAAGACTATTTTATTTTAATTTCTGTGATAGTGGCAGGGGAAGATGTAGCACCCCAGAGTGTAAAATTGAGGAGGCTGTCATTCTTTCACTCAACAAATATTTGTTGAATGCCTCCTATGTGTGCTAGGTCCTAGGAGCACGACAGTGAACAAAACAGACAAAAATCCTTGCTATCTTGAAACTCATAGTCTAATAATGTTCATAGGATGCAGCAGATTTTACTGAAAAATGCTAGATGATTGCTTGTCCATAATTTAGTGCTTTCTGCTTCTTGTATTTGGATCTGATTCTGAAGTTTTGCCAATGATGGCTGGGAATGACTTGTAATGATACTGGGTAGTATTCAGAATGTAATGTGAACATGAAAGTGTCATTGAAATATGTAGCCCCTGTACCTGTATTGCAGCTGTACCCATGAATCTATTTTGAGAGGAATGGGTATCTTGTTTGGCCTTAAAAGAATTTGTGGGCCGGGCGCGGTGGCTCAAGCCTGTAATCCCAGCACTTTGGGAGGCCGAGACGGGCGGATCACGAGGTCAGGAGATCGAGACCATCCTGGCTAATACGGTGAACCCCGTCTCTACTAAAAAATACAAAAAACGAGCCGGGCGACGAGGCGGGCGCCTGTAGTCCCAGCTACTCGGGAGGCTGAGACAGGAGAATGGCGTGAACCCGGGAGGCGGAGCTTGCAGTGAGCTGAGATCCGGCCACTGCACTCCAGCCGGGCGACAGAGCAAGACTCCGTCTCAAAAAAAAAAAAAAAAAAAAAAAAAAAAAAAGAATTTGTGATCTCATGCTCATTGACCTAGGCAATATTGTGAAGGTTGTATTAAGTTTATGGAACTTGTTTAACCTGAACTGCTTGATATATTGTCCCTACTGTTTTTGATATTTGATTTAGTTCTTTAGTCTGAAAGTCTTGATTGGCTATTTTTAACTGCTTAGGGACTTGGGGGTAGTTGAAAACAAAGGACAAAATCTGAAGGCAAATATTAGAAGTCTTTATGGAAGAGATTTGAAGAACAGATGGCATCCTTATGTAGTGATAGCTGGTATGAGGACATAGGAAGGTTGGGAGAAGACAGCAAAGAAGTATAAAGTAAGATAAATGAAGATTTCCTAAACCTCCAGATCACTGATGAAGTCAGACCCAGTCTAGAAATTAATTAGGGCATACTCAGTGGTCTGAAAGAATTCCTTTTGGCATGAGTCTAGTCTGAACAGTTTGAATTTCTCAAAAACAACAGTTGTGGTAGAACAGCTGTTATTTTACATCTGAAAATCTCTGCAGCACACATCCTGTGCCCTGGATTTGGCTATTTTTTATTAATAAGGCTGGAGCTCCTGGAAAAGAAAGCAATCTTGGATCTTGGGATGGGAAAAACACTGAGACGACACTCTGGTGCTTTAACAGCAGCTTGCAAAAGGGCATTTTGCAGGGAGGGGAAGTTTGAAGAGGCTATAAGAAGAGTCAAAGAAGAAGGAAAGGAGGGAGGGAATCAGCAGTGAAACGGCCTGTGACAAAAGGACAAGCAATCAAATCAGTGCAGGAAAGAATGACAGAAGCAACCATAGGGTTTCTGGTAGGAGAGGCTGGGTTTGACGAGTAATTATTGTTAACAGTGTATCCGCCATCTTATACATATTTTCTTACTTAATCTTCACAGCAACTCTATGATATAGTTTCTATTATTACCTCATTTTACAAATAAGAAAGCCAAGGTATAGTGAACCTGAAGTAATTTATCCAGTTACCCAGTTAGTTAAGTGGCAGAGCCCATACTCAAGTCCTTGCTCTCAACCGTTACATTACATAGTCTTTTACAAGCCATGTAAAAGAGCTAAAGCAGGATTTGACATCATCCCAAGGCTAAAATTTTTCTTTTGTTGTAGTTCGTATTATTCTGCATGTAGTATATGGGGATTTATTTTGTAATATGAAGTGCTTTAAACCGTTGGGGCTCCTCCATGAGTGAGGCTAATTTTGCTCTTTTTTTCAGGTTATCCAGTGGAGAATGGTTGAATCTATATCTTCCTGAGCCGATTCCAGGATTAAATCCATGGTCACTCAGCTAGCCCATGCTTTTAATGCTGTGTGTTTTATTTGTGAACCCCCTCCAATCTCGCAGAAGCCCAGCTTGTGTGGGGGGAATGACTGTCTTGGGGTGATTTAGTCAGTTTCAGTGACCTCCATCAGCCAAAAAAACAGACAGGCTTATAAAGCAAATAAAAAGGGTAGGAATATTAAAAGTGATTAGAAAAGGGAGAAAATTCATCCTGAGAAGAGAAAGCCTTGAGAAAAGATGGAGAAAGCAGAATCAAAACTTACCAAGGCCTTTGGATTACATTCTTGTCTCTTAAGGAAAAGGGAGTTGAGATATGAGTGACGGGGCCTAACTGAGCCAAGTACAAGGATCTTGCTATATTCTGATGAGCTCTGGCAGGATGTTATCAGGGGAGAAACTAGAGCCTTTCAACTCTCTATGTTTTGAGCAGAGTTTAGAGGAGATAGCATCCCTACTGTACTTTGAAATGTCCCTTTTAAGAATGTCAAATAAATATACAATATTAATAATAATAGACTGGATAAGGAAAATGTGGCACATATACACCATGGAATACTATGTAGCCATAAAAAAGGATGACTTCATATCCTTTGCAGGGACATGAATGAAGCTGGAAACCATCATTCTCAGCAAACTATCACAAGAACAGAAACCAAACACCACATGTTCTCACGCATAAGTGGGAGTTAAACAATGAGAACACATGGACATAGGGAGGGGAACATCACACACTGGGGTCTGTTGGGGGGTGGGGGGCTAGGGGAGGGATAGCATTAGAAGAAATACCCAAGTAGATGACAGGTTGGTGGGTGCAGCAAACCACCACGGCACATGTATACCTATGTAACAAAACTGCACGTTCTGCACATGTACCCCAGAACTTAAAGTATAATAAAAAATTACCTAAGGATTTTCTTTTCATAAGTAACCTAGATTTTCTGCCTCTCTGGAGTTATTTTTACCCTGGGATATGGTGCTGAAAAAAATGATAAATTGACTTAAGGAAAATTGATATCTTTAATATTTAGCATTCCATCTATGAACATGGCATGAATTTTATTTGTTGAATGTGTCTTTTATATCTCCTGAAAGGAAAACTTCTACCTTTGGTAAGTAAATTAATCTAGAACCCTTAACTCCTGTCCCCTAGAATTTTCTCCCCTGGGGTCTCTTGGAGTCGCTAGTGGTTAAGAACACAGAGTTCGGAGTTGGACAGAGCTGCATTTCTATTCAACTTCTGCCATTTTCCTTGCTGTGTAATGTTGGATAAACCAGTACACCCCTTTTAGCTTCAAGTTTCTCACTTGTAAGTGGAGGTGAGAAATAAAAGTGCCTACCTCACCAGGTTGTTGAGAGGGTTGAATGAGATAATGTGTGTAAAGCAATGCTGTACCTGGCTCAGGCACTCAATTATTAATAATTACTGACAACCTCACTTATGCCTACCAGTGAAGAAAGAGGTCCCACCCTCCCTTCAGCACTTTGGCCTAAATGTAGACACAGTAACCTTTCCTGAGTACCTTTTAGTATAGTTGAGGTAAGACTGGAACATTGACAATATTGTTCTAGAGACTAGGGAATAACAGTAAATAAACACAGAGAAAAATATGAAACCAGAAAACTGCTTTATAATGTAAGTCTTGCTTTTTGGAACCCCATCTTATCTAGGTCTCTACCTATTTCCACCAGGTGGATATCATCTTAGCAACCCACCACCACCCAGGAGCCTAAGGTGAGAATTTATGAATCCCCCGATGTCTGAATCCAAGACAGCTAGACTTAGAGAAACACAAGCAATTCATTTCTTGCCAACTAAGATCCTGTCTTTTTTGTTCAAAATGATTGATAATCTGGAATAATTACTGTTTTCCAGGGAGACTCCATCCATGCTTCACCCACATAAGTGTGGCCTTTCTCTACAGTTATAATTTGACAAAGATTCCAGAAAATCACACACTATATCAATAGTTATACAAAACACACATATATGGGTGAGAGTGAAGGCTTTTTGTTACATCTTCCAATAGTTTTATAGTTTTCTTTACATGGATACCATACCTCTATTGACACATTCATTCTTAAAATTTTTTTGTATTTTCCATGTAATTTATTTAATACTTACATCTTATTTCTTTTTCATATCTATTGAATTGACCAGAAGTTCAAATGCTATTAAAAATGATAGAAGATGTCTATTTTGCTTCCTTTTTAAAGAAAGAAATGTTTTTCTTTCTTTCTTTTTTTTTTTTTTTTTTTGTTGAGATGGAGTCTCACTCTGTCACCTAGGCTGGAGTGCAGTGGCGCAATCTCGGCTCACTGCAGCCTCCACTTCCCGGTTCAAGCGACTCTCCTGCCTCAGCCTCCTGAGTAGCTGGGGTTACAGGCACACACCACCACGCCTGGCTAATTTTTGTATTTTTAGTAGAGACGGGGTTTCACTATGTTGGTCAGGCTGGTCTTGAACTCCTGACCTCGTGATCTGCCCACCTCGGCCTCCCAAAGTGCTGGGATTAGAGGCATGAGCCACCGCGCCTAGCCTTTCTTCTTTCCTTTTCTTTTCTTTTCTCTTCTTTCTTCTTTCTTTCTTTTTTTGATACAGGGTCTCACTCTGTTGCCCAGGCTGGAGTGCAATGGTGGGAACATGGCTCACTGCAGCCTTGATCTGGGCTCAGGCGATCCAACCACCTCAGCCTCCTGGGCACACTGAGTGCCCTCTCACTGACCCAGCTATTCCCTGGGACACACTCCCAGAATCCACCAACTAAAGTGATAACACCTAGCACAGCAGGAGACCATCAGGACCTGGGACTTCAGGCATGCACCACAATGCCCAGCTATTTTTTTTTTTTTTTTTGAGAGATGAGGTTTCACCATGTTGCCCATGCTTGTCTTGAACTCCTGAGTTCAGGTGATCCTCCTACCTTGGCCTCCCAAAATGCTAGGATTACATGTGTGAGCCACCAAGGCTGGTCATTAATATTTCTTTAGTTACATATATTTTGCCTTGTGTTTTAAATCAATGTTCTTAATCATGTTATCCTTATTATTTTCATGGATATCCTTATCATGCTTATCCTTCCATCCCTAATTTTACAGAGTGTGTATTCAATGTTATGATTTGCTCTTTTGGATATCTCTTGGAAATGATTCTTGATACATCGGGCAAACATTTATTAAGCTTCTGCAGTGTGTCAGATACTGCGTGAGAGTGCTGGAGAGATGAGGATGAATAGTGTTACAGGCTAGTCAAAAGAAGGACAAGATGGCAACCATGACAATACAGCATGACAAATGCTAAAACAGACAGAATGCTGTTTAACCAAGAGCTTCCTAACTGATGCCGCTGACAGATTGAGTCGGGGTTGCAGGCAGTGCTGATATTCAGCAGGTACACACCAGAACAGCTACACCCTTAAAATACTGAAATACTTCCATAGTAAATCACTATTGCCCTGAGCGTGCCCTCTCACTGACCCAGCTATTCCCTGGGACACACTCCCAGAATCCACCAGCTAAAGTGATAACACCTGGCACTGCAGGAGACCATCAGGACCCTGATATAATGCTGCTGCCCAGCGTCTTTGGTCCATTCCTGTGCTTTGCCACTTGGTAAACACTGTGAATAGCATACCTGGTTATAGATCTGCCAATATATCCATCCCCTCAACTATTACGGTGGCCAGTGGGCTTGGGACAGCCAGAAACCCTTCTCTCCACCTCCAGCTAAGAACAGCCTCATTTTCATACCTCAGTGGCCCTTACAAATATTTTTATTTTCTTTCTTTTTTTTTTCCTCTTGAGGCAGGATCTTGATCTGTCTCCCAGGCTGGAGTGCAATGGCAGAGTCATGGCTCACTGCAGCCTCGACCGCCTGGGCTTAAGTGATCCTCCCACCTTAGTGCCCCTGAGTAGCTAGGACAATGGGCACAAGCCGCTACTCTCGGCTAATTTGTATATTTTTTGCAGAGACAGGGTTTCACCATGTCGCCCAGGCTGGTATCAAACACCTGGACTCAAGCCATCTGCCCGTCTCGGCATTCCTAATTGCCGGGGATTGCAGGCGTGTGCCACCGCACCCAGTCTCATTTTCTATGTATGCCACAAAAATGTTGAGAAGGACTGATTTAACCTATGGTTAGCATTATACTAGTAGACTGCTTTAGGCTGAACCATTGCTGCTTTCCGAGGATTATTCTTTTGATTGTGAGTTTGGCTCTGTTCAAGCTTTGCTAAACTATGTTTGCTTGTATTTAGGCTAAATTTTTTGGACCTGTCAACTATAATATAGTCTACATTTGGTCTCCGGTTTTCATGTTTTATGTTTATCAGGTTTGGGGATCAGGACCATATTTGTTTCGTGGGATGAAAGGCACATGCTTAATTTTTTCTATGTTTTCTCCTTTGAAGGTTTAAAATTACTTATCATTAGGTTTAGGAACTTTGTGTGACAGTTTCTGAATTTATTCTTCAGTTATTAATTTATCAGCTTTTCTACTTGTGGTATGAATTTTAGTATTTTACATTTTTGTAGACAAAAAGGATCTATTGCACTATATTTAAAAATTTATTAGCATACAATTGTGCATAGCATTTTCTTACAATTAAAAAATATAGTTATACTGGTTGTTATATCCCCTTTCTCATTTCTAATTTTATGTATTTTTCTTACATAGATTTGCCAGAGTTTTATCTACTTTATTAGCCCTTTCAAGCAGCCAGCTCTTGAATTTATTTAAATTCTATTGTTTTTACAACCTCTAATTTATTTATTTTGCTTTTATCTTTATTATTTCCTTCCTCCTATTTTCCTGCGCGACTTTTTGCCATTTTTGGAAAAGGTTAAGTTCAATGTTTAGTTTAGTTTATGGCCTTAAATTTTAATAAGGAGAGGTAAAGACCACGTCGTTGTATGTGTGTCAAAAAGCCTCTTTCTCTGAGCTTGATAGATGCTGGAGGAAAAGGGAATGAGAACTGCCAGGAGTCCAAAGTCAAAAGAGTATGGCAGTGAATGCTCCTCCCAAGTCGCTCATGTCAACCTTTTCCCAAAGCATTTCTCCACAGTGGGGCAGTAGGGAGTAAGAAGTGTTGCAACTAGCTTTCCGCAGAGGCAAAGGTATTCTGCTATGCTCTGAAACCTGTGCGTATGTTACGTTGGGAGTCCTCCACCCAGCCTGTGTGCTGCGGGTGTCGATGCGTGCTTGTAATTCTTGTTCTCTGGTGTTGGCTTTTTCTGAGTCTTGTTTTCCTTTCTGTTCGTCACAGTAGTTAGGTAGCTCAGCTCTCCAGACTGCTTGTATTAACAAGCCAAAATCGCCTGACTCCCTTCAGGGTCGGACAGAAGAAGCCTTTGAGCTTTGAGCTCAGCTGGGACAACATGGCTGCTGCCACTATCACCACAGCTCCTCCTCTTATCGGGCTCAAAGGTTTGGGCATTAGAGGCTTAAGGCATAGATTGGCTGTCTCATGGTCCCAGGAGGAGTTGATGGGAAATGGCCTGTGTGCTTAAATTGTTTTAGAGATGTGGGGGTTGGGGAGGAAGAAAAGGAGGAGGAGGAGAAGGGGGAGGAGGAAGAAGAAGAAGGGTTAAAAAAAATGGGAGTAGCCTACAAAGGAAGGGATTCCCAGGGGAAGAGGAAGCAGGTGCAAGGAAGGCCAATGCTTTTCTTCCCAAAGCTCAGGCATCCTGCCTCTGAGTCTCCCCCTTCAAAAACATATTTCTCCCACCCTGGCTCTTGTTATGAATCGTAGGGGGCAGCAGTCCCAGTTTTAAGTGTAATTATAATAGGAGGTACCCATGGCCTATAAGGCCCTATAAGATCTGATATCTCCCATAGGCCCCTTCACTTCCTATGCCCCACCTACATTCGTCTTCTTTTTGATCCTTAAGCCTGCCAAACCCTTTCCCACCTTTGTACTTTCTAGTACCTCTGCCTGAAACATGCTTCCTCTGATTTTCTCATGGTTGGTTGTTTCTCATAGTTTAGGTCTCAGCTCAAATGAATTGTCACCTACTTGCAGAAGCCTTCCCTGAGCACCTTAGCCTAACAAAGCACTGCCCCCAACCCCAAGCTACTCTCAATCTCATTCTTTTCGCTTTCTTTTCTTCATAGAAATTCTTGTTTTCTTCTCTCGTTTTTCAGCAACCAGGTCTTGCTCTGTCACCCAGGTTGGAGTGCAGTGCCACCATCATGGCTCACCACAGCCTTTAACTCTGAGACTCAAGCAATCCTCCTACCTCAGCCTCCCAAGTAGCTGAGACCACAGGTGTGAACCACCACACCTGGTTAATTTTTGTACTTTTTGTAGAGACAGGGTTTCACCGTGTTCCCAAGACTGGTCTGGAACTCCTGACTGCAAGCAATCACTCCATCTCGGCCTCCCAAAGTGTTAGTATTATAGGCATGAGCCACTGCACCTGGCCTTGTCTGTCTCTTTCACCTAGTTGTAAGCTTTACTAGGCCAGGGAATCTTAACTGCCTTGTTCACTGCTGTATGCCCAGGTGCTCATAACCAGTGTTAGCACATGGTATACATTGGATAAATCTGTTTTGAAGGGATGAATGAATCAATGTGCCAAGCATTAGGCTAGGTGCTGGTGGCACAAACCCAAAAGGAGTTCATAGAACAGTGGGAGAGAAATATATATAAGTGAATAATTGTTAAATAATGGGAGGCATGTATACTGTACCAATATAGGCTCCACCTCTGTATTCAGACCTCACTGGCTTAAATCCTGGCTCTACCATTTACTAGTCACATGACCGTGGGTGATTGCTCAATCTCTCTGTGGCTCACTTTCCTTATTTATAAAATGAAAATAATAATACCCCATGGAATTGTTAGGAACATTATATGAGATGATATAAAGGGTCAATACAGTGTTTGATAAATGGGAGTTACTGTTACTGAATCCCTAGAGTGGTATATATAGAGTATATTGCGTATTGCGATTCTTTTTTTTTTTTTGCTTCTGCCTATCTTTGGTTCCGGCTTCTCTAATGGAGAGCAGTCCAGATCTAGAGCTGGAAAGTGCTACTCTGAGAGGGAGTGGTGCCTCCTACTTTCTATTCCATCTTACAAAGACAGGCCAGTGTAGAGAAATTAATTCAAGCCTTTAAAAACTGATAAATGAAGAGGCACCTACTGCTAATATTTCAATCAAGTATCAAGATTGACTGATTAAAAGAGGATTCAAAAGCTTCTAGTTGATGGAAGCTGTATTCCTTTACTATTGTCATGTAAGACATCATCTTTTTTTGTTTATTTGACCCCAGTTAGCCCATATTGCTAATACTTTAAGGGAAAAATGTCCTATTTTGTACACTGTTATTATGCATTAATTTGAGAGAAATGTATTTCAATGCACTTGGCATCCTTTTGACTCTCCTTCATAATTATGGGACTAATTAAACATATACTTGTAAGCAATCAGTGTTGGGGCTGAAAAGGGATTATAGGGATTATTCAGGTGGATCCTTCATTTTTTAGAGGAGAAACAGGCCCAGCATCTTGCTTGAAGACATATGGCTTGAAGAAAGCAGTTTTAGAAAGTTTAGTCTGGTAGCACAGCAGAAAACCTCCATTGGCCTGCTACCAATTGAGCCTCCTCTTTTCTGTGCTGGCCCTGCTCCTTCTGTTCCTGTTTCATAATTCAGCAAAGTAATTGAGTGCCTAGTGGTTGCCACATCCTCTGCTAGGTACTGGATATGAGCAGTATATAAATATGGCTGCAGTTGTTGTTCAGCCAGCAGTTGAGGAGAAAGACAGATAAATACATAAGCAATAGGGGACATACAGGATATTGGGGGGATACCTAGAAGCTTACTTAAACAGTTCTAGGTGGGATGGGGATGGGAGAGGGTGATCATCAAAGGCTTCCAGGAGGAAGTCTTGTCATTCCATCTAAACTACAGGGCTGAAGTTTGAATGAGACTTAATCATGTGAGTAGGGGGTGGAGAAAAGGGATGGATTACTGACAGAAGGATTCCCTGTACAAAGGCTGGGCGATGAAAGAGAACATGGTGCGGCCATAAAACGGATGAAGCACTGATCCATGCTACAACATGGATAAACCTTGAAAAATTATGCCAAGTGAAGGAAGTCAGACACAAAAGACCATATATTGTATGATTCCATGTATATGAAAAGTCCAGAATAGGCAAATCCTTGGAGATAGAAAGTAGATTAATGGTTGCCTAAGGCTAAGGGGTGTGAGGCTTCTTTTTGGGGTAATGAAAATGTTCTAAAATTGATTGTGGTGATGAATACACAATTCTGTAAATATACTAAAAGCGATTGAATTTTACAGTTAAATAAGAGAATATGGCATGCTGTAGAAATAAAAAAAAACCATATGATGTGGCTAGAGAAGGAGGGGACAGAGAGAGAGAAGCAAGAGATAAAGTTAAAGAGAGAATACTACTACTAAAAGCTAATCTTGGCAGGGCATGGTGGCTCAGACCTGTAATCCCAGCACTTTGGGAGGCCGGGGTAGGTGGACCACTTGAGGTCAGGAGTTCGAGACCAGCCTGGCCAACATGGTGAAACCCTGACTCTACTGAAAATACAAAAATTAGCCAGGCATAGTGGCGGCTGGCTGCTTGTAATCCCAGCTATGTGAGAGGCTAAGGCAGGAGAATCGTGTGAACCTGGTAGGCGGAGGTTGCAGTGAGCCAAGAGTGAGTCACTGCACTGCAGCCTGGGTGACAGAGTAAGACTCTGTAAAGAAAAAAAAAACAAACAAAAAACAACAACCCCGGAAGGTAGGCATTGTAATTACTTCATTTTATAGATCAGAAAACTCAAGTACAGGGAGGTTAACTTGCTCAAAGATACATAGCTACTAAAAGCATTAAAGCTGAGATTTGAACCCAGCCAGTCTTGCTCAAGTCTAATCATTACACAGAACTGTCAAAGCAAGATCTGATTATGAAGGGCCTTGAAAACCATGTTAAAGAGTTTAATTTTTTTCTTGAAGGCCTTTGAAGTGTTTTAAACAAAAGTGATAAGATCAGATCTGTGTGGAAAAAAATCAATGGCATTCTTTTGCAATGTGACCAATTGAATTGGAGATGAGAGAGGGTGGCAAGATTAGAGGCAGGGAGTTCAGTAAGTTGGTCTGAACTTGGGGGCCTGAAATAAGAATGGCAGTTGCAATGAGGATGGAGAGAAGTGAATGGATTTTAAAAATTTTTAGGAGAATTAATTGGCAGGACTTGATGACTGACTGAATGTGAAGTGGGAGAAAGAAGGAATAGAGGTTGACTCCCAGAATTTTCACTTGGGCAGCTGGGTTGATGGTGGTGATATCTTCTGAGATCAAAGAAGGAGGATGAGTTCAGCTTCAGGCATATTGGTACCCATGGGACATTCAAGTCTAGATGTTGAATAGAAAGTTGGATATAGGGATCTGAAAAAGAGAAAAGGCCATGCTATAAATACAGATTTTGGGGAGTTATCAGTCTATACATGGCATTTAGAAACTGTGGAAGTAGATAACAGTGTTCAGGATGATGTGTCAGGTGAGAAAAGAATGGGGCCTAGGACACAGACCCAGTGAACACCCCAGTGAACACCTTAAGGATTGGCAGATATGAGGAGACAGAGCTAGAGGAACCAGAGAAGTAAGACCAAAAACAGGAGGGTATGGTCTTATAGAAGCCCAATGAGAGAGTTTTTCAAGAATGAGGAAGGGGGCCGGACACGGTGGCTCACACCTGTAATTTCAGAACTTTGGGAGGCTGAGGCGGGTGGATCACCTGAGGTCAGGAGTTAAAAACCAGCCTGGCCAACATGGTAAAACCCCGTCTCTAAAAATACAAACATTAGCCGGGTGTGGTGGTGGGTGCCTGTAATCCTAGCTTCTTGGGAGGCTGAGGCAGGAGAATTGCTTGAACCCGGGAGGTGGAGGTTGCAGTGAGCCGAGATCACACCATTGCACTCCAGCCTGGGCAACAAGAAGAGAACAGTGCATCAGATACATCTGAGAGCTAAGAACTGAAAAAAATGCCCATTGGGTTTTGCAATAAGGAGTCCATTGGTGAGTGCAATTTCAGTGGAGTGTGGGAAGAAAAAGACTGATTATAGTAATTGAGAGGATGATTCATAAAAAGCTTGATTTTTTTCCTTTTCTCATAGATCCCACTACCTGATTTCTCTCCTTGAGTTTCTCTCTGCCTGAGCCCATCTCTCAAGTCTTTTACCCAACCCCAATTTTAGTACCTCCCTCAGGGCACTCAAGCTCTTTGCCCTTAAAGCTCTATTTTGTTTTAAAGATTTTGCTGGCAATGACTAAAAGGAAGTAGGCAAAAGGAAAGTAATTTCTAAAAAAAAAAAAAAAAAAAAAACAAATCTCGGGAAGTGATTTCAAGCTTTTAGAAATCTGATAACGTTCTCATCATGGTTATGTCCTAGACTAGTATTTTCTAAAATATTTACAGCAGGTATTATATAACAGGGTTCTGTAATTAAACTAGTTTCTTTACTATCTGACATCCCAGAGCCTTTAATATGCTAATATATACTGCAAATCTTTGTGTGCACTGAGTGTGGAGTTAATCATGCAGTGTTTCTCAAACTTACTTGACCACAGAACCCTTTTATTGAAAAGCATTTATAGGATTAGCTTTCCACAGAAAACACTGGGAAAGTCTACTCATGTTTTATCACTTCTAATATACTTTTAAAGATGGTTCTAGACATTTTAAGACCTCTCACTATTACTCTTCCACTCCTGTGGTGGAGCTCATGCTCCTTCACCACCTTTTCAAAGTCTATATCCCTTACTCTTACTACTACCCAGGTAAAGCTTGATAGGAGGGTGCATACAGGATTGGAGAGACTGGGGGATGGAATCTAAGCAAGGAAACGCTATAGATGTTCACCAATGCATTCATTTATTCATCCATCCATTAATTAAGAGATTTACTGAATGCCTACTACGTGTGACGAAAAGTACTGGAAATATATTAATGAATTTAACAGTCCAAATAAAAAAACCCAAACCAAAAAAAAAAATCTGTTCTCATGGAGCTTACATTTATAATATGGGTGACAGACAGTAAACAAGTAGACAAAAATATAGAGACTGATTTTAGCCCTAAAGGGGTGAACTTCTAAGCCAGGTAAAGTAGGGGAATAAGAATAGAGTAGCTAAACCTCAGAAGTGGGTTTAGGAAATAGGAAGATAAATTTAAGTTTTGCAAAGCTGAATGAGAAACCCCATTCAGAGCTTGGCATCACCAGACCTTTTTTGCTTATCTTTATTTTTTTATTTTTTTTTTTTTTTGAGCTCTTGATCTGTCGCCTAGGCTGGAGTGCAATGGCGTGATCTCAGCTCACTGCAACCTTCACCTCCTGGGTTCAAGCGATTCTCCTGCCTCAGCCTCCCAAGTAGCTGGGATTGCAGGCACCCACCACCACACCCAGCTAATTTTTGTATTGTTAGTAGAAACGGGATTTCACCATGTTGACCAGGCTGGTCTCAAACTCCTGACCTCAGGTGATCTGCCCACCTCAGCCTCCCAAAGTGCTGGGATTACAGACATGAGCCACTGCACCCGGCCTGCTTATTTTTTGTTTTGTTTTGTTTTGTTTTACTCAGAGAAGCTTTCAGCAGCTGTTTCTCTGCCTATGTATAAGACCAGTTGAATATCTTCACATCTGTTGCCTGGGCAAGGGTATCAGGGAGTGCACAGAACACTCTGAAAGGCATCAGAGAGGTAGTTTTAGACTCCTTAAATGACACAAGTTGAATAATAATAACTGGTCAAATGTTTTGTAGTTTTCAAAATGCTTTCTCACCCAGGGCATGATTTCTTGCCCCCATTATATAGAACAGAAAATTGAGGTCTAGAGGCTGACTTGCCTAAGATTGCATAGCCCTTCAACGGTGGAGCTGAGATTGAATTCAGGTCTTTAGCTGGCACAACATCCACACATCAGTCACATTATCGCTTGATTTTCAATTCTCATGCTCATGGGCATGATGATTCTTGCATGTGTGTGCTGGGGGGAGGGGAGAGCACAGAGTAGGAGGTTGGAGTAATGATTAACTCTCCTTAGGGAAAAAGTGGTCCCTGTTAATGTTTTTGGATTGAATGAAAGTTTTCAGGGCAAGGGCCAAGTAGCGATTAGATCTTTTTCCCTCCAAGTAATCCCCATTCAAGGCTGCATAAATTGGAATCCTGAGGGGAGGAACTGTGAAGCAACAAGCCCGTTAGTCTCTCTCCAAACTAGTCAGCCCCATTCGAATTAGAGAATTTGGATGGTTTTTGTGTGAAGGTTTGGGTTTTCAGCTTAAAGGCAGATGTAGTGAAGTTGAGGAAGGCTCAAAGGAGATAATAAAAGGGTAGAATAATATAACTTGGATTCAACAAAGCTAGAAGGAGGGCAGGCGCAGTGGCTCACACCTGTAATCCCAGCACTTTGGGAAGCTGAGGCGAGGTAGGTGGATCACCTGAGGTCACAAGTTCAAGACCAGCCTGGCCAACATGGTAAAACCCCGTCTCTACCAAAAATACAAAAATTAGCCAGGTATGGTGGCAGGCACCTATAATCCCAGCTACTCAGGAAGCTGAGGCAGGAGAATTGCTTGAACCCAGGAGGCAGAGGTTGCAATGAGCCGAGATTGCACCACTGCACTCCAACCTGGGTGACAGAGAGTTAGACTCTCTACTTTCAGGGATCATTTCTATAGTTTATTACTAGAGAAGTTTCTCTGAACGTGTAGAGCACCGAAGAGCATTAAAAGCATTTAAAAAGGAAAAAAAAAAAAAAGAAAGAAAGAAAGAAAGAAAGAAAAGAAAGAAAAAAACAGTTTGAAGTGGTTGGAATTGTTCAGTTTTGGACCTGCCTACCTCTCATATGATCTCTCATCACTTCCTGCTTTGCACTTTGTTCCAGCAATACCAAAATGCTTGTAACATTTTACATTCCTTCCAATCTTTCTATAGTATTTCTTACCATCATGCCTGTATATCATGGTATCACTCTACTCATAGCACCTCTTTCCCCACATATCCATCCTTTACTGAGAGTCGGAACTTCCTGGGCTCTTACTTGCTATCCAGTACCATGCTAAATATCTTAAATCCAGTAGCTCATTTAATGCTCATAACAACCTTCTAAGGTGGATGCCATTACCCTCATTTTACATATGAGTGAACTGAGGCTTAGAGAAGTATGGTAACTTGCTTAAGGCTGCACAGCTAATAAGGGGAACCAGGATTTAAATTCTGATGTTTCTGATTTCAGATTCTAACCTCTAATGTTAGTTTGGGTCCTCTGAGAAGCAGAAAGCAAAAAGGAATTAAATGTTCAAGGATTTCAGTAAGGGAAATATCAGTATGAGAGCAAATGGTTGGGGGAGCCAGAGAAGGCGGAGACAGCCATCAGACTGATGTAAGTCTGACCCCTGGTGAAGAAGGAAGAAAGAAATGGTGGGTGGGGGCATCCTAGCCTGTCATGCAGTCAAAGAAAGGTTTGGTAAGGTTAAGTCCTTGAGCTAAACTCTGCATCTCCCCACAATAGTACTGCCTTAGTGTCCCTGCTATGCTCAGTCCCTTGGCTAGAAATAGCCCATGGAAAGTGTGGCATTGTACAAAAACAGTGATGAATTTCAGAGCACAGCAGTTGGGGCTCTTGATCAATGATGATCCTGTAATTTAGTGGTTCTCAACCAGCTGATTTTGTCCCCCCAGGGGACAGTTGGCAACAGCCAGAGACACTTTTGCTTGTCCCAAGTAGGGGGAGGATGGCTCCTGGCATCCAATGAGTAGAGGCCAGGGATACTGCTCAGTATCCTACAATGCACAGGCCAGCTCCCCACATCAAAGAATAATCAAGAATAATCTGGTCAAAAGTGTCAACAGGGACAAGGTTGAGAAACCCTGCCATAGTTGGAGGCTTGCATGGTGTTCTCAGGGTCACTGTAGTTCTCCACCTCTCTGTCATATTGCCCCTACCAGTAAGCTTTCCCTTCCTTTCTCCTTTACACTCATTCCATTAGATGTCCTTCCTCTCTTGTCTTCATAGCACTGTACATACATCCACCATAACACTTGTCAAACTGCATTATTGCATATTGACTTGTCTGTCTCCCTCTATGGATTGTGAGAACCTTAAAGGCAGGAGCTTTGTCTTACTTTTCTTTGTATCCCTTGCACCCAGCCTTGGCACTGGCACCTAGTAAATGCTTATTAAATGAATGAAAGCGAGAGAAGGCTCTGAAGCAGTTTAATACCTGTCTACCCTACTGGCTCCAATGACCCTCTGCTTAATCCCCACAAGTAGAGAAAATTCCCTACTGACATTTTCACTCAAAGTCCATAGTAGCTCACCATGTTCCTTACAAAATGTGTGGTTCTCCTCAAATCTGTGGAGACTTGTCATGTTCTCTTTATCTGTGAATGGTCCCATAATTTATGCTATTATTGATACTAGAGGCCAGGCACAGTGGCTCATGTCTATAATCCCAGCACTTTGGGAGGTGAGGTGGGAGGGTCACTCAAGCTCAGGCATTCAAGACCAGCCTGGCCAACATAGTGAGACCCCAAGTTTTTTCAAAAAAATGTAAAATAAATTAGCTGGGCTAGTAGTGCACACTTGTGGTCCTAGCTACTCAGGAGGTTGAGGTGGGAGGATTGCTTGAGCCCAGGAGTTCAAGGCTGCAGGGAGCCATGATTACACTTCTGCACTCCAGCCTGGGTGACAGAGAGACACCCTGTCTCAAAAAAAAAAAAAAAAAAAAGAGAGAGAGAAAAGAAAAAGAGGCTGGGCATGGGGGCTCACGCCTGTAATCCCAGCACTTTGGAAGGCCAAGGCGGGTGGATCACCTGAGGTCAGGAGTTGAAACCAGCCTGGCCAACATGGTGAAACCCTGTCTCTACTAAAAATACAAAAAAAAAATAATAATAAAAGCTGGGCATGGTGGTGCATGCTTGTAGTTCCAGCTGCTTGGGAGGCTGAGGCAGGAGAATTGCTTGAACCCGGGAGGTGGAGGTTGCAGTGAGCCGGGATCACGCCACTGCACTCCAGCCTGGGCAACAAAAGTGAAACTCAGAAAGAAAGAAAGAAAGAAACAAAGAAAGAGAGAAAGAGAGAAAGAGAGAAAGAGAGAGAGAGAGAGAGAGAGAGAAAGAGAGAGAAAGAGAGAAAGAGAGAGAGAGAAAGAGAGAGAGAAAGAGAGAAAGAGAGAGAGAAAGAGAGAGAGAGAGAGAGGGAGGGAGGGAGGGAGGGAGGAAGGAAGAAAGGAAAAGAAATGAAATTACAAATCTGAGAGTCACACTTTTTCCTTATTCCCTAACATCCTTAAATCACTAACTCCTAAGCATTTGGCTTTTCCTAATATCTCTTAAACCTTCTTCCTTTGCTCCATTCCCACTGCTATTGCCTTAATACTGCCTCTCATCTTCTTTTATAGATGATTTCAAGAGTCTCCTAACTCAGCACCCTGTTTTTAGTCTTGCCACACAACCCCTTCAAACTTATACTCTACACTGCTGCTAGAGTGATATTCCTAACACACATCTGAGTATATTATCCTCTTGTTTGAAATCCTTCAGGGGGTCCTTGTGATCTTTAGGATAAAGTCCAAAATTCTTATCACAGCACACATGACTCCCATGACCTGGACCCTGACTGGCTTTCCAACCTTGTTTTTCATCACTTTCTCACACATACCTTTGGCTCTATTTCTCAACTGGGGGCAATTTTGTCTCCTAGAGAACATCTCGCAATGCTGGTGATATTTTTGGTTGTCACAACTCAGAGAAGTAAGGTGCTACTGACATTTAGTGGGTAGAATTCAGGGATACTGCTGGTAAACATGCTACAATACACAGCCTCCCACAACAAAGAATTATCCAGCCCCAAATATCAGCAATAAACTGTATTAACTACTTTGGAAGCATCATGCTGGTTTTACTTGTGTGCATCCAAAATGTGCTTGGAATGCCTTTCTCCCCCTTTTTCATGAGGCTCATACCCACTTGCCCTTCAAAACACCATTAAATTCTCACCTCTTTTCGGAAGCATTCCCTGACCTCCCAGTGTAAATTAGATGTCCCTCCTTTGTCTCTCATGGTCCTCAGTGCCTGCCCTCTCATAACAATTATTAGATAGCATTGTAATTATTTTATTGTCTGTTCCCTGGAGAGACTGAATTCCTTGACAGCAGATATCAGTTTATTCACCATTGTATCCCCCGTATGTGGCACATGGTACGTGTTTCAATAAATGTTTTTTAAATGAATGGCCACAGAACCCATACAAATGACTGTTTAGATCCCAAAGAGTAGAATTTGTTGCTTGTCATCACCGTCACTACTGGTCTTCCTTTAAGATGGTGCCTCAATAGCAAAGACTTGGAACCAACCCAAATGTCCATCAGTGATAGACTGGATTAAGAAAATGTAGCACATATACACCATGGAATACTATGCAGCCATACAAACAGATGAGTTCATGTCCTTTGCAGGGACATGGATGAAGCTGGAAACCATCATTCTCAGCAAACTATCACAGGACAGAAAACCAAACACCGCATGTTCTCACTCATAAGTGGGAATTGAACAATAAGATCACTTGGACACAGGGCAGAGAACATCACACACCCGGGTCTGCTGGGGGCTGGGGGGCTGGGGGAGGGATAGCATTAGGAGAAATACCTAATGTAAATGATGAGTTGATGGGTGCAGCAAACCAACATGGCACATGTATACCTGTGTATCAAACCTGCACATTGTGCACATGTACCCTAGAACTTGAAGTATATTAAAAAAGAAAAAAAAGATGGTGCCTAAAATATTTACTGTGTTGCCGGGTGCGGTGGCTCATGCCACCAGCACTTTGGGAGGCTGAGACAGGCAGACCGCTTAAGGTCAGGAGCTGGGGCAACAGTGGAATAAAAGCTCACTAGTGCAGAAATAGTTAATGTTCACAGAAACAGTTAACATTAACTTTGGCACTGTGTGTCAAGCGAGGCCTAGGCCTGTTATCTCGTTCCCAAGAGTCTCTCAAACTCAACTGTAACACTAAGATATCCAAATGCAAAGAGGTAAATCTCTACATTTTAAAAAGTGTTCTGTTTTATTTTATTTTTATTTTTCGGAGTTTTGCTCTTGTTGCCTAGGCTAGAGTGCAATGGCCTGATCTCGGCTCACTGCAATCTCTGTCCCTCAGTTCAAGAGATTCTCCTGCCTCAGCCTGCTAAGTAGCTGGGATTACAGGCACCCACCACCAAGCCTGGCTAATTTTTGTACTTTTAGTAGAGCTGGGGTTTCACCATATTGACCAGGCTGGTCTCGAACTCCAGTCCTCAGGTGATCCACCTGCCTCAGCTTCCCAAAGTGCTGGGATTACAGGCGTGAGCCACTGCGCCTGGCCAAAAGTGTTCTAAAGATATTTATTCTACCTAACTGAATAGCTTTAGTCTGAACCCATGCTAGGAAAAGACTCATTTCAACTACGACTGGAAAAAATGCTAGGAGAAAGATAAACTTCTAAACTCCAGTATGAGAGACAATGGAAGGACAGTATCCTCTGGAGGTCCAGAGAAATATCCAATTCAAATAACATCAGGAGGCCAGGCACAGTGGCTCACGCCTGTAATCCCAACATTTTGGGAGGTCGAGGCGGGTGGATTATCTGAGGTCAGGAGTTTGAGACCAGCCTGGCCAACACGGTGAAGCCCTGCCTCTACTAAAAATACAAAAATTAGCCAGGCGTGGTGGCACGTGCCTGTAATCCCAGCTACTCAGGAGGCTGAGGCAGGAGAATCGCTTGAACCCGGGAGGCGGAGGTTGCAGTGAGCCAAGATCGTACCACTGCACTCCAACCTGGACAACTGAGTGAGATTCCATATCAAAAAAAAAAGAGAGATAACATCAGGAGTTTTTACGGAGTCTTTGGGCAACAGAGGAAACCTCCCACTTCATTGATCTATTCATTTAACAAGTATTTATTGAGCACCAACTAAACACCAAGCACCTGGGTACTAGAAATGCAGCACCGGAGATGAGAGGAGCAGACAAAAATCTCCAGTCTAATGGAGATTACATACTGTTAGGTACGCATTTGGTGAACAAAGGTAAACTGCTCTGCATATGTGTGGGAGTGCCTACTCTGCTTATGTTCAGCTACCCAAGGAAGATCTGGCAAGTAGAGACGCTGGGTTCCTTCCAGATTCTGTAATTTTTGTGGGGAGTAGTGCTAGATGGATATATCAAATCACTGATGAAACAAACGGCTTTGACCCTTAGGAGCAGTTTGAGTTTTCCCCCAACACCTACCTTGCCTTTCAGGACTTAACGGCTGTAAATGGAATCATTCTAGTTCTCAGGAACCATAATTAAGCTCCTCTGGTTGCATGTTCAAATCTTGAGGGTGCCCCTTGGGCATTTGGAGAGCATTTAGCACACTCAGCAGCCTCTACAACAGAAGCCAAAGTGGCAGCAGGAGGGCGTTCCATAAAAGCAGCTCTCTTCCTAGAGCCCATTATTAGAATGTGTTAACTACATCCTCTTTGCATCTGGTACATGGCAATTCAAGGGTGACAGAGGCAGAATGGAAATGGGACCCATAAAAATGTTCTGCTATCTGTAAAGTTAAGAAGTTGGTCTTTATTCTCACTTCACCCCTGGAAATCAGGTTTTTTCCTGCCTGAGTATTAGACACTTGAGGAAGCCACACTATTCTCAGAGTGAGGCATTATATGCAAAACACTTACTACAGTTTCTGGCAAATCATAAGAATTCACAGATGACAGCCATCATCATCATCATCATTAGCCTTATACTAGCACTTCACCACCTTACAGAGAATAAGGCACTATAGAATAAAACACTTTGGATTGAGATTCAGAAGTTCAGGTCTGTAATCTGGTTTTGTGAATAATTAGTCATGGGATCTATGGGGAGTTCACTTAATTTTAAGACTGGGATGACTCATGTGGCACGATAACAAGCTGAGTCTTTGGCAGTATGAGTTAAGGAGGAGGGGGGAAGTAGAAAGAATCATGAGTGGGGCAGATTGGGGCTAGGAAGTAAATCATCCCATTGCATAGTGTTACTGGATATTCAGAACCACTCTTCAGCCTGCCCTGTGCCACTGCAGGCTGACTTGTATGGATTACATTAATGGGCTCCCTTGCTTTCTGACCCCTGATTATGTTTGGCACCAATGGAGATTGGTAGGTAGGAAGAGAATGCAGTTGGACTGTTTATTTCCCAGGCTCTTTCTTGATGGGCCGAGTACTGGCAGTGGCTGTGTCCCTCTACTGAAGACCACAGCTCTTATAAAGCCACTCTCTTCATACTGTTCCCTCTTCTTGGCCCTTCAGGCCTAGAGGGGTAATGGCTCCCTGCTGTTACTATCTCTAGGGTGTGACTCCATCTCTTGTTCCTATACTCTACCCACACTTTTCTAAATAGGCTCTTTATGAAATGCTCCCCAGATTACTCAGTTTGACTGTGCCATCTGTTTCCTGTCCAGACCTTGATGGATAAACCTTGGTGTTTTTAAACTATATCCCAAACCCCTAGCGCAGAGATTGGAACGTCGTAGGTACCCAGTAAAGGTTAGTTAGATCAATACATTAATGAACTTTGATTAGGATAGTGGAGTGGTCCAAAGGACATAGGTAACTCAGGTATAAGTCTGAGTATCATTAGTTCTAGGAGGACCAGTCTGGTAGATGGAACACCCTAGGGCAATGGGGTAGGATTTTGGGAGAACAGGATTCAGCTTTCAGAAAAAAGCTGGCAAAAACTGAGTAAGGATAGTATTTAAGATCCTAGTCACAGACTAGGGTTCAAGCAGGCCCAATTATGTGTATTTAAGGCCAGAAAAAGCAGCAACCCAGAGTTCAACTTAACCATTGGGGTTTGAGGGGGAAAGAGTATCCTGACTGGTCAACTTAATGTCTGGGATCTATGGTGAAGGGATGAAGGAGTCTAATTCACTAGGCTAGCATAGTTTGAGGACTCTAAAGTATTCATTCATGTACAATATTTATTGAGCTCTTTGTTCTGATTTTGGCACTCATTAAACAATCTTCAGGATCTCACTCAGTTTCCATCATCTTCCTTCTTGGGGAAAGAATGCACAAAGTAGCCAGCAGCTCTGTTTTTCAGTATAAAGCAACGAAGGGCTGTGAGTGTAGGTGTTAAGGACATTGGCGTTAGAATCAGACATACTTTATATAAGAATCCCAACTCGACCAGCTTGGGCAAGTCATAACCTTTCAGAGCCTCTGTTTATTTAAAAAATGAAGGTGATGATACTACTTTACTCACAGTGTTGCCGTGAATGTGAGATAATTCATGTAAAGTACTTAGAATGTCTCTTGGCATATAGTAAATATATAGTAAATCATTTTTAGTTTATTTATTTATTTATTTGAGACAAGGTCTTGCTCTGTTGCCCAGACTGGAGTGCAGTGGCGCCATCACAGCTCACTGCAGCCTCGACCTCCCGGGCTCAAGCGATCTTCCTGCCTCAGCCTTTCAGGTAGCTGAACTACAGGTGTGTGCCACCAGGCCTCGCTAATTTTTGTATTTTGGTAGAGATGGGGTTTCACCATGTTGCTTTGACTGGTCTCAAACTTCTGGGCTCAAGTGATCTGCCTGTCTCTGTCGCCCAAAGTGCTGAGATTACAGGCATGAGCCATGGCGCCCAGCCCCTAGTTTATCATTTATATTAATGTATATCTTTTTGATTTATCATGGGTCAATCCCTTGGAGTCTGATTAGTCCTACAGCAACACATAAAATTAAGTTTCTAAACGTGCATAACTGAGAAGGAGCCCCCACAACCTGTGGCAGCATCTTCATGGTGCTACCACAGTCTTTCCCTGCCATATTTCTGGGCCAATCACTAGCACTGGCCAGTGGAGAACAGTTATCTATGCTCTGGGCTTCCCCCAGCCTTTGTGTCTGTAACAGTGCTTATCACTTTTTACGTGTCTGTTTTCCCTACTGGACAGTGAATTGTGTGGAGGCAGGGCTAGGCATAAGAGTAAGGGCTCAGAAATACTTGATAGTTTTTTAAAATAAAATTTCATTTGCACACATCTTCCTAGGAAGATCCTCAGCTTCTTATGAAGAATAAGCTGGGCACTTCATTCAGGATGTTGGGGCACCTGCTTTTCTCCTCTTATTCCAGTCTCTATTTCTTCCATTCCCAGACACCTGCCCCCGCTCTGAACAAGTGTTGGAAAGCAAATATGGCAGAAATAAATACCATTCAAGCAGTGCCTACACTGCAGGGAGCCCATAAAAGGAGAAGTCCCCTCTAAACTGGAGATCTGTTTATTCTGCAATTAGCAAAAGGTCAGTAGGCCTGGTATAGAATCCAAGTGTTACTCTGCTGTGTTAGCAAGAATTGTGGGGTTGAGAAGTTATTGCTGGGGATTTGGAATTTTTATTATGAATTCCAGGAAACCAGAGGTTTCTGGGTAATACGTGAATCACAGGAAAGTACTCTGCCATCCTTTGACCAAAAGTTAGCTCCTTTTTGGCGATATAACAAGGTCAAGAGGTCATGAGAGCTCTACTGGGTTACCTTAAAATGACCTCTTTTGAGGATGTAACAGATTATTAATCAGGAGCCATATCAAGGAGCTATGGCTAGGGTGGGGCAAGCCTTCAACCTTTGATTTAGGAGCTGGGAATTTACAGTTCTCTTTTGTCTGCAGAGCCCTAAATTTGCTTAACATAACTCTAATAGGAACATTTGTTTAGCTGTTGCTCTTTTTATCATAAGGAATCATGGGATATCATCCATTCCAGAAAGTTTATTGAACACCTACTATGTACCAGGTATTGAGCTAGGGTGCATACACACAAATGAATAAGACCCCGTCCTCAAGGTACTTAAAGTCTAGTGGGGCACACAGACATGAAAACAAAAGATACATCCATTGTCACAGGTGACATGATGGAGTATGTTTGGGGCATAGTGAGACCTAAAGATAGGAGTAGCCCACTGTAGCCAGGTAAAGAGTGAGGAACAGCCGGGCGCGGTGGCTCAAGCCTGTAATCCCAGCACTTTGGGAGGCTGAGACGGGCGGATCACGAGGTCGGGAGATCGAGACCATCCTGGCTAATACGGTGAAACCCTGTCTCTACTTAAAAATACAAAAAACTAGCCGGGCGACGAGGCAGGCGCCTGTAGTCCCAGCTACTCGGGAGGCTGAGGCAGGAGAATGGCGTAAACCCGGGAGGCAGAGCTTGCAGTGAGCTGAGATCCGGCCACTGCACTCCAGCCTGGGTGGCAGAGAAAGACTCCGTCTCAAAAAAAAAAAAAAAAGAGTGAGGAACAGGAAAGGCTTCATAAAGGAGGTGGCCCATTTCAACCGTACAAATAAAAAGAACCATTTCAATAAGAAAAGTGCCTCCCTAAGATTCACTCACACTTGTTTTGGCCACAGCATCTTTGATTCTGCATTTATTTGAGCCCTCTTCTACTGACTTAAATCTATCTACTTGTACTTTGAAATTCGTTTTGAAGTCTTAGTTGTAAGATTGTGCATCTCAAATTCATTGAATTTGCCTTTGAAGCTAAAATGCGGATGCTCTTCTATTCCTCAGTTAATGCATATATTTGGTTGCTTGACAATGGAACATTTCTGTACTACCTGTGTCATCTCAGACCGGAAACTTCTTGGAAGAGGAATCCCTTTGTTTTTATAAACTGCCTGATAAGCTTTGAAAGCTTATTTCAAGAGATGCATGCTGGGAGGTGAGGGATGAGAAAGTATTTGGGCTGCAAAGCCCAGTTCAGAATATCTTCCTCCTAGCACCAAACTGCCTCAGACCCTCGGTTGCATTTCTTACCTGCTGCGAGCCAGGGAAGTTCATATTACCACAGCCTTGACATTCCCTCTCTATTGATGAGAATGAAAACCAGAGCTGCATCTCTGTTTCTAGTTTTATCCCTGGGTCTCTCAAAATGTTTTCTCAACAGTAAGTCACAATTCCTGTGATGAAGAAAGCAAATGCGACTGTCTGTCTATCAATCTATCTATCTATCTATCTATCTATCTATCTATCTATCTATCTATCTGAAGCCAAAGACCTTTTATAGTTTCTGAACCTAGCTTGATATCTTCCTTAGAAACTAACCATTCCACACAAGCTGGAACCCTCGGTGTGATGGACTTCTATAGGCCTTTACAGCTGAAGCGCTCTTTGATTTGAAAAACTAGATTATCATTTAAATATTCTCTTTACACATGTCCCTCAAATAGATCATAGCTATATTTTCTTTAGCATGTGGCTTATAGCTTGATGATCTTGGAAAATATTCAAAAGTAGACATAACAGGTATTGCAACCAAGGGATGTTTCCAAGAGAGTGACTGGCCAGAGCATCTTCTAGGATACTTCCTTTTTAAAAAAAGTTTTGGAAAAAAACTTAATTGACAAATAAAAAAAATGTATGTATTCAAGGTGTACAATGTGAGGATTTGATAAACATTTACATTATGTATTGATTACTGAAGTCAAATTAACACATCCATCACCACCTGTAATTGCCATTCTGTGTGGGGAGGTAGGGTGAGGACCCTTAAAATCTGCCCTTTTACCAAATTTCAAGTAAACAATCCAGTGTATTATTAACTATAGGTACCAGGCTGTACATTAGATCCCCAGAGCTTGTTCATTTTATAACTGAAGGTTTGTACCCTTTGAACAACATCTCCCCATTTCCCCAACCCCCAACCTCTGGCAATCATTGTTCTATTCTCTGCTTCCATGAGTTCAACTGTTTTAGATTCCACATATAAATGCCATCATACAGTATTTGTCTTTCTGCGTCTGGCTTATTTCACTTGACATAATGTTCTCCAGGTTCATCCATATTGTGGCAAATGGCAGGATCTCCTTTTTAAAGGCTGAATATATTTCATTTTGTGTGTGTGTGTGTGTGTGTATACACACACACACACATGTATATGTATACAATCTCATATATATATGAGATTTTCTTTATCCATTCATCCTTCAATGCATGCTTAGGTTGTTTTCGCATTTTCGCTGTTGTGTATAATGCTGCATGAACATGGGTGTGCTGATATCTCTTTGAGATACTGATTTCATTTCTAGGATCCTTCTAAGCCATCCCACTGATGAGTATTTGTGCTTCCTGTACATGTTGAATGTAAGCTAATTTATTTTACATTAGCCTAATAATGACTTTCGTGATAACAAAAGAGAGTCAGTGTAAGGAAAATAAAGCCGTTGAGCACTAAGCAAGAAAGTCAGCGTCCATTCTTGTTGTAACCTAACTTTGTAGTGAGAAACAAGGTAAATAATAAATCGAGAGAAATTGTCACCGATTGATCCTAATAGTAAGATGTCAAGTGATGTGTTTCAGAGAGAGAGAGAGAGAGAGAAAGAAAGAGAGAGAGAGAGAGAGGTAGAGAGAGAAAGAAATCCCCTCTTTGTGTTTACCATTTGCAAACTACTTGAAAATCTGCCTCAGCAAAATCTCATCTATTTGGACTAATGGGGGTGGGGGCAGGCAGACCAATCTGAATTAGTGACAGGTTGGAATTCTGGAATGTTTTAAAACATGCCCTTTTATTAGTTGAAGTCTATGTGTACCATAACTCAAACTAACTGCTCACAGTGGTTCCCAAGAGATACTCAGAGACTTGCTTTCATGAATAGATAAGACCCATTTGTTATTAGCAGTATTCACTGACTCATAAATAACGTGCTAAAGTCCTTAGAAACAGTTTGTTCCTTTAAGATGAAAAGACATTTGTGATGTGATTTAAAGAATCCTGCCCAGCAAACTTTACCCTCATGGAGAATGCAAAGATCTCTCTCTCTAGAATCTCACACACACAGTTGGTGGCACCTGAGGGATTGAGGTATGACTACTGATGGGGTAAGGTAAAGGGGGCTCACCCTGATGTCTCCATTAAGAGATGCATAGAATGTAAAGTTGGGAGAAACATCCTATCCCCACCCCAGCCTCTACTGGTGTACTTCTGGCAGCAGGAATGGAGACCACTACCTTTGGAGGCTGGTCAGTACTAATATTTGGAAATGGTTTTCCTTGACTCTCCATTACTTAATGGGCAGACAGCTCCTCTAAGTCTGTGAGTGTGGACTTGCTACATCAATATGTGTTGTCTCCCCAGCCTCCTCTACTTGGGTATGAAAGGGGGAAGTTGATCTTGGTTACCCACCCATCTCCTTTCTTCTCCTACTGCTTCCTCTCTCATCTTGGACCCCCATAACAAAAACAAAAAATGCGAGGCTAACTGTTAGCTAGAAAACAATCTTGTCCCATTCTGGGTTCTTTGTCTACTCATAAGGAATTGCGGAAGTTCCTAATCCTTAAAGAATTAAAAGAAAGAGCTAAAATTTCAGAACATATGACAAGCAATGGAGTTGATATATTTTTGAGAAATGAATCACCAACAGTATTTAGTCAAATCACACTGTGTGGACAGCCTGCCCTCCGTCCATCCCAAAATGCACTCACCTTTGCTCTGTTGGGTAATGTAAATATTCAGCTGCCTCTCCATATCTAGGCTGAATGTTTGTCTTCTCTTGTCTGTATGGCCTTGACATGCCTGGCCACATCATGAAGGGTCTGTATTACAATGTAAACTCCAGCAAAGGGTTTGCGTTTGTTAATCTTTGTACAATTCTCAAAAAAAGAGAATGTTTAATAAGTGGCTTTAAAAATTTTCTAATTGTGGCAAAATACACATAACATAAAATTTATCATCACAACCATTTCTAAGTGTACAGTTTAGTAATAAGTATATTCACATTATTGTGCAACCAATGTCCAAAACTGTTTCATCTTGCAAAACTGAAACTATACTCATTACACAGTAACTCCCCATTCCTCCCTCTCCGCAGTCCCTGGCAACCCCCATTCTACTTTCTATCTCTATGAATTTGACTACTCTAGATAACTCATACAAGTAGAGTCATATAGAATTGTCTTTCTGTGACTGGCTTATTTCACTTAGCATAATGTTCTCCAGGTTCATCCATGTTGTAGCATGTGTCAGAATTTCCTTCCTTTTCAAGGCTGGCTAATATTTCATTGTATGTATATACCATATTTTGTTTCTCCATTCATCTGTTGATGGACACTTGGGTTGCTTCCACCTCCTGGCTACTGTGGTTAATGCTGCTATGAACATTGACATACAAATATCTATCTGTTTGAGTTTTTGCTTTCAATTCTTTTGGGAATATACCTACGAGTGAAATGGCTGGATTATATGTTAATTCTGTTTTTATTTTTGTTAGAGACGAGGTCTTGCTATGTTGCCCAGACTGGTCTTGAACTCATGGGCTCATAACTCTATTTTTTAATTATTTGAGGATAATGATGTTTTTCAATGAGACTGAGAAGGAGAAACATAAACTATATGCATTATTATATTACAGTGTCTCCCATTTCCCCATGTATCTATTGAGTACCTATCATGTACTTAGTGCTGTTTCTAGCAGGACTTAGGACCCTACGGTTCCTTCTTTTCTGTCACTAGAATCTGACCTCCATGGGAGTAGATTTATTTCTATTTATTTCTTCTTTACTGCTGCATGTCCAGGACCTAGGATAGTGCCCAGCATTCAGTCATTCCTTTGTTCAGCAAATAATTATTGAGTATCTAGTATGTACCACATACAAAATGATTATGAAAGTGATTATGAAAGTCAATTAAGAAACCAATGTTTCTTTTCTGCTTGGCTAATGGGCAGAGTTGATGAAAGGAGGCAACAAGGTCTTTTCTGATCACTTTGTGCCCCATCAGCTAAATGTTAACAACCCCTTTACTTGCAAAGGAGGATGGGGGTAAATTTAGGACTGGAAGAGAGCAACTCAGCTAGAAGAGAAGGTCAGTGGAGGCAGAAGCCTTTTCCAACTGATCCTGGATGGACAACTGCTTATTCACCAATACTGAAGCCATTTTTTAATTTGGAGGAGAGCAGAAAGGAGCGCCTGATTATCCACATCACTGTTTATTTTAACAGGCCACAATCAACTCCTGCCTGAATTTTTTTTTTTTTTTTTTGCTTTTTCACTTTTGCCTCAAATTTGGGTGCAGAGGTGGGGAACCACTATTGTCTAAGCAGCAACTTCAAATTAGAAGACTGAACAAACTCACCCAAATGTTACCTGGTACCCAGTTAATCCCACTTAGTTCAATAAGGTGGTATTTACAGAATACTCTCAGGACTCTCTGGAGTTCACAAAATGGTGCATTCAGTTAACAATGTCCATTTAAGTTTCCTCCTTTAAACTGGCATGAGATATGCTATTGGAGAAATTCAGCAGGTTAAGGGGCTGGCAGGAACTATCTAGGATTCCTTCCAGTTAAGCCCTCAAAGGCATTTTGCAGTCCCACGCTGGCCGCCAATATGCCAGTGTGGGACTGCATGCTGTGAACATATGACAAGCCCTTCTGTGAGCCCCAGAGATTGTTTTTCTCTCCCTTCTCCCTTCTGAGCCCCAGAGATTGTTCATGTCTATCTTTCTACTTTAAAACCACTGCCACTTACCATTTCTTAGGGTCCTTTTCATCTCCAGACTGGCCTATGTGGTAGGATGTAAACTTGCCAGCTATCCTCTTCTTGCTGTCCTCCCAAATAACACTGATACCATGGAGATAATAAAGTTACAAATATGGGAAATAGTTATACACACTTGAGACATTTCACAAAAGTTCCTGTAATCAATGTCTGTGCTTCTTTTGACTGAAGGTACTCTGAAGCTGGAGTGGTCTGCTCTCTTTTATCAGTCTTCTAAGGAGAGTGGTGCTTCGTATTGCTTATAGGCCAAGGCTACACTAATTAGCCTAGCATTCTAGGCCCTTTACAAGCAGACTATGGTCTACCATTCCATTATTATCTCCTACTCATCTTCCAGTCCACACAAACTGTCTGCTCCCATCAATGGTCTACTAATTATTTTCCCCCAAACTATTTTCATTCCTATTTCCTGGTCTTTGTTCACATTAATTCCCTCAAGCTCTCTACCCTTTCTTTGGGGCCTGGAGCCCTACCTTTTGTGACCACCCCAGCCCTTGGAGCAGAATGGCTCCCTCTTGGAATTCCAATAATCCTTCTAGTCTGCACCACTTCTCTAGATTTAACACATGGGAGTATATGTGTGTGCATGTGAGCCTAAAAGCAGTCACATTTTTATATTTCTAGGGCTAACACAGTGCCACACACTGAGTAGGGACTCAGTAAACATTTATTTTTTAATGATGATGTCATGTTCTTGAGGCCTGTTCTTTCTTTTCCTAGGTAATGTTTACTAACGTGAATGAAGTGCTGCTGAGACTTGCTCATGTTTTTTAAAAAGATGATGGTGATGACTCAGTGGCAAGACCTTTTGGCAGAAAATTCATCTTGAAAATACTTGTACTATCCTAGCAACACACGTGTAACAAGGGGAAACGGCCAGAACAGTCCTAAGATAAAAGCAGGGCAGATTGTAGGATTTTAATAGGCAGGATTCTCTCTCTTTTCTCCTTTCTTTCTTTCTTTCCTTCCTTCCTTCCAACTTTCTTTCTTTCTTTCTTTCTTTCTTTCTTTCTTTCTTTCTTTCTTTCTTTCTTTCTTTCTTTCTCTTCTTCTTTCCTCTCTTTTTCTTTTTCTTTCTTTCCTTCTTTTCCATCCTCCCTCCTTCCCTCCCTCCTTTCCTTCCATTCTTCCTTCCTTCTTCCCTTCCTTCCTCCCTTCCTTCTGTCAAAGTAATTAAACACTGGAATGAGCTACAGAGGGAGATTATTGAGAAAATTTGAACAATTTACTCATTCATTCGAAAGAAAACTGGGAGGCAAAGTAAAGGAGGGGGAAAAGTTTAAGTATGAGGGATTTGGCATTTATCCATAGAAAACAAAGGAAGGCAGATAAAACCTTCCTTCTTCCTTTCTACCTTCCTTCCTTCCATACGTTTTGGTCTCAACTCTGTGTGGCTTCCCCAGCAGGATGAAGAACCTTGTGGTGGGTGGGGCTCCTTCTTCACTGTGTTGTGGAGCTGTCAAGCAGGCCAATAAAAATTTAAAAAGGCACAGATGTTTTTCTCTGTGAAGAAGTGGTTGAAACAGTTACTGAGTAACTGTTTCTCTTAATGTGGATATACCTTCAGTCCCCAATAGACCCAAACAGGCCAACAAATTTAGCTCTTAAATACTTTACCCAAAGGAGTGCTGGGGTGACCGGTGGGAAAAGACCTGCTATTGCCTCAGGAGTTGGAAAAAGACAGACTCACACAAGTGGCAGGACAAGACATAACAGAAAAACCAAAAAAAAAAGCGTAAAAAGTTACTGAAGGGAAAACAAGGAAACAAAAATTGAAATAGTAAAGAAACACTAACTACATAGGAAGCAAGTATGGAAATTTGTCTGTAATTACATTCTTGGAGAAAAGTATAGAAAATGTGGTATAAAATACTTTAGTCCCAGAAACACCTATTCTAGAGCTATACATTTATAAAATAATTTTAGGTGTTTAAGACTAGAAATCTGGGCTGGGCGTGGTGGCTCACACTTGTGATCCCAGCACTGTTGGGGGGCCGAGGTGGGTGGATCACGAGGTCATGAGTTCGAGACCAGTCTGGCCAACATGGTGAAACCCCATCTGTACTAAAAAAACACAAAAATTAGCCTGGCATGGTGGCAGGCGCCTGTAATCCCAGCTACTTGGGAGGCTGAGGCAGGAGAATCACTTGAACCCAGGAGGGTGGAGTTTGCAGTAAGCCGAGACTGTGCCATTGCACTCCAGCCTGGGTGAAAGGGCGAGACTCTGTCTCAACAACAACAAAAAGACTAGAAATTTGTGGTTTTTTTTTTGAGACTGTGGGCCAGGCTGGAGTGCAGTGGTGCCATCTCTGCTCACTGCAAGCTCTGCCTCCCAGGTTCACGCCATTCTCCTGCCTCAGCCTTCCAATGTAGCGGGACTACAGGCACCCACCACCACGCCTGGCTAATTTTTTGTATTTTTAGTAGAGGTGGGGTTTCACCATGTTAGCCAGGATGGTCTTGATCTCTTGACCTCGTGATCCACCCACCTCAGCCTCCCAAAGTGCTTGGATTACAGGCGTGAGCTACCGTGCCCAGCCAGAACTCTGTATTTTTTTTAAAAATAGAGAGGGTTTCATGTTGTCCAGGCTGGTCTCAACTGCTGGCCTTAAGCAATCCTCCCACCTCAGCCTCCCAAAGTGCTAGGATTACAGGCGTGAGCCACCGCACCCAATTGAAATTTGTATTTTTAGTAAGTGCTTCTGCTGATTCTTAAGATCGAGTAAGTTTGGGAAGCACTAGCCTGTAACATAGTAGAAGGAGTTTCATTAAAGTGCAGAAACAGCAGCAAATAATTTGCTTGAAAGGCAATTCATGCAACAGGAAGAATAAGAGGGGAGATAAAGATTGAACATTTGAAATAGGAGAATAAATAATTATATTCTCTTTTGCACCTCTTGCTCTTGAAATGATTTAAGGCTGCAATGTTATAATATTAATAATGAACATATCTTGAGTGCTTACTGTTGGCTTGACACTACACATGTATTTTCTCATTTAACCCTCACAACAACCCCATGACTACTATTGTTTTCTCCATTTTACAGATGAGGAAAATGAAAGGTTAAGATAGGAAAGGGTAGAGCTGGGAGCCAAGCGTTAAGTATATTAGTCCCCAGAGTCTCTGCTCTTGCTTCACTATATTGCTTCCAAACATCAAAACAAACCAGAAAACCAGAAAGCCCAGAAACAACATGAAAGGCAAAAAGCACAACTAAGTGAAGAAATTTGGATGATGGAAAAATAAAGGAAGACAAACAGGTGAAGCTGGGGTGAGGTCCTGTGCATTGATTAGAAGGGAGGGGACACACATTTGGCTGTGGGCTTTCCAACAGCCAAAGCAAAAAAGGAAACGTGTCTTGATTCAGGGTATCTGCAAGATAAAAGCAAACCCGCTTTTTAGAAGAAACATAGCAATTTCTGGCAGAATTTTCTGGGAGAAATGACCCTTGTAGTACTTCAAAAAGAGGAGAAATGATTCTATTGAAAGGATTTGAAAGGATTTTTTTTTCAAAGAACTTTACTGTTCATTAATTTTTTAAAAAATTGGGCAAGCAAATGTTTTGAAAAGGAAATCATTTAAATATGGATGATAATATTATTCCCTTGTAAATATGTTTTACAGTTCACACTTTTATAATAAAATAACTGCATGTGGAGTTTTTGTCCTTGGAGATCTTAAAGAAAAGAGCTATTCCTCTGGCTTAGATGCCTGAAGGCAAGGACGGGCTTAAGGGGGCCCCTTCCAACTCAGGGGCTGCGATTCTATACTTCTGTAGCTGTGCAAACACTTCTACCTGGGGCAGCTTAACTAGTCTTAAACCTAAAGACTCAGCCACAGCGATGGCAATGAATGCTTCCATTGTGGAAATCCTTTCTGATAAAATAAATGTTTAAAAAACACACACACAGACAATAAAACAAAACCTCCTCAACACTTGGGATTAAGACACACCCAAGTAAGACATTTGCAGAAACAAAAGTTGTACTTAGTAAATGCTTGTCACTGGGGATGGAGAGTCAGCACTTAGGCACCACTCATTTAACTCTGAGCGCGTTTGCTGAAGTCCTTTGTGTCTTAGATGTCAAAGAAATCTTTTCTAAGGGCGCCATCAGCACCACCTCAGGGGTGATGTTTTAAGCCTAATGTGAAAAAGAGAGCTTCGCTAAAACTTCTTATATGATTAACACGGCTGAATGCCCTTTATGACAAAGCATGAGGAGTGCAAATAAAATTCTCTTCAGGAGGAGACCTTCTCCCCCACTTTTTTTTTTTTTCTGAAATCATTTCTTAGTAATGTAGCACAAGAAAAGAATGTTCACATTTTGGGGTTGGGGGAGGAAGCCCAGGGAGGTATAACTGTGCAGTTGAAACTGACCAAACTCATTACCAATTGGGTCAAATGGCTCAGAGGAAGCTCCCTTGCTGAATGTTGTCAGACTGCAACCCATAAAAGGTGAGAATCAAGTTAACATCATTGTGTGCATTAAGAAATGTGGTGCGGCAATAGGTAATACAAGCACATTGATCCTTTATAGAGTCTGTTGGGATCTTTGGCCTTCTGGCTAGCATAGGGTGTCCAGGAAGAAGGCATACAGGCGGCTTCTCTAAAAAAGAACTGGCCAGGTGTGGTGGCTCACGCCTGTAACTCCAGCACTTTGGGAGGATGAGATGGGTGGATCACCTGAGGACAGGAGTTCGAGACCACCTTGGCCAACATGGTGAAACCCCGTCTCTACTAAAAATACAAAAATCAGCCAGGCATGGTGGCGGGTGCCTGTAATCCCAGCCACTCAGGAGGCTGAGGCAGGAGAATCACTTGAACCCGGGAGGCAGAGGTTTCAGTGAGCTGAGATCCTGCCACTGCACTCCATTCTAGGTAACAGAGTGAGATCCTGTCTAAAAAAAAAAATAAAAAATGTAAAACAATTAAAAGAAAAAAGAACCGAGGTGCTTGCCTCTGCAAAGAGGGGCATGGTTATGTCACTGTCAAGTGAAGACTTCATCCTTGCCACAGAAGGCGTCACCCTCTAGAGGGCTTGATGGACTGCTACCCGACCAGGTTTCCCCTTTATAAACAGAGTCCAGCCGCCTTGGCCTTATCTCCTTGATTCTAAAATAGCTCGTCAATTTAATAGCATTCAGGTTGTTTATGCACACACAAGACCCTTTGAAAATAACCCTTTTCATGTCGCCAAACAGGCATTTTGAAATCAACTAATTGGATGGTTGTCTGAATTCAACTCGTTGTTTTAAAAATAACCAGTTGTTCCACTGAATTACATTTTTTTACCCCCAAGCCAATTGGTGTGTGTAGACAGAGTTTGAGTCAATCCAGATGGCTGGCTGCATTTTTGACTTGAACTGACTGACTGGATGTTTTGTGGTCAGATATATACAGCTCTTGATAGCCACTGGGGAAATGGAGTAGAAGGGAAGGAAGGTGTAGGAAAGTTAGGAGAAATTATATCAACAAAAGTTTCCATCTTGAGTGCTGTGGATCAAGACATTTTCTGCAATCAATCCTCCCTCCCCCTCAAAACACACGCACGCGCACGCACACACACACACATGCACGCACACACACACATAGTTAAGAAAACAGAAATAAAGTAATAACATCCCTCCCAGCTGGCTCTGCTCACGGCTGTGGGTCTTTTCTTTCTTTCTCTCCATGAATTTCTTCGCTGCTTGGGTGGCCTGTGGAGGGATTCTGGCAACTCAGCTTCATGGATTTCGCTCCCTCTAAGGCTGATTTTTCCTTCCTGTGGGGAGCTCTCCTTTGAGGGGCTCAGTGTTCCTCTCAGTCTGCTAAAGGCAAAGCAGGAATGAGAGGGCTTCGGTCAGACCTGTACCACATAATTCCAAGCATAAGGCCTGACGCTCACCCATGTAACCACTTTTCCTGAGGGAAGCTGGGAGTTTCCCGTTATGTGTGTAACCAGTTCTCTCTACACAGACAATTACTGGTACATTTTGAGAAATTCAGTGTTTTGTACTATCTATAGTTCTCATAATTAGCTGTCAAATTCCACTGGCCTGAGGAAGTGCAATTCAGATGCTTTCAAAGGCTACTTCTTTCAGACTTACATTTTGATTTCTTCATTTACCTTACTGATAACATGATGAAAGTAGAACAGAGACAAACTTTCCTTGAATGACTTATCCTCAGGTTTTTCACTTGTGAGTAAGAAAAGATTCTCTGAACATTTAAAATTGAACTGTAAGGGTGATCTTGAAAATGTCTTCCACTTTTATTTTCACAAATTCTGAATGAACTGTATGACACAAACTCATTTTTCTGCTGCCCACATTGTACCTTTTCTATCTGTGCAAAGGTCACTGTTTGCAGTGAAGAGAAGAGCACAAGAAATATTCCGAAGTTTGGCCTGTTTATATTGTTCTCAACTTTTCTCTCTCATCCAGTAAATCTCAAATTGGCATGTTTTTCATAACGTGTCATTTTTCCTGCCTAGCTTTTTAAGGTGAGTATTGATTCCCATGAGCCTTCCATAGACATCTGGATAACATTCAAAGTTTTTGCCTATGACATTTATGTTTTAAAGCACTGCCACATGGCTTGTTGGGATTTTTTCTTTTTTTTAGACTTGGGGTATGGTCCTGTCTTCATTGCTGACCTGCTATACGACCTTGGGATCATCACTTCATCTCTCTCAATCTCAGAGGCTTTCCCATCAATATTATGGGGGCAATAATACTTGCTTGCCTGGTCTATCTGATAGGGCTGTTGGAAAGAACAATCTGATAAGGTATGAGGAAGTCCTCTGTGAGAAATAGGAAGTTTTAAACAAATACAAGAGGTTCTGAAAGGAGACAATTTAACTGGGATTATTAGGTAGTCCTGGAAATTTGGTTCTTCCTTCTCAGATTAAGAGGTTTGTTATCAGGTCCCCAAATTTTACTATGTGTTATCATTACTGTAATCCCTGTTTGCTGAATTGAAACACCCCAAAAGATCAAATTCTAAGGAAAAAATGGTATGAGTAGATATACTGCCTAAGATTTGAGAATCAATAATATTAGTATAGGGATAAGGACACTTGGCAGGCTTGATTTTTTTTAGAGTTAGGGATACTATGAATATGTTAAAGTGCATCAGTATTATGCGTTCTATTTGCAGCAAAACTAGGGTGAGAAATAGAGATCTCTGGATTTTAGAATTATGGCTGCTTCAGGTGTGAATACAACATTGCTCATAGGCTGGGTGAGGTGGCTCACACCTGTAATCCTAGAACTTTTGGAGTCCGAGGTGGTCAGATCACTTGAGGTCAGAGTTTGAAACCAGCCTGGCCAACATGGTGAAACCTGGTCTCTGCTAAAACAAAACAAAAAAAACATAAAAAAATTAGAAAATATTGCTGGGCATGGTGGCGGGTGCCTGTAATCCCCGCAATCCCAGCTACTCAGGAGGCTGAGGCAGGAGAATCGCTTGAATCCAGGAGGTAGAGGTTGCGGTGAACTGAGGTCACGCCATTGCACTCTGACCTGGGCAACAAGAGCAAACTCTGTCTCAAAAAACAAACAAACAAACAAACAAAAATAAAACAAAACAAAACTGAACTGCTCATAGAACGATATTCTGATCTTTTTATCTTAATGAGAACTAAACCATTTTTTTTTGTGAAAATACACAGAAGAACAGTAGGTGATTCCATCCTTCATTCTTTGATGTTTCTCTTTAACTGACTCATCCTTGAGTGGTGTAGGGCATTTGATAAACCCCAGATGGTTTAGAAGCACACAGATAATATATCTGCTTTATATTATCATCTTGTCTAGCTGCTTGCATGTGACTAAATGACCTTTTTGCCATAGGAGAAGTTACACCAAGGAAGATGAACTTTCCCTTCCATATGTGAGATAATTGTTTTCCCTCCACACCATAGAGTATTAGCTGAGAGACTGACATTGTTTCTTTTTACCGGGAAATCATTAGCCTTTTGCCTCTGAACAAGAGTCACTTCATTACCTAGTACCAAGCAGAAGAAAAGAAAGTAAATACGGCATGATATTTCCGTAAGGTGATAAATTAGAAAAGGTATGAATATAAGAATATATGAGTTGATGGTAAAGTTGAAAACTGGGGTAGATCTGGCTGTAAGCTCAAGTTTGAAAATGTTTTTTCAAAGGTGAATTTGAGCTCCTGTAGTTACGTCCAGGAAATATGAGCCATTACTAAGATCTGGGAATTGAAGGTAAGGCCAAAAGAAAAAAAAAAAAAAAGTCTGGAAATGTAATTGTAATTGGGGAGGCCAAATGACAGAGGTTAAGCCCTGGGAAATGGAAAGGCAAATCGGTGTCTGAGAATTTCTGGGCCCATGGCAGATCTCTTGCTGGACCCAGGCCATCACTGAACACTGCTTAGCTCCCGTAATCTCCGCATGGACCTGTTTTAAGGAGAAGCTGGAGGAAGACTAAGCAGGAGTCAAGAGTGTGAAATTAATGCCTTTGAGGGCATATGCCTGCCTTCAAACTTACAAATCTGCAAACCTTTGGTAATCTGGAACTCCCAAAAGCTGGCATTGTGGCAAACCTGGCAATGAACTCACAACTAAAACCTCAAGATCTCAGTCATGTCTGATCAGTCTGGAGGTTAAAAACAAACCTGGCTAAGGATCATGAGGAGGAGAATTTTGTCCTCATCACTATATCACCAGTGCTTAGAACACAGTGACTGCTGAATAAATGTTAGTAATAAATGACAAAGAAAGAAACAAGTAAATAATGTTTGTTAAAACAAAACAAAAACCAAACCTGGCTTTGATGGCCTTTAAAAGAAGTAGCCTTAAGGTTCACACAATAATGTTAATACCTGCAA
This sequence comes from Trachypithecus francoisi, assembly GCF_009764315.1. Classification (NCBI taxonomy): domain Eukaryota; kingdom Metazoa; phylum Chordata; class Mammalia; order Primates; family Cercopithecidae; genus Trachypithecus; species Trachypithecus francoisi. The sequence continues at coordinate 23,039,389 of NW_022681471.1, read as the reverse complement.
TGTGCCAGACACTTTACCTATATGATCTCTAGTCCCCTCAAAGATTTTGCAAAGTTGTATTTTTCTTAGCATACAGAGAAGCTGTACAATGCATTGTAATATATGTGTATTATCACATGGATATATATATCTATCCATTCATTGACCAAAATTAAGTTTAAAAAAATTGTGGTAAGAACACTTAACATGAGATCTCCCCTCTTAACAAATTTAAGCATATTATACACTAATGTTGACTATGGGTACAATGTTGTACAGCAGATTTCTAGAGCCTATTCATCTTGCTTGACTGATACTTTATGTCCTATTCTTCCTTACCCCCAGTCCTTGGTAAACACTATTCTACTCTTTGTATCTATGTATTTGACCATTTTAGATACTTTATATAAGTGGAATTGTGCAGTATTTGTCCTTCTGTGCCTGGCTTTTTTCACTTAGCATAATGTCCTCCAGGTTCATCCATGTTGTCACAAATGGCAAGATTTCTTTCCTTTTGAAGGCCAAATAGTATTCCATTGCATGTATATACCTCATTGTCTTTTTTTTACCACTTCTATCATAACTTCAGGGTTACATGTGCAGGATGTGCAGGTTTGTTATATAGGTAAACGTGTGCCATGGGGGGTTGTTGTACAGATGATTTCATCCTGCAGATATGAAGCCTAGTATCCATTAGTTATTTTTCCTGATCCTCTCCCTCCTCCCATCTTCCATCCTCCAATAGGCCCCAGTGTGTGTTGTTCCCCTCTATGTGTCCGTGTGTTCTCATCATTTAGCTCCCACTTATAAGTGAGAACATGAGGTATTTGGTTTTCTGTCACATTGTCTTTATTTATCTGTCCATTGTCATTTAGGTTGTTTTCACGTGTTGGCTATTGTGAAGAACTGCAGCAATGAACGGGGGGTGTTAATATCTGTTTAGGATCCCGATTTCAATTCTTTTAATGAATACCCGGAAGTGGGATTGCTGGATCATATGACAGTTCCATTTTTAATTTTTTGAAGAGCCTCTATACTGTTTTCCATAGCAGCTGCACCATTTTATATTCCCACCAACAGTATGCAAGGTTTCCAATTTCCACATCCTCACTAATACTTGTGGTCTTTTTGAAGGTTAAGTTTTTAATCCTCATTTTCTAAGTGAAGGCTTAGACCGATAAGGCTGCTTGCCCAAGGTTATCTAGCTAGTAAGTAATAGAGTTGGAATTTGGACCCAGGACTATCTGACTGTGGAACTTATGTCCATTCCACAACACTGTGCTGGTTCTTGTGATCACTGTGTTGCAACATAAGTTAAAGCAAGTCAACTGGAGAGTGAGTTGAAATAGCTGTTATTGAAAATGATTGCTGTTTAACTGAGGTTAAACCAAAGGAACGACCTAGGAAGGGCTACTTTGGCCTTTGATTCCAGAATTACAGTTTTTAAAAAGCAGACTAATGCAGGAGAGCATGCATCTGTATATGTTGAATCATACATTAAAGAGGAAGAGAAAACTCATTTCAGAGGATTTGTTATTTTTTAAAAATCAAATTTCATGATGTATAGTAGGCCCAATACAGACTCAACTCATTGTCTCACCATTTTTGTATATTTACGACATTGCACAAAAATTGAATATGATAAAACAGAGCATCAAGGATAGGTTATATTAGATTTCATATGTATGCTTTGTTTACTAAGGCAGAGAAATAGGCAACGCATTTTGGAAGGATTTCCATAGAAGGGATTGACACAGGTTTTCCAATAGGAAAAAATTAATAATAAATCTTCCTAAAACATTACTATAATCATTTCCAAACAATAAAATAATCAATTAGACCCCCATACAGTGAGATTTAGATATAGTATCTTACCTTTAGTATTTTATAATCTTAAAGAATCAATATCAAAGCCTTGGTTATTTAAAAATGTTAATGAATTAATTTAAAAAATCTGGCCGGGCGCGGTGGCTCAAGCCTGTAATCCCAGCACTTTGGGAGGCCGAGGCGGGCGGATCACGAGGTCAGGAGATCAAGACCATCCTGGCTAACACGGTGAAACCCCGTCTCTACTAAAAAATACAAAAAACTAGCCGGGCGAGGTGGCGGGCGCCTGTAGTTCCAGCTACTCCGGAGGCTGAGGCAGGAGAATAGCGTGAACCCGGGAGGCGGAGCTTGCAGTGAGCTGAGATCCGGCCACTGCACTCCAGCCCGGGCTACAGAGCGAGACTCCGTCTCAAAAAAAAAAAAAAAAAAATCTTCGACTTAGATTTCTAGAGATAAATAAAATATGATAGAGGTATGTCTGTTTATATCTCCACTCTTGCAAAACTGCTTACAACAAAATTACTATCTTGCTTATTAGGAGAAAATTAATTGATTAATTAATTAATTTATTTATTTTGAGATGTCTTGCTCTGTCTCCCAGGCTGGAGTGCAGTGGCATGATCTTGGCTCACTGCAACCTCCTCCTCTTGGGTTCAAGCGATTCTTGGGCCTAAGCCTCCTAAGTAGCTGGGATTACAGGCACACGCCACCATGCCCAGATAATTTTTATATTTTTGTAGATACAGAGCTTCACCATGCTGGCCAGGTTGGTCTCGGACTCCTGACCTCAAGTAATCCACCCGCCTCAGCCTCCCAAAGTGCTGGGATTACAGGCATGAGCCACCACGCCCAACCAGAAGAAAAATTAAATTTTTAATGTTATTATACGGTACTTTGATTAAGAAGAGTACTGATCAACGACTAATATTTCTTGAGCATCTCCTGTGGAGCCATTACTGGGGTCTGTGTCATGAGGAATACATATTGTCATGTCTTCAACAATGTGTACTGGGGGCCTACTGCATTCTAGGCAAGGTTCTGGAGGCTATATACAGAAATGGAAGATTCCTTCCCTCAAGGAGTTCACTAACATAGAAACACAGATGGTCAAAGGTAGAAGGAATTTTAGAAAGCATGTAGTCCACCGTTCTCAATTTATAGTTAAGGAGGCTACATGTAGTTCAGAAATGTTAAGTTACTGATTCAGAGTCGCAATGCTCAGAGGGGCAAAACAAGAACTAGAAATGAGCTCTTTGACTGCTGGTCTGCCGTTCTTTTCATTCTTCCAATCTACTTGGGAAGATGGGATACTCCCACACGAAACAACTGCTAACTTCAAAACAATACCAGACAAAAAAACTGCTAACAAAACATATGGTATTAACCATACGTTTAACAGGAGTTAGGGAAGAACTGGAGACATCCAACAGAGCGTAAATCTTCTGAGTAATGACATGCAATTTATTTACGGCAGGGGAGACTTGCTATGCTTCTGACATGTTGTGAGGATGAATGAGATGAAGGCATTCCAAGGAAGCAGGACTTCCCTCTGGATCTTATCATCTTGCTCTTAAAAAGATGTGTTTTGGTACTCAGGTTAGTATCTCTTTCATTTACAACAGAAAACATGATATAAATTAGGAAGGAAATAATTGATAAAATAAAATACAAAGGCTATGGAGTTCAACTTCTGTTTGTAATTTATACTAAGATCTTCTGAGATGCACAACCTCATGTAAGCCACATTTACTCTCTTCTGAGTGTTTCTTGAATAAAAGTGAGCTGAAGAAGAAAAGCATTCTTATGTGATAATTTTTATAGCAGGAATATTTTAGCCAGAAATTTATCTTTAAATAAGTCACTTATTATTGGAAAGCTTTTATATGTTATGATCTTAATAGGAACTCTCCATAAATCGGGATGTGTGGACTTATTTTTGTAAAGAAAAGCATCACAGGGCTTCATTGAAAAACATTTACTAAGGGACTACTATGGACCAAAGTACTGTGCATATACTAGGGCGATGCTTCTCAAACTATCTGTAGTAAAATCAGCTTATTTTATATTATTTTTATTTTCTGACATGGACAAATACTTTGGGAAAACATCATAAAAATGATTTACTGGAAAAACTGAAAAAGAAATACAAAATATAAGGCCATTTTAAAACAATTATTTGACTCGACAGTGTGACCAACTCTTCATGTGCTTACAAGTGGCAGCAATATAAAAATGCTATAAAAGTTTCTAGGGGCCAGGTGCAGTAGTTCATGCCTGTAATCTCAGAAATTTGGGAGGCTGAGGTGGAAGGATCCCTTGAGTTCAGGAGTTCGAGATCAGCCTGGGCAACATTGTGAGACCCTCATCTCTGCGCAAAATAAAAAAAAAAAATTAGCCAGGCATGGTGGTGTGTGTCTGTGGTCCCAGCTAGTTTGGGAAGGGTGCTGAGGTGGAAGGATAGCTTGAGTTCAGGAGGTCAAAGCTGCAGCAAGCCAGGATCATACCACTCCAGTACAGTCTGGGCAAGACCCTGTCTCAAAAAAAAACCCAAAAAGTTTCTAAATGTTTACTTGGTAGCAGTCACAGATTCACAGACTGGTAGGAAACAGGGCACTGACCAGCACAGGTACACGGACTGCACTCTGAGTAGCACTGTACTATAGGGAGTACAGAAAAGAAGCATATGAATCCCTACTCTTTTAAAGCTCTCAAGTTATTGTGGAGATACATAGGAAAACATACATTTGCTGCACAATTTGGCAAGTGTAGTGGTCACCCCAATGTTGGTACTGCAAGTCAGGCAGCCCCTGGGCCTGGTTGGTAGAGTATGGAATGGCTTGGACCTGCTCTCTCCCTCTCCTTTAACTGCAGGTCTCAACCATACTGCCTCTCAAGAACACAGTTCTTGCCAGGTGCAGTGGCTCACACCTGTAATTCCAGCACTCTGGGAGGCTGAGGTGGGCGGATCATAAGGTCAGGAGTTCGAGACCAGCCTGACCAACGTGGTGAAACCTGTCTCTACTAAAAATACAAAAATTTGCCAGGCGTGGCGGTGCACACCTGTAATCCCAGCTACTCAAGAGGCTGTGGCAGAAGAATCGCTTGAACCGTGGAGGTGGAGGTGGCAGTGAGCCAAGATTGTGCCACTGCACTCCAGCCTGGGCAACAAAGCGAGACTCTGTCTCAAAACAAACAAACAAAACAAAACAAAACACACAGTTCCTAAGGGATAATCTTTATGGTGACTATAGAGTTACAGGTGGTGCTGGGGATGGCGTTTTCTTATGATATGCTACTTTTGAAATTCCACAAGACTTAGGAGTGTGGATAGGGTTTGGGAAGGGGAAGGGAGAAGTTATCAAAAATATGAGTTGTTATCTGTGATGGTGGCTGTTGATTTCCCATGATAAGTTGCTTGAAATTCATGGAGCTCTGGTAAGAGGAAAGGACCTTAATGGAAGCAAACACGTGAGATGTCAACTGTTGAATGCCAGTTGGCTTACTGGGGACCCAGGCTCCAGAGCATAAAGACCCAGAAAAAATCTTAGTGAAATTATTAGAGGTTCTACACATCGTACATCAAAACAGATATATTACATTACCTGAACCACTGTGTTTTTTGGTCCAAAATGATTCAAAACAAAACAAAGTACGTGTGAATTGCCATGTGGCACATAAAGCCATGCCTCAGGCATCACCAGCATTTGGATTTAAAGCTACTGTGCTCTCAATCACCAACTACAAACCCCTTAAATTTTTATAGAAAACCAAATATCCTATGCAAGAGACACAAAATGTTAGATTTACATACAGTGCATCTGCCCAATCAAAAAGAAAATCAATGGACAAACACAGAATAGAATAATTTTTTATTTGTGGTAATCAACATGATGCTACAAATAAAATTTTCAATAGTGTTTTTCAAGACTTGGACTCTGACTTACAAGAAGCTCAGTATATTTTGTGGATTTAGTGAGGGCAAAGCATAGTCCCTGGTCTGAGGAGAGACTATTCATCCACAACTCACAATGCAAGCATCTCAGCAGGGTCTATTAATTTTCCATACACACGGAGCCAAATTCTGCCTGGGATTATTATGCAATTTTCAAAATGGCTCTAAGTCTTTCAACTTACAAAGTTACCATTTACATTGCACTGGCCTGCTGGCTGGGATGGATGAATGAACACTCTTTCCCAAAGGACCATAATTCATTCTCTGATCATAGCTTATACATTTGGGAGCATTGGGATCAGTGTGCCTGGCGCCTCCCCTCCCCTCTGCCCCACAAAGGAGTCATACACTGCAAGAGAAGGGGAGACAAAGTGGCTGTGTGCCATAGAGTGCAGAGGTGTGGCCAGGGAGGTGTTGACTGTGAGCAGCACCAGTCTAACATATAAGCAACTGTCTACATGATGTGATTTCAGGTGCACCAAAAAAGGCCTCATTGCCCCTCAGTTTAAACACTCCCTTCCCACTGGCGGATGCCTGGAATTCCACAGTTTTTAGAGCTCTGTTCCTTTGGTTTAAAGCTTTGATCCTGTTAAAATACTTGTACCCCTGGTGGGCAGCCCCATTATAACCTATCAACCATATACACTGTAAATGGATGAGTTTTAAAGTTCTTTTCTGAAAGCAGGTTTTGAGAGTGGAGTTCAGGGCAGAAGATACTGTGTACCTGAGGGATAGGGGGAAAGGAGAACATCACCTGGGGGGCAAAGGAAACTGGGCCCAAGACAAACAATGTGTGCGTGTGTGGCCGTGTGCACGGCTGTGTATGAGCTCCTCCCATGGCGGCAGCTGTTGAACACCCTTTCTTAACCCTCTCCCAGAAAACTTGATTTATGCTGCTTTTGGAGCCATGGAACCAGACTCTCCTCCCAGCTATAGCAAGATAATAGCTGTTGGCTACAGCTGGGAATTCTCGAATTCTTTCAAACTGGAGACTAGGAGCGAAAGGTGAAGAAAAGTTCTTCTGGGCCTGCTGTGCTAGGTAGCCTTCCTCTGGGGTCCAAAGAGAAAGATGGGGCCCAACGGTGTTATCTAAATGCTTCCAACTGGGCCTGAAAGCACAGAATCATGAATTGTCAAAAGTGAACACTGGCTCAATCAGCACATCCTTTTGTGTTTCTAGACGGATTGTTTCTCTTTGTCTCTACTAGCTGAAGAGTAAGGATGAATCACTGGCCTTACTTCTAACACAAGGAAGGGAACCTTGAAAGGTAAGACAGTTGTTTATGTAAAAGAGAAAAAGAAAACCCAGTCTTAATTCACAGTCGCCCATTTGGGCAGTATATAGTATGTAATGTAACAGATTGTATGCTTCGGTTAAGGAATTGGATTTTCATCAGTAAAATTCCAAGTTACTGGGTAGGCAGGGCAGATAGCTGCTCGTAGCTTTCCTGCAAGCTTTCCTCGATGTCAGTTTCAGTGCCTGAAATTCTGCTATTAGAGTCATCGCTTAGGGAGTAGAAGGTTAGAAAGTCTTTGAGAGGCACTTATAAAAACGGAACCACTCCTTAAACCTAGCAAGTTTTATTAACTCCTACCTTAGGTTGGCTAAAAGCTCTGAAGTAGCCGCTTGGAGGGGCAGCATAAGCTTTTAGGCCAAAGAAGTATTTTCCAAAACCTCAGGGCCAGCTTGCCTATGACAGCCCAAAGCCTAGTCATTCACATATCACCCCACACATTTTGTTATATCTCTATATTCCCATTACAATTAAATATTTTTCTTCAAACCAGTTCACATTTTTATTGAAATAAATGTATCATGGCACCAGCTACTTAGTTTTGTCCTAACAAAATCATGGGTTGGATGTACTAGTTACATATATTTTTTCTAATCCACCATTAAAATAAATATTTATTAAAATGAAAAGCAAAAACTTCATTGGTCCACTTCAGTTAACCCAGGGATTCACACACTTCACTTTGGAAAGCACTGACCTAGCTCATACAAAGTATATTAAATATAAAAGCATGTATTAAAAATAAGTCACATTCCCCTTTTTCCAGGTACTCAATACCCAGTAGTTGAAAACAACTGTTGCCTTTGTAGTTAGTTGCATGAGCTCTGGAAGATCATGAATTTATGGGAGGTCATGTCTTCCTCTGCAAGGTCATGAAATTCAATCAATGCTTGCCTTCCAATCTGCCCTTTGGTCACAGGGCTCCACAGGTGGAACATATCAAACTCACCAGCCAAATTATGACTCTTAATTGGTGTTTCTTTTAAAGTGGATATGTCATTTGTCAAATGTTCAATGCAGGCGCAGGCCTAGCCCCAGGCAAAATTATGAAGTAGGAGAAGAATGCCAGATACATTGGCCACACTCAAATGTTTGTTGAAAAAAGAGTGAATGAGCCCTCCGTCCTTGACTCCTTCTCTCCCATCCCCCATATCCACTAGGTCATTATACCCTTTTAACACTATATGCTAAATATCTCCAGTAATTTTTTTCCATTTCCAAATCTTCTCTGCTACAGGACTTTATCATTTCTTGTCTGAATTATTTTCACAGCCTCTGAACTGGTCTCCTTGCTTCCAGTCTTTTTCCTTCTCCAAGCCATTCTCCACAGTGCTGCTGGAGAGATCTTTTATTCAGGCAAATATGATTATGGCTCCCCCCTCCCCCACCGTGCTGAAAATTTCCTTAAGTGGTTCCCCAGACTCCTCCACATGGCTTCAAGATTGCATAATCTGGCCCTTGCTTACCTCTCTCACCTTAGCTCTTCCAACTCCCCAACATGAAATTATTACTTGCACCTCCCACCTTCCAACTGGGCCATGCCAAGCCCTCTCCCCTCAGTGTCTTTGTTTACACTGCTTTCTTTGCCTCAGCACCCTTCTCCCCATCTGCTTGTCTCACCTAAACTCCTACTGCTCTGAGTTTAGGTCATCATCTCCGGCACGCTTTCTCCGATCCCCCCTCTTACCCCTTAGAACTTTATTATCTTAGCATTACACAGTGGGTTAACATTCGACTTGGTTGTTTTCCCCATTAGTTTGCAGTTCTTTGAGGTCAGGTACCATGGGTTGGTTAATCTTTGTATCCTCATTGTCTGTTTGTAATCTACAGTGCCTGGAACACAGTAGGAGTTCAAATATTTGTTACCGAATGAATAAATGGATAAATGAACTTCCCCGTGACCTTCCTCTCTCTTTGTCTCCCTTCTCAGCCCATGGGTCCTGGAACACAACCTCCTCTCCTCTGACCTTGCACACCCCAGACAATTTCCTGGTGCTGAGGTTCTCCCTCAAAACCTACTTTCACCTAGGTCGGAAACAAAACCTCAGATGACAAACTAATTCATGCAGAGGTGTTAAGTAATTTCATCACACAAATACTTATTGAGTTCCCTACTGGAGTAGGGTGTGGAGGATCATGAAAAGAATCCATGCTAAAGATCCCTCCTTACCAGCATATAGGTAATGACCAAAATGTATTCCTCCTCGGAGAGATATTTGATTCTCAAAGAACTGGATTTCTAATGGTGAAATCTAAGCAGGAGAGGTGGGATTTGGGTGTAGGAGATCTTTCAAATAGCCTTCTACTCCATCTATGAAATAGGCTAGCTTTGGCTCAATAAATTTGCTGTGTAATGATTTTCTAATGAGTTAGGCTGGCTTTAAGCCCCTGGTTATTTCGTTGTAACCAGTTAGGCTTTGCCTCTTGAAGGGCCACCTGGGACTCTCGTGCAGTAGATTTTCTTTTAACGCCCCAGAATCAGGTGCTTTCTCTGACTTTGTGTGGCTCTATTGAATCAAATCTAGCAAGCCACAGGGGCTTTCAGACTTTTAAGATACAGTATTCAAAGGTGAGGCAGGCTGTGAAAAGCCCAGTGGTCCCTGGCTGTCCCTGAACGTGACTATTTGCGGGTTGGCTTTGAGAACCTGGTCAGAGCTGCGTTAGGAAAACGGTTCGCGGGAAGCTCCTCAGAGAGTAGAATGAGGAGGTGGATTTTGTGTGAAGGAATACCTCGTGTGGCTCTGGTGGCCAGGAAAGAGCTGGCACAGGCTGAAAGAAGGCCTGTGGCGAAGCGGAGGGGCACCTAGGCCAGGGACCCCCACCTGCCCCCAGGAAGGAGGAAAAGGAGGCAAAAATCCTAAAGGGAAAAGCCCTCCAGGCTGTAGGCCAATGAGCGGCGGGAAGGAGGAGTGAGGCTGGGGAACTTCTCCCAGTCAGAGGGGACGGCTGCTGGGGAGCCAATCAGCGCGCTCGAGCCTGCAGCCCCTCTGCAGTAGTTGTGCGAGAGCGCCCTGTGTAGAGCGGCGGCGAACGGGCAGCTGGGCTCGGCTGCCGGGAGCCACCGCGCGCGCTCCGCACCCTCCTCTCGCACTGCCTCCGCCCGGTCCCCGCACGCGGTGCCCTAGTGGCCCCCGCCGCCCTCCACGCCGCGCCCCCGCACCCTGCAGGCTACCGGCTGCACAACCGCCGCCGCCCCCTGACCGCGCGGCTCGCCTCGCCCCGCCCCGTCTCTCCTCGCTCCGCCCCACCCCAGTCAGCCCCGCCCTGCCCCGCGCCGCCAAGCGGTTCCCGCCCTCGCCCAGCGCCCAGGTAGCTGCGAGGAAACTTTTGCAGCGGCTGGGTAGCAGCACGTCTCTTGCTCCTCACGGCCACTGCCAGGCTTGCCGAGTCCTGGGAGTGCTCTCGCTCCGGCTGCCACTCTCCCGCGCTCTCCTAGCTCCCTGCGAAGCAGGATGGCCGGGACCGTGCGCACCGCGTGCTTGGTAGTGGCGATGCTGCTCAGCTTGGACTTCCCGGGACAGGCGCAGCCCCCGCCGCCGCCGCCGGACGCCACCTGTCACCAAGTCCGCTCCTTCTTCCAGAGACTGCAGCCCGGACTCAAGTGGGTGCCCGAAACTCCCGTGCCAGGTGAGGAGGGGTCCCTTGAGCGTTCCCCGCACTCAGCGGGGACCAAGGGGCGCGTGGTGGCTGTGCCCTGAGCGCGCTAGCCCCGCCGGGCTGTAGTCGTGCGCCCTGCAGCTGGGCACTTGGGAGTGGTCGGTGTGCCTGAGGCCTGGCTGGATCTACTGAGGGAGGGAGAGAGGGTGTGTGTGGACGGAGCCCACATCCCCCAGTCTCATGCTGCTGTCAGGGAAGGTGTGAGCGGGAGGAACCGTGGGGATCGCCCTCTTGTGAGCGCCTGTTTTTTGGAAGGGCGAGAAGGTGGGAGCTATTTTCCCGGGTCTTTGCGAACTGGCGCCCCGCAGCCGAGCTGGTGCCTCGGGAATTTGCCATCCTTGCTCGCACATACGTGTCAGAATTTCAGCCTTAGCTGGACCACAGCTCCAGCCGTCCCTTCCCCAGCGTGCCCCCCATGCCCTCCTTTACCCAGCCTGGGTTTCCTAAGCTCACGGGCCCAAGTGCAAGCAAAGTTGAGGACAGATTTCTGAATCTGCAGTGGCGGGTGAAGACACACCGAGGCAAACTTTTGAGTAAGAGGGTCCCCAAAATGAGGAGGACTGAACCTTTTCCTTCAAAACAGCATCCCTTATATAGGTTAGCGAAATCGCTTTAAAACCGGTGCTGCTGGCCCAGGGCGCCGGAGTCCAAAGAAATTTAACTCCTCCCCCTCCCAAATTCATCTGCCTTCTTGACAGGCTGGATCCTAAAGGGGAGATGATTTTAGGTGGAGGAAAGTTTCTGAACGCCTGCCTTTTGTTCTGCACAATCAGATCGTGCCGTAACGACGTATTTTAACATTAGCCAAGGGCTGCCGCTGTCAACAGATGAATATTAATGGCCCTGCGTGATTGACTGTCCAGCGGTTAGGCTTCTAACGCCCGCCTTAGAATCCAATTAGACCAAGTTGCTACACTGACAATGCGGACAAGAAGAGTCGGTTTCAAACAGGTTAATTTGTCAGGGGTGCACTGAGAAGAAAAGGCCAGTTGTATTCCGTAACCGTGAGACGTTTGTGGCCTCCGGGGTCTCTTCTCAACTCAGGCATCCAGTGAGGCGCGCGTCCCGCGCTTCCGAAGGATCGGGGAGCAGCCCTAGCCAAAACTTGGCTGGTGGCTCTCAACAAGTCATGGAGGCGGGCCCGATGGTTGGACCAAGTTGTGAATGCGGATGCGCGCCCCGTGGGCGCTACCAGCCAGCGTTCACTGGTAGGAGGTTACCTAGGCAGCCAGCGCGCCCTCAGCCTTTTCTTTAGGTTGATGAAAAGAGCCGAGTGAGCCTGCTGTTTAGTTGCAAAGGTAATTGGTCACCCTTTTTGGTGACTGAAATGCATTTGCGCATATGTTAAATATTGCTTTGCAGGATTTCGCTCTAAGGGAGGGTCGAACTACCTCATCCACTGTTAAGTGTTAATAATGTACCACGTGGGCATGTGCAGGAGCTGTAAGGGGCAACCTATGAATCAGTTCCACAGAACTGAAACAACTGGCGAATCTCTCTCCCCTGGAAGTGCCATGGTAATTAGATTGTTAAGGCTAGAGAACATGCTTTTGTTGGTAATGTAAAAATTGGTCCTCACAGGCTGAGCCCCCACAAGACGAATGGGTCCAGGGTTGGGGTTGGGGCCACATTTGGCTGATTCAAAGCCAGGAGGTAAAGATGGTGCCCAAAAGAAGAAAAAGGCCAGAGGAAAGCACAGATAGTCATTTAGCAACGCCCCTCTCCACACACACTCCTGCAGGCAATCGCCCTCCCTCGCTCTCCCCCAGCTCTCTGGCTGCCTGCCTCTTTGCAGCATCTGTATAAAAGTATTGGGAGGGCCCACACACTGTGTGTATGAGATTTGGCCTGGGCTCTTTCCCTCCCTTTAGGCCTAGGGATGGCCATACACTTATAGAGAAGAGGAATTTGTAATAAAGGTTTTTCATTTTCCTCTGCTATTTCACAAACTCTATAGGAGAAATCACTTTTCAAGGGTTTTCATCATATAAACCCAACATTCCCTGCTTTAGTTCTATTTAACAAACACAAACACTGTTGAGCACCTTCTACATGGCAGGCACTGTCCTGACTCGCACTGGCCAAGCCAAACTTCAAATATAGTGATCCCCATACAGCTACCATTATATATCCTGGATTTTCTGGGGGCAGTGCAGGTTTCTAATACTCTGCCCTGGCATGAAACCATGTGTCCTGAATTTTAGTGGGACAAATATGGTCACTGTAGATGTGGAAAATGTGAAAATCCTAATGTCCGTGTGTGGAAAGAGTGCATCAGTATTTTAGGGAAGAGACAATAATGGCAGACTAAATACAATGGTAAGTGCATAATTTCGAAGTGAATAAATGTATAATTTGCTGCTGTCGTTCAGTGGTTGGAAATTGAAAGAGAGCTGAAAATTATTTGATAATTATGAACCATCACGATGACCGCTTGACTTTCCCCCCTCCACATCCATATTTTAAGCCACGTTCAGTTTGCCTGCTGTACTATATTAACTGCATTAAAGCTTTCTTTGTCCCAGATCAAATGAGATTCAGTCACAGTAAGGAGAAATCCTCAAGAATGTCCTGTTTCACTTAGGGGGAGCATTTGGGATTGACGGCTAACTTCGGCCATTAGCAGAATTAGGTTAGCCTGAATAAGGTACATTTCTTATGCTAATATGGATGAGACTAAATGGCATTTGAGACAAGCCAGCCTAAAAAATAAATCACTGGTGCTAAAGGACTACACTAGACTTCCACAAAGCTGATCTAAAGCCTTAAAATCTCATGTTCCCATTTCTTTTGGAGTGTTCAAGTCACAGGATAGCAGTTCTAAATAGCATGTCCCCAAAATCCATAGATCTCTTCATACCCCACTTATTTTTTTAAGGATTTGTAACTTGGAAAGCACCACAGATGGAAACCAGGCGCACAGAGTTAGCATTTGGCAGAAAAATCCATATAACTGACTTTCAGTGCAGCTCTTTTGCCCTTATTTAATTTAGAAAAATTCAGAAAAAAAGCCAATGAGCTCATAAGTCTAGATGTTTATTTTGTTTTGCTTAACCTACCCACAGGCGCAATCAAGAATGGATACAATTTTAGGCAAGGAAAGTGAGCTAGTAATCAGACAATGATGTTTCCAATTGTCTCAAGGGAATGTTACAGAAGTCTGGAAAAAAATTCCTCTAAACAAAAATCAAGTGTAATTCACTTTATGAATGCCATACACCACTTTTGTTGGGGGAGGGGGGTAGCATAAGGGATGGATGGAAATGAGAAAATCAAACAAACCGTGGTAGTGTTGCAACTCCCAAAAGATTGAGGGATCTTGCCTTGGAAGGCCTTGGAAAGTGCGAGAACCAATCCAGAAGGCCAAATGCCTGTATGGGTAAAAGGCAGTCTTGAACAGCCAAAATTGACTTGGAGTTTCTTGAAAGAGATGAAACAACATAAAAATAAAAAGCAACGTGCTTGAAACAAAGAGAGAGTTTGGTATTTGTTGTTGTTTTTTTTACTGTGAGAACTAGCCTCCGTATCTGGGTTGCCAGCTGCGGTTCCCCAATTAGTTTGAAGCAGTTAGCGGTCCTAATATCGAGAGAGAATAATAAGTGAGGTGTGGAAAGGTTTTCTCTCTTCTGAGATTGCACTAGATATTTGGGTAACCAGGTGATTTGTTAAAACTTTGAAACTTGAACAATACAAAAAACTTTGTATCGTGTGCTAACTTGGAACAGTTAGAGAATTCTTTCAATGTGGTCTGAATAGTACACGAATCCTGATACTGATACCAAGCTGTGCTTAGAGGGAGCCATCAATCTGATGGAGGACATGGCTGATGATTGGTGGGGCACCTTGGGCTGAAAGGAGTCTAACACTGCCAACTCCTTGGCAGCCTCTGTAATAGGTGCTGGGGGTGCAGAGAGGAGTGAGACACAATCCCTTTTGTCAAGGAGCTCACAGTCTAGTGGGGGAGCATACAAGTAAACAGGCTTCCCAGGAAACTTGTAGGATTAAAAAGGTGAAAAGGGCTAGAAAATACCTCCAGGAATTGGCTGAAATGGTCACAATAGCCAGCCTGGGCAAGGGAAAAGAACTGAAGAGATGAAGTGGGAGATAGGGAGAAGTCTCTTAATAGGGCCGCCATCTTAAAAAGAGTTTCTTAATTCTTGGAGCAAATTCCATTTTGGAAGCATTAGGAAATACAGACATAAGAATTTTGATGGATGCTAAATGACGCAGATGGTATCAGTTTTGCAATGTGTTTTTTTCTTATGGGCTGGTAGGTTGTATCCAATATTTTGATGCAATATTTTTGAGCATTCTGCTACTTCCATCTTTAGAGTTGCAATGTTTGCTGTTCACTGTAGCCTAGAAAAAGGCGGCTTATTACCGATCTGGGAGAAAAGAGTCCTGGATTTGTCTGGTATGAGAAAAGACAGAAAATATGTTTTCTGCCTAAATGACAGCTATCAATGACCACGCCAACTTCAGTGTTTGATGCATATACAAAAGCATGGGTCTTAAGAGGTATCTTATTACTCATTTCTAAGAAAATTGAAGATAATCACTTATAACTTGTGCACACGATACATCATTTGGAAAGAATTTCACTGGGGATCATGTTGCTCAACTGAAAAGTTCTGGCATGCTGAATTTGTACATTTTTTTGTGAATGCTTCCTTTTACTCTGATCTCTAGCTTTTTTTCTGCATATGGTTATTTGTATGTTTTAGATTATAAGCCTCTTAAAGGGAAAGCACTGCATTTGAGCAGTGTTGAGCACAAGGCCATACAGCATTTAGTAAATAATTGACAAAAATAGAGTTTCTAGATCATTATGTATTCCCTATGAACTCTCACATACTTTCTTAAGCCATATGTCATCTTACATATTTTAAAAGCCTAAGCCCAAATTGTTACGATACACTATTGGGGCATGTGGACAAACTTTTCAGCCTACATATATTTTGGCTGGAGACAGATGCAGGCTTACCTCAGTTAGCTGGCAACTCTTACCATCAGTGGGGCTTATTAAATTGTTGAATACCCAAATAACAAATTGAAATTAGCAGAATTGTTATGACTGGCTTAGTATCATTAACGATCAACAATTATTACAGCACATAAATTGTAGGACATCTCTTAAATCAAGCCCTCTTTGATTTAATGTCAGCTAGACCTTTCTTGCTAAGATTGATATTACCATATTTGGGAGTTGAGCTATATAACACATGCATGGACCTGTTGAAGTATCTCACAGGTTTTTGTAACCTGGAATCAGAATTCGTGTGCAGGCTCAATTCAAGAGCCTATTCCAGGAGCCAATATCTATTCAGTCCTAGCCAATCTTGTAAATGGGTTAGACGTTTTTGGTAATCTAGGATCTAATGGAAAGTGTGGGCAGAAAAATCTCCCACTCATCTGCCCATATTTAGCAAATTGTCTGGCTTGAAACAGGATCCCTGGCACTCCATTAGGAAATGAGCATCAGAAAATAGAATCCAAGTTACAGGCCCCAGACTGGCTTTAGAGACAGCATAAAGTAATGGGAATTTACCTTCTGAGACATAATGACAGGGAGAATGCTGTTCAAAAATCAAGGTGAAGGTGGGTATATTAGCAGAGGAAGTGTGTGTTTTGAAATGCTACGTGTTTGGGGTGGGGGCGGCGGTGAGAATGGTCATTGGAACGTTGTAGCCTTACTTGAATATCTTGTTGAATATACAAAGTAAAGAAGATATAGTTCTGTACTTCTAATTAGGGCAATTTAAGATCAATTAACCAAGTGTTAATTATTAGAAATACTTGTTTGCAATTTAAAAAAATGAATCAAGATTGATTACTAACAGAGGCATTTTCACTTTTCCCTCTTTTTGTGTGTAGCTGGACAAAGCCTAATTTGAGGGTTTGTATTCTTCCTCATGAATAAAAGGAAGTCAATGTTATAACCAAAATGCCTTGCTAGTGTTCCGAACAGTTAATTACTTCTAGTAGCTGAAATTGTATTTATATGCTAGATTAGTAAATCTACTAAGCTCTTTGAAGTGTACTTAATTGGCTTATATTGATAAATAATTGATAGGAAGGGAGATAAAATACAAGTGGGAGTGGCAATAAGAAGGGAAGTCAAAAGCTATTATAAAAGAAACTTCCACCGTCCAGCCACCTGAAAGCTGAAAAATGTACATGTCTCAGTAGAAGTGATGTTTTTGAAAATATTCTGTATTTTTCAAAATTTCCACAATGAAACATGTATTTATTCCTTATAAATCCAGAAGAAAGCACAACTTTAGAGTAAAATTTTAAATGGCCTTTTTGTCTGCCTTTTGCAACTAAATTTATTACTGGAAAATTAGAAGTCCCCAATTATGGCAACTTTGAAGTTCATGTTTCTAATGATGTCTTCCTTACTAGACTGTGATCATCTTGAGGTTAGGGGCTACATCTTATTCATCTTTGTATCCCAGTGTCTAGCACAGTACAGGGTACAAATAATAGGTACTCAATATATATTTATAGACTGAATGAATGGAGTTAGAAATGTGTTACAAACATAAAATTTCCATAAAGCCAATATTTAAGTAGTTGATTTATTGTTACCAATATACTAAGGCTTCTAAAAAAGTAACCAGTTTTTTTTTTTAGGTCAAAAATCCATTTGTTTTCTATAGGTAAGTGATAAAGGATATTAGTTTAATTCATTTGGCTATACTATAACTCTCTGGAAGAAATAGACTAGTCAAATCTTATAAGAGGTAAGTATTTTATGCTTGTTTATAAGGATATTATAAGTAATTTCAAGATAAATTGAAGATATATTATACATGTATATATAAATGCATATGTTTATCTTCACCTTACAGATCTGTGGTATTTAGGTTTGTGAAAATAATGCAACTTGGTGCCAGTTATGGAAACATACACTGAATGTATGTAAGTTTTTCCTCAGTGTTTGGTGTTTCTTACCTAAGGTATCAAGCTTCATAAATGTACATTTAAAAGGACATAATTCAGACTGGCCATGGTGTCCCACACCTTTAATCCCAACACTTTGGTAGTCCAAGGCAGGTGGATTGCTTGAGGCCAGGAGTTCCAGATCAGCCTGGCCAACATGGCAAAACCCTATCTCTACTAAAAATGCAAAAATTAGCTGGACATGACGGTACATACCTGTAATCCCAGCTACTCAGGAGGCTGAGGCAGGAGAATCGCTTGAACCCGGGAGGCAGAGGTTGCAGTGAGCTGAGATCATACCACTGCACTCCAGCCTGGGCGACAGAGGAAGACTCTGTCAAAGAAGGAAAGGAAAGGAAAGGAAAGGAAAGGAAGGGAGGGGAGGGGAGGGGAGGGGAGGGGAGGGGAAGGGAAGGGAAGGGAAGGGACGTAATACAGAGTGGATTTTCAGCCATGGAAATTTCATTTGGGTAGGATAAAGGGCCTCATTAGAGTTCTCTTAATTTCTGTCTGCATTAGGCCAAACTTTCAATTAGTTGCCTAGGTAAACTAATTGAAAGTTGATGGAAAGTTCTTTCAAATATTCAAATAGAGGCCCAAGTAGGAAAAAGGATAAAAAACAAAGAGATGATGTTCATTTGAAAACAAAAATCAGAATTCTATTTGCATACTCTTCTCCTTAATCTCAGCTCACTGCAACCTCTGCCTCCCAGGTTCAAGAGATTCTACTCCCTCAGCTACCCTAGTAGCTGGGATTACAGGTGCCCACCACCACACCTGGCTAATTTTTGTATTTTTAGTAGAGATGGCATTTCACCACATTGGCCAGACTGGTCTTGAACTCCTGACCTCAGATGATCCACCTGCCTCAGCCTCCCAAAGTGCTGGGATTTCAGATGTGAACCAATTTTGCTCCTGACGAGTTGCCCCTCTTTTAAAACTTACGATTGAAGAGGAGGTGACAAGTAAATAAATATTTTTTAGCTATAGCTTTACATAAGTGTGGTGTTTGGATATGTTTTATATATTTGTATTCATAGATTTTATGTATGTATAGAATGATTTCTGTTATTTAGACAGCAGTAATTAATAAATATTTCTGTTACTTAAACTGTTTGAAAGTTTATT
This sequence comes from Trachypithecus francoisi, assembly GCF_009764315.1. Lineage (NCBI taxonomy): Eukaryota > Metazoa > Chordata > Mammalia > Primates > Cercopithecidae > Trachypithecus > Trachypithecus francoisi. The sequence continues at coordinate 23,020,606 of NW_022681471.1, read as the reverse complement.
GTTACTCTAAGCAGTAGGTGGTCTTTCACAGTCATACCTTACATTTGTCTCATGAAAGCCTTGCTTTCATATTATCTCATGTACACACAAGGCAACCACTCATAAAGTATCTGTCACTTCCGACTTCCAACAACTTGCCTGGTTCCAGCACTCATACACACACATATTTGTACACTCATACATACACACATATAATATCCCTAGATCTTTATGCCTTTAATAATCTAGAGACTAAGCCTAATTTATGCTGGGGGAGATCTAATTGGTACAGCTTTCAGAGATTGAGTAAACCCTTTTCAGTTGGATTGGCCTGAAATTGTAGCAGAGCTAATCGTCACTGATATCATAGAGGTACCACTCTTAAAAAATCAAGTTCCATCATTTCCCCAAGTACACAGATGTTATCCTTGTTAAGCAGTGACAGTCACCAATAATATGAATTTGGCCCACTTTGGAGAACTACTTCTAGCACTGGCAGCTTTGCATGTTGAGCACCATAGAAATGAGAATGTGACTCAAGAAGCAGTTTCCAGGTTAGGTTTCATGGAGTGATTGCACTGAGGACCACAGTTATCTGATTTGGAAAACAGATGGAAATTTGCAGAATAGGAACTCACTTAATAATGAACTTTATATGCCATTTCTGCATAAATATTTAAAAGTTTAAAATGTATTCTTTACTTCAACCAACATTTATTAAGCACAGATACTGTGCCAGGTACTGAGCTAGGAGCTGAACAAGATAAAATCACTGCCAGCAAGGAACTCCCTGCCTAGCAAGGGATCCAGGCAAGGAAAAACATAGATGTCAAGGCAGCATGACTATGGCCTGCCATTGAGCTGGACACCATGTGGAGGCCTGAGGGCTCTTGAGCTATGGAGGAAGTTGCCTAGTTGTCTTAAGAGGGCTGAGTTCAAGGCTACATTGAGCTACCATCATACCACTGCACTCCAGCCTGGGTGGCAGAGAGAGACCTTGTCTCAATAAAAAAGGGGTGGGGGTGGCTATCATGTAAGGCATGTACAAAGGTACAAAGTTAAGAGACAAAATAACACATTTGTTGGACTGGAGTAGTTGGGATTTCTCGGAGCACAGATGAAGAAGATGAATTAGAAAAAAAGGAAATGATGAGGAGTTTGGGTTATATCCAAGGATGATGAGGAGCCTTAAAAACATTTTAAGAAGGGAAACATTATTCAGTTGGAAGATGACTGGAGAGTGAGCAGTGGCAGGGAGTTTTAGTAACACAGGTGACAGGGCAGGGGACCATAAATAGGAGAATAAAATCTAAACTTGAGAGAATAGAGGGAATAGAATAGACATGACTTAGTGACTGGATATGAGGACAGAAGGGAGAATCTAGAACTTTTGGTTTTTCTGGGTGGTGGTGCTGTGGCACATAATAGGTGCCTGGTAAATATTTGTTGAACAAATGAGTGTGCTTGAAATATAGGAGGAACATGTTTTTAAGGGCTGAAATAATCAGTTTGGTTTCAAACAGATTGAGTTTGAAAGGTCCTTTGATGATGGAGGTAGAAAATGTCTGCTAGGTAGTTCAAGTTGCGTTTTGGATTACAAAAGAGGGAGAAATCAGGGATGGAGATGTATACTTGGAAATTATCAGCATATAGATGGTAATTGAAGCCTTGGGAACAGATGAGATCACTGGGAAAGAGTGTATATATTCTTCTGGAGTTAAGGAGAAGCACATAGTTGGGACTCATCAGCATATAGGCTTAAGTTGGAAGTCATGAGTGTGGATGATATTTTCCAGGCTTTTGCATGTGACATGTATTAAAATGTATTTTGCCAACATCTGATGATTTAAAAAAAAAAAACCTGCCAAAGACTTCAAGAACCCTCTTGATTAAGAGAAAGTATGAGTATATGTTGACATGATCCAAGAGTCTGCAAATGAAATAATGTACTACCAAACACACACGTGCATGTGCACACGTGCATACACATACATCTCCATGTAGAGGAATATATTAGAATCAAAGAGTCAGACTTCTATTATTCTTAATAGTAATAATGAATAATTATGCATGTTATTTAAACGGAAAGGCTGGACACGGTGGCTCACACCTGTAATCCCAGCACTTTTGAAGGCTAAGGTTGGAGAACTGCTTGAGCCCAAGACTTCAAGACCAGCCTGGGCGACATAGTGAAACCCTACCTCTACAAAAAATACAAAAATCAGCCAGGCATGGTGGCATGTACCTGTAATCTCTGTGACTCAGGAGGCTGAGGTTGGAGGATTGCCTGAGCCCAGGAGGCAGAGGTTGCAGTGAGCCGAGATCACGCCACTATACTCCAGCCTGGGTGACAGAGTGAGACTCTGTCTCAAACAAACAAACAAACAAACAAACAAAAACCACACACACAAAAAAATAAAGAAAAACAAAAACAAAAACAAAAACAAAAACAAAACCCTGACAGTTGTTAGCTGTTACTCTTAGCAGTAGGTGGTCTTTCACAATCACACATTACATTTGTCTTGTGAAAGCCTTGTCCTTATATCTCATGTGCACACAATGCAACCACTCATAAAGTGTCTGTAGCTTCTGAGTTCTAGCAACTTTAGTGGTTCCAACATGGTGGCTCCTCTGTCCCTCCCCCAGGGGAGTACTTTCCCAATGTAAAGAATGAAAACTGTAACAATGTGTAGCTTTTGGAGCTCTAGTCTGTATTCTGTTTCAGACTTGGCCCTCATGGCTGGTCTCTGAAACATGTGGTTCCAAGTAAACGCTAGGAATACTTGTGTAATTGGGCTGATCTTTCATAAGTGTCTATGGAGATGTATTATTTTTTGGTTTGGGGGTTGGGGAGGGTTGTATAATTTTCTGTTCCTCTGGCATAAATGGTTTCTTTAATTTGTCCGTTGTTTACGAGATTGCCTTCATCAGTGTTTCTTTCAACATAAGCTTGAAACTCCTTGTATTCCAATCGATTTTTTGACACCACTTTCAGGTTGGTGGAATAGTTTAGAAGGACCATGAGGGAAGATTATGGAAAATAACCTTTACTGAGTGCCTACTATATGTCAATTACTTTATATGTAACCTCTCATTTAATCAACACAGGAAACCTGAAAGGTAGGTGGTATCAACTCCATTTTACAGATGAAGAAACTGAGGCTCAGAAAAGTTTACTTTCCCAAAGGTTGTGTAAGTGGCGGAGCCGGAATTTTCACCCAGGTTTGTCTTACTCCATAGCTCATGCTGTTTCCAGAATACCTACTGGAGTATGAGAGGAAGGGATATAGTCTGGATATAAAGTATTTGACTTAAATTCTCATACTCTATCAACTTCTGTGACACTATATACTCTGGGTTCCCTTCCTACTCACTTCAATCTTTGCTTGTTTGCCCTCTTCCTCCTACACTTTAGATGTAAGTGTCCCAGTAGTGTTTGTCTTTTACCTTTTCTGTTCTCTTTGCTTATTCCCACATCCATTCCCATGACTTCATTATCTTTGCTCTTTGAATGATTCCCATATGTCTTTTCAACCTACCTCTTCCTTGCTCTTCAGTTCAGTATTTCCCAGTTGTCTGCTGGACGTGTCCATCTGGAAGTCCTGCCAGTGTTTCATTTTCAACCGAGCCAAAAATTAGTCCATTATCTTCTTTTTCCATCCACACAAACCTGCCTCTCCTTAACGTTCTATATCTCTGGTGATGGTATCTCTGGCACAACTTGAGACCTTGAAATTGTCTTTGATTTCTCCTTTTACACATCCCACACCCAAATTAAGTGACTAAATCTTGCAAGTCTACCTCTGTCTATTATGTCTCTCACTCTTATGGCCTTGGCATGCATGGCCTCTATTTAAGCATAACAGACTGAGCCAATGAATGAGAATGTGATATTGAATGGGCTAGGGAGAGCCAGTAGGATCTCTGCTCAGTGACTAATAATTTGTAACTAGTTGGAAAGTACTGCCTTTGCTGCCTTAGATGGGTAGAACGTCTAGTCTTGGCCTTGGCTTAATTTAATGTGGCCAGAGGCAGCTATCTCCTGAGATCATTTGGCTCTTCCCATAGGGAACCAATGGTTTCCCACTTTTTCTTTTGTTGGCATTCTGGGGTATATCTTACTTGGCCATCTCCAGAAGTCAGAGTGGAACTGTTGAAAAGTTTCAAAGAGCTGTAGAAGAACTACACTCAGTGTTTCAAATAGTCCTTTCTGTTTCAGAAACAGGTTTTCTGCTTTGTTTTCAAACTTCAAAGTTTATTTCTGAAATAAAGGTTTATTTTCTCCATGGTATTCTGAAGGTTTTATACAAGTGTTAATTTCTAAAACCTAAGTCATTTCTTGGCTTTAAAACTTCAGTGCTGTAGGTCAATTTAATAACGTTGCCTGAAGGGTTTTTTGGCCTTCAAAAGTTGTCAGATTGCTTTTTCTTTGTTCTTTGAGAGTGTAAGGTTGCCTCATTTAGGAAGCTTGAAGGAGATGTTGGAACCAGCATTTATTCAGTCATTCAGAGTCTTTTCCCAACATATCCAGTTTTATCTTCAAATTAGATCCTAGTGGCAATGAAATTTACTACCAACTAATAATTCTAGGTAAAATGGGTAAGATTCTTGAAAAGCTCCTCAACATTTCATAGAGTAGTGATAAGAAGTAGCCTAGGTTACTCTAACACCCACAGTTAAGGAGAACAATGGATGTTCTGTGTGTTCTCATCACAGCCCTCCTGGGGCTCAGTATACCTCTGAAGCTACTGAAGGCCCTCCTTCATCTTTTGGTTTGACTGTTCTCCACATCTTCCCTTTTCCCCTTCCTCCTACCCTCACACCCTCTCTCAACTGGTTATAATTTAGAACAGAAGGTGCTTTATGGTTTGTTATATTTATTAAATGGTTTTGTGTTTCTTGTTCTCTCTTAAAAAAAAGGATGAGTGAAATGTTTTATATTTTCCTCTGCATTTTAGTTTTAAGCTGTGTTTCCTTTCCCTGTAGCTTCTGATTTCCATCTCTCCTCTCTCTTCCTCCGTTTTCCTCTGCCTCCTCGGCTTCTGTCGGTTCTCACTGGAGAGAAAACAGGCTTTCCATTTCTGCCCACGCATTTTGTTTGGGTACCTGGTTTACTTATCTTGGGATATTGTAAAATTCCATTCTTTAGTTTGAAAATGAAGAGCTCTAAAATATACACCAATGAATTTACATTCCATTTTCTTTCTTTTTTTTTTGAGACGGAGTCTTGCTCTGTTGCCCGGGCTGGAGTGCAGTGGCTGGATCTCAGCTCACTGCAAGCTCTGCCTCCCGGGTTTACGCCATTCTCCTGCCTCAGCCTCCGCAGTAGCTGGGACTACAGGCGCCGGCCACCTCGCCCGGCTAGAATTTTGTATTTTTTTTTTTAGTAGAGACGGGGTTTCACCGTGTTAGCCAGGATGGTCTCGATCTCCTGACCTCGTGATCCGCCCGTCTCGGCCTCCCAAAGTGCTGGGATTACAGGCTTGAGCCACCGCGCCCGGCCTACATTCCATTTTCTAAGAACTGAGTATTTAAAAAGCTTTCTGCACAGATAGAATAAGGCTAGATGACCTGACTTGTGTACCTCAGATCATTGCTATGTAGTTTACATTCTCTCTCACCTTGTCATAACTCTAAATACATGAAAATTGCATCTTTGTTCTTAGAAATCTCTTTTCTTACATTGAATGCTTTCCTTTTTTCTAAAGATAAGGGAGCCCCTTTGAAACAGCGCTAGTGTGGGTTAGAACTGACACTTACCTTGTAAGCTAACCAAATTATAACCTGCTTTTCCCTGATGAAGTGATCACACTTCAGGGACATTGTTTTGCTTGTGGGGTTTTATTGTCCCAGTTTCAATTTTGACTGCAGGTTAGAGATTGTATTCCAATTGGACTATTCCTTGGTATTTTTTCTCTTTGTCTTTATACTTACGGGGCTCTGTTGTTTGTCCTGTATCTATTATCTCTTCCAAGCTTGGCCAAGGTTGTTAGGTTATGCACTTATGTATAAATATTTAACAAGATAAGTTAGACAAAATGTGCCTGAAGACATTTTAGCCCTGCCCCCGACCTTTCCACACCCCCCAACCCCAGCTCATTTTTTTGCATAGAGTCGCAGATGGTTGCTTTATCTCAGATGTTTAGATTTGGAGGACATTCCTTTGCACTTTGCTTGATGGACACAATTAAATGAAAATCTTTGAGTCAATCTTGACTACCAAAATAGTAGCACCAAGTAACAGATAACATTAGGTTCTTCTTCCTATTTTTTTTTTTCTAACTGGTTATCCAAACTCCCTTAAGCCAGAGAGTTTTAGGTATGAGATTGTGTGTTTTTTAAGAAAATATTATGGATAAAGACTAATGTTCTCAAGTCAGGAATAACAATTAGTACCATTCATTAATCAGGGGGCATGTTTTGACTTTGGGTCCTGGCTAGGAAATATAAACTGTGAAAGTCACACATATATATGAACCTCAAGCAAATTTATGACTTGTCAGCCTTTTAAGGTTAAATTCTTAACCCCAAATCGGAGCTGGCTTTATATGTGGAGCCCGGCACATTCCTTTGGGCCACTGAGCACGCCCCTCCCCAGCCCTTTGCTTAACAGCAGCTAGTGGCCTAATGAGCAAGAAGGATTTCTGTCTCTTATCAGCTGCCTAAACAGCAACAGGAAGGCTGATATACGGAGTACAGGTCAAAACCTGAGTTCTTGAACCAAAAAGCTACAAGGTCAGTTTAAAACTCTAGATATGTGGTATCGCTATAGTCATCGATACCTGTCAGTAAAGGAGTTAGACGCTTGAGTTCAAACAAATAGTAATAGTTGTCAAAAGTATGAATCGTCTAATTAATTTTGTTAATAGTTCTTTCCTTCTTTGTTTAGTTCTTCTATAAATAGCCTTCATATACTCTTTAATGAGCTTTTAGTTTGTGCCTGGAGGTTGTTATGGTCGTGTAGGAGTGTTTGATTGTCATCTAGTGATGATGATGGAGGTGAGGATATTTATATTTTGGCCCAGATTTTGGAAGGGGCTGCCAAATTAAGGTAAATAGATATCTACTACTATTTTTATTTCTTTTTAAACTGAGGATTTTTTTGCATATGCATTCAACTTGCCATGGAGTCAGAGAAACCTTTGTGCCTCCTCATATTGCACTCAGATGTTTTTTTAAAGGAGAAATCCTCGTTGCCTGTTTCTTAGATCCACTTGGAATCCAGGCTCAGATTCACGTAGAATAAATATTTTAGGGTATTCAGTGCCCATCATAGTGAAAGCCCCTTGACTTTCATCTTCTGCATTTGCATGTTTTCAGAGACAATAATGAAAACATTTTTTTCAGATTCCGTTGTGTTATTGAAAATCCTATTTACATAAACAGGCATTGTTGTGGCTTAGGGAAGAATGTGGGGTCCCATTCTTTAGCTCCTTGTATGTCTTTGCTAAGGCTCATCTAAATAGAAGTAATGACGCTTTAGTCTAAGCAGCTTTTCTCATTTAGGTAGGCAGGGTGGTTTGAAATTTCAGTTTACTAGATAATTGAGCCTCTTCTTCTTAATTATGTCAGGCATGCAGGTTGCTCTCTTTATAGTAAAGATCCTAAAAATCTAGTAATCTCCTCAGACATCCATTTGGTAATAAAGTCCTGTGCATTTTCAGGGGTTAATTTTCATGACAATTGTGTGTTGCCTCTCCACCCCCACCCCTGAAGAAATTCTGCTGTTTTAGAGCGTTGGTCTCCTCACAGTTGCAGAAACACACTTAAAAATATATTAGGATGTTGCTGGAATTACTGGCTCTAGAGGACATTTAAATGTATTCAGATTCATGCTCATTATACAATTTTAATTTAGGATTTTTAATAGCCTTGTCATATTTCTTGGAAAATCATGTGCCTGACTTTGCCAGACTTGGTTTTCTGCCCTGAATGAAAAATGGGTATCAGTGCAAAAGTGCAGCCTAAGTATCCCCTATTCTATCCTTTTTCTATTTCAAAAAAAAAAACATTCACGGAGGTCATCTGGTGCAGTGAGTGCAGTGAGGAGGGAAAAACTAAAAAGCAAAAAAAAAAAAACAAAAAAAAACAAACCCAGGTCGACTTCACATCTGCTAGTCATTCCCACTAGTGTGACTTCAATTCAGCAAGTTTTTATTGAGCACCTGTGGTGGGGGCGGTGCTAATAATCGTTAACATTTATTGAGCCAGGCACTGTGCTAAGCCCTTTATGGGCAACATCCCACTTAATCCTCATAATAGCACTACCAGGTGGGTAGTATTATTTTCCCCATTTTACTGATGAGGAAACTGATGCTTAGAGCGGTTTAATGACTTGTTCAAGGTCAAATAGCTATGAAATTAATCAAGCCCAGTTAGTCTGGTTCCAGAGCCATGTTCCTAATGATTACTCTTGTGATGGGTTCAGCATTTGTAGGAATTACTCCTTAAATCAGTTTTGAGAACCCAGTATGTGTGAGATGCTAGGGATTCAAATTCAAATGCTCCCTTCTCCCTGCTCTTGGTGGGAGAAGCAGACATGTAGACAAGACGACGGCCATTTATGGAGTGGTCCCCACGTTGGTTGAGGGGGAAAGAGGAAGAAATGGGAAGACCAGTACAGTGGCTTGAACCTGTGGGAATGCTACATCACGAAGGCAGCCCAGCAGCCAGGGGTTACAGGTATTTCTTTTCCTGTTTGGTGAAGGTCATCCTTTGAATTGAATTGTCTCAATGATTGTATCAACCTGTTTCCATCATTGCTTCAACCCAGTGTAGCATCAGCTACCTGGAACCCAGCACTCCTAAGACATGCACAGTTAGCACAGTTTGGGGCAATTGGCCTCATAGTGTCACCATTTCCCTTTCAGTTTTCCCTTAAAAAAAAAAAAAGTAAAAAGCAAGCTGGACACAGTGGTTCACCCCACCCAGTACTTTGGGAAGCTGAAGTGGGCAGATGGCTTGAGCTCAGGAGTTCAAGACCAGCCTGGGAAACATGGCAAAATCCCCCATCTCTACAAAAAAAAAATTAGCCGGGCAGGGTGCTGTGTACATGTAATCCCAGTTACTTGGGAGGCTGAGGTGAGGATCGCTTGAGCCTGAGAGGTGGAGGTTGCAGTGAGCCAAGATTGCACCATTGCACTCCAACCTGGGCAATGGGAGTAAAACTCTGTCTCAAAAAAAAAAACAAAAAAAAAAGTAAAAAATAAATGAGGCATATTCCTGAACCAAACTGCTGTCCTCTCAAGAGCTGGTGATTTTCTGAAGACAAGTTATATAAGACTGGCAAGCCACAGGGGACTCTGGATCCAGGCTTGGTTCATTCAGCTTGATCTAGAGCCCTCCTGGTGCTACCTCTTGGAGCCCACACTGGGATCTGGAGATCTCTGTATCTGGGTCACCCACGATTTGATGGGAGAATGAAGTTACTCTTACCCGTTTTTGAGTTTTTCAGTAAAACCATAGGAATGGAAGGGAAATCTCCAAATCACCTGTTTGGATAATTTGTGTTTTTCATAGCTCCTAAAGAAAGCAAAAAGTAAAAAAGTGATTACTGAGCATCACTTAAAAGTCTTTTATGTGTTACATTCATAACCTAAGATTTCCCTCAATTTTAGGAAACATTTGGTTCAGAGAAAAGTGAATTCACTAATGTACGTGTGGGTGTTTTTGAAACAATATCCTCTAGTTTCCAGTGTCAGCTTTCCAAGAACTCTTGTGTCTTCAAGTTTCTTATAGTTGCTCTGCAGTGCTTTGCTTGTCAACTCCCCTCCTGTGCACTTTCTCCTCCATTAAATCTCTTCCATAGAAAAGGGTTGCCACCAAGTCTAGACTTTAGTAACATGCAGAAGGAGGGCGAATTAGTGAGGATTCTGATTCGCATTACATGAGGGTAGGAGGAGGAGGAGGAAAATCTGTCCTTCCCAGTCCTTCAGATACTCAAGTTCTAACACAACAGTATGTTGAAGATGTGTAAAATTACTGGAGCATTTACACAGCTATTCCCCAAGATGGCATAAATGCCACAGCACTAGAGCACGTTAGTGTAGACACTCGGATAAGCTGAAGAATGGGAAAAGGGAAAAGATCAATAACAGCGCTTCTCACTCGGGGATCAAGAGTGAGTGATTTTCTTTTGGTTGCATTTTGCTCAGGTGCAGTGTGTATGTTGTACTAACAAGGCAACGGACTCCTTTTTCCACAGGTTCCTATCATAGGGAAAGGGGAGAGATATAATAGAGGGCACAGATTATTTACAGTGGCTGAGAATGTAATTACAAGGTGCAATGGCTTGAAACTGAAATTTAAGTTAGCCATTACAGCTAGGAGAAGCATCTTAACAGTAAGGGCAATTGGGCATCAGAAAGATTTGCCTGGGAGCTTGTTAAACAGCATCTCCAGGAATGCTGAAGACCAGGACAGGGGGAATGTGAAGAGAAGCTCATACCAAATTCAGAGTTGTGCTGGAGGCCCAGACTGATCTTCATCTTTCAATATTGCCTAGCTCCCTTTGTGATTATTCAATTGCTAATAGCTTGAAACAGTTTTTTTCATGTATTCAAAATATGCCTAATTGGGTAAGCATAACAAAAGAAATGCCTTTGAGCAGTGAGAATGAGGCTTTTAGATTGGCCTGAGCATTCTTCTAACAGACTTTCTGGAAAATGGGCCAACGAAGACAATATTATTAGTATTTTTTGCTTCTGCAAGACTTTTTCCTTCTTATTATATGGGACTATGGCTGTTAAAGTAATATTCGGCCTCTGTTAATATTACTTCCTCAGAGCTGACCTTACAGAAAATTTGGTTTTGGTCCCTGTTTATCTTTTTCTTGATCTTTCCCTCCTTTTAACACCGCGCCAGTACTATCCAGGTGTTCTGGGTTGCCTCTCCGCCTCCCCCCCACCCACTCCTTCTGTCCTGTGCTAGAGGAAGATTCCTAGTAAAGTCTTTAGCCTGAGGTATGAGGGCATTACTCACAGAGTATAATACATGAAGACAACACCTGACGAAATGGCTTAACCAAAGTAGTAACTCACCAATGATGAAACATTTAGATATTATTAGGCAGAAACATTTAGGTTGGGTAGAGGAAGAAAGAGAGTGTATTAGTTTCCTAGGGTTGCCATATCAAATTACCTCAAATTGGGTGGCTTAAAACAACTGAAATTTATTCTCTCACAGCCCTCGTGGTCAGAAGTCCAAAATCAAGGGGTCAGCAGGGCTGTGCTCTCTCCACAGATTCTCAGAATCATTCCTCGCCTCTTCCAGCTTCTGGTGGCTCCAGGCATTTTTTGGTTTCTGGTTGTATCATTCCAATCTCTGCCTCCATCCTCACATGGCCTTTTACTCTTCCTGTGTCTCTCCTATGTGTGTCTCTTATAAGGGCACTTGTCTTTGGATTTAGGATCCACCTAGATAATCCAGGAGGATTGACACCTCTCCAGCCCAGTCCTATCCAGGTGTTCTGGGTTGCCTCCCTCCCCCCTACTCCTTCTGTCCTGTGCTGGAGGAAGATCTCTAGCCTGATCCTTAATTACATCTGCGAAGACCGCTTTTTCCAAATAAGGTCACATTTACAGGTTCCAGGGATTAGGACATGGACATATATGGGGGAGCGGGGGTGAGGTGGACACCATTCAACCCACCATATAGAGAAGAGCTTTCTGGGGCCTTCTGAATCATACCAGTTTACCAGAACTCTCTACTGTAAGGAGGAACTTGTTTGAAGAAATCTTAAAGTTAGTTGTAAAGTGTCAGAAATGTCAGTGTGCTTCCTGAGGGGGATGTGGGTGGTAACTACTGGTAACTCATTTTTTAAATGGTTAAATTGAGGACCTGGGAAATAAAATGACTTACCCAAGTCACTGGATCAGAAGAAGAGTTCTGAGACAGAAGAGTTCTGAACAAGATCAGAAGAAGAGGTCTGAAACAATGACTCTTACCCAAGTCCCTGGATCAGAAGAAGAGGTCTGAAACAAGACGACTTTACTTCTGGCCACCAGAGCTGTGAGAGAATAAATTTCAGTTGTTTTAAGTCATCCAATTTGAGGTAATTTGATATGGAAGCCCTAGGAAACTAATACACTCTCTTTCCCCCTCTACCCGACCTAAATGTTTCTGCCTATTAATGTCTAAATATGTTATCATTGGTGAGTTACTACTTTGGTTAAGCCATTTCACCATGGGCTTTAGGTCTTACCTCATCATTCTTGTTGGACTTTTTTTCTGAAAAAATATAATGTTTTTTCTAAGCACTTTTGCCATGGGAAGGCAATTGTTGCTTATTACGCACCTGAAAACCTTTGTGCGGATCTGTAGGATCAAGGCAGTGGTGCACTTGCAATCTACTGCAGCTTTTCACCTGGTCTTTGTGGTTTGCTGAACTATCAGCTACAGGGAATTTTAGAAGTCAGAAACATCTGTGAAGCAAAAGTCTTTTTAGATTCAGGAATACTGAGTTTTAGGTACAACTTGCATGTAAAGTGGTAAATATATAGTTTTCACAGATGAAATATTCTCTGAAGAAATGCTGTCACACTTGCTTATGACAAAAAGACCAGTTCTAACATTTATGGCTGTGGGGCATCTCTCTTCTGATGCATTATCAGAGCATACCAGTGACAACTGTGGTGTGTCAAGAGATTAGTGAGTTAGAGTGTGGCCTTCATGGAAACAGAGAGAAAGGAACCCTGGGGGTCATCAGATTCACCTCCTACCTAGTGTAGGAGTCCATTCTGTGGTGTATGATATTGCTACCCAAATTATGCCTGAATGCCTCAAGAGACAGGGAGATTACTATGTATAGGAAGTAGGCTGTCATTGTTGACTAATATTTGTTCATTAATTTAACAACCATTTATTGAGTGTGTACTATGTACTGAACCACTATGCCATGTCAGGGAATACAGAGATGGCCAAAATATAGCTCTTGCCCGCAGAAACCTACAACTTAATAGTAGGGATAAGAAAGGTACACCAATGACTACAAAACCTAGATTGCAAAACACATTTTTAGAGAAGTACGAAGTGTACTGAAAATTCTGAGAGATAGCAGCTCAAAGAGTTCGTTTGGAGGGGAGGGGGAAAAAACATGAAAGACACTTGAGAGAGACCTTACGGATGAGAAGATTTAATAGCTGAAGCTAGGGAAAGAGCACTCCAGAGACAGGAAAAGCATGAGCAAAATGGGGAAGCAGGAAATGGAGGCATGTGTTTGGAAAACATTAAATAAGAGTTTAATTTAATTCTCACAACCACCTTGAGAGTAGGTGTTATTGTCTCCATTTCATAGGTAAGGAAGCTGAGGCTCAGAGATTAAGTAACTTGCCTAAGATCACACGGCTAAGTGGGTGGCCAAGTTGAGGTTCACATTCTGGTCTGATTTCAGAGTTTTTCCCTTTGCCGCTGCATGCCATCCATCAGGAGGATATGCCATTGGTTGGCCTCTGGAGATACAGGGGCATATATACAAAAGGACATGTGGTTATTACTCGGGATACAGTGCTATAAAGGCCATCTTGTTGGTCTTTGCCTTAGCCCCATATCGGTATTCATGTGTATTCAAGTGATATTGACAAAACCTTCCTAAAAGGCAAAAGCAAGTCCTTTGCTTCTTTTGTGTCCGCCCAATGCCCGGTTGAGAATGGGCTCAGTGAATATTGATTACCCTACAGTTGGGAAACTTAGACTTGCTAGTCCAATCCCTTTGAGGAAAACAGGCCCAGATTTGGGAATACACTTGATTAAGTCACACAGCTGATTTGGTAGCAGAGCAGATAATAACATTTTAGCTTTGATAGGGAAGAGCTCTTTTCTCTCTGATGTGATTTCATACATGGCAGGGAGGGACCTAGCACTTAGATTGGGCCTAAGGTGTTGAAATTCTCAACTATGCCTCAGGTCTGCATATTTAAAGATTGTATCTGAAAAATAAAAATTATACATCTCCTGAAAGACAGGATCTCAGCTACTTATCTGAGTAGAATAACAATTAGTGAAGAAGTGACTAGGGGAGGCAGGAAAATTGCCTTAGCTTAGTCCCTCTGGCAGAATTCTAAACTAAAAGATTCTGCATCCCAACTCCAGCATAGCTGGCATTGTTCTCCAACCCAGTTTTCTTTTTATTAGGGTGTTTCCCCTCATCTAATAATCAATGATGTGTGTGTATGTGTGTGAATACTTTTGCTTTTCTAAAAGTTGCTCTAGTAGCATCAATTAATCTGACCCAGCTCCTTTTAAACTTAACTCTCTTGAAGTTCTGGCATTACCTCCAAGTGAAAGGAGAGAACATCAAGCCCAAACTACAATGGGCCCCTTGAGATTCAAAGATGAATCAGTCAAGGGTCCTTCCCTCAAGGAACTTAAATCTAGTGGAAATAAGGCATGCATATATAACTTCGTTGCAATTTACAGAGTGTGAGAAGTGTCTTTATAAAGACTGGAGAGTTCCATGGGAATTCAATGGATAGAAAGTTTTTGGAGTTCATCTCCTTCTGCTCCCATAAACATTCTTTCCCGTGGGAATCCAATCCAAAGATAACAAGTAGTCATCTTGTAGCAGGGTTCACATAGCTCCTTGTCATCTGGCTTCTGCCACTCTCCACCACTTCAGTTTTCCCTCTAGCCTTGCCAGGTTCCTTGGCAGTGCCTGAAGATGCCACCCACTTTCACACCCCTGTGCCCTTACTCCATTTTCTTGGAGGTTTTAAAAGAAATAGAATGACATAATCAGATATGTACTTTAGAAATATCTCTCTGAGAGTTGGGTGGAGGAGGGTATAGAGGCAGGCAGGCCAGTTTGGAGGCTGTTGTTAGTTGTCCAAGTGAAAGAAGGTGAGGTGATGAGGCAGCAATGGAAAGGAGGGGAATGATGACATTTAGAAAGCAAAATCAGGAGCATTTGGTGATATTTGGCTATAGCAGATGAGGGTGTGAGTGAGGTATCCAGAATGAGTGAAAGGTTTCTAGTTAATTTGAGAGTCCATTTTCTACACCAATTCATGAACTCTGGGGCAAGGACCATGTCCTGTTCATTATATTCCTTGGGCTGGGCATAGTCCTTGGCACAAAGTAGGCATTCAGTAAATGTTGGATGAATGAATTGTTCACCACTTTGGCAAGCTGGATATAATCAGTGAATTTGTATTCTCAGAGCACATGTTGACCACTGGTTGGGAATGTGGTCCAGAAAGAACCTCTTTATGGGAGAGTGTAGTGATCTGGGGATTCAACCTTTACTGGGCATGAAATGATAGGCAGTTAATTGACAGTTGGCAGTAGAGATAAAGGTAATTCATTCTTTAATTCTCGGGCTTAGAGAATGCCTCATCTCCAGGGCTGCTTTAAACTCCCAGTACTCCAGTGTGGTAGCGACATTTTGGCCTGCCTTTTACAGAGGCAGAGTCCATGGTGGCCCCAGGCACGATCTTTGATTTAAAGTCTAAGCTCCTGATACCCAGGTGCACCCTCTGCAAGGTCATGTTCTTTCAGGCTAAATAACAGAAGGGTAACCTTCAGCTGGGTTCCCTAAGATGATTTCTTTCACCAGCAATCATCACTTTCCCCACCGGTTTTTAATGCAGCCATTTCTTTCATCTGTATTCCTATCTTGATTAGTGAGAAATTAAATGAGCGTGTGTAAGATTTGATTTAGATAATGATTAATTGGGGAAAAGATGTCATTCTAATAGCATGTCACTATTATATGCTAAGGAAATTAGTTCATATTTTTGGATGGCAAATTGACTTGTCCTGCGTTTAAAAAAATACCTTTTAAAAAATGCCTGTTATGGCTTTTTTTGGTTCATTAGTAGAGCAATCTGTGCTTAATCCTTTGAATGATTTTATTAGGCATCTATTATTTTCCCTACAAGTCATGAAGCAACCAGTTTGGGATATCATTAATTCCTTTGTTTAATATTAATTTAATGATAACATTGCATTATTATTTTCAGCACAAAGTACCTTTGTTAGCAAAAATATAATCTGCCATTCGTAAAGCAGACCTTGGCAATGAAATGTGTCAAATCATCATATATATATAGAAAAGATTTCCATTTTCATTGTTACTGAGCCCTGCGATTCATTCTCTTCTGTTGCTGTTTGAATATGCTTTATCTGCTCTTAGAAAAGTGTAAGGATCAAGGTCTACATTAATAGTTCTTCTGTTCTTTAATGTGATTTTTGACAATTTGTAGTCATTAACCAAAATTGCAGTCTAGTAAAATAACCAACATATAGAACATAATAAAGGTAATTAGAGAATCAGAAACCTGGAAGTGACCTTGAGGGTTTATTCAGTCCATTTCCCAATTTCAAGCTGTATGACTAATCTTCCTAAACAGCACTCTTCATCATATTATATCTCTGCTTGAGAACCTCCAGTGGTCCATTACCGCCTAGGAGTCAAGCCCACAGGCCTCTGCCTGCATTCAAGGCCCTTCAAATTTGAACCTGTCTTACCTGATAAGCTATTACGCCCTAGGGTCTAGCCTGTCTCCAGTTATGTTAGCTTTGCCCCGTTATTCCACTGTTTCCAAACACATTTCACCCATTGGCCTTTCCACATATTTTCCATTCTTTGTGGTCTACCTCAAGCCTCACCTTCTCCTGGAAGTCTTCTTTGACCCCTAGAGCCTCTGGTAAGCATTCCCTTATCCAGCAAATGTTATCTATATCACATATTTTGAAAGTCAACTTTATTGAGATATAATTTACAAACAATAACATGCACTCATTTTAAGTGAAGAGTTCAATGAGTTTTGACAGATGTGTACACCCATGTAACCACTAACCTAATTAGAATGTAGACTATTTCTTCTATCTCAGAACATATACTGCATATTTTGTCACATAACCATATACCAACTTTTACTGTTCTCTAGCTATTATTTTGTGTGAAAGTCTAGTCTCTCAGCATGAATTTATCTTTGGTTTACTTTTAATTAATACATATCAAATATTTACTTTGTATCAAAAAGACTAAGAGCTTCACATGCATAATCTCACTTTTTGTAATAACTCTATAAGGTTAAGTACTATTGACGATCCCATGTTATAGATAAGGGTAAAAAGTCAGGTAGAGGTTGAATAACCTACCCTTGCTTGTGCAGCTAGCAAGTGATAGGGCTAGGATTAAATTGTAAACAACTTGACCTGAGGAGTCATAAGTGTTTTGTTATTTGCTGCCTACTAGTGCCTGTGATAATGCTAACCTCGGAGCCATTAATGCTGACTTGGAATAAAATCCAATAGAACTGACACATTTAAACAGCCCCATACACACTGTTGGCTTTCCTCTTCCAAGTATGGATGGGGATTAAGCCTGGAATGGGGTCTACAAGTGAATGTGGTAAGCATAGGACTTCATGGCAAAGAGAAGCTGAAGTCCCACTCCTGGGGGAGGTGGCTAAAGAAAACCAGGAGCAGTCTAAAAGGTCAGATATTTAAATGGAGCCAACAAAGAGCAAGAAGTAGGCCCAAAGGAAAGAGCCTGTGATGGAGGTCAAGAAGGCCAAGCCACAGGTAGCCAGGCCTGAAAAGATCTCCTGTCACAAGAGTATGCCTCAGGAGAGAGCCTTCTGTGGACCATCTGTGGTTAGCCTCTAGGAGTGGAGTAATCCCCCAGAGAAAAAGCTTCCATAGCTCAAATATCTCCTTTTACTTATATGACCCAAAGCTGGACCCAATGTATGTGAGAAGTTGTCTTAAAATAATTAGTAATAAATTACATCATCGTTCATTCAAGCGAAACATCTCTTTATTGTATCTTCAAGATGTTCGGATTTTTTTTTTTTTTTTTTTTTTTTTTTTTTTGAGACGAAGTCTCACTCTGTCTACCAGACTGGAGTACAGTGGCCTGATCTTGGCTCACTGCAACCTCCACCTCTTGGGTTCAAGCAATTCTCGTGCCTCAGCCTCCCGAGTAGCTGGGATTACAGGCGCATGCCACCATGCCTGGCTAATTTTTTTTTTTTTTTTTTTGTAGAGATGGGGTTTTGCCATGTTGGCCAGGCTATTGGTAGTTTACTTTTTTGGTATTTTAAAATATTTTTCCAAGATTGAAGTTAAGTGTACAGGTGCCTCCACTTGATATTTTTTCTTCTTTTTCTTTTTTATCTTTTTTTTTTTTTTTTTTTTTTTTTTGAGGCTGGGTCTTAACTCTGCTGCCCAGGCTGGAGTGCAGTGGTGCCATCACGGCTCACTACAGTGTCGACCTCTGAGCTCAAGTGATCCTCCCTCCTCAGCCTCCCGAATAGCTGTGACCACAGGCATGCACTACCGTGCCTGGCTACATTTAAAAACTATATATTTTATAGAGATGGAGTCTCACTGTGTTGCCCAGGCTGGTCTCAAACTCCTGGGCTCAAGGGGTCCTCCCACTTCAGCCTCCCAAAGTGCTGGGATTACAGGTGTGAGCCACCACACCCAGCCTCCACTCGCTCTTCTTAGATACAGACAGACACAAAGTTCTTTGTTAGTATTCTCAATCTGCAGCCCTCATTAATTCAACACTACGTGCACAGGGCTGAATGGGAGCAAAGGAGTATCCCAAAGGAGATGGGAGTCATTCTCTGCTCTTCAGGAACTTAGAGTCTAGGAGAGGAGATTATAGTATGAAGGTACTTTTTAATCCTTCAATGTAAATGGGAACTAGCAGCCATGTAATGACTTCAGTTAATTTTTTTAGTGTCTGGGAATGCAAGTTATTAAGCCCTAAAGAGCTGAACCTTTCTAGCTCATTTGAATAGTCAATTGCTAAGTTATCTCCATCCCAGGCTATATTGCTTGCCTCTATTCCCTTTTCCCAGCTGAATTCCATTTTTACAATAATAATAATAATAATATAATAAAGTGAGAACCCTCTTTGATAGCTGGGCTCCACGATTACTTGTCCCTTATATCTAATAAAGAGGTTATTTTCTTTTAACTTTCCTTTGTCCCTGTATATTTAAAGAGTGCTTTTGTATTTAGTGTGTTTTTTGTAGGTGGCATCTTATTTTTTGAATTTACCTTTCTGCTTTTACTCATGCGAGTACATACCAGTTCTTGGCTTATCTCGTTAGTCATCTGCTTTTGGTTTTACTTTTTTTCATTCCATTTGGGATTCAGTTCTCAGGCTAATTCTTTGTTTACTTGATGAGGATTCCCTCTAAATTCTTTTTCTGTTTCTTTCTTTCTGTGTTCTTTCTGTTTTATTTCTTTCATGCACATGTCCATACATTGAAATAGTTATATTTCATTATTGTCATTTCATTTAGGCATGTCTAGCTCACCTAGGCTTCTTTGTTCCTCATGCTGTCTTGTAATGGGGCTTTTCTTAAAAGCTGGGCTGTGAAATTTACTGAAATTTATATGAAATTTACTTAATATGGTCGGGCGCGGTGGCTCAAGCCTGTAATCCCAGCACTTTGGGAGGCCGAGACGGGCGGATCACGAGGTCACAAGATCAAGACCATCCTGGCTAACATGGTGAAACCCCGTCTCTACTAAAAAATACAAAAAACTAGCCGGGCGAGGTGGCGGGCGCCTGTAGTCCCAGCTACTCGGGAGGCTGAGGCAGGAGAATGGCGTGAACCCGGGAGGCGGAGCTTGCAGTGAGCTGAGATCCGGCCACTGCACTCCAGCCTTCCAGCCTGGGCGACAGAGCAAGACTCTGTCTCAAAAAAAAAAAAAAGAAATAAATTTACTTAATACAAAATATCGTTTCCTTTGGCATATATTTCTCTTCTTCCTGGTTTGGAAATTCTGAATTCTTAATCAGTTTATGGGTGTTTTATTTCCTTAAATATATGGCTGACTTTTAGCCCATAGATCAATTGTACCAGTTCACTGATTAACCAAGCAGTAATAACTGGGAGGGAGGGTAAATATTGCAACATATCCACTTATATTTGGATATAGCATATACCTTTCTTCATGACATCTGACATGTTTTCCCAAAATTTCTCATTTGAAGTTTTATTCTTTTAAAGATTTTTGACTTAACTGATTCTTCAGGTGGTGGGAGTTTATAAAATGATGAGATTTGCCCAACTCAGGGAAGAGACATACTATATGCAAGCTCTAAATTACTATATGAATTATCATGTCAAAGGCAAATCAAACTGGTGTCATGGTAATTCAAAGAGTCATTCCCCGACCCATGTAGGTACATCAAGCAACAATTTGTTACCTTCTAAGATCTGAACCACTCATAGCACTTCACTGAGAAAAGAACTGAGCCCTTTTATTTGACCTAGAACTGGTGGGTATAGGACCAGTACTAACAGTTACCCTGCCAAATAAACTCAACCATTCCTGAAAACTGGAAGTCATTGTCAATGCAGATTTAGAAACACAAAGGATATTATCTATAACAATTAATTTTATGAACTTATTTAAATATGATATTTTGAACATGTACTACTTGGGCATTGGTTTACCAAGAAAGTAAATAAAGCCCTGCTAGATGAACAGGAACTTTGTATGTGAAAGTACATGCCACATAGGATTTTTCTTGTCTACATATTTGTCCCAACCAGCATTGTTTAAATTTAGATTAGCCACTCTTACACGAGGGGACTCTTTCCCTTCTTGGTCCAGTAAACCGTATCAGTTCCTGTTCCTAAAATAGCATTACATTTTGTAACTTCATGTAGTAAGAACACGGTGAACTAGAACTAGCTGTTTCTTTAATTTTTCTGAGATAATCATAAAGTTTTAAGCTTAGACCATATTGAAAATCAGTCTAAGGCTTGTATATGAGATTGACATTTATAGGAGATAAATCTGAACTCTGTGTCTCCAGACCCCAAATTGTATTTTGACATTAAATATCACCTTTCCATCTAGTACTATAAATTACAGTGCTGTGTTCGGTTTGGTGATATGTATTATCTGTGATCTCCTTTACTGCTTTTGTCAGCAGATCCCTTGAGAAGGGTGAAGTGAAGAGCTTGGAGTCAATACCCTAGACCCCAGCAGTGATGTCATGTGAGGCAAAACTTGATGAATTTTGTTCCTAAATTAAGAAAATCTGGACACATAAATTAAGGACATGAGCAACTGAAATTCCTAGGGAAATAAGATGTTGTAATAAAAATAAATTTTCTGGTGACTTAGGGCTAACTAGTCTCCCCTCCTTTTTTAAAAAAATAAAACCTCCAGTTATTGAAAAGCTGTCTAAATTGTCTGAATATGTTTTCTAGTATGACTTCAGTAAGATTTATTGAAACTTGCTTTTCTGAGGACCTTGTAAAACTTTAGGGGAGTCATCCTTATATCCCATATACAGATTTTTTTTTCATTCTACCTTATTAGTTTACTTTATTGCACTCATTTACTATGCATTAGCTATTTATCTCTGCTAGTCCCTTTAGACAGTGAGCTTCTTTGGAGAAGGGATTAAATTTCTCTTGTTCAAAGTTGTACCTCCAGCATGTAGCACAGTGCCTGGCATATAGAAGGTATGTTAGATTGGGTACTCTGAGAAGCAGATGCCAGTTGGATTCATATCTAATCCAATGTGGAATAGATGTGCAAGGGACTTATTGGGGTAAAACACTTATGAAGGAAAATGAGGAGGGAGCTGAAGGAGGCCAGAAAAGCCATCAGACCATGGTGCAGGTCTGACCCTTGTGGAAGAGAGAGGAAAGAAAGGAAGTTTGAGTAGGAGGAATCTTAGACTGCAGTGCCGTTTAAGAAAGTTTGGCAGGGTCAATGGGGAGTCCTCAAGTCAAAGTTCCCTGTGAGCAAACTCCTGTGTTACATGACTTTGTCATGCTCAGTATCTTTGCCATGCTCAGTCATTGGCTGGGAGCAGCCCCCAGGGAATGTGGCTTAGGCACAATGTGGTGGTGAATTCAAAGGGCAGCAGCTGGGACCATTAGTCAATTACATTCCCCACAGTAGAAGATCTGAGATGCCCATATTCACAGCCACCACAGAAGGAGATCAACAAATGCTAATTGGAGAAAGAGTTTGGCAGTGGCTCATGCCTGTAATCCCAGCACTTGGGAGGCCGAGGTGGGTGGATCACCTGAGGGCAGGAGTTTGAGACCAGCCTGCCCAACATGGTGAAACCCCATCTCTACTAAAAGTACAAAAAATTAGCCGTGTGTGGTGGCAGACACCTGTAATCCCAGCTACTCAGGAGGCTGAGGCAGGAGAATTGCTTGAACCCAGGAGGCGGAGGTTGCAGTGAGCGGAGATAGCACCACTGCACTCCAGCCTGGACAACAAGAGCGAAACTCCATCTCAAAGAAAGAAAGAAAGAGTTTGAATAAGACAGGAATTGAAGAGAGGAAGGAGTTTGGTCTTAATATTCACTGAGCCCTAATATTTGCTAGTATTGGTGGAGGATATAAAATCATGGGATTCACACTCACCTCCCTCATCTCTCCTCAAACGTTACCTTTGCAATCATTGCATTCTGTGTCTCCCTTACTTTACTTTTTAAAAATTAAAAACAAGCCAGGAGAATTGCTTGAACCCAGGAGGCAGAGGTTGCAGTGAGCTGAGATCGTGCCACTGCACTCCAGCCTGGGCAACAAGAGTGAGACTCCATCTCAAGAAAAATAAAAAATAAAAATAAATAAATAAATAAAACAATTGACACCTTTATTGAGGCATAATTGATATATAATAAGCCATACATATTTTAAGGGTACAAGTTGATAATTTTGACACGCATATACACCTGTGAAACCATTACCACAATCAAAATAATGAACATATCCATCACTCCCTGGAGTTTCCCCACTACTCTTTATAAACCTTTTCTCCTACCCCTCCTGCCCACCATCCCCCCTTAACAACCACTGAACTACCTTCTGTCACTCTAGATTAGTTTCCATTTTTTAGACTTTTGTATAAATGGAACTGTAGAGTGTGTGCTTCTTTTTGTTCTGGCTTCTTTCACATAGCATATTGTTTTTGAGTTTTGTCCCTACAGTAGTATGCACTAATGGTTCATTCCTTTTTATGGCTAAATAGAATTCCATTTTATAGATATACCACAGTTTGTTTTCCTTTCCTTACTTTGTTTTACTTTCTCTATAGTATTTATCACCTTTTGACATTATGTTTCTATTTTTGTTTGTTTGCTGTCTCCCAGAATGTAAGTTCCATGAGGGCAGGGACTTTGCTTTGTATACTGTTACAACCACAGTGCTTGGCATATAGTAGTCACCTAATAAATATTTGTTGAATACCTGTATCTTACTTCAGACCTTTAGTTAACACAGCAACAACACAGCTTTGATATGATATTGATGTTTTGATCATTTATCCTGAAAAGCAGTATTGGGTTGGCCAGATATACATTTCATTTGGAAATCATAACTGGAATTTTGAAAATTGTTTCTTGGTTGTCTTCTCATTCATATATTATAATCAGGAAAAATAAATTATAGGAGTGAAGATTGATCTTTTAAAAGACAAATTAAATATTGGTGTTCAATGATGTGTTTTTGGTGCTATAAATTAGTTTATGCAGAATTTATGAGTCAAACCTAGACAATTAATTCTGATGGTTATTCAAAAAGAGTCAGCCATAAGGACAATTGGGAGAAAGCAGGGATTAGTTAAGATGAAACACAATTTTGAATAATCAAAATTTTACTGTATCTCAAAAGAAATGCATTGTTTGCCCTGTTTGCCATGTGTGAGAGTGTGTGTGGCGGGGGGCTGTGTGGGTGTGGGTGTGAGAGAGATCCTGCTTACTGAAACATGAAAACCTTGTTTGTTTCAGGATCGGATTTGCAAGTATGTCTCCCTAAGGGCCCAACATGCTGCTCAAGAAAGATGGAAGAAAAATACCAACTAACAGCACGACTGAACATGGAACAGCTGCTTCAGTCTGCAAGTATGGAGCTCAAGTTCTTAATTATTCAGAATGCTGCAGTTTTCCAAGGTGAGTTCTGGGGATTATTTTAGATGTGCTGCTCAATGGCATCATTATTTGGGCACTGGGCTTTCAAATGCTAAGTATAATTTATAAATTACCATTCCAGCATTAATGCTTGATATTAAAAACCTCCCAGTGAGAAATTCTGGTTTAAAAAATCACATTTTCAGAGAAGCTTCATTTCAATCTTTGGAAAAGTGAGTATTGTCAAAAAATCATTGTTCAAGGACATTCTATTTATCTGTATATAAAGGTTATAAATCTCTACAGAAAGAATAAATAATATTTTATCTCAGCTGGGTTCAAAAACAAAAAGTTTCCTTAAATACTGAGCCTGGTTTTCTCCAGGAAAGAGTCAGATGCTTGTGGGACACATGTGAACTCCTTCTGACCACTAGGACCATTTCCATTTAAGGGGCAGACACTGGCTTATTGGCCCAGCATTTTCCCATTTGTGTGAGTGGTGTCCTCTCCTCTCTTTGTGATTCTCACTTCTTACCATGCCTGTGAATGACTGCGAAAGAAGCTGTTGTGGCATTGCCAGAATGGGTAGGAAATGACACTTTTCCTTGCTAACTTGTAGGACTATCATAGCAGGATGGGGAGTACCTCCCTCAATTCTAACACCCAGCTAGGAAGATGATGATGATGATGGAGGTGGTGGTGGTGGTGATAATAGCAAACACTTATATGGCACCGTGTACTAGGTACCCTTTTAAGTGGTTTACATGTATTAATTCTTTTAATCCTCACAATATAATTATGAGTACATATTAGTATCCTTGTTTTGTCGATGGAAATCTAAGGCACAGAATGATTAAGTAACTTGCTCAAGGCCCCAAAATTAATAAATAAATGGCAAAGGCAGGATTTGAACCCAGGTGGCATGGCTCTTAGAGTCTATTCTTTTAACTATCCCCATAGGCTGTCTCCTGTGACTGGGAAAATTAATTATGGATATCCACAATTAATTAGTAATTAATTAATTATCGAGCTTTCTTCTATCCTTCTTCAAGCAGAGGGAATCAGCCACCTTTTTCTTGCCTCACCAAGAGAGTATTGAGGTCAGACAGAAAAATAACACTCTGACTGCTTGACATAGCAAAGCTTGAGATTTATGACACTGTTACAAGAATTAACCTCTGAATTGTAAGGTGGGTTGATTATAGCTTATTTTTGTATTAGAATGAAATCTTTAGAATTAGCTAAGAAAATTGTTTAGATTAGTGAATAAAGCCTACATTCACAACAGTTTCTTGGGTCAAAGCCTCAGGGGATGTTAGGTTGATTATACGAAGTATAACATATAAGCTTGAAGTATTTGTTAACCTATTTATGCAGTCAGACTCTTGTGAAGAGTTTGTTGAGACTAACAATTTGGTGATAGAATGAATAATCTAGGCAGATTTTAAAAATACGTGTAGCATTCATGAACTTCTTAGATTGGTTTTGGAGTTGATCTGTTGGATGAAAGTGGGGTGAGAAGAAATGATGTGACATGAGAATTGGGTTGAAGCAGAGAGTTGAGTCTTACTCTTTGGGGCATCAAGGTCCCTTTTTAGAACAGAGTACTAGTGATTTGTTTAATTCCCAGAATATCCAAGCTCACAGATGTTACCTTATAATCCTTGTCTGATTGGAGCGGAGTGGTAGAGTGATCATACTGGTATTTTAACATGCATAGTAGCTGACATGGTTATCTCTCTGAGGGCCCAGGCTGTCAGTATTTACACCTCTGTCCAGTTCTGCACTTTGCATACTGTGTTTTCTAGATCTGCAAAAATGTGAGACTAGGAGAGAAAAGAAGTTCTGACAAGATTTTGGTTGGATTAGCTTCCAGATAAGCCTGCTGTAGCTTGGAGGCTGAATACTAGTCCTGCAAACAGAGGGTAGAAAATGGGGCAGCATCTACTAATTGTATCTCTCTCCCCCTTTCTCTCTGTCTCTCTTTCACTTACACACACATACACACACACATACACTTTCTTGAATTGTGGGGATAGACAGAAGGACAACCCTAGCAAAGGAACTTGGAGACAATGAAATGATGTCTGAGCTCATTATTGCTAGTGCTCTTTACCTTGTCACCATCTGTACTCATTCTTTTTCTTGTTTCACTCCCTCTTCTTATTCTTTTCCTGCCTCACTTTTAGAAAAAATAAACCTCACAAAGATAAATAAACCATGATCCCAGACCTCAAGGCACTTGTACAGTGTTGCAGAAGACATTGCCCCTAAATCCTTTTGTAGCAAACATTTGGAGAGACAGGACTTCAAACTGGGGACCACTACAAGATAATGTATTATTAATTGCTAAGAAAAAGAGAGCATCTACTTTTTTCTTTCTTATGACCGTTTATTATTCCAATGAATTGAAATTAGGAGACACAATTGTTTTTCCCCTAAAATACATCCCCTCCCCAATATTCTGGTAGACCAAATTAGTGAGAAAACCATCCCAGTACTTCACTCATGAAATTTGATATGACAGCTTTTGCTAGCTATTTTCTTCATCACACGAAGTTGAAGAAAGCTCATCTTGATCTTGGCCTAGATCCACAATCTCTTTAGTATTCCTTCACTAGTCCACATTGAGGGTATTTAAGCAGTGAGTGCTTTCTGCAAATATGTGCACAGTTCCACGAGCAATCCTTACTGCCTCGATTTGGATTTTATGTCTTCATTTGCGGGAAGCCTTTGCCCTTATAAATGTGCCTGGGGCCCTTTGCTACAGTGGTTGGAGTGCTCTATTGCTAATGTTGTTTTGATAATGATTGAAGCATTTAAAAAAGTTTTCTTTATTTTCAATCTTTGCATTGCCTCGTTTCCTAAATTTAATTTACTTAGATGTGCTTAGTAAAATGAGGCAGCACAATCACTTTTTGTTTCTGCTTAATTAATTCTTTCTGAAAAACTCCACTGAAAGTAGATTTTCCTTTCTCTTTTTCTTTTTCTTCTCCCCTACCTTATAATAATTATGATGATAATAATAGTGAAGATTTATTTAGTGCCTACTATATGATGCTTACTTTTACATAATTATCTCATTTAATTTTACCAATAGCCCTACAAGGTCTGTACTGTAATTATCTCCATTTTACAGATGAGGAAACTCATTGATGCCACAGCTTCTTCTGAGCCATCATATGACATGGCTTTGCTTGTTCTGAATGTACTTGAGGTAAAACAAAATTGAGAAGTTGAATTTGTGGTTCTTGTGAAGAAAAATGGAGTAGAATTCTGAATTTTTCATCATCTCACTACTACCTCTATACCTTCAAACCTTGAGTTCTATTTTCTTTGTAGAATTTTATTATGATTTTCAGCCTTGTACTATCAAGAAGTATTTGGGGTACATCCAGGTCTTTTCCAGACGTTGGATAATTCTAGTCTTCTCCAAGGTACCACTGACTTTGAGTGATAATAGACTCTTTTATATGCGGCAATACCTTGCTTTTTTTGGAAGTTGCCTATCCCACAACTTGAACTCTCTTCATCAGAAAGGAAAAATAGTGGTTAAGCAGGAAATCACCTCATCTGAAAGGTTTTTGGGTCCTTGCTTAGAGCCTACTACTGTTCCATGTTTATGTGTAGTCTTCACACACTTGATTTTCTGCCTTTCTAGGGGGGATCCAAGAACTCACTAAATGTGGCACTTGGGGACATTTAATAGAGGACCATACTCCTACAGGCCACAGTGGCTCTTGTATTACATTAGGTCCAATGTTCACAATGTGATTACAAGTAAATAAGGAAAGTTCAACTTACATTCACTGTCCTTTTCTTAATATTTCCATTTTAAATGGCTAAAATGAATTTCCTCAGTGCTTAAGATCAGTGAAAGAAACACTGGACTTGGAATCAGAAAATCTAAGTTCAAATTCTAGATCTGCATTTATGAGCTTTATGATTTGGGGCAGTTATTTAGATTCCAATAGCCTCAGTTTTCTTATCTGCAAAATGGACATAAAAATTGCAGTCCTGCTTACTTTTGTAAAGTAGAGATAATGAATGTAAAAGTATCTTGAAAACTGTAAAACACTATATGCATGCATTATCTAGACAGCTCATTTATGTGGACCGCTTCACCCCAGGTGGTGCCAAATAAATGATGCATTATCATTACAGACATTAACCTCGACAAGGCTGGAGTTCATGATGTACTTCAACAACTTTTGCCACTTATAGATGATATATGTGCAAACAGCTCCAGTGTACAGACGAAAGAGTACTTAGGCAAAACACTCTTTGAGAAAGGGGTTTATTTTATGCACTCTTGGATGTGAAGCTGTACTGTTTGAAGTGTCAATACTGCCAGGAGTAATCCTTTTTTCAGCTTCCTGAAGCTTCTCTTCTGGCTAGAATCTGGTGTATTTCATATACAAATAAGCGGCTAGATCAGGAAGGGTTTGTCGGTTCAGGCCATATTTTAATTGCATTTTTTGGTCCACACTGTTATGGCAGAGAGGAGGAAAAGGTTGGTATAAGTCTGGAGATCTTCAGTTGATCCTCACTCAGTATTGGCAAGCTTGCTTTCTTCTACCTGCTTTCTGTGGAGATGAAAAAGACATCTCTGAATGGGGGGGAGGACAATGTTTCTGTGCTGCTTCTGTTGTTTCTCTCCCTTATTTTCTGTTTCCAGCAGCTCTTGGCAGTTTTTAGACTCTCTTCTGTCAGATTCCTGTCTCTCCCACTCCCCCTAAATAAAATTGACCTTGGTTAGAATACCCTTTTCTGTCAGCTCATAGCAATTTCTCCAGTCATTTCTGCTTGAAATAACTGTTTAGGGACATTATTCAAGCAAAGCTTTTTTCCTTCACAGTTAATATGTGACTCAATAATTGCTTGAATGTTGATAAACATGTTTTTGAGATTCAATCATTTGCTAATTTAGTTTTTATTATGTAGTGGGGATTTTAAGTGAGTACTGAGCCATTTTTCTCCATTTCACAATTCCTTCCCCCTGACTAGCCTGACAGTTCTGCCCACACTCCAGCTCTGTGCAGGCTGAGCCCCATTGCATCCCCAACTCTAACTGCCCGCCAGTCTGTCACAACCCTTTCTTGGTTAAAAATAATGTATGGGAGAGAATAATTACATTGATGTCTAATCAAAAGTTAATTCATTTGCCGGAGCTAAATATAATAGCATTAAACTAAATAGAATAATTTTAGGAACTCAAACCACGGCCATGAGTGAAGTTATATATCCTCAAAAATGTAAATTATTAATCAAACCGCTCATCTGTACAGCAAAGCTCTAGTAATCCCATTATAAAAGGGTGAATTTCTCATCAGAGCCCAGAAGATGCTGGCTTTAATTAGTGGACTTGTATGGCACCAACTCAAAGGCATATTTTGGTTACAAAGTTTTTTTAAAATGCAATTCTTTAATTATTAGGGTTATTGGAAAACCAACTGGAAACTGAGTGTTTAAAGCCATTTCAGTTTTAAAGTAAAAACTTTTGGATTCAATTCGGTCTCAAAATTCTATGGCTTTAGTAGAGCCAGAGGCTGGGGGAGTTATAAACCTTTCCTGGGCCCTCTATTGATTTAGAAGTCAGTCATTAGGCTGAAAACTGTTTAATGAAAAGAGCTTAGAAAAACGACTCAATGTGCAGCCGGAGACCATTCTGGGGCCAACCATGAGGTGAGGAGATTATGCAGATGAACTCTTTTACCGCAGCCCTTCGCCCTTGATTGAACAAGGTCCTGAACTCATGCCCTTGATTTAACAGGGCTCTGAACTCACCTCCTCTTGCTGTCATCATCACTGCCCACCTTTCTCACTAGTGGGCTCAACAAAGCACATTAAAGGAAAGTGTCCCTGCCCTCTAGAAGCTTCCAGGAAAAACACCACTTTTGCCTAGAGTGCTTACTCTCTACCTCCCCACCAGCCCCCAAAGTGGGATTTGTTTGCTTTCTGAAAACATATGTTCCTCCTCTTCTTTCTGTCTCACTGAGTTGAAGTACCTGATATTGGAGTAATGAAGCATATGTTTGAGAGATTTGAATTCTCTTGTCAGTAGAGTGGAGGTAGAAACAATTTTCCTCTAAGCTGGAAGTGGTAACATAGAAATTAAAAGCCCCTTTCCTTCTACTGACTGAGATGCTTCCACGGGCTGAGGCACCTGTATTGCTCCTTTTCCTTCATTGTACTTTTCAGTCACCAGGTCTCATTTCTTCCTGCATCCTTCCCACGTCATTTTCCTACATTCCAACTGAGACCCCCTATGGGTCTCAGTTATCTCATTTATCATATGCAGATGCCTTTTGATTTTAGTTCCTCTCTGATTTCAGTTCCAGGCTCCATCAGCTAACATCTAGACTACTAGCAAATATATACCTGGGTTTCATGCCTTTAGCCTCCCTTGCTTCCCAATTCAGCAATGGAGTGTAATGATTAAGAATGCAGGCTCTAGGGGGCATTTCGACAGGGTTTGAATGAGTCTGGTTGGGGATAGGCAGGCTGGTATGGAGAGAAGAAAGCTGAGGGCTTGGGTGAGGATTAGAAACCTCCTTTCTAAACATGAACTGTATTGGAGAGAGATGAATGAGAAGTTTTCTGTTCTCAAGTGTTTTACTTATCTGATTTAAACCTCACAACAACCCTAAGAGGTGGGTACTTTCATTAGTCTCATTTTATCACTGACAAAATGGAGGCTTAAAGAGATTAGGTGACTTGTTTAAAGTAGCACCCAGTAGATGGCAGAGACAAGAACTGAACGCAGGAAGTACAACTCCATAGCCTGTGCCCTTAAAACAGTGCTGTATGTGTTATACAGCCTCTGTGTATTTTATCTCATGGTCATAAGCAGTCTCCTCAATTCTAGCTGTCCTCCTTGCAAGGGAACTCTATTGTATTTAATTAAAAAAACATTGGCTGAGCATGTCTAAAGGCAGGTACTGTGGGGGATTCAAAGAGAAAAACTACCTCATGCCTATCTTCAAGTAGATCAAAATTCAGAAACCCAGACATTTGTATACAAATAACTTGGGTACAAGACATCCTAAGAGAAATGTAAGAAAAAACCTTAGCAGTTTTCTAAGGGGAGTACAGGTGGATCCAGGTTTTGTAGTGCTCAAAACTTATATAATTGGGGGACCTTCTTTAAGAAAAAGAAGACAGAATAAAAATGCAAAACGCTCATGGCTCTTCTGTGACAGGTTGTACAAGTGCAGGGTCCCTATAGCTGAAGTTTCATTGTTTAACAGAAAAGTAACTTTTTTTTTTCTTTTTTTTTTTTGAGACGGAGTCTCGCTCTGTCACCCAGGCTGGAGTACAATGGCCTGATCTCAGCTCACTGCAACCTCCGCCTCCTGGGTTCAAGCGATTCTCCTGCTTCAGCCTCCTGAGTAGCTGGGAGTACAGGCGCCCGCCATCACGCCTGGCTAATTTTTGTATGAAAATTCACATAAAGATGGTAGTGTGGGGTTGGAAGAGATTAACTCCAACCAGAGGGTAGAGGTTCTTGGAGGAGACTGGCTGTATGAATTCTCCAGATAGACATGCTGTTGATCAAGGAGAAGAACGGAGGAGGGAGTTGGGTAAATCAGTGCACATCTTTTTCTCAATTAAACTCGAACTCAAATTATTATTATTATTATTATTTGAGACAGGTTCTCTCTCTGTTGCCCAGGCTGGAGTGTAGTGGTACTATCTTGACTCACTGTAACCTTCGCCTCCAGAGCTCAAGGGATCCTCCCACTTCAGCCTCCTGAATAGCTAGGACTACAGGAACGTGCCACCACACAGGGCTAATTTTTGCTTTTTTTTTGTAGAGATGGGGTTTCGCCATGTTGCCCTGGCTGGTCTCAAACTCCTGGGCTCAAGCAATCTGCCTACCTCGGCCTCCCAAAGTGTTAAAATTACAGGTGTGAGCCACCATGCCTGGCTGGCCAAATTCAAATTATTAATTGCCTATTAGATACCAGCCTTTCTGGACTCCTTGTCTACACCTGTAGTCTCTCACTTAGACTTCCTTCTTGAAAGGGCCAAACACCTAGGAGGCAGCAAGGGGCTTAGTGTGATGGCCATGTGGTCTGGCTTCAGGCAGGCTGGTGTCTAAGTCCCAACTCTGCCCTTTCCTCTCTTTGTGATCAAGGGCAGGCCACTTCTCTTTGAGCTATTCATTAAAGAAAATTAAATCAGATGAGTGCTGTGAAGAACTCAGCTCTATGCTGGCCCATAGGAATCAAACGCATGGTAGCCATTGTTTTTATTATTCCCTCTTGTGTATTTATAAGCATACTTATGTATGAAATATAGTATATTTGCTTTACAGTAATGAATGTCACATGTCTGGCATATATACATTTTAAAATAATTTTTTATGTTTTAATATAATTAGTGTCAAAATGTGCTAAATACCCACTCATGATCCTATCATTCAGACATAACCACTCGTAACATTTTTGTGTGTTTTCTTTTCTCTCTCTGTGTGTGTATGTGTATATTTAAAACCGTACAGTATACAGTTTCTAAATGGTCCCCTAGTGGTCTGAATGAGTTAATGTAGCCTTTAGATCTAACCAGCAAAGGGAGACCTGATTCCACTGGATTACATCAAGAGAGGAAGGAGAACAAAAATGTTGAAAGGAAATTGTTATGCTTATGACACTCCTCTCCTTTGGTAAAAGTTCTTTAGCATATAGTTCTGAACCCAGTTAACTGAAATGTCATTATTGGATTGCATTTCTTCCCTCTCCTGGGAACCTGTGCTTTTCCTTTCTAGCACTCATCAGGTTGCAGTGGTACATGAGTATGTATGGTTATTTGATTAACATGGGTATCCTTTACTAAAGAATGAGCTTTCTGTGGATAGGCCTTGTGTCTATTCTACCATATCCCTCTGTTCCCAGGTGAGACAGTAAACTCTCAGTAAATGTTTGAATGAACACATATATATATACATACACTCTCACACAAAATTAGAATAAGTAGTATTGATAGAAATAGATTCCTAACTGTTCCCCTTCCCCTGTAGCAACTACCAGTATGACCAAACAGAAAAGAAAAGATAGGTCCTGTTGCCTGCAGCATTTACTTCTAGGTTTTAAAAGCTGCTCATACATAAGATCTTAAAAGTCTGGATAATGGGGTTTTTCTTGCCCATTGAGATGGGACATCTATTTCTCTAAGCCTCTGCCTCAGCTTCTGGCCTCATAACTCCGAGGCTTGCTGGTTGTCTTTTCTTCCGGCATGACCTGGGCCCTTCCCAGAACACTGTGAACAAGATTCAGTGCCACAGATTTGCACCTTGTGAATAAGAACCATGAGAATGGTGACACCTGTCAGCTTGTCCAAATACATTCTTGTGTGTCCTACCACCCTTTCACAAGAACCTGAAGGGAAGAGAAGCTCGCTTTTCTTGAAAGCCTTGTAGCAAGCAGACATACTTGTATTTTGACAGCTTCCCTTCAAAAAGGTGGTATTAATCCCATAAGGAAACTAAAACTAAGAGAGTTTAGTGATGTGGGCAACTTAACCCAATGCTAAATAGTTGAGTTGCTAGATCCAAGACTGCTGAAATTAAATTGTGCTATTCTCCTATAGTGCTATATGTTCTCTCTCAATATTGTTGCTAGTGCATCAAATTTGGAGACTAGTCACATAACTTTACCTTTCCTTAGAGTTTTATATTTGATATTTTAGTGGAAGGCACGATGTCAGAATAGTCTTTTGAGTCAAATAGTCCTGTATTCAAATACTCTTGTTACATAACCCCCTTTTACTAGTTACGTAACCCCCTTTTACAAAATGAGGATAATAATTACAACCTTACAGCACTGCTGTGAAAGTGAGCCATAAATTGTGTCAAGCATTTACCATATTGCTTGGTATAGAATAGGTGCTTAATAAAAATCTTCAAAGTTAAAGGTTAAGGTTCTCATTCTTATATCTGTTTATAGTTGTTCTTCCTTTATCGACTCTAATAAATTGGGATCTGACATGAGTGTAGGAGTTTGATCAGACACAGGTGGGACTAAGGTTGACTCAAGTTTAAAAAAGGACTTGTCAAATAAATGAATAGTTTAAACAAAATTGTAGAGAGGAATCATTAACCAATTTAAAAGAATATTTTTTTAAATAAAATTTTTAGTGTGCATTAAAAAATCAATAATCATAGGTTCATTAGAAAGTATTGTTATCTATTTGTTAAGGCAGGTTTCTAGAGACCAATGGATTGTTTATTTATTCCTGATTATGTGAGACCTTGAAAGTAATACAGCAGTATTTATTTCAGGATAACCTTTTTTTTTTTAAACAAGTTTTTACTACACAAATAAGTATTTCTTTTTTAATTAGAGAAAATGAAGAAACCACAAAGAAATAAAAAAGTGGAAAATAAAATGACCCTGATTCTACCCACTAGAGGATAACTACTGTTAACATTTTGACATGTCATCTTGCATACTTTTTATTTATACATATGTGTATGTATAGTTTTTAAAAAATTGACTATACTGCTTTTTCATGTAGCCCTCTTTCCATGTCAATAATATGCTTCTGTAACACAATATAAATACAGTATCTAGGGGCTACCCTTTACTTAGTACTGTGGATATTTCATATGTTATTAATCTAACCCTCTCTATTGTTGGAAATGTAGGTTGCTTTCCGTAAGCTACAGTGAACTAAATAATGTCCATGTAATTAAATATTTATGCACATCCTTAATGATTTCCTCAGGATAAATTCCTGGAAGTGGAATCACTGGGTCAGAGGCTATGCAGTTTTTAAGGTTTCTCACATTTATTGCCTATTTGATTTCCATAAAGTTTGTATGTGCTTTCACTTTACTTCTTTTTAAAAACTTTTTAAGTTTTAATTTTTGTGGGTACATTAGTAGGTGTAAATATTCATGGGGTACGTTACATGTTTTGATACAGACATACAATGTGAAATGGAGATTAGCAGTGTAAGAATGTCCATTTTCCTATTTGCCCCTTGCCATTTTATCATAATCCCAGTTTGGGCAAAAAAAATAGTACTTTTTGGTTGCCAGTGAGATTTGTTGATCATTTGTACCTTTTATTTTGTGATTTTTCTCACTAATATTCTTTCATTTGGAAAAATTTAAGTATACCGTGTCCCTTACTAGTTGTCCTTTTCTTGCTGATTTGTAACAAACAGTTCTTTGTATATTCAGAATGCTAGCCCATTTTGTATAAGTTGCTTTAACTGATTTGTTAATTCAAGTTTTTGGTTTTTTGTGGGGTTTTAAAAATACTTTCAGTCAAATGTATCCATATCTTAATTTGGTTTCCAATATATTCTTTGATTCTTTACTAATTGATATTGGCCTTAGCATGAGTCAAAGATGTGTTCTATTTCCTGTTCTGACACCAGCTGTGTGGAAATAGGTAGGTAATTCAAAGTCTCTAAGTTTGTTTTCTTATATGCAAGATGGTAACACCTGACCTGCCAACCTGCTGGAGTTCTTGAGGATCAAAAGAGGTAATATATATGAAAATGCTTTGAAAGTTTTAATGACTATTGTAGTTGTTATTCAGTTGTCCCTTGAGACTTATCAGTCTGTACTATATCAGCATTGCCTTTCTTCCTCTGGATCTGAAACCTTTCTGGCCTTTTAGTAGGAAGTAATTTGGTCTAGAAATGCGCTGGAGCCTGTGCCCTGGTAGCTGCAAAAGTGCTCTAGAGAGTGGTGAAATGTAGCCTGCCACCAGTCTCTTTGCCTGGAGTGTGGTTTCTGGGCATCCTTCCCAGCTGGGGAAATGGGCCCTGGAACTATTCTTTGATGTAATGTGTGTGTTTACTCCTACATGCCCCAGTCCTTGAAGGGTAGCTTAAGAAACCCAGTCAGTGAGGCCAAAGTGCTTGTTCTACCAACAGAGTAGTAGGTGGGGGAAAACCCAAAAGATTGCTGTCCACACTCCTCTTCTTTGGTGCCTGGAAAAACAGTACTCTTTCTAGCAATTAACATTTGAAAGAGATATACTGGCCTGTCAGATAAATCAGTGGCTTAGCATTGTTTCGTGGTACAATTTCTGGAAAGAGTTGTTTATTAGGAAAACCTTTTAAAAAATTGTGAGATGACCATAGTTCTCCCTCTCTAAATGCCAGATTGAAAAAAAAAAAACAAAACAGAGAGACAGGAAAAACAATTAAAGTATCTCATGCATCAAAGTAATCATTAGTGGAAAATAAAGTATGTTCTTTCTGGCAATCTCTGCCAGATGATTGAGATGGCTTATAGTGGAAGAAGAGGCTTAAATGATGCACATATTATTTCAAATATAACCTTGAGATTTTTTATTTTTGTTTTGATGGGAGGAGAAGATAGTGTAAACTTGCAAAAAATTAAGCCTTCTTGAAGGTCAGAGACCTCTGGAAGGTTGGTGAGGTTAAGACATTTGAACTTACCCGGATTACTTAAGTGAAGGAGAAATAAAGTTAACTAATCTTACTAAAAGTGTACTATGTGCTAGACTTGAGTAGTCTTCGTAATGGTAATAACACAATTAGGTATTATTATCCCCATTTTACAGATGTGGAAACTGGGGTTAAGAGCTATTAAGCAATTTGTCCAAGGCCCATGTAACTAGCAAGTGGCAGCATTAAGTTTCTAACTTCAAAGTCATTGCCCTTTTCATTGAGCCACACGGTCTCCTTTGGAGTTAGAAGATAAAAATAAGCTTTAAAACTCCTTAAAATGATCATAGATGCTTTTGAAAAATAGAAAGTGCTGTTAGGAATCTGTACAGTAATGGAGAAATAAACAAAACACCCCAAGAATGGCCCCAAACTTTTATTTGGCAGAAGGCTTCAAATTCCATTGATATGAAACAATTCTCTGTAGGGACATACTAGGGTGAGTTAATTGTACCCTGAGTATTCTATGGCAGGGTGGCAGCCTTTCCTATTGCCTCATAAAGAATTGCACACACACCCTTCAGAGTTCATTTTAGTACTTTTCAGCCTGACATCTAAAGGGGCTGCTACCCTGACAAACACAATCTGGCCAGATGTTATTATTTTGCACTACATTTAATTTCTTCCTGCCAAAGATTTAGGCTTCTTTTCTCTGATAAAGATCAGGGGAAATTGTCTGGTATTTACAAAATCCCATCCAGGCGTATCTGTTACAATGTTCACTTAGCAAAGTTTATTAGATTATTAGGGCTTTAAACCCTTGGGCTCTTTCGTTATTGAAATTAAAAAAAGAAAAACCCAAACATCTTCAACAAATTTAAGTGGTATAATTAGACCCTGGACTTGTCTTACAGGCATTTTAGAATTATGAAAATGATTTAAATAGTATTTGCTTCCTGAGAAACTTGCTGCATTCGACAGGGATGAAAGGAAAGCAGTTATGCTCCTTTGGTCTCCTGAGTTAATGGGGAAAGTGATATCTGGAACTGAAATAAATTTGCTATAGTTGTATGGCGAAATTACTCCCATAAGTAGTTAGCCATACCACACAGGGCCTCTCTTTCTTGGCCTAGTTAAAATGTAGCCACTGTAGTGTTAGAGGAACATGTGGGTCTGTCATTTCCTTGCTCATGAAGTCTACTTAGAGCAAATACTGAACTAGACTCCTGAAGCTCTAATTTTTGCTTATATACACTATACTAGACATGTAAAGAAGACAGTAATAGAAATATTCAATATTTTCAAGGTATAATCAGTTATAATTTATATACACTGCAGTTTTCCTTAAAGGATTTCAATGTGCCTTGCATGCAATAATTGTATTTTCAATCATTTCCAGTTGAAAATTGGTGGCACAATTATTTTCTCTACTGTCTGAATGTAGACATGGAAGAATTCAGACAGTGACCTGACCTAATCAACATAAGGAGCCAGTAGCTGGTCTGGAACTTGAGCTAGTAGGATGTACATGAGAGAGGCGACCTAGTAGAAAGCAATGTAATTATGCTTATTTGTTTTGGGGAGTGAGGTAGGGTAGCTACTAATTCAGGCACCCAAATCCTGTAACATTAAACTTTGCTTAAGAAAGGAGAATTATTTAAGAAAATTGAGTGGAAGTTTTTGTTACATACGCCAACTTGAGTATTTTCTTCTATTGTACATTTACTTGGTGCCAGATGAGATTTTCAACAAATTGTGAAAGCCCAGATCTTTAGAGACTATGTTAGAAATGTCTCACAATTAAGCAGAACCATAGTTGGGCTTTTTCTTCTTCTTTTGAAGGCGGTCAGAAGTCTTTTATGTGAAAACTGTAACAATGCAAACATATGTTTGTACATTAACTATACAGGCAATAAATGCTGAAATGGCAGAAGTGAACTCAAGGCAGGAGGTAAATATTTTGTAAAAATAATAATCTAGAGTGAACTCTCATTAACTTAGGCTCTGTTAATTTGAATATTGTGATAGTTTGACTTGGGCTGAAGTTTACTTTCATCCCATTTATGAAGAAAGAATCTGCTAACAAATTAATAGTGTATATAAGATTGCAGGAAGTCATGTTTAATTTGCTTGAAGGACTTGAGCAAGCCCATTAATTGAGGCTGCTAATTACAATGAGCTTTGCTTATTAAAGCAAACCTGATAGAACCTCTACTTGCAAACACTTTATTAGCAGTGAGTTTAAGTTACTCTAGGTATGGAAAAATAATAAAAGGCAGTGTAGTGTTTAAGAGAACGAATTCTGGAATAAATTGACTTGGGTTTGAATCTTGTTACCTGGGGGAGTCTACTAAACCTCTCTAACTCCCAATTTCTTCATCTCTAAAACAATAATAGGACCTAACCTTACATGGTTATTTTGTGAGGAATAAATGATATGATGCATATAAAACTGAATTTAGGGTGGTGCCTAGTATAGAGTGAGTGCTCAATGAACATTAGCTTGTGTTTGTTATTTTTGGAAAGTAGTTATAAATCCCACTTCACCATCCTTCCCTTCATCAATTTGGCTTAGTGAAGATCCAGGAAAACATCCTGTTTGTTGAGCTAGTTGTTCCTGAATTTGAATGAGCAGCCATCTGGGGACAGTAACTTCGTAAAATGGTCTACCTGTTCTGTGGGCCAAATATGCACATGGAAAGAGATGATCGTTGGTTCTATAAGTCTTTTCAGTTTCCCAGGAGGGAAATTCGTATTGAACATGTTTTATGTTATAAGCTTAGTTGACCATGAGTTGATATTGTGAAGTTACTATGGAGCCTGAAAAATACCGAGTGTTTATATGTCTAAATATTTTATTACAACATTTCTAATATTCCTCTTCTGCTGTCCTGCTGATAAGGGCACTTTACTACATAAATAATAGGTGTTTGTTTTAGAAGAGAAGTTACTAAGTTCTGATAAATATAAAATAGAACATAAAAATCACCCAGAATCCTAACATCCAGAGGTCACTATGGTGAGCATAGGCTTTCTCATTTTTTTCCTGCGTATTTCATACATGTAGGTTTTTTTTACAACAATAAAATTGTACTGTACACATTCAAAGCAATGCTGATGATCAACCAAAGAGTGTGTGCATACTCTCTACAGTTATTTTCAGATGTGGTTTAAAATAGGGGTATTAATTTGTAATCACAAGATGGACTTGAAGTTGAAAAAATGCATGTAATTTTCTATCTGGGAGTCTGCCTCAAATCTATTTCTATTGACACCAATAGAAATTATAATTATAATTAAGAATGGATGCGTATGTGTGTGTCTTTGTGTGTGCACATGTGCTGTGTGTGTCAGGTAGAGACTTTTCCCTGTTGTGGGGTCTGGTGACAAGAACATTAGACTGGGAGTAAGAGGACATGGATTGTGGCTCTCATGCCATCATGACTCACTGGATGACCTTGGACAATCAATTTCATTTCTCTGAGCTTTGGTTTTCCCATATATAAGATGTGGGGTTAGACCAGATAATTTCTACAGCCCCTTGCAGCTCAAAGAGTCTGAGTGTTAAAAAAAAAAAAAAAAAAATCAAACCTGTCTGTCTGTCTGCCTGGAAGAACCTGAGGCTCTGTGGATATCTTCCTAAAGAGAGGAGGGGTGATGAATTTCAGCAGTTTCTTTGGCGCCAGATAGACCAAAGGCTGTAATTTTTAGCCTATCAGGCGTTTGACTTTTGAAAGTGCTAAATTCTCCATTAGGAGTAAATGTGGAAGCTCCAGGTTATTTATTGTTATTTACACTTTCCATCCATAACTGTCAGTGTCAGAGGCTCTGTCAACATCACTGCGTCAATCAGGTTAGCTTTAATCAGTTTAGTGGTGGCTAAGTCACAAATATATCAAATAGCCAATCAAAA
This sequence comes from Trachypithecus francoisi, assembly GCF_009764315.1. Classification (NCBI taxonomy): domain Eukaryota; kingdom Metazoa; phylum Chordata; class Mammalia; order Primates; family Cercopithecidae; genus Trachypithecus; species Trachypithecus francoisi. The sequence continues at coordinate 22,980,488 of NW_022681471.1, read as the reverse complement.
TGCAGGAGCCCTGTAAAGCCCGACTGAATTATTTATTTTGTTATGATGAAAATGTCTGGGCTTTATTGGGTTTTCTTTGAAGAACTTGATTCAGCTTGAAGTCTAGAAGATAAAAGATCAGTGATTGTCTCTCAGATTTTTATTCTGCCTTCCTTCAAGGCTTTTCATTTTTCACAAGCCGTTGTTAGTACTTTTAAGTCAAGGTGAGAGAGCTGTGATATTTTTTATCCTAGGGGTTTAGGCACGTGTGGAAAACTTTTACCTTTGATTTCTTGTCCTGTTTATGTCATGTGCAAGGTGTGTGACCTTGAGCTAACCACTTAACCTGTCTGGGCCTCATTTTCTTCATCTATAAAATGGAGATAATTCTAATCTTACCTAAATCTCAAATTGTTGTGAGACTCAGGCCGGGCATGATGGCTCACGCCTGTAAGCGCAGCATTTTCTGAGGCTGACGCAGGCGGACTGCTTGAGCTCAGAAGTTCAAGAACAGCCTGGGCAACATGGCGAAACGCCATCTCTACCAATAATAATAATAATAATAATAATAATAATAATAATTAGCTGAGCACGGTGGCATATTCCTGTAGTCCCCGCTACTTGGGAGACTGAGGTGGGAGGATCGCTTCAATCTGGGAGGCAGAGGTTGCAGTGAGTCGAGATCATGCCCCTGCACTCCAGCCTGGGTGACAGAGCGAGACCCCATCTCGAAAAAAAATTGTTATGAAACTCAAATAAGATAATGCCTTAGTTGTCATATAAACATGAGGTTTTATTATTATCATTAGCACTGTTATTTAGGCCTTCTGTAGGTAGGTCTGACATAGTATAACATATATAGTCCTGAAAAGTTACTTGGAAGTCAATTTTGTAAATCAAAACTCTTGTGTGCCTTACATGATACTCTCATATATTATCACAGAAAATTACATCCTGCAAATGTCATGAAAAATTAAAGCATTTAACAAACTTTAAAAAATCATATTGAACTGAAAAACGAATGATTTTCAAATATAACGTGAGCACTGCAAATCATTAAATACAATGCTTTAAAAAATAGCTCTAGAGACTCTGAAAAGGGAAATAATTCATCTTGCTTCCAAAATGCTCAGGGCCTTTTTGGGGGTAGAATGGATGGGGGAGTGGGCGGCTGGCAGTGGGAGGTCAGAGAGAGAAGAAGACAGAAGAAAAAGACATTTAAAATATAGCTGTCCTGCACAATTCTTTCTGTGTCAGTCTAAGTAGCTGTTTCCAACCCCCACCACACACTTATTATTCCTTTCCCAGACATCTTTAATACAGACGGTGAAACTGTAGTAGAAATGTGCCTTTGTACTTACAAGAAAGTTGTATGGCCCCTCTAAGAATCACTTTTGTTTTCTTTATTCTGCCGAGCCATTCAGAGGCCCTGATTACCAGCATAGCAGGAAAGAAAAGAGATAAATACCTAGCTCCAAAGCAAAACACAAAGGAAGCAAGATTAGAAAATTGAGAAGTGTGGAGGGGGAACATTTGAGTATAGTAACATGATCACTAGTAGGAAGGAAGTGTTTCAGATTTACCTACTGAATTATCTCATGTTTAAGTTGAGTCATGGCTAATTAACTTTCATGTGCTAAAGCAAATTTGTATGTACTGAGCATGTTCTGAGAGTGACTTTTATTAAAAATGGAGGAGCTAGACATTTTCTATATTCCTGATGTGATTGAAGCTGTGTCTCCAGGAGTGATTTTTCAGCCCTGTCTGGTTGCAAGGCTGTATTAGGTCATTCTTGCATTATATAAAGAAATACCTGAGACTGGATAGTTTATAAAGAAGGCCAGGCATGATGGCTCATGCCTGTAATCCCAGCACTTTGGGAGGCTGAGGAGGAGGACCACTTGAACTCAGGAGTTCGAAGACCAGCCTGGGAATGTGTTGAAAAAAAAAAAAAAAAATTAGCTGGGTGTGGGGTACTGGAGAGGCTGAGGTAGGAGGATCCCCTGAGCCTGGGAGGTCAAGACTGCAATGAGCTGTGATCACCCCACTGCACTCTAGCCTGGGCAACAAAGTGAAATCCTGTCTCAAAAAATATATATGTGTGTGTATATATATATATATAAAGTTTGGCTGGGCTCGGTGGCTCACACCTGTAATCCCAGCACTTTGGGAGGCTGAGGTGGGTGGATCACCTGAGGCCAGGAGTTCAAGACCAGCCTGACCAACATGATGAAACCCCATCTCTACTAAAAATACAACATTAGCCAGGTATGGTGGTGCGTGCCTGTAATCCCAGCTACTTGGGAAGCTGAAGCAGGAGAATCGCTTGAACCCAGGAGGCGGAGGTTACAGTGAGCCAAGATTGCACCACTGCACTCCAGCCTTGGCAACAAGGTTGAAACTCCTTCTGAAAAAAGAACAACAATAATAATAATAAATAAAAATAAAATGTATAAAGAAAATAGGTTTATGCTGGGTGCAGTGGCTCACGCCTGTAATCTCAGCACTTTGGGAGGCCAAGGTGGGTGGATCAGGAGTTCAAGACCAGCCTGGCCAAGGTGGTAAAACCCCATCTCTACTAAAAAGAAAAAAATACAAAAATTTAGCTGGGCATGGTGGCACACACCTGTAATCTCAGCTACTTAGAAGGCTGAGGCAGGAGAACTTCTTCAACCCGGGAGGTGGAGGTTGCAGTGAGCTGAGATTGCGTCACTGCACTACAACCTGGGCAACAGAGCGAGACTCCATCTAAAAAAAAAAAAAAAAAGAGGTTTAATTGGCTCACAGTTCTGTAGACTGTACAGGAAGCATAGTACTGACATCAGTTTCTGGGGAGGCCTCAGGAAGCTTTTACTCATGGTGGAAGGTGAAGCAGGAGCTTGCAACATCACGTGGCGAAAGCAGAAGCAGGAGAGAGAGAGTGAGCGGGAGAGGGGCCACACACTTTTAAGTTATCAGATCTCCAGAGAACTAGCTATTGTGAAGATAGCACAAAGCCACGAGGGATCTGCCCTCACGATCCAAACACCTCCCACCAGGCCCCACCTCCAGCATTGGGGATTACAGTTCAACATGAGATTTGGTCCGGGACAAATATCCAAACTATAGCAAAAGCCTCTGGGAAGCTCAGCCCATAGAGAAGTCTTAGAATACTTAGATTCCGGTTCCTAGTTGGTCATTTTCAGGCTCTGGTCCTGCAACAAGCTGTCTGAACACCTTGGGGATCCTCTTCTAAACCCGCAGGTGAGGCTAGGTCTCCTTGCCACCCTGCCTACTCCCCATCCCACCTGCCCCACACCATGTTCCCTTGCTCTATGTTGGCATCTCTAGGTTTCTAGTAACCTAGAAATGATGTGCTTTGGATGGGATGGAGAATGTCTGTCCCCTTCACAGGACTGAAAGCAACTCAAGGGTCTGTTTTGAGTACATCTCTGTATCTCTGCCCCCTTACTCAGTGTTGGTAGGTAGATATACATAGTAGATTTTCTAAATGTTTGTTGAGCTTTAATTTCCCAAAACCTTGGATTTCTAACTTATAAAATGGAGTTATTACATGTCTAGTCCATATTCTTATATTAGTTATAAGAATATGAAGATGTATATGTAAAATTGCATATTAAACCAAATGGTGCTATATGCACACTTGTATAAGGGGCTCTTATTAATTAGGGTTATTATGCATAATTCACATTTTAAAATATAAGGCTGTTTTCCAACAGGAAATCAGGCAAATTAATTTTGTCTGTCCAAAGAGATGAATAGACTAGCACATTGGTTCTTAACTTGGGTCCATTAATAGGTTACAGTGGTTCTTTGAAGCCCCTGAAATTTTATGTAAAATTTTTTTTGTATATGTGACTTTTTTCTAGAGAGAAAGCACATAGTTTCAGTCAGATTTGTAAAGGGGTCTATGCCTCCCAAACAGTTAAGGACCACAGGGCTAGCTAATCTCTAAAACTCCATTCCACTCTAATTTGGTTTTATGAAAAATCCCAGTCTGAACAAATAGATTCAAATTATTATTATTTAATGGACTCAAATAAACAGTCTCAGTTATTTTAACAGCAGTAAACTCAGGATTCTTAGATTTAATAATATCCATTTGGGTACTGATTGCTGGCATATTCTGCTACCATTCAGATTTCTACTTGGCTTAAGGGAAGACCTGTTATTTTACATGTTGCCTCCCATGTCCTTTCTCAAGCATAGTTATTTTGACCTCACCTGTGTTGCTTTTAAGAGGGGCTGGTTTGGGGCCTGCAGAATTAGAAGCTTTACCCTTGTGTTTGTCAACTGAGTATAATAAACATCTTTTAAAGAAACCAAACAACAATAGCAAAGGTATAGCCCAGTGGAGGCATTAAGGGAGTTGCACCATTTAGAAATCCAGCTGTGTTTGTTCTGATTATAATCAGGCTACTGTCTACCATTTAGTTCTCTTGGGAAGTGATACAGTTAAAATCCCAGCATCTGTAGAAATAGCAAGTTTATTCACTCAGTTATGTACACTGAGCTTTCTGTTTTAATAAAGAGAGGTGGGGTACAATGATCAGATTAAGGAATATGGGCAATTTTTACATTGAGCAGAAGGAAGCAGTCCTCCAGTGTGTTTTAGAATCCTATTCATTGCTGACACTGGGAGAAGACTGCTGACAATATGGGTAAGCTCACCTTGATCTTTTGGAGGGGAGCCTCTTCCAACCATTTAGAACAGTACGGTGGGAGGAAAACAAAACAAAACAAAAAAACATACCACAGAGTAGGAGGTGGAAAATAGAGTTTATATTCATGGCTCTGCTATGAAGCCAATAGTGTAACACCAGGCATGTCTTTTCCTGATGCTGAGCCTTGTGGGCTAGCTGTCGTTTAGGGCTTAGTCCTTAGTCCTTCCAGGGCTATTGTAATTGTTGTTAATAATAATTAGGAATAATAGTGAGAGTTTCCATATATTGTCTACTATGTGCCACTATGCTAGAGGGTTTTAATACATTTATTTAATCCCTGTGGTAATCCTGTTAAATAGGTAGCATTGTCTTCATTTGATGTATGAGGGAAATGGAAGCTCAGAGAGGGTGAGCAACTTGTTCATGTCCTATATTCTGCCCGCTCCTTCCTGGGTCCTTCTACTCCCATAGCCAGTGGTCACCAAGTCCTGTTGGTTATCACTGCCCTGGTTTCAGCCCTCAACTCTATCCTGAGGATTTAATTGCTTACTAACCAGCCTCCCTGCCTCAAGTTTTATACCCTTCCTTTAACATCTGTCAGGTTTTAAGATGTAACTGAAGTACCACGTTCTCCAGGACACCTTCCCTGACTACCCCATTCACTGGATTAGGTTACCCTCCTTTGTGTCTCATAATACCTTGTATATCTCTTGTGTGCTTCATTAAAAATAACAATAGCAAATATTAATGAGTATGTACTATGTACCGAGTATCATTAGAAACTCATTATATGCATTAACACATTGAATCCTCACAACAACCCTATATAGTAGGTACTGTTAGTACCATGTTTTACAGATGTTCAGTAACTTGCCATGATTTGAACCCCAGACACTCTTATTTGAGTGCCTGGTCTCTCAGTCTCTGCTTGATACTATCTGTTGCCTCAAGTACTGCTTTCACCAGGAAGATGTCTATGCTTCATTTCAAAATTACTTTAAAAAATAATTTGTGGCCTGGCACGGTGGCTCATGCCTGTAATGCCAGCACTTTGGGAGGCTGAGGCAGGTGGATCATGAGGTCAGGAGATCAAGACCATCCTGGCCAACATAATGAAACCCTGTCTCTACTAAAAATACACAAAAATTAGCCAGGTGTGGTGGCACGCACCTGTAGTCCCAGCTACTTGGGAGGCTGAGGCAGGAGAATCGCTTGAACCCAGGAGGTGGAGGTTGCAGTAAGCCGAGATCGCACCACTGCACTCCAGCCTGGTGACACAGCGAGACTCCATCTTGAAAAAGAAAGAAAATTGTATTTGTAAAACTCCACATTAAAGTTTGAAGCTGAAAATGATCAGTTCTCAGGCATTTCTTATAAACTTGAAGTACTAAAAAATAATGGTAAGATCAGATCATTCCACACTTGCATAAAACTAAATATTTTAAAACATTTCTGCTTCCATGAGACACATAGTCCCTATTTTCCAAGTAGGAAAACCAAGGATAGAAGATGAGAAGTGATTTGTCTAAAGCAGGGTTTTTCAATATTGGCATTATGAACATTTGAACATTTGGGACAAGGTAATTCTTTGTCATGGAGGTTGTCCTGTGTGTTGTAGAATGTTTAGCAGCATCCCTGGCCTCGACCCACAAGATGCCAGGAGTATCTCCCTCCAGTTGTGGCAACCAAACATGTCACCAGACACTGTGGCATTCGAGGCAAACAGTCTCTGGGGCTGGGGCAGTTGGGGCGGGGGGTGCTCAAATTCATCTTCCATTGAGAACCACTGGCATAAAATCTTGTGTTGGCAAGTCACAGTTTGAAAACTGGCCTTCTAGCTCTAAATCTAATTCTCTTTAATTTTTCTGAGTTGGTTCACATTCTCATTCTGATGGGGAAAACTGTGGTCCATGAGGCATGTTTGTACATGAACTTTTTTTCATGGAATGCTCTTTGTAAAGTGTGGAAATCATTTGGTGACTAACCAAAGAGGAGTTCAGAAGTGGTTTATAGGAGTATTTTGTTGATTGAATCTAGTTATTCAGTGTTGCCCAATTTTGTTTTCCTAAACAACTTTCGTGTGTGCATGGTATCTGAATGGATTTGATAGAAAAGAACATGTGTGTCAAGGTTTTTATTGTCTTTACACTTATGTGAATCAGCACTTTTATTTTACTAAGTCTCTGTTTGCCTCGAATGCCATATTTTCTCCATCAGAAGTATTTGGCACATAGACTGTATAATTTTACTAGTGGGCACTGCTGCTGTTTCTTATGAGAAGGCTTTGAAAAGGTTGTTGCTTCTCCCATAGTTTTGAACTTCTGAGAGAATTGCTTATTAAGAAATTTTCTCTCCATTTAGGGCAGTGTACTACCCTAAGAACTAGTCTCTTTGCAACCTGTGACCACCTGCCACCAAAAAGAAAGAGTAGGAATGTCTTAGATGGAGCAAGGAATGCAGGGAAGCTAAGCAGGCCTGGCTGGACTGTTTCACCAAGTCCCTCTGTGGATTCCCAGAAGGCTAGGTGAAAAGGTAGGGGTTTCTTCTTTTTCCATTTTTGATATTTTTTCAAATTACAAAGGTAATTTCTAAGATGGAGAAATGCATACAGTGTTTAGACATGCTTAATGAAAAAAAAAAAAAACAACACAGAACTATATGGAAACCCAGTGGAACAGAATCGAAAACCCAGAAATGAACCCAAACATATATGGTCAACTAATTTTCCACAAGGGCACCAAAAAAGACACAATGGAGAAAGAATAGTCTTTTCAATAAATGGTGCTGAGAGAACAGGATTTCCACATGCAAAAGAAAGAATTAAATTGGACCCTTATACTGTACATAAAAATCAACTTAAAATGGATGAAGACCTAAAAGTAAGACCTGAAACCATAAACCTTTTAGAAGAAAACATAGGGGAAAAGCTCCTTGGCATTGACCTTGGCAATGATTTTATGGATATCACACCAGAAGCTCAGGCTACAAAAGCAAAAATAAGTAAATGGGACTACATCAAACTAAAAAGCTTCTGCACAGCAAAGGAAACAATCAGCAAAATGAAAAGGCAACCTACAGATTGGGAAAATGGTTGCAAATATTTGCCAACCTTATATCTGATAAGGGGTTAATATCCAAGATTTATAAAGAACTCATACAACTCAATAGCAAGAAAACATATAACTTGGTTTAAAATGGGCAAAGGACTTGAATAGACATTTCTCCAAAGATGACATAAAAATAGCCAACAGGTATATGAAAAAATGCTCGAAATCACTAATCATCAGGGAAATGCAAATCAAAACCACCATGAGATACCACCTCACACCTGTTAAGATAGCTATTATCAAAAAGACAAGAGATAACAAGTGTTGACAAGGGTGTAGGGAAAAGGGAACCCTTGCACACTGTTGGTGGAAATGTAGATTGGTGCAACCATTATGGAAAACAGTATGGAGGTTCCTAAGGAAATTAAAATTAGAACTACCATATGACCCATATGACCCAGCAGTCCCAGCAATTTTTAGCAGGTATGTACCCCTCAAAATGAAATCAGTCTGTCTAAGAGATAACTGCACTCCCAATGTTCATTGCTGCATTATTCACAATAGCCAAGATATGGAAACAACCTAGTTGTCCATTAATGGATGAATTGATAAAGAAAATGTTTCATGAATAGAAACATGAATAGAAAATGTTTCATGAAACATTATTCAGCCTTCAAGAAAAGGAGGAGATCCTTCCTTTTGCCACAACATGGATGGACCTGGAGGACATTAAAGGGGAAAAAGGTCAAATATACAGAGATATACAGAGATAGAGAATAAAACAGTGGTTACCAAGATTGGGGCAGGGGAAAGGAAATGGGGAGATATAGGTCAGAGGATACAAAATAGCAGATATTTAGGTTGAACAAGTCGAACTAATATATAATACATGAGGACTATAGTTGATAATAGTATATTATATGCAGGATTTTTACTAAATGAGTAGATTGTAGCTGTTCTTGCCACAAGGAAAGTGGGGAATGTGTATGTGAGATGATGGAGATGTTCATTTGTTCCACTATAGTAAATATATATATACACACACACACACATATATATACACACACATATATATTTATTACATCACATTGTATACCTTAAATATACACAGTAAAATTTATTTTATAAAAGAAATATAGAGAGTAAAAAGTAAAAGTAACCAGGCATGGTGGCTCACACCTGTAATCCCAGCACTTTGGGAGGCTGTGGCAGATGAATCGCTTGAGGTCAGAAGTTCGAGACCAGCCTGGGCAACATGGCGGGACCCTGTCTCTACAAAAAATACAAAAATTAGCCATGTTTGGTGGTGCACACCTGTAGTCCCAGCTACTTGGGAGGCTGAAGCAGGAGGATTACCTGAGCCCAGGGAGGATGAGGCTGCAGTGAGCCATGATTGCACCAAGGCACTCCAGCCTGGGTGACAGAGGGAGACTGTCTAGAAAAAAAAAGTGAAAGTCCCCCCTTATCCCTCACTCTATCTTATTGATATTGTCAGCTGGATACACTGTAAAGAGTTTGATGTGTGTATCCTTCTGAACTTTTCCCCATGTATTTGTGTATATGTATGCACACACTCACTACTCATACAGTTTTTTTTCCCTACATAAATGAGGTCATACCATATATACTGTTTGGTAACCTACCTTTTCACTTTATGTATCTCTGGCATCTTTTGAAACAAGTACTTAAATACTTTGTACTTAAAAAAAAATCTGCTGCATAATATTCCCATCCATCTGCTTCCCTACCGGCAAACATTTAGATATGTTCTTTATTTTTTTTTTCTCTTACACACAGTGCCAAAGGGAATATTTAATTCCTATGTTTCATATACTAGAGCCGAACCCCTTAGGGTTTCCAGGGACAACGGGCCAGAATTATATTATCTGCTGCCTCCCAATGTGCAGAAAGAGCCAGTCCTTTCCATAGTTCACTAGGGAAGTGAGTGTAATGGTGGTTCCAGAGGAGTGACCCTGAGCAGTCTGCCTAGGAAATTGTGTTCTCCCTTTCATCATTCCAGAGGCCAAGGAACACCAAGCTCCAGGCCCAGTCTAGTTAAGCTACCTCGAACAAAAGACCTGAATCCTGCTGTCATATTGCAGGCTTGAATTTGCCGGGGCAGCAGGTTGCGGGGGGCGTGTATTTTTGGTTAGATGCCTCAAACACTTTAATTTTTCTGTTATTGTCAGCCAACTATATAGTGAACACTTACTGTGTGTCAGGCACTGCTGGGTAGTTTCAGACATACACATGGTAGTCTATTCAGCTAAATTCCTCAAACATTTAGGTCAGTCGGTTATGGACATGATATCCGTGTTATTTTTATATCTCAAATAAGGGCTCATAGAGGAAATGCTTTGCTTTAGATTCTGTTTCAATTATATTTCACAAATAATCCACATTTGGAGTGTGGTTTAGTTCGTTGTTTTGTTTTTGTCTCTATCCATATAAATCACTCTATAGAAAAACATCAGATTCTGTTTTCACAGAAGTCAGGGAAATAAGTTGTTTACACATCACCATTTGACTCCCTTCACCCATGTCCTCATTACAAACATCTCAGCCACCCAGTGAAGTTTATTTAAACTCCCAAGCCATCCATGCAAATAAGACCCCCACAGCTACGGAGTTTGGAGGAAGAAAGGACTAGGATTGTCTGCCACTTCCTTAGTCTATCTACTGGGTTCAGAACATTTCTTTTCATGAGTTATTTACTACCCAGAGGCTTGGCTTTAGTTGTGTGTCGTTTTTCAGTTTTGTAAATTAGGAAGGTGGTTCCATAGAATCATAGCATATCAGAGTTGTCAGGGAGCTTTAGAAACACCATCAAATACAACCCTCCTACCTCTGTGTGACTCCTCTGTACAACATATTTTGGGTGAGTGGTCATTTGGTTTTGGAGTAAAAACCTCTTCTGAGCAAGAACTCCCTCCCCTAAGAGGCAGCCATTTAATTTTTGGTTAGCTTTAGTTGCTAGTTCTTACGTTTGTTGGCCCACAATCCATCTCCATGTAACTCTTTTACCATACCAGTTGCTCTCATGTGGCTTCTACTCCAGTAGGTTTCTACTTGGTTATTATCCTTCTAAATTGTGGCACTCAGAATTGCCCAGTGTGATGCACAGGGTAGCAATTACCTCCTATTATCTATATAGTGTTACTTTTATTGAGGCAGCCAATTTAACAGTCACTCACGGTTGAGTCAGCAAGTGTTGTATTTATAATCAAGCAAAATTCTCCAAACTTTTGTCACTGGCCTTCATCTCACCTTTGGGGATTTGGTCCTGTATTGATATGACATCTTACTAAATTTGAGCCCAGATTTTAGGGTTTCAAAATTAGTTAACGGTTCTTCCAGCTTTAGTAATTTGTAAATATGATCAGTGCATCATTTATGCCATCACACCAGTCATTGATTAAAAATACTGAGCAGAGAAGATACCTTAGGATCCTGATTAGAGACTTCCTTTTCAATTGACATTAATCTATTAACTAGTACCTTTAGTACTGCCATTAAATCAGTGAGGCAACCAGCCAGTGGTATCCTTTGTAGTCCAGAGCAGTCTCTCTTGGACATGACTGTTCACTTTGTCCAAGGCCCTCTTGAAATCCAGAATCAGTATATCCACTGGATTTCTCTGGTTTTCAGCCCAGTACCCCCATCATAAAAGGGAATGAGGTTACTCTGGCATGACTTGTTCTTATAAAACTGTGCCAGTTTCTTTTGAATGTCTCTTCCTTCTTGAAATGCTCACACATCTTCTGCTTGATGACATGTTCTGAAATCCTGTTTGGGATTGATGTTAGACTGGTGGGATTATTATTTGTGACAGCCACCTTCTTTCTCTTTGAGACAGGATCTCACTCTGTCACCCAGGCTGGAGTGCAGTGGTGCAATCCTGGCTCATTGCAACCTCTGCCTCCTGGGCTCAAATGATGACAGCCACATTCTTTTCCTCTTTAAGGAATATGGAAACTAGATAGGCTTTGTTTTCACTCACCTTACCCACCTCTTCTAAACCTCTGTTTCCACGAATACTTTTCTCTTTGTCACCTTTCCCAGAACTGGACTGACTCTCTCCTCCTTCCCATTCACTCAGAACACTGCCCTCAGTTTTCCTAGGTGAGAGCTACTTATTGTGGTAATAGGTCCTAATGGGCTAACGTGTTTTTGACAATGAGTTTCTTTTCCCTATTCACTTTTTGAGCAGGGCCTAAGTCCCAACGTGTGATTAGAATGGTGGTAATTTGGGACACCATGGCAGGTTATTAATGTAGTGTGGGTGGTGAAAACCTTTCTCTCAAATAGGTGGCTGCCCATTTCGATTTCATGTATGGCTTTCTGCCAATTGTGTTGGGGGCGATTTGAAGTCAAATTGATTGGCTAATTGCTTGTGATCATCTGGCTTTTTAGCTGCTTGTGTAGCATCCCTGGAGGTAATTAGCACTTCCAGAATTGGGGGTGAATTGGAGTTATTCATGTTCACTGCTTTTGGAGTGTGAGCAGGGGCTGCACTCGCTTCTAGTTATGAGTGAATCATTTTTACTTTAAAATGATTACGAGGATTGATGAGTTTCTTTAACAATTTAAAAAATCCATTATGGAGGAGTTTGATATACAATTGCCTTCTAGAGTCATTTGAAGTGGCCAGTTGGGTTCTATATATTGTGCGATAAACTCATTGGTAGGAAATAGCTTCAAAAGTGTTGAGCATTTTCTAAAAGCGATTGGAATTTCAATTGCAGCCCTGTACCAGCAAACATAGTGGAATATTTTTCAGCCAAGTGTTAATGTTAAAGAATATATAATACATTTTTCATTTAAACATTTCTTCGTATGTAAATATCGTGTAAAAACCACTGGTATCTGACAGTGATTCCCAAATTTCGAATCATCAAAATGTCAAGGTGATTTCTCCCTTTTAAAAACAATGTCCCTGGGCGATTTATAGGACAGAGAACAACCAAGCAGAACATCTCAGGACTCTGCCATATCCTCACCTACCTGGAATTTGTCAGTGTCAATCAGCACTGAAATTCAACCTGTGGCAGTAAAGCAAGGCCGAGAGTTATCTCCTTATTTTGACTTTTCCTTTTTCATAGTTAAATGGGAGCTGATGTTATAATCTTTGGAAGATCCAGCTTGAGGGTGACTTGCTTTTGCAATGCAAATAAACAGTAGGCCTGGGCCACTGCCGAGTCTAGGGCTGAGAAGCCTCGGCCCAACCAGCTGTTGTATTCCAGTTGTTCCCGTGCTGTTCAGGGTGGTCCTCCAATCCTTTGACCTGCTGGCTGGGTTGTACAGCCCTCATCTTAGAGGTTCTTCCAGTTTTCCCTCTTTCTGTGTTAGGTTCTCAGCCTTGACTAATGGCTGGAATTTATGGAAGGCTAGAAGGGAAAGGCAATAATTTCTCTCCTCTGTCTTCCCAGTGATCAGGCAAGACCTACCCTCTAGTTCAGGATGGGGGTGGGGTGGGGATTTAGAGAGGACATGTTTTAGATTATTCTCTCTTGAATTCTTGCTTTAGGGCATCTCATAAATGAGGGAGCAGTGTCTGAGACCTACCACGTCCTATCTCTCTGATCAGAGCTTCCAGCCTGCCTCCTCCACGTCCTGTGTTTAGCAAGTTTGATTTTTACTTTCACTTGCTTTTCTCTCCTCAGCCTGTCCCCTCTCCCTGACTAAATGGGTCAGATTTTGTTTCCTAAAAGTAGATTAAATTGCTCTTTGCTGGAAAAGAGAAACAAACAGTCGCTTGGGATGCTGTGTGTGTGTGTACACGCGTGTATGTGTTGGTAAAGGGTGCTCAGATGGGGAATGTAAGGCTTCTTGTCGGAAATCTGTTTTCAATCCTAATGGCTCTTTTCATCCTAAAACTGAGTTCAAATCCTGGCTCTGCCTCTATGTGACCTTGTGCAAGAGCCTTATCCTCTTAGACCATTATGTTCCCCATCTTTAAAATGGGGCTAATAGAAGACTCTACCTCATATAGTTGTAGTCAGGATCAAGTAAATAAGCTGGGAAAAGGTGGGAGGGGGGAGGTGGTGGCTGTGGTACCTTTATTGTCACCCCCTATCATCCTCACCAGCAGACAGAACTGAGGAAAGTTTTTTTTTTTTTTTTCTCCTGAGGATCCAGTATTTGATCCAGAGGAAGTTTGCACAACCTATCTAACCCCAAACTGGTTCTGTCCCTGGAGACCAAGCTAGATCTTCTGGGGGCAGGGGGCAAGGGGGCAGTTGGTGGTGAATCAATCAAAGAGCTGTCTTCAGCAGTGGGAAGTGTCATGAGAATAAACAGCTGCTCCTTCTACCCTGCACCCGCTCCTGCTGCTAAATGACTCTAGGGAAGAGGAAACCAGTCATCAAAGACTTCTGCCACCTGTGCACAGCTGGTAGTTCCTGAGGTCACCCCTATAGTGGCTAGAGGAGTTTAGAAAGTATCCACTGGGTCAAGACACTGATATATCCATTTCCCAAAGGCCCAACGACTTGCTGCCCCCTCCATCCTCCATTCTCAGAGCTGCAAAGCTCCTTTGTAAGCTGGGACCACAACTAGTACAAACACACTTTGTAAGTGTGACACACAAGGTCTTCCACAGTGCCATTTTGGGAACAGCATCCCTTGAGAGATTCTCAGTGGGAAAGGCGTAGGACCAGGCTTTCTTCCTCCTTTCTGTCTAGCCTTCTCTTAAAAAGGAAGAAGAGAAAGTCATTATTCTTGAGCTATTTGCTGCCAAGTGTCATTCTCCCAGGGGATCCAGGCTGTTTCAGCCGGACTTCCCTTTTCCTGGCTTTAAGGTTACCAAGCCAAGTGGATGGAAGTGCACAGGGCCCAAATGTAAAGTTCCTGTTCCAGATGGGGCAGAGTAGCTGGTGACTGCTAGAGGGCAGCAGAGGGCCAGGAGCAGGTTTAGAACTGCTTAACGGCCAGATGGCAACCAGACTGCTGCCAGAGCAAAGGACATCAGAGGTCCCTCATTGTTGCGGGGAGAAAGAAGTAGGATGGTCCCTAACCAGGAGAGACAGGCACATCCAGAAATATTAGCAGAACATGGCGGAGACATATCACAGAGCAGGCAACTGGGTTGGTATACAGTGCAACATATCAGGGTAGGCAGGGCCAATGTTTTTGTAGAAGAAGAAAGAAAGCATATTTGCCATAAAGATCAAGTCAGAACCAGTGCTATGGTCAGTGTTCAATTCAAGGTTGGAAAAATCAAGGCTCAAAAGCTAGAATTGGACTGATTCAGCTCAGTTATTTTTTGAGTATATTTCAAGAAAGGCACAATAATGGAATAGTTAAAGATCATAGACTTTGGAATCACATAGGAACTGGGGTTTGAATCACTGCTCTGCCATCTATTAGCTAAATGACTTTTTGTCAAGTTACTCAGCCTGTCTGCACCACTTTGAAATCTTATCCAGAGCTGTTTCTAGAAGGATTGGGGTTACTGATTGTAGCTCCCCATCTCAAAGTTCTATTCCATTTGGTTTAGTACTTGTTTTTGTCCCTTGTTTAAGATGAGTGGAGCGGCTACCAATGCTGCCTTGGTTCCCAGCCAGCAAAGACCTGATTGGTAGTGGGGCATGAATAGAGCTAAGAGGGGCCCAGAGACCAGAGGAGAGAAACAATACCAAAGTTTCTGGGAAGAATTCTGAGATCAGTTAATTCATGTGCAAATCAGGAAAACAGAATATGCTGACTTATTCTAAAATGGTATTTTCTCTATATTTTCATAACCTTGTAATAGAAAAGCTAAGCTAAAAGAAAACCTGATTAAATGAAATGACATTTTATGAGTCTTGAGTGAGGCAAAAATTTGGATTATCTTGTTAAACTTAAGTGAGCAAGTAAATGCAATGTGGTATTCTGAATTAGAGCCTGGGACAGATAAAGGACATTAGTGGAAAATCTGGGGAAATCCAAATAAAGGTGGTAGTTTAGTTAATCATATTATACCCATGTTGATTTTTAAATTTTGACAAATAGTCCTTGGTTATGTAAGGTGTTAATATTAGGGAGAGCTGGATGAAACTAATTTTGCAACCCTTCTGTAAATTTAAAATTATTTTAAAATTTAAAGTTTTAAAAATTAAGTGGCTGAATTTCTTACTATCAACATTGACGAGCTCTGTTTTGGTTTTTATTTAATTGCACTGTGTCTGAAGACGTTTCAAAAATACATAGGATTGGGATAGGAATTAGCATATTGGCCGGGCGCGGTGGCTCAAGCCTGTAATCCCAGCACTTTGGGAGGCCGAGACGGGCGGATCACGAGGTCAGGAGATCGAGACCATCCTGGCTAACACGGTGAAACCCCGTCTCTACTAAAAAAATACAAAAAATTAGCCGGGCGAGATGGCGGGCGCCTGTAGTCCCAGCTACTCGGGAGGCTGAGGCGAGAGAATGGCGTAAACCCGGGAGGCGGAGCTTGCAGTGAGCTGAGATCCGGCCACTGCACTCCAGCCTGGGCGACAGAGCGAGACTCCGTCTCAACAACAACAACAAAAAAAAAAAAAAAAAAAGGAATTAGCATATTTCTACTATATACTCAGTTTTGAACTCTGCCCTTTTCCCTCTTAACAATATGTGTATTTTCATATTCCAATAAAAGCTCACCTAAATGTGATTGTTAATATGTATAATGTATTTAACCAGCCCCTTATTGATATATGCGTAGGTTTATTTTATGCTAGTATAAATAATGCTGCAGTTATTACCTGTGTACACATATTTTTATGCTCATTTCTAATGTTTCCTTGAGGGTAAAGACCTAAAAGTAAAATAATTGTGGAATATGAACTTTTAAAAAGATTTTGATGCTTAATGTTAAATCATCCTCCAGAAAAATTTGACGAATTTATATACCTGTGAGCAGTGTGTAGTGACTGTGCCACTACCTCTTTTTCCTAATTGAGTCTATTAGGAAAAAGCATCTTTTTGCTTCATATACTTACTTTTAACTTAGTTCTCTTCCGGGAATCTCAGTCTCTCTCTCTCTTTTTTTGTTTTTTTTTTTTTAAGACAGGATCTTACTCTGTTGCCCAGACTGGGGTGTAGTAGTGTGATCAAGCTCACTGCAGCCTCAATCTCCTGAGCTCAAGTGATCCCCCTGATTCAGTGTCCTAAGTAGCTGGGACTACAGGCGTGTGCCACCATGTCTGGCTAATTTTTTTTTTTTTTTTTTTAAATTTTTAGTAGAGATGAGGTCTTGCTGTGTTGCTCAGGCTGGTCTCGAACTCCTGAGCTCAAGCAGTCCTCCCACCTCAGCTTCCAAAAGTGCTGAGATTACAGGTGTGAGCCACTGTACCTGGCAGAATCTCAGTTTCAACTCAGATTTTTTTCTTTTTTCTTTTTTTTTTTTGAGACAGGATCTTGCTCTGTCATTCCGGCTGGAATGCAGTGGCATGAACACACACATCGAGGTCGAGGCTCACTGCAGTCTCGACCTCTTGAGCTCAAGCAGTCCTCCTGCATCAGCCTCCTGAGTAGCTGGGACCACAGGGGCAAGCCACCTATGCTTGGCTAATTTTTTTTTTTTTTTTTTTTTTGAGACAGAGTCTCGCTCTGTCGCCCAGGCTGGAGTGCAGTGGCGCGATCTCAGCTCACTGCAAGCTCCGCCTCCCGGGTTCACGCCATTCTCCTGCCTCAGCCTCCTAAGTAGCTGGGACTACAGGCGTCCGCCACCAGGCCCGGCTAATTTTTTGTATTTTTAGTAGAGACGGGGTTTCACCGTGTTAACCAGGATGATCTCGATCTCCTGACCTCGTGATCCACCCGCGTTGGCCTCCCAAAGTGCTGGGATTATAGGCGTGAGCCACCGCGCCCAGCCACTTGGCTAATATTTTTAAAATTTTTTCATAGAGGTGGGATCTCCCTGTTACCCCAGGCTGGTCTTGAACTCCTTGGCTCAGGCAATCCTCCCACCTCAACCTCCCAAAGTCCTGGGATTACAGGTGTGAACCACCGTGTCTGGCCAACCCAGACTCAGTCCTCTCTTCCTTTATCGTTTTACCATTTTTATCTGTAGTTCCTTAACGTGGTAGTTATGTGGGATATTATCTTTTTAAAGACTATATCTTACTGACATGTAACAGGAGATTCTCTTTATCTTTTACATTATTTCTGGTAATATTATGAAATTCACAGACAATATTTTTGTATTTACATACGCACACTTTAATGTCACCAAAGGGAAGGGGTTGTGGAAACAAGTGAAAGTTGAAGTTTAGGGAACCACTACCTACTGGAGTTGGAGAGCACTAACTTGGCATGACTTGGATTTACTAAATGTACCATTGCCTAGCACTGTGTGCTACTCACAGGTGGTAAGTACCTTCTCAATAAACAGGATGAACAACTGAAATCTGCTGTGGTGTAATGGAGGCAAAAGGGTCTAGAATGTTCTTGGTGGTGGGAATGCCGTTTCTGCTCCTAGTTCACTGTGTTGGGTCTCATTTGAATTCAGGGACCTCGCTTAGCACCCGTGCTTCTGGAGGAAAGTATTCTAGCCAGGATGCTGGCCTCTTCTACAGCAGGGACTGCTCTGTCAGAAAATGAGCTGCCACCGCAAGGAAGGTGGTTCCTTCCACTTCTGTCGCCCTTCACAGTCTCAGCTCCTCTCGTATTTATAAGACTGCTTTAATAGTCTTGTCTTGTAATTACATCTGGAGACAGGAGACAGCATCTTTTGATAGTTCAAGTCCTAACGCATTTAAATTGCCCTCCTAATGCTATAAAAGAGTCAAATTATATATTCTGGTTTGCACTAGACAGCAATAAATGTCAAGGTGCCATCCGCTCTGGTATTTAACTCCTTGCTGCCATCTGTTTTGGTGCTCCTCACATGGACCATACACTAGTGTTTTCCTGTCTCCTGGCATGAATGGATCAAGTTGGGAGATAAATCTCACTATTCAAATATATTAAAAGGCAGAGGCAGTTTGTAAACATTGCTTTGGAAAGCTAGGCGTAGCAATAAAGTCAAGGACAGGAACCTGATTTAGTAAAGGAAACATTTCACTAGATTGTCATCTACTTTATTTTTAAAGCTGCAATAAGATGTAACGATAAAAAGGCCAATGATGCATTTCAGCCAAGTGATACGAACTCTTGCTAAACCAATTAAACTGTCAGTATACTATGGTTTCACAGTTTCTATAACATTCTAGGTCACCTTAGAACACTTAGTCAAGTATGACTTTTTAACATTGATGCAAAATCAATTTGGCAATTTATAATCTTACATTTCATTATGAAAGTATATTATTCTGCAGGAATGCTGCTGGAAAAATGAGATATTTCTGAAGCCCATTCACTCCTCTCCTGCTTAAGTAGTCATAAAAGAATAAAACCAATCATGTTATCTGATGTTTTGAGACTTCTAGGTAGTTTTTTATTTATATGATTTTTTAAAAAAAGATATATGAAGTATACAATTTCTAACCCTGGATACAATTTTGAATGTTGGATAAAATTGTAGACATTAAAAAGTAAAAATTTTGATTAAAGAGCTCACTTTTTCATCTACCTTTTTCAATTTTGTAGTTTGTGGACAGAAAGAAAACTTTGCTTAAGTATGCCAGAGGGTAGGCTTTTTTAGTGTCCTATATTGAGGTTTTGAGCTCCAGCTCTCCTCAAAGAGATAAAGCAGATGGTTATTCATATTTAATACCATCACATTTTTCAATTTGGTGTTTGGAAATTGTGTGTTATAGAATGATGAACCAGCAGTATTGGAGAGGTGGTGGGGAAACAGAAAAAGGAAGAGTTGGAGACTTACTGTGATTACTGTAACTTAAAAAAAAAAAATCTTCCCTTTTTCTCTCTAGGACAAATATAACACTGCTTTTTGAAAAACCAATGACAGTCATAAAATACACATGACAGATCCTTAGTTTTCGGTGCTTATTAGTATAGTAGGGGACAGATCTGTTCTTATACTCTTATATAGCAAACAAGAACATAACTAACATTGACTGTATAGCCCTTTACTTCTGTTACGAACTCAATGAGGATTTTCTTTAACCCTCCCTTATGAATATTAATCATATTTGCAAATACATTTCCCACCAAAGCTTAAATCAGATCTGTGCCTCTGGCAAGCATGGCTGCATTAACACTGGACTATTTAAACTTGAGGTTTTCTTCTTTTTTGGTTTAAGTCATGGTTACAGAGTTGGTAAGGTATCTACTATATTAATTTAGATTCAGTTTGGGATCAAGCATGTCTAATTTACATATGGTACAAGGACTGTGGGCCACTCAGGCATTTGCCTGCCTCCATTGTCTCAGGTAATTCCACTCTCATTGGTATATCTCCTATTTGTATATTCTTTCTCAGACTCCAGTCTGAACACATTGAACAAAAAGAGAAACACAGAGCAGGAATTGACTAATTAAAATGAGATTCATTTCACACTTACTTTCTTGCTGAGAAAGCTATTAGAATGACTTTCCGTGTGTTAAGTATGGAGATAGGCAGTTGCACCTGCACTGTCTCATTTAAACTCACAACAACCCTGTAGGGTAGGTAATATTATTCTCTACTTTAGAGATGAGGACTGAGGCTCAGGGAGATTAAGGAATTTGCCATAGACATAATGCTAGGAAATGGTAGAATTTAGTTTCCAATTCAGGACTTTCACTCTAATTTCAGTGTTCTATTGGCTCCATTGGGGTTATTTATTGTTATTATTATCATTATCATCATCATCATTGAGACAGGATCTCACTTTGTCACCCAGGTTGGGGTACAGTGGTGTGACCATGGCTTATTGCAGCTTTGATTTCCTGGGCTCAAGTGATCCTCCTACCTCAGCCTCCTGAGTAGCTGGGACTACAGGCATGTGCCACCACACCTGGCTCTTTTATTATTTGTAGAAATTGGGTCTTCCTGTGTTACCCAGGCTGGTCTTGAACTTCTGGGCTCCAATGATCTCCCTGCTTTTGCCTCCCTAAGTCCTGGGATTATGGATGTGAGCAACCATGCCCAGTCTATTTGTTATTGTTGATACAATGAAGTCTTGATAAGCCAGACTACTTAGGGAATGGTAATATACCCTATGCGGGGAGGTTAGACAGTGGGAAAATTAACAATGTTGGCTGTTTTTTAAAAATTAATAATGTATTGGTATAATACCTGTTCACTTTAGAAAATTGAAAAACACAGATAAGAAAATTATTCATCCATAATACTAAGACCTAGAGATAACTACTCTTAACAGCTTAGTTAAGGGACTTTTTAATAGAAAAAAGGTG
Source organism: Trachypithecus francoisi (assembly GCF_009764315.1). Taxonomy (NCBI): domain Eukaryota; kingdom Metazoa; phylum Chordata; class Mammalia; order Primates; family Cercopithecidae; genus Trachypithecus; species Trachypithecus francoisi. The sequence continues at coordinate 22,959,535 of NW_022681471.1, read as the reverse complement.
TGTATATACTTTTTAAAAAGGCTTGTAGTATACATACCATTTTATACCCTGCTTTGTAAACAACCTAACAATATATTGTGAAAATTTTTCCATATTATTATGTTGATGCCAATGCCATTGTAATGGCTATGCAATATTGTTTGAGTGTACTGTAAAAACAATCCTTTTTTTTTTTTTTTTGAGACAGAGTCTCACTTTGCCAACCAGTCTTGGGTACAATGGTGTGATCTTGGCTTACTGCAACCTTTACCTCCCAGGTTCAATCGATTCTCCTGCCTCAGCCTCCCAAGTAACTGGGATTACAGGTGCATGCTACCACGCTGGCAATTTTTTTGTGTTTTTAGTAGAGATGGGGTTTCACCATGTTGGCTAGGCTGGTCTTGAACTCCTGGCCTCAAGTGATCCACCCACCTTGACCTCCCAAAGTGCTGGGATTACAGGCTTCAGCCACTATGCCTGGTCAACCAATCCATCTTAGCCATCTTAATGAGAATCTCTCTGCTGGTTTGAGAGTATCCCTCTGATGTCACAATGTCTGGCAAAGTAGTGGCTTCTTAAAATGTTCAGAATATGCATTTCATTATTAGGTAGCTATGATTGAATGTACATAATGTTGCAGACTTCTTTTTCAAGATGGTGGTTTCCTAGGACATGACCCAAAAGCCTAACTTCTGAAACTTTTGCTTAGACATCCACAGGTAACACTAAGCAAGAAACCCCTGACAGAGGGAGTTAAATGCATGATGACCAAACATGATGTATGTATTAGGGGAAACAGAAACACTTTTTTCTCTTGAATTTTCATTGGAAGTGTCCTCTGGGTTGAAGTACTAAAGATTCAGGTTAAAAGACAAGTATGACCAGGCACCATGGCTCATGTCTGTAATCCCAGCACTTTGGGAGGCTGAGGTGGGTGGATCACCTGAGGTCAGGAGTTCAAGACCAGCCTGGCCAACATAGTGAAACCCCATCTCTACTAAAAATATAAAAAATTAGCCGGGCGTGGTGGTGGGTGCCTGTAATCCTAGCTACTTAGGAGGCTGAGGCAGGATAATTGCTTGAACCCAGGAGGCGGAGGTTGCAGTGAGCTGAGATTGCACCATTGCACTCCAGCCTGGGCAACAAGAGTGAAACTCCATCTCAAAAAAAAAAAAAAAAAAAGAATATTTTTGTTACATTGGTGTCATGACTATTAATCAATTATGGTACATCCATACAATGGAATAATATATGCTGTTAACAATTATGCTTTCAAAGAACACTTTATGATAAGAAAAATGATCTTTTATGAGCCAGATGATGATACTTGTTAAAATTTTATAAAGAATACAAAATTATATATATGTTATATATATTTATATTTCCAGTTTGATGAAAGAACACATAAGCCTCTATGCTGCAGTCTCTGGTTGTGTTTTTTTGGACATGGTGGACTAAGAGTTAATTTTTGTTTCTCTTTAATATTTTCTGAACTTTTCAAAAAATTACGGTGATATATATCTTTTGCTATAAAAAAGAAATAATCATATTTGAGTGAGGGAAATATGAAATCATTACTTAATGCTAAAACATTTAAAAAGTAACATTTTTGATTGTTAACTAAGTGCTAACTATACTGTACTAGCATATTAGTCTTTACAACACCTTGAAGAAGGTACCATTATTGTCCATTTGAGGAAGTCATTTGCCCAAGACCACACAGATTGGATGGGGCAGAGTCAGGATTTCAACTTGGGTCTGTTTATTTCCAAAGACTGTGTGAGATAAAATATAGTGGGGTCAAGAGACAGGAGGCTTATTTTTTCTTAACCAATTGCAGACCAAGCAGTCTAAGCAGTACTGGGACAAGAAAGTAGAAATTGAGAGCCAGGGTATAGGTATAGGGCATTTATGCTGGTGAAACCTGGGAGGTCCTTTGGCGCCAGAGGTTAGCCCAGGGGCTCTGAATCCCTGGGGCTGATAATATCTAGCCTCATAGCTCTATTGTGAGGATTAAATGAGACAATTCATGTAAAGGGCACATGGTACAGGCTTGCTCAATAAATAGTAGCTAGTATTATTATTTCTCTTATTTAGGACCTTGCTTGTTATAGGGATTAGAGGCTCCCAGAAGCCTGAGGCAAGACATGTTTACCCTAGTGAATCCTGTCACATCTTAATAGTCCTCAAACATTCCTCACCATTGAAATGCCTTTTATTTGAACCTTTCAAATAAACAAGCCCTAATCAGCTTTGTGGGCCCTACCAGCTTTTTTAGAAAACCTCTCTGCTTTTGGGGTGGGGTAGTATTTATTTACTCACTGAAAATAGGGACTTTGTGTAATACAAGGGAAGCAGGAGGTGATTGGTTTGGAGTTAATAGGCAAGTTTTTTTTTTTTTTTTTTTTTTTTTTCTTTAACTTGAGGAGGCTTGATTGGGTTATGCTCCCTAAAGACTCTTGGAGAGTCTGGGAATTTTGAGAACAAAGGCTCTGCAGGGAGGCCACCAAAGAGAGCAGGCTCTCCACCAATCTTTGTATGTTCTTAAATTTTTCATTCTATTTCTTTCCTCTCTTCAGTCCCTAGAATAGAGTGGCATTATCTTGAAGCCATGGAGATTTACGAAACAACCAAGGTTGGCCTCCCTTTGTTGAGCTTATGAAAGCCATATTTAGATTGAGAAGGAATGTGTTTTTCCCTTGGGAGGCCCCTCTATACCTGCAGCCATCAGAAATTCCATATTAAAATCCCACATTTAAGTCTTTACAGCTAAAGTCTGTTCTTGCATGTCTGGACCAGGTCCAGCTGTCAGACTGAGATATTACTGACTTTTTCTTCTCGAGTGGTTTACATCTGTTGGCTCCATTTCTTTACCACTAATTCTGAAACACCTTGTAATCTGACTTCTGCCACTGCCTCTCTGCTAAAATTGTGCCCTTGCAGGTTACCAGCAACTGACTTTTTGCTAAATTCATTGGGACTTATTTTTCCTCATCCCTTTCTTCTCCATGAATGTTTCTCTTCCCTTGGTTCCAGACACTACATGAATTTAACTCTCCTCCTACCTTTCTGAGTATTCCTTCTCTCCTTTGTGATGGAAAGTCTTCTTCCTCTGCCTCTCCTATGCAAGTGTGATTGTTCCCCAAAGGGGTGCAGTGCTCCCTTGTCCCTCTACTCTTCATTCATTCTCAGAGCTTCAACTGCTACCTCAATGCAGTTAACTCTCCAGTTCTGACTTCTTACCCATGCCTAGTCCAATTTTTTTTGTTTGTTTTTTTGAGATGGAGTCTCCCTCTGTTGCTCAGGCTGGAGTGCAGTGGCATGATCTTGGCTCATTGCAACCTCTACCTCCCAGGTTCAAGCCATTCTCCTGCCTCAGACTCCTGAGTAGCTGGGACTACAGGCATGCACCACCACGCCCGGCCTAGTCCTGTATTTCTTACGGCCTAATAGTAATTAAAAGTATCTTTTATGAGCCAGACGTTGTGCTATGTGCTTTATATACATTGTCTGTAATCCTCACAACAGTCTTCAAAGCAGATAGTCTTAAGCCCATGTTACAGACAAGGCAGCCAGTTCAAATAAGTTATATATGCTTTTATTTTTCCATTTCAGTCTCCTAACATTAATTGAAACTCAGCAAGTCCAAAAGAGAATTCCTCCCTCTGTGGGTCCTAACTAGCTGTCCTTCTCACTTTAAGGCAGTGTCATTCTCCCACCTTCTGTTGTGTCACTCACAGGCTGAGAGGACTGAAAATCAGTCAGGCGATTGCTTTGGAATAACACGCACCCCCCACCAAAAAAAAAAAAAAAACCCAATTCCTTCAAAATCCCCCAAGCCCAATACATTGCAACCCCAAATCTTGAAAATTAAAGTTTAAGCTATCATACAGATGAGCAATCCTCAACCATTATGAGAGCTAAATCTGATAGCTTTCATAAACTGCATACTCTGGGCTGCCTAGGGTTAAGCATAATTCTCAGGATTTAGCTGTGCTTTCTTCAATTCTCAGGACTCACTCTTCCCAAACAGGACCTTCCCATAGGCGAGACTGCCCTAGATTCTGTGTAGTTCCCCTTGCACAGGCAGTAATCCCACCCCTCCTGTGTAGAAGCTAGAAAGCCTATTGGAATGTGAGTGATTTAGCAATGGTCTTTCTATATATAGGTGTGACTTTCAATTCGCTTTTTTTCTTGTAAAGAAAATTACTTACAAATGATGGTAGTTAGTATTCATAATAGCTGATGCAGAACACATATTCACAGCTGATCTGGACATACCAATGTGTTGAGACAATGATTTTGAAAACCACTTTCACAGATTATTAGGGAAGGCCCAAATGCCCGTCAGTGAGGGTCAGCTTTCATTTCTGTGTGGCATATTTGCCTAATGCTACAAAATTTTAAACTTGATACTACTCAAGAATCAGAGAATTGAGAAACTGAACATTTTTTTGAAGGCTATGACAGGATCACCAGGTGACAACATCTCGTTGAGATGTTGCACATGCCAAACCAAATGCTTTACTTGGGCTGTTTTTACTCCACTAACATTTCTGTGACTGCTTCATTTTTTAAAGCGGAAATCTACCATAGCTGCCATCATTTTCAACGGGAGGAGTACAGAAGGTCAAAAGTTCAGTTCTATACTGTTCTTGTGAAGTCAAGCCACAAGGAAGTATAGCCCCATTGAGAAATTTTGGTTATCTATTTGGTATGTCAGTTTCTTCTATTAGTAAGGTATCTGTGCCCCAAATTGTAGTGACACTACTATTTAATCAGACTTGACTTGGATGGCAGCATGGAGTTGAAAGAGAAACTCAGATTAGCCTTTGGTGACTTGTCTTCTTAATAAGGAAATTAGAACATACCTTTTTAAGAAAATCTGAGCGCCTGGATATTTAATCACTGTCATGAAAGGAAGATAAAAGGCTGATGTGTTTTCCAGGATGTTAACCTGTATCTAGTTGAACAAATGTGTAAATTCGTCCTATATGTACTGCATATAGACGTGATTTGTTCACAACTAGCACAGTGCCTAACGTGTTTGAGGCTCAATAAAAATATATAGAATGTTAATTTGTTACTTTAGCAAAACAAAGATTAAAAAGTACTGAATTATTAAGAAATGGCTCCCATAGTAGTTAGCATAAATAAAAGTTTGATCAGAGCAAAATCTAATTTGCAAAGAAGATCACAGAAATGCTTATGTTTTAAGGAAAGCTTTATGCTAAAATGTAAAATATTAACAATATCTTACAACAGGCCACTTTTTTTTCTTCCTGAACATAGTACAGAGAGTGTTTTCACATTTAGCACATACCAATTGGATGAAAGACAGTGGGGAGGAGGTGAGGTTGAACACAGGGTTGCTTGGAAGCATCACTTCATCTGGACACAGATCATGGAGGACCCTACATCAGATTCATTCGGGGACTCAATATTCTCTTGGGCTGTTCCTGAAATTGTTGTCCTTCAAGCAAAGAGTTAGGCCTGATGCTAGTTAGAATCTGATCGGCAACCAGGGTTACATGTGATGTTCTATGCTTCTCAGAGAGAAGTAATTGAATAGAAGCCTACTAACAACTAGCTTTCCCCATAAATTGGTAGTCAGTGCAATTGACAAATGGTTGTAAGTGCCTACTTTGTGCTTAGATTGTGTGATGCCTTCTGTGAAAGTCTGAGATGTGGTCCTTGTCACAGAGATGCTTAAAGGCAAGATACTCACAAATGAAATAGTTAAATAACAGTACAAGGTAGTGTGAAAATCATAGTTTGAGAAGGAACTATGCAGATCATTTAGTCCAAAATTTCCATTTTCAAAAAAGTTAAGCTCAGATTAGGAAGTAGAATTTCCCAAGGTCTGGAAGACAACTGATAGAAGTTGGAACTAGCACTCAAGTCTGCCCCCCCCCTTTTTTTTCCATTCTGTTAAATAGGTGGTTATATGATGTTTTCACATGCTTATATTGATCCACCATTTTGATGCTGGGAACCTTCTAATGAGACTGTTTTGATATGGGGGTGCTTCTACAACAGCTGCAAAACAAACCAATAAAACATTCCACTTTTTTTTTTTTTTATTACCAAGTAATGTGCAAAACAGACAGACATACCCCATCCCATCCCTCAGTTTCACCTCATCCCCCAGCCATGAGGATGGAGATCAGGGATAAGGTGGGAGCAGGGGTCAAAAATGGAATGGGTGTCATGGATGGGGTGAATCTCAAAGAAGAGATGAGGGATGGAGTAGGAGGTCAGGCACCATCTGGCAAGCAAAGCACACATCTCCTGGAGCCATATGTTTCCCACACTTGCTCATCTTTGAAAGACCATTAATCATTTTGGGCATAGTATCTGCTCATTCTCTGAGAATTCTCTTATTTCTTGAATAGTCTGTGTCTTAAAAGTTCTGATTCCAAACCTTCAAGAGACAAGAATCTAGAGTAGGGGAGAATGTTTACGTCATAATATGGTCTCATAGACTCAGATCCAGACTTTACTGGGAGTCCTTGAGTCAATGTCTGTCAGTTCTATCATTAATATTCCCTGTAAAATCCCATGAAAAAGTAATATGCATCTGCTATTTTTAAAATCGTAAAACTTCGATTTTCTGATGGTTTGAGGGAATAGGTTTATTAGGCTCTTTAGAGGTTTATCTTTTTTCCAATACCAAACAAACTTAAAAATACATCTGTTTCCTGATTATACATATATGAATTTTTCACTTTCTCAAGGCAGTTTTTCATGTGAAATTATTCTTTAAAGTTTACTTCTGAAATATGGAGAATCTAAAGGCAAAAAGGAATGCGTAATCTAAAAAATTCATATTGAAAGTAGAAAGTGAGAGTTCCCCATAATTTGGATAAGGGTTGAGGAAAAAATGTCAGACAAGTAAATGATAAGCAGCTCCTAGTAGTCTGTTTTTGTCATGGCTGCCTCATGATGGCTGAATCAGAACAACCATGCCAGAATGTCAAATATAAATATAAGATGTCTTGATTTTAGCAGAACATTTGAGAGTCTTCTGTAATATCCTTATGCATAGATTGTGAAATTTGACTGCATAACTAGTAATTAGGCAGATTCACAGCTGGTTGATCAGTGGATTCAATGTCAACCTGGAAGAAGATGTTTTTAGTGAAGGCCACAGGAACTGTTTTTTTGGCTCTGTCCAAGTATTCGTTTATTTAACAAATACCAGACACCTACTATATAGAGGGCACCCTACTAAGCACTGTGAGGAATACACAGCTGTCCAGATCGGGGCCCCTGCCCTAAAGAAGCAGATTGTTGGTCATAATTGATCACAAAGACAGCCTTTTTGCATTGCAGATAACACAAAGCTGGGTGGCGTAGTTTAATATATAGGATGACAGACTCCAGATTTAAAATGATCTCAACTTGTAGGAACTCTAGGTCAAAACTTACAAGACAAAAGTTAACAGTGATAGATGTAAAGTCTTGAATTTAGGTTAAGAAAATTGCATATGTACAGGATATGAGAGATGTGACTTGGCAGCAGTTTATGTAAAAAGTTCTTGGGGATTTAGTTGATCACAAGTTTAATATGAGCCAACAATGTGGTGTAGCTTATTTTTTTTAAGCAAAAACAATTTTAGGCTGTATTAGAAGCATGTGTGCTGCTCAGACCACATCTGGAGTATTATGTTCAAGTATAGTCACCACATTTTACGAACATTGACAAAGTTGAATGTATCCAGAAGACAGTGACCAGGATGGGTCTGAAAATCATATCATATGAGAAATGGTTGAAAGAAGTAACTGGGGATAATTAGCTTTTACTTTAAGCCTTGGTTTAGACCCTTCAAGTCTTGGTTAGGTTCCCTTGCTATGTGCTCCACAGACCTCTGAACAAGCCTCGTGCCTTCCCCACTAGACCGAGGACTTTATTAGAGCAGGGTAGGGGCTCTGTGTTCACTATGATATCCACAGGACCTAGCATGGGACAGGATGTATCCTCAGCAATGTTCAGAGAATGAGTGAGTGAAATTTCCAATTGTGAGGGCCTTATGTAAAAATGATAAAGAACAGTAATGCCTGGCATCTATAGTCATTAAATTAAAAAACGAACAAGGAACTTAAAGGAGTTCCTTTTGAATGGTGCTTTTCTTTTTCTTTTTCTTTTTAAAGGCCTCTCTGACTTTCTTTTGACCTTTGATAGTACTCGATACTAGACTTGCATGTCTGGTTTGACAGGAATCTTAAAAAGTCATCTTTCCAAAAGGAGCGTTTTTTAAAATGGGAGAAAGTTCTGGCACTAGTATCAAGGAGATGCAAAAACAATGGGATAACATTTTTTACATGAAAATTAGCAAAGGAATATATATGTATATACAAATTACATACATAAATATATAAATATCTGCTATCAGTAAGGATTTAGTCAAATGGACACATTCGTACATTTCTGGTACAATCGTTTTGGAACAGCAATTTGGCAATATGTGTTATCAAGGGCCTAAAAATATTCATTGGCTGATCCAAGAATTTTACTTCTGGGACCTTCTCCTAAGAAAAGTCATCCTGAATACAGGGAGGAAAAAGGCTTTATGAACAGAGGTGTTTTATGACAACAAAAAATTGGAAACAATCAAAATGTTCCATAGTAGAGGAGTGAACGGTTATATAAACTATGATATGTCCATTTGATAGAATGTTATAAAGCTTTGCAGTTTGTAGTTTTGGAAGCATATAAAGCTGTATATATAGTATGATACAATGGGTGAAAACAAACAAACTGAAATCTGTACATAGATAAAAATCTGTGAAGTCTTATACCACAATGTGAACAGAAGCTATTTTTTAGTGGTGAGATGATCAATTAGTTTTGCTTTTTTTTCCTATTTTCTAAATTTTTCATTTAAAAGATTTTATATTGAAGACAAATTTTATAGTGTGCTCTATTGTGGCTAGAAATGAACCTCTGAATTTCTACTTCAGGTCTTCAACATCCCTGTATATTTCCAGTTTATATCAAGGGCCTTATGAAATTGTGAGGAAAAAACAAACCCAAACATCTTCAGAGCAAAATTGATTTTAATTCTAAAGTTAATTGAAATTAATTTTAATTCACTTTAATTTAAAACATATATGTAAACATATGTTATGAACACTTTTAGATCGGGGTATGTTAAGGAATCTCACAAATAAGAGAAGATACAACTTTTTTTTTTTTTTTTTTTGAGACGGAGTCTCACTCTGTTGCCCAGGCTGGAGTGCTGTGGCACGATCTTGGCTGACTGCAAGCTCCGCCTCCCGGGTTCAAGAGATTCTCCTGACTCAGCCTCCCGAGTAGCTGGGACTACAGGCACCCGCCACCACGCCCGGCTAATTTTTTTGTATTTTTATTAGAGATGGGGTTTCACCGTGTGTTAGCCAGTATGGTCTCGATCTCCTGACCTCATGATCTGCCTGCCTCGGCCTCCCAAAGTGCTGGGATTACAGGCGTCAGCCACCACACCCGGCCAACTTTTAAAAATAAAAACTTAATCATCCCAGCTTCTAGAGAGCCGGGCACCTTCTGCAGATGGAAATGAAAAGGTGTCTTGCAGGTAGCAGGCACTTAATACAGTTTTGAATGGCTAACTCCTGGAGGTGAGTAGGGAAGAATGAGAGCTTGACTGTAAATGGATACAACTGAGTGGCTGGATGTATACTGGAAGAATCTGGGAATCAGGTGTTACCTTATTACATCATATCTGTTTTAATGAATATTTATATATTGCTCAGATGTATCAAAGTTCTAGCTGTCAGACCTTTGTAGACTGTGAAAATGCATCCATTACAAGTAATTTGCGCTAACCTGTGACTCTGGACATTCAATTGAGTTCAGTTGACCTCTTATCAAAATTACTAGTTGCCCTTTCAATATTTATATTTTAATTTAATACACAGTTTATCTCCTACATGTAGAAGGCATGTTCACAGGCACATTTGATGCAAACTTAATTTCTTATGTTTTTAAGTCAATTTTGGGCTGCATATTAATGCAGCCTGTCCTCCCTTCTTTCCTAATAATGGCAGAGATGTCTTGGTTCTTGAGTCACTTGCATTTTGTTTGCTTCTTTACCACTTAGAAAAAGAACACTGCAGACTTTAGGAAATGGAATGGTTTTGAGTTTTGTTCGTGATGTTGTGGGTATCAGCATTCTAGTAGGGATACAGCCAGAATAGATCTGGTTTCATTAAGAATGTGTGAGGCCAATCTAGGTTTGAAGAATGTAGAGTTTTTATACATGTTCACATTGCATGTCCCTGGTCTTTGTGACTTGCAGTTCTGCTTAGCATATAGCTCTATCTCTACGAAATTAATTTTCTCCTCTGTTTTCATGTTTATGACATATTAAGGTTATTGCGGACAGTACTATTAAGAAGATGAATTTGATAAGAACGATTTCTGTTTCTTACCTACTTTTTGCCTTTTTTCTCTCCTCCTCCTTGTCCACCCTCCATTTTGTTTTAAATATATTCATTCATCTTTTCTTGTATCACCTTGTTTCTGTCTCAACAGGAAGCAAACTATTCTTCAGAACTGGTCAAATCCTTTTTTTTTTTTTTAACCCCAAATCCCCACTAAATGAAACGTTTCATACAGTATTAGATTGACATTTCAACAAAGCCAAAGAAAGGAGGATCTTTGGGAACAGATTTGACATCTATTTTCTTTTAAGATGTCCTGGACTAGTGTTCTGCAGATTCAATTGACTGAGAGATTTTTCCATATGATAACCTGAAGGTGTGATCTCCCGGGGATGGGTATTCTTAAATGGGGGATCTGGACAACTTGAAAGAAAGCTGTGAACTTCAAAGCTCCTTACACCTCAACCACAATTAACTTTATAGTGTCACTGGTCTGGCAAGTGTTAATAGCTTCATCATTTGCCTGCAGATAACTCCATTGGAAATTGTAGAGTATTTCAGTGGGGAATAGCCAGTGGGTCTTTGATCTCCATATAGATAGAGATAGAATAATTCAGAAAGAATTCTTTTGGAGCGATTTATGGCAGAGGCAGCACAATTTTATGAATGTTTCCCTCCAGTATGTCCAAAATATCTTGGCAAATATCAGTACAAGATGTACGCTTTCCATGGTTTCAACTTCTCTTATGAAATGGGGGTCTTGATTATATGGTTTTCCAACCTCTCTTTTTTCTTCAATACAATGGTTTTAAGAATAAGTACTGACAGTTAAACATGTAAACTGTTGGTGCTTGGTGAGGGGAGACTTACTTTGAAAAGAGCAGATGGTATCCCGTGGGGTGGAGATGATGTGGTACATTTGCTTTCTTTGCTGTGTGCCTAAGGTCATGTACAAATGGCCAGAAAGCAAATGAAGGTACCCTTAAGGCCGTTTGCACTTAGATGTCAACTTTCTTTCAGGAAAGACGATTTTTCTTTATTTTTGCTTTTATATAGGTCTAGGCCTCAATGTTGTTTGTTGGTTTCTCTTTTTTATTGCTACTTATTTAGTGCTGCCTCATCAATGACTTAGGTTTCTCTTTGAAGTGGCTGAGTCCCACCTCTATAATTCAGTTTCTTAAAGACTCCAGTGATAAACTAGACTTGAACCAGTAACCTAGTCAGCATATTTTTCCTAAATGCCTCCTGCCTTCTCATCAACAGTTTAATCTGTGAGAGGACACATGCTAGAATGACTATTGATGGGGATGTATTTTCTTCTAAGTGGCTTTGTTGGTTTTGGGAATCTTTCCCATCTCTCTGGGTAACTAAAGGCTACCCATCTTCACAACTGAGTCCTACCTCCTCCTCTCCATTTCAAACTGGCCTCGGTCCCATTTCTGACCTCTCAGAGCACTTGCCAGCCTGATAATAGTTTTAGCACTCCACTTTATTATTCTTTGGTTCTTTCTGGCGTTTTCCTTTTTACTTCCCAATTTGTTTGCAGGGCTCCGAAGAGAGAGACCATGTTTCACAGAATTATTCCTTATTAACAAGAGGTATATGGTCCAGTGACCCACTTTGTTGTCACATAGTTTGTGACCAGAGGAAGAAATGATGTAAGAAACACAGGGCTTCCAGATTTCAAAGAAAAATAATGGTGAGAGAGTGAAGGAGTTGGCACTAAGCTCTCTCATTACGTATGAATTAAAATCATGTCAGATATATCAAAACATCAACTGGATATTGATGAGAATGTTAATATACACTGAGTTATTTGAAACACTTCAGCTATCCTTCTACACTGTCCTCTAGATTGCACTGAGGATCTGTACCTCGGTACTGGCACAGATGTTGCTCAGGGCTCAGCAACTACCTGGATGAAGCTCTTGTGGCCCCATTGCTACCTTGAGCCAGGATACCTGTGGGCCAGGTATTTGGCGACTTTCCTGCTCCTCCAGTCACAGTCTTGTGTGCCTTTGCCTGTCTCCTCAGCTATTTCTGCTCAAGTACATCACGGTCAGGGTCGATCAGAAACCAGAACCAGATTTAGGTCAGTAAGGGAGAGGAAGACTGAGTGCCATAAAGGCAAGCAAGAAAGGGGAGGAGTGGGAATGATACAAGTCAGCTCCTACTTGGCTCCTAACAGTATTCCCCATTCCCTTCTCTGCCAGTAGCTTGCTGCAAAGGAAATACAAGTCTCTGTTCAGTCATAGAGATGTACATAAAAATGTATTTATTTATTTACATTTTATTTATTTATTCTCAGACAGAGTTTCGCTCTTGTCACCCAGGCTGGAGTGCAGTGACAGGTCTTGCTGACTGCCACTTCTGCCTCCCAGGTTCAAGCAATTCTCCTACCTCAGCCTCCTGAGTAGCTGGGACTATAGGTGCACATCACTGTGCCTGGCTAAGTTTTGCATTTTTTTTAGTAGAGACGGAGTCTCACCATGTTGGCCAGACTGATCTCAAACTCCCAGCCTCAGGTGATCCAGGCACCTTGGCCTCCCAAATTGCTGGGATTACAGGCATGACCCACCACGCTCGGCCGTAAAAACATATTTATAAGGGGGTTAACAACTGCAGCATTGTTTATGCAGTAAGAGCAAACAATTGGAAAACAATCTAAATGTCTGAACATAGGGGAATGGTTGTGTAGAGGACACTATGATAAAGCCATTAAAATGGGGGATTTTCTTTTTTTTTTGAGACAGAGTCTCACTGTGTTGCCCAGGCTGGACTGCAGTGGCACAATCTCGGCTCACTGCAACCTCCATCTCCCGGGTTCAAGCGATTCTCCTGCCAGGCTGGTCTAGAACTCCTGACTTCAAGTGATCTGCCTGCCTCGGCCTCCCAAAGTGCTAGGATTACAGGCATGGGCTACCACACCCGGCCTAAAGTGGTGTTTTTAAAGACTTTTAATGACAGTGGAAAATATTCACAAAATAATACATGGGAAGAGGCAAAACATCAGGCAATGTAACGAATCTCAGTTGACTATAGTATGCAGGTAGAAAATGCTGTAAGGAAATATGCTAGAATATTAATGGAGATTGTTTTTGTGTGGTGGAATCATGGATAGTTTCCTTTTTGTTTTACATATCCTAAAATTTCTTTTTTTCTTTTTCTTTTTGAGACAGGAACTTGCTCTGTCACCCAGATTGGGGTGCAGTGGTGCAATCTCAGCTCACTGCAACCTCTGCCTCCGTGGTTCAAGTGATTCTTGTGCTTTAGCCTCCCAAGTAGCTGGGATTACAGGTGTGTGCCCCCATGCCTGGAAAGTTTTTGTATTTTTAGCAGAGACGAGGTTTCACCATATTGACCAGGCTAATGTCGAAATCCTGGCCTCAAGTGATTCCCTCACTTTGGCCTCTCAAAGTTCTGGAATTACAGGTGCACATCCTAAAATTTCTATAATGCAGAATTTTAAAATTCTATGATTTTTATAATCAGTAAAATGAGAAGAAAATGTTCTTTGCTGTAATCTTCAGCCTCCATCCCAAGCCATCTCACATGCCTAGATGTAGAGAATTATTTTTTCTGAGAACAAAAGTAATATATTTGAATTATTAAAACTTTTTAAAATATACAAAAATATGAAGGAAAAATAGCAATGAATTGTCTTAAAGTGTCCTTCTTTAAATAAAACTTCTTTCTTTTTCAGAAAAGCTTATTTGAAGTATCACCGTACTTTCTGTTACTTAATAAAATAGCAAAGGCTCAAATATTTGGTTAATACAAAATATTTTAAAGCAGATTCTTTTATTTAGATGGCATCTTCATCCATGATTTCTAGAAATAGAAAGGACATTATATATCATCTGGCCCAACCCCTGGGTAAAGTTCAAGAGTAGGTTTTGACGGTATTCTATGTCAGGCACTGTTCTAACATCCCTTAGACCCAGCGAGTCTAAGTGACCTGTTTCAGGTCACACAGCCAGCTCTAGAAATCTGGAGATAGTCAGTACTTTGCTCCATCAGTTGTAATTCCAACGGGGAAAGATGTTTTTGACATTCTGTAAATGGTAGCATTCTTAAAAACACATACCTCAAACCTCTTTTCTGAAATAAGAAATTACCTTTTCCACTCTCTTCAAGTATATAACTTTAACTCAGAAATATCCAGAGGTTGCCAGGTGCAGTGGCTCACGCCTGTAATCCCAGCACTTTGGGAGGCCGAGGTGCGCAGATCGCAAAGTCAAGAGATTGAGACCATCCTGGTCAACGTGGTGAAACCCCATCTCTACTAAAAATATAAAAATTTACTGGGTGTGGTGGCGCTGGCCTGTAGTCCAAGCTACTCGGGAGGCTAAGACAGGAGAATCACTTGAACCTGGGAGGCGGAGGTTGCAGTGAGCCGAGACCACAGCACTGACACCTGGTGTCAGAGCGAGATTCCCTGTCAAAAATAAATAAAATAAATAAAATAAATCCAGAGACAAGTTAAAAAGAAATATGTGTCTGTGTATATGTATGTGATATGAAATGAAAAAAAATTTTGCTTTCATGAAAAAAAGGTACTTGTGTTTGAGAATGTTTTCAAATTAAAGAAAATGTTTGTTTGTTTGTTTGTTTATTTTGAGATGGAGTCTCGCTCTGTCCCCCAGGCTGGGATGCAATGGCGCGATCTCGGCTCACTGCAACCTCCGCCTCCCAGGTTCAAGCCATTCCTGCCTCAGCCTCTCGAGTAGCTGGGATTACAGGCGCCGCCACCATGCCCAGCTAATTTTTTTTTTGTATTTTTAGTAGAGATGGGGTTTCACTATGTTGGCCAGGCTGGTCTTGAACTCCTGACCTTGTGATCTGCCGGCCTCGGCCTCCCAAAGTGCTGGGATTACAGGCGTGAGCCATCATGCCCGGCAAGAAAAAGTTTAATATTAAGTAAATATTTGGTATAAAAATTCACCTAGGTTAATGTCTTTTAAGCTTTTTTGGTCTACCCTCTTGCAAAGAAATAGTATTATTTGATTTACAGTTAACTTCTGAATCAAATGTTAACATTTCAGATGCCATTAAATACGTCTATTATAGAAATGGTTCTTTTGATAAACTTTTATAGTGGCATGTTGTCGTATTAACCAGAAATACATTATTTGTATTATATCTGCTTCAGAAACAGAAGTAGTTAGATTCAAACAGAAATTCCTGAAAAACCCATGTGGTTTTCTTTATGAGCAATTTAAGGACACATTCTTCCAAAGAGAGAGAGATGGACAATATAAAACATAATCCGCTTCTAAAAATAAATACTACTTTGTGAAAAAGTTCCCTCTGGGTGGTGCTCAGTAAACCCTTTGGTATCAGTAGTCTGTCAGCTCTGGCACAATTGGAGCTTGTGTGGGAAGCCGTTTCATTCAGTGGTTGCTCTGCCACCACCAAGAAGCCAGAGAACATGGGCTGTAACTGAGGAGAAGGATAACCATGAGAGAATTTTTCGGCAAAGTAATAAGCAGACCTTAGAAAATCTTTGAAATGGTCCTAGGTAAGATCTCTTATCCTGGAATCAGATTCCCCTTCCTCCTTATCATTTTGTTGGAGGAACATTTGAGAAAGAAATTGATTTTCAGTTGACTAGGAAAATGTAAATCGATTAAAAAAAAAAGTTAAAGAAGATGAATCCTTGTATTGCTGTTTTGTTTAATCCTCAGATCTTCCACATGGAGTAAGAAATAAGTACCTGGTATTTTCTCAGGGACCATGGCTATTCAGTCTGGATGAGCTCTGACTCTTAAGATAAAAAGTGTGCAGGATTGCTGCTATGTTCTTGCTACCACCACTTGATTGTACTTCTTTATTGAAAACCCATCCAGCCGGGCGCGGTGGCTCAAGCCTGTAATCCCAGCACTTTGAGAGGCCGAGACGGGCGGATCACGAGGTCAGGAGATCGAGACCATCCTGGCTAACATGGTGAAACCCCGTCTCTACTAAAAAATACAAAAAGCTAGCCGGGCGAGGTGGCGGGCGCCTGTAGTCCCAGCTACTGGGGAGGCTGAGGCCGGAGAATGGTGTAAACCCAGGAGGCGGAGCTTGCAGTGAGCTGAGATCCGGCCACTGCACTCCAGCCCGGGCGACAGAGCGAGACTCTGTCTCAAAAAAAAAAAAAAAAGAAAAAAGAAAGAAAACCCATCCGTTTTCTCACGGACTTTTTGCACAGGGCCCTCTATGTGCCAGGCAATCAATAAATATTTGATTGATTGTTATCTTCTAAATGCAAATTCAACATTTAACATTCAAATATTGAAGTTTTCCTGTGCCGAAAAACAAAGGGATCTCTGCTAGGGGGATGCCTACTTGAATACTTTGGGCCTGCTCCTATAGGCCAGTTGTCATGTGTGTGTTCTGCTTCTGTGCTTTAGTTTAAGTTGAATTTAAAAACCATTAGACTAGCTGGGCGTGGTGGCTCATGCCTGTAATCCTAGCACTTTGGGACGCTGAGGCGGGTGGATCCCCTAAGCTCAGAAGTTCGAGACCAACCTGACCAACATGGTGAATCCCTGTCTCTACTAAAAGACAAAAATTAGCCAGTGTGGTGGTGGGTGCCTGTAATCCCAGCTACTCAGGAGGCTGAGGCAGGAGAATCACTTGAACCCAGGAGGTGGAGGTTGCAGTGAGCCGAGATCATGCCACTGCACTCCAGACTGGGTGACAGAGTGAGACTCTTGTCTCAAAAAACAAACAAACAAACAAATAAATACATAAATAAAATAAAAATAAAATCCAGTAGACCATTGGTCAAATCACTTACCAACCACCTAGAGATTCAGAATTTTCCAGTAGCTGGTGGGAAATTTGGAATCCTAGAATTCAGTTAAACTGCATATTGAGCATTCCTTGAACTGTAGGCTTCTGGGTTGCGTGGTGGTGGAGTGTGGGAGGCAGGGTTTACATACAATAATGATTCAGACTTAGTCCCTGTTCTCTGGGATCTTACAGTCTAGTAGAATGGGATTCATCGAAGAAGATTGATGGTATGCAGTTTGAGGAACAGACACTTTGACCACCTGAAGAAATGTGTACTGGAATTGGTTGGTAATGGCTGTGAATGTCAGGATCCTGTGATGCTGGAACAAGGTAGATGTGTGAGTGGAGGGAGTACCAATAAATGATGGAGCAATAAATGAAAGGAGATGTCTGGAGGAAGGTAGATGTGGCCTCTCAGAGAAGCAGGGCTCTGTTCTGTAGTATGTGCCAATGTTGGTCAGGGATATCATGATGTAAATATACACCCAGCTCTGTGTCCCACACCATATGAGACTGATGTTCCTTATAATGAACCAGAGCCATTAAATGGTTATGTTTCATATACCGTACTTCATTTACAGAGACAAACAAATGTAAGAAATATCCATACAGTAATGTGAAGTATTTTAAAATTACTTTTTATCCAGAAGATCTCAATCTGCAAATACTTAACAAGGTCAGACATCATGGGGGATATTTTAAAAACATGTGTGTGCCTTTGAGCAGTTTACTGAGTTGAGACGAGGTATATACAAATGGGAAGTTGACTCTCAGTACCAGGCAGTACAGGCCAATTGCTTATAGACAGTAACTGCTGTGGACTTCAGGGATGGCCAGCTTCCTGGGATCTTAGGTAGTCCAGAAATCTTTTCAGGTTCTTGAGCTGGCCTAAGTGGTTGAACAGGATTTAGGTGGGCTCAACATAATGCGGGATCTGCAGAAACATTGTCTTTTGCCCTCTGGAAAGTTGCAGTGTCTGACCTGCTCTCATAAACTCCTCCCCAAAACAGGCTTGTGCACTTAGCAGTAATAGATTGAACCATCAACTCCTTAAAGCACACCTGGTTGATAATTAGCTCAATCACATTGTGTTTCGGTCATTACCCTTGGATTTCCCAAGGATGAGTTTAATTCATCTCCCACATTGAAGTGAGTGCCTGCATGACCAAAAGTCAACAGAATTTCTGTGTCTATTATGTCAGTTTAATGCTGTGGTAATTTTATTGCAAAATAGGTATCGGTTTACAATTTGCCACCCAAATATCTGCACAGAAATTGTTAGTGTATGCTGTAAAAAGATCTTTGATGGCAAAAGGCTCCCATTTTTCCTAAACAGTACTTCATCTGAAGGAAGACAGAGGAAATGAGCTGAAACTCTGATTTGAGGAATTTGGGGTTGATAAGATCTAATATTGCTTATTCAGAGATGACTTACTCTGGTTTTATAGCTTATAAATGTATTGATGATAGATACAACCCCTTGCTTCCAAGATTTTACAGAGTTTATTTTGTGTTTTAACCACACTCCCTTTGCCTCTGACCTGCTGCTGGATGTGAAGGGATAAACTGGTGGTGCATATGCTATATTACCAAAGTGGGAAGGGAGAGGGGCACCTTTATTATATCGGATTACTGCCAGATGCCTGGAATGCTCAAATCTACTCACTGGTTGCTGTTTAAAAGGGAAAAATACAAATCTAACCGTTTCTAGGAATGGTGCCAGATGTCTGTACTAAGGCAACCCAACTCCAGAAGGCTATAAAAATAGCCCCCAAGTAGTAGGTTCTGATTTCCCACTGAGCTGACCAATAAATCCAACAACCAGTTAATTAAAAATGCTGGGAGGGAATGTTCATCCTCCATTACCCACCTGTCCTTGTGAATACTCATCGGTTACAAATGGGAGGCTACCACTTAGTGTTTCAGTGTCTGGATTAGGAAACTCTGTCCTTCTTTCTCATAGCAACACAGAGATATAAATGGCCTATGTGGATTGCCTGATACCCCTACTTGGGTGTCAAGGTTTATTTGAGGCTGAAGTGATTTGAGGCTTTCAAAGAAGCACCCAGTTATTTTACTTGCCTAGGGGCTTCCTGGCACCATCCACATGAGCATGTTTGGAGAGACTACCTCATCTCTCCCGTTTTCAGGCTTTGAGTTTTATTACAGTCTGCCGAAATCTGATAGAAAAGAAAACATCTTGCTGCCCTGACTGCTGCTATAGGCAGAATAGCACGGTATCCTTATATACAAGGGGGTTGCTTGAAGTTGGATCTTTTGTTCCTCTTAACAAGAAATTTCAACTTGATGAAACTAAAAAAAAAAGAAATCAGTTTGTGATGCAAGCAAAAACGTGGATAGAATATACCGTCAGTATCATCCTCATTGTTAAAGTCATTAAAAGGTGCACAAAGAGGCTGGGCTTGGTGGCTCATGCCTATAATTCCAGCACTTTGCGAGGCCAAGGTGGGCGGACAGCTTGAGCCCAGGAGTTCAAGACCAGCCTGGGCAACATAGTGAGACCCTGTCTCTATTTGAAAAAAAAAAAAAAAGCCGGGCGTGGTGGCTCACGCCTGTAATCCCAGCACTTTGGGAGGCCGAGGCAGGCAGATCACCAGGTCAGGAGATCAAGACCATCCTGGCTAACACAGTGAAACCCTGTCTCTACTAAAAATACAAAAAATTAGCCGGGCGTGGTTGTGGGTGCCTGTAGTCCAGCTACTTGGGAGGCTGAGGCAGGAGAATGGCGTGAACCTGGGAGGTGGAGCTTGCAGTGAGCCAAGATTGTGCCACTGCACTCCAGCCTGGGCGACAGAGCGAGACTCCGTCCCCCCCCAAAAAAATAAGAGCTCAAAGGCAAGGGAGGCCCAAATTCACTGAGTACAAATTTGACTACCAGGAACCTATTTTCCCAAGATACCATTACTAATGAATTATATTTCTCTTGATGCTTTTTGCCGACTTTTAAAAGAGAACTTGGAGAGATTTTGATGGAGAACAAAGAAAAGAGATGGAACTTGAGTTTTAGTTGGGTCTGCCACCTAAAATGGATGTTTCGTTTCTTTTTCTTTTTCTTTTTCTTTTTTCTTGAGACAGTCTGCCACTCTGTTGCCTAGGCTGGAGTGTGATGGCACGATCTTGGCTCACTGCAACCTCCACCTCCCAAGTTCAAGCAATTCTCCTGCCTCAGCCTCCCAAGTAGCTGGGATTACAGGCATGTGCCACCACGCCTGGCTAATTTTTTGTATTTTTAGTAGACAGAGTTTCACTGTGTTGGCCAGCCTGGTCTCGAACTCCTGACCTCTGGTGATCCACCCACCTCGGCCTCCCAAAGTGCTGGGATTACAGGAGTGAGCCACCACGCCCAGCCTTGACATTTCCTTTCTAGGGCCATTTCCTCTGTCCAATAAAAACTGGACTTGAGAAGCACTGTGATTCTTTGCCAACACCCTAAATTCATGGGGACAGTTGGATTTTGAGTCTGTCTTAATTGGGAATGAAAGTTTTTATGTAGAATGAAAAGTTTGGGAAGAGGCTGCTGAGTCCAAGGGTGGAAAAGCTTAGCAAAGACAAACTTTTCTTGCCAGCGAGGGAACTCTCTTCAGTAATCAGAGGGCCTTCAGTAATCATGATTGATTGGGCTGGATATGTAGATTGCTTTTATTCATGCTTTTGAGACGTGTGTGTGCCTGTGTCTGTGTATGTGCGCGCGCATGGTTTAAAGACTTTTCTAAAGCTGAAGCTCTTACATGATTTGCTGTGCATTAGCAGGATATGAATTATTAATTCTGCTTATACTTGATAATGAAGGCCACAAACTGGGACCCTGTTATCTGAGGACCTAATGCATTCCTTTTTCTTCATCAAAATAGGTTTGTAAATTGTCATCAGGGCCCTGCTACCAGCCCCCTAAATAACTCCTCTATCTGCTGCTACCTGTGATTTCTTTAATAAGGAATGGCAGGGATACTCATAATCGCATTCTATGAGGAAACGTTGATGGAACTGAATCTCTTTAACTTGGGGCGGGGGGTGGAGATTCAGGGTACGTTGGTAGCTGTTATCAAAAACATGAAGGGCTCTCAAGTCAAAGTAACAATAAACTAGTTTTGGTGGCTTTGGGGTGGGAGGAGGCAGACTCTGATCAGTAGAGGAGAGATATAGGAAGACATCTTTTTCTCAATCCAGGCAATAACTTTCCAACAACATAAGCTGACCAAAGAGAGAATAGGCTACCCCAAGGAGGCAGTGAAATTCTCATCATCAGTCCGCATTCACAGTTGTAGCTGGAGTGAAAAATTAGTCTATTTGAATGGAATCTGGACTCACTTTCCTGGAATAGACCTATAGGGATCCAGTGGTCTGGTGATCCCTTCACTATACTATGAACACTTCTAGCAAACTATATCTTATTTGTATCCTTAACACTTAGCATACAGCCTGATCATAGTAGGATCTCAGAAAATGTTTGTTGATGGACCAATTAGCTAAAAATGCACTTGAAAGTAAACAAATAGATGCTTTTGGTCCCAAGATCAAGTGTATTAAATTGGCTTCCATGTAACTGCAGTGTCCCACTTTTTCTTCATGTGTTTCTTTTTTCTTTTTTTGAGGTAGAGTCTTGATCTGTGGCCCAGGCTGGAGTGTTGTGGTGCAATCTGGGTTCACTGCAACCTCTGCCTCCTGGATTCAAGCAGTTCTCCTGCCTCAGCCTCCCAAGTAGCTGGCATTACAGGCATGTACCACAATGCCTAATTTTTGTATTTTTAGTAGAGATGGGGTTTCACCATGTTGGCCAGGCTGGTCTCAAACTCCTGACCTCAAGTGATCTGCCTGCCTTGGCCTCCCAAAGTGCTGGGATTACAGGCGTGAGCCACCACGCCTGGCCTCTTCGGGTGTTTCTGTGCATCTTCAGTCACACCAAACTGCTCATAACAGTGACCTTGTCATTGTTAGAGAACTTAAACAGTTCTGTTACCAAAAGACCCTTCCATATTAATATATATGGAGAAAACATGATTTTAATATTGGATAAGCATTATCAGAGTTACATGCATGTAAAGTAGTACAAAAACAACTACAAAATCTGGAAATAATTTCACACACATTCATACAATAAAAAGTAGAAGAGAAAACAATTCAAAACTTCTCATTTTCTTGAGATACGAGAGGATGCACATTGTGCCTGTCTCACTTATACCTTAGGAGAGACCCCTGAGCGAATTCTAGAGGTAAGTATTTGCAGTTCCAAGGGTCAGAGGCCCACGAACTTGCATTGTAAAATCAAAAGGTCAAGACTTTTGATCAGGCTGGGCACGGTGGCTCACTCCTGTAATCCCAGGACTTTGGTAGGCCGAGGTGGGCACACCACCTGAGTTCAGGAGTTCGAGACCAGCCTGGCCAACATGGTGAAACCCTGTCTCTACTAAAAATGCAAAGTTAGCCAGACGTGGTGGCAGGTGCCTGTAATCTCAGCTACTTGGGAGGCTGAAGCACTTGAACCTGGGAGGCAGAGAGGTTGCAGTGAGCCGAGATTGTACCACTGCACTCCAATCTGGGCAACAGAGTGAGACCCTGTCTCAAAAAAGAAAAAAAAGAAAGAAAGAAAAAGAGAAAACTTTTGATCAGGCATATTATGTTCTGGAAACATCCTAAAGAAGGGAGGATGAGTAGGCAGGGGCTTCCCTCCCCATCAAAAATTTAATCATTGCACACTTACATCATCTGATATGATTAGATTAGATGGTGTGTGTCCTTCACAGGATCCTTAAGCTTCCTGAGGGTTAGTTCGTTTGTACAGTGAAACATCTTCCCTATAAGAATTCTACTACCTAGGAGCTGGAAACCTGCATATCATCACTTTATTGGTTGACTCTACCATTATTATTTTTTTAAATGAAACACTTTGAATGAGGCCTTATTAAAAACAGAATTAAGTATTAGTAAATCATAAATATAATTATGTAAGTTAAATTTTAACAAAATAAAGAATAAATAAAAGACAAAATTTAAAAATAAAAAAATAAAAATAGAGTGAAGATGCTGTCAAAGGATGAAATAGGCTAAACCTAATGGGAAAATTGAATCTCTTTCCCCAAATACCTCACAGCGCAATGGCTTTAGAAACCATTGAGAAATGACAGACACTTCAACAATATAACTTCACTGAGAGCTTATTTATTTATTTATTTATTTATTTTGAAACGGGGAGTTTTGCTGTTGTTGCCAAAGCTGGAGTACAATGGTGTGATCTTAGCTCACTGCAACCTCTGCCTCCCAGGTTCAAGCGATTCTCCTGTCTCAGCCTCCTGAGTAGCCAGGATTACAGGCGCCTGCCACTATGCCCAGCTAACATTTGGTATTTTTAGTAGAGACAGCATTTCACCATGTTGGCCAGGCTGGTCTCGAACTCCTGACCTCAGGTGATCCACCCGCCTTGGCCTCCCAAAGTTCTGGGATTACAGGCATGAGCCACTGTGCCCAGCCCAACTGAGAGCTTAAAAAGGTGCAATGACTCTCCGAAAGACTGAGGCTCTGAGAGATATTTAGGCTAGTACCTAATAAAGTAATTCAAGATGCATACAAATCTCTGGTTTCTTCCAATTGGTGTCTTATGATTGTGGCTTTTACTTAACGTAACCTGCACCCTGATTGCAAAGGTTTTCCTGACTAACCAGTTGTGTGGACACTGCCTGTTCACCTTCCTTTAGTCCTCTCCAAGGTATGTAAAGTTCCTCACAGGAACTTCCGAAGTATATCTCCCCCCTTCCAGCTTGACCTTCTTTCCCTTTTGGTGTGGGGTGGCTTGAGGGTGTCACCATAGGAATATTGTTTTTGAGCCACCCTGATCACTATTTAGTTTAAAAAAAAAAAAAGACCAAGCATCCTGTTTGGACAGGTTGTAAGCTGTGACATTAGACCTTCCTGGTATGCAGAATGGCTTTCATCACTCTCCCACCCCATTCAGCAAGGTTAAAGGTCTCAGGAAGGTATTTGACTTGTGGCTGTAACTTGCCCTGACTGCTGAGCAATGATGGGTCTTTTGCTTGAACCACTTAGGAGGTGCCCATGGGAGCAGCATACCAGAAAGGAGTAGTGAAGGAGCAAAACTGAGCTCATTACAGCATTTGAAACGAAGAGGTCACCAAGAGGAAAGTAGAATGTACAATGAAGGGTTTGTCGATAGTTTTGGTTTTTTGAAAGCTCTGTTCCAGAAATAAAATGGTTTTCATGGTGTTTTTATTCAAAGACAGCAGAAGGAAGCTGGAAAAAAATGTAACATGTCTTAGATGAGAAGACCCTCAGAGGCAAGGACTACATCTGATGCAGCTCTTAAGAAGGGCTTTGTGCACAGAGACACTGGGCTAGGAAATACTCTGCATGCATTTGTTTATCTAACACTTATGGAGTTTCTATGTGTCAGGCACTTGTAATTATACAATCTCATTTAATTCTCATAACCTGATGAAGTGGGGGCCCATTTTCCAGATGAAAAATCTAAAGTGCCTAATGTTCAAAGTCCTCACACAGATTCCCTTCTTAAAGGAAGATCTTTAAAATTAATTTAAAAATTAATTTTAGTTTACTTGAAGAATTTTTTTTACTTCAAAAGCTTAAAATTTTTAGCATGCCTCAGGATTTTTTTTTTTTTTTTTTTTGAGACAGGGTCTTAGCTCTGTCACCTAGGCTGGAGTGTAGTGGCATGATCACGGCTCACTGCAGCCTCCACCTCCTGAACTTAGGCAATCTTCCCCTCTTGGCCTCCCAAGCAGCTAGAACTGCAGGCGTGTGTGTGACTATGCCTGACTATTCTTTTTTTTTTTTTTTTTTTTTACTTTTTGTAGAAACAGGGTCTCTCTAAGTTGCCCAGGCTGGTCTTGAACTCCTGGCTCAGGCAGTCCTCCTGCCTTGGCCTTCCGAAGTGTTGAGATTATAGGTGTAAGCTCCCATGCCTGGCCCAGAATTTTTTAAATGACAACTTTTATTGAGATATAATTCACATACTACAAAATTCACCCTTTTAAAATGTATATACTATTCAATGGTTGTTAGGATATTCACAAAATTTTGTAGCTATCACCACAGTCAGTTTTGGGATATTTTTATCACCTCAAAAAGAAACTATACACTTTAGCTAATCACCCTCATATCCCCCCATCTCCTTCAACCCTAGCCCTGAGCAACCATTTATCAACCTGCGGTCTCTATATATTTCTGTATTCTAGACATCTCGTGTAAATGGAATCATACAACATGGAGGCCTTTTGTGTCTAGCTTCTTTTACTTAGCATAATGTTTTCAAGGTGCTTCCATGTTGTAGCATGTATCAGAACTTCATTCCTTTTTATGGCTATATAATATTTCATTGTATGGATACCTGTATATACATTTTGTTTATTTTTCTTTATTATTTTTTTAAGAGATGGGATCTCTCTGTGTCACCAAGATTGGACTGCAGTGGTGCCATCATGGCTCACTGTAGCCTTGAGCTCTTGGGCTCAAGTGATCCTCCCATCTCAGCCTCCCAAGTGACTGGAACTACACATGCTGGTAACCACGCCCAACTAATTTTTTTTTTTTTTGAGATAGAGTTTCGCCGTTGTTGTCCAGGCTGGAGTGCAGTGGGATGATCTCAGCTCACTGCAACCTTCGTCTCCTGGGTTCGAGCAATTATCCTACCTCAGCCTCCTGAGTACCTGGGACTATAGGTGTGTGCTACTACATCCAGTTAATTTTTTTGTATTTTTAGTAGATACAGGGTTTCACCATTTTGGGCAGTCTGGTCTCGAACTCCCGACCTCAGGTGATCCACCTGCCTCGGCCTCCCAAAGTGCTAGGATTACAGGCATAAGTCACCACACCAACCTTTTTTTTTTTTGTTATTTTTATTTTTGATAGAGACAGAGTCGCTCTATGTTGCCCAGGCTGGTCTTGAGGTCCTAGGATCAAGGGATCTTCCTGCCTTGGCCTCCCAAAGTGCTGTGATTACAGGTGTGACCACCATGCCTGGCCTATATATTTTATTTATTCATCAATTGATGGACATTTGGGTTGTTTGCATTTTTTTGCACACCCAGGAATTTATCCTAAGGAAATAATCAAGATGATATATAAAGAATGGATTATAAGGATCTTTATTGTGCTATCAAGAAAGTGAAAAACTAGAAATAACCAACAATCTCCAACATTAAGAGATTAGTTTCATTATGGGACACCTATATGATAGAATACTGTATAGCTCTTAAAATAGTATTATGAAATAATTCATAATGACACTGAAAAATGCCAACAACTTATTATAAGTGATGAAACAGTACATAAAGTGTAATTCCATTTTTATGAAAATGTATTTATATACATTAAAGGAAAGTTAGAGGCCAGGTGCATTGGCTCATGCCTGTAATCCCAGCACTTTGGGAGACCAAGGCAGGTGGATCAGAAGGTCAGGAGATCGAGACCATCCTGGCTAACATGATGAAACCCCGTCTCTCCTAAAAACGCACAAAAAATTAGCCAGGCATGGTGGCAGGCACCTGTAGTCCCCACTACTCGGGAGGCTGAGGCAGGAGAATAGTGTGAACCCGGGAGGCAGAGCTTGTAGTGAGCTGAGATTGCACCATTGCACTCTAGCCTGGGTGACAGAGTGAGACTCTGTCTCAAAAGAAGAAGAAGAAGAAGAAGGCTAGAATCATAGGTAATAGGAAATCGTGGTCCTCTCTAGATGGTGGAGTTACAGGGGGGAGGGGTTATTTTATTCTTTTTTATCTGTATTTTCTAATTTCTCTAGAAAGTATTCCATAATTACTTACTGAGCACGTAGTATATGCCAGACATTGTTTAGAATATATGTATTGTGTAGTAAAAAATATAGAAAAAATGTTATTGTTAAAACAATCCAAAAATGGAATGTATGGAATTATGTATTGTATACACACGTACACATGCACCAACTTCTGAGGATGTAACAGGATCTTGCAAGCAGCACTGGGGTGTTATGTTTTAACTCCAAATAGATTAAGATTTACAGATGACATATTTATTGGAT
The DNA here is from genome assembly GCF_009764315.1 of Trachypithecus francoisi. Lineage (NCBI taxonomy): Eukaryota > Metazoa > Chordata > Mammalia > Primates > Cercopithecidae > Trachypithecus > Trachypithecus francoisi. The sequence continues at coordinate 22,932,348 of NW_022681471.1, read as the reverse complement.
AAGAAAGACATTGAATCACTTTTTTTTGGAGTGATTCTGTGCATTTCTCCCTTCTCAATGGAATGTCTAGCTATTCTTTCCCTGCAGGAAGTGATTGGAAGTGTAATGCAGAGTTTATTTCCACTTACATGGTCTGACATTTTGACATTTCCTAAACTGCAGGATGTTTGAGAGCAAACAACTTGGCTTTTACTGAAAAATTAATTATACTGCCACTTTCACATAGTGGTGGGCCTTTGTAAGAGGACAAAGCTATTCAAGTGGGGAAAAATGAGATGCTTAACAGGATGACAGTAACATAAAGGTCTTGAGTCTGGAGAAAAGGACCTCATTAAGCATTGGTTATCAGCATGGTGTAAACTCTTTCAGAAAGTGTTACTACATTCCATGCCTTTATTGTGTGGGGGAAATTTAAATCTGTGTTCCATTTACATCATAAGTGAGATTTGTGTATTCTAATAATAGGCTAGTCTTGCCTTCTGCTACATCAGTACACACAAATTCAGTTCATTGCTTTCACTGGCTTGTCACATCAGGCCATCCAGCCAGTTACCAAAAGTCAGTCACGAAGAGTGAAACTAGTTTGTGTGTTGACATACAGCCATTCTGACTGCCTGTTTGGAGATCAAGTCAGCTTGGCCCGACATGAACATGTATAGTTCCTTATGAACATACTTGAGTTACTTTTGGGGCAAGATATAGTGTTGGATTGAAGCTAAGAATTCTGTCTGGAGATATTTATGCAGCCAATAGACATATAAAAAAATGCTCATCATCACTGGTCATTAGAGAAATGCAAATCAAAACCACAGTGAGATACCGTCTCACGCCAGTTAGAATGGCAATCATTAAAAAGTCAAGAAACAACAGATGCTGGAGAGATTGTGGAAAAATAGGAAGACTTTTACACTGTTGATGGGAGTGTAAATTAGTTCAATCATTGTGGAAGACAGTGTGGTGATTCCTCAAGGATCTAGAACTGGAAATACCATTTGACCAAGCAATCCCATTACTGGGCATATACCCAAAGGATTATAAATCATTCTATGATAGACACATGCACATGTATGTTTATTGTGGCACTATTCACAATAGCAAAGACTTAGAACCAACTCAAATGTCCATCAATGATAGACTGGATAAAGAAAATATGGCACATATATACCATGGAATACTATGCAGCCATAAAAAAGGATGAATTCATGTCCTTTGCAGGGACATGGATGAAGCTGGAAGCCATCATTCTCAGCAAAGTATCCCAAGATCAGAAAACCAAACACCATATGTTCTCACTAATAAGTGGGAGTTGAACAATGAGAACACATGGACACAGGGAGGGGAACATCACACGCTGGGGCCTGTCAGGGGGTGGGGGGCTAGGGGAGGGATAACATGAGGAGAAATACCTACTGTAGATAACAGGTTGATGGGTGCAGCAAACCACCAGGGCATGTGTATACCTATGTAACAAAACTGCATGTTCTGCACATGTAACCCAGAACTTAAAGTATTAAAAAAAAAAAAAAATTCTGTCTGGAGAAAAACTATATGACATCGGTCTGGGCAATGAGTGTTTGGATTTGACCTCAAAAGCTTAGGCAACAAAAACGAAAAAGACAAATAAAATTAAATCAAACTGAAAGGTTTTTGCAGAAAGAGGAACCAATCAACAAAGTGAAAAAGCAACTTACAGATTGAGAGAAAATATTTGCAAGTCACACATCTGGTAAGAGGTTAACCTATATATTTGCTGGAGGTCACAAATTTTTTTCTGTGAAAAATCAGACCCTGGCGATGACCTTGAACAGTAGGATATAAATAACTCCCACAAGCTCAGCGTTACAATAATGGAACACTAGGCATAAATGGGTTTTAATATTCAGAGTATATGAGGAACTCAAACAACTCAATAACAAGAAAGCAGATTGCCCAATTAATTCATAAATGGGCAAAGAACCTGAATAGATCTTTCTCCAAAGAAGACATACAAATGGCCAACAGGTATATGAAAAAAATGCTCAACATCACTAATCATTAGGGGAACATAAATTAGAATCACAATGAGATTTTACCTCACATCTGTCAGAATGGCTGTTATCAAAAAGATGAAAGATTAGTGTTCGTGAGGATGTAGAGAAAATAGAACTTTTATATACTGTTGGTGGGAATATAAATTAGTATAGCCATTATGGAGAACACTATGGAGATTCCTCAGAAAACTGAAGATAAGCCTGGGCAACATGGTAAAACCCTGTTCCTACAAAAAATACACAAATTAGCCAGGACTGGTGGCAGGCACCTGTAGTCCCATCTGCTCAGGAGGCTGAGGTGGGAGAATCATCTGAGCCTGGGAGGTGGAAGCTACAGTGAGCCATGGTTGTACCACTGCACTCCAGCCTGGGCAACAGAACTGAGATCCTGTTCAAAAAGAAACAAAACAAAACTGAAGGTAAAATTACCATATGATCCACCAATCCCACTTCTGAGTATATATTCAAAACTTTTGATATTAGTATGTTGAAGAGATATCTGTACCCACATGTCCACTGCAGCATTATTCACAAAAGCCAGGATATGGAATCGACCTAAATATCCATCAGCAGATTAACAGATTAAGAAAATGTGGAACATATAGAAAATGAAATAATATGCTGCCACACAAAAGAGGGAAATTAATATTATTTGCAACAACATGGATGAAACCAAAGGTCATTATGCTAAGTGAAATAAGCCAGATACAGCAAGACAAAAATACCACATGATCTCACTTATATATGGAATCGGAACTCATAGAAGGAGAGAGCAGAATGCTGGTTACCAGACGCTGCGGGGTGGGACTTGGAATGGGGAGATGATAATCAAAAGGAACAATGTTTCAGTTAGACAGGAGGAATAAATGATAAGTATTTGAGGTGATGGATATGTTAATTAGCTTGACTCAATCATTCTACAGTATATGCATATATCATAACATGCTTTGTACCCCATAAATATATGTAATTATGATTTGTCAATATCTAATGAATTTTTTAAAAAAGAATTCTACCTTGTGTCAGACCAACCCGAGTTCTTTTCTACCCCTCCCCCACCTTTAGAGACAGGAGTCTCACTAGGTTGCCCAGGCTGGTCTTGAACTCCTGGGCTCAAGCAGCCTTCCCACCTTGGCTTCCCAAATTGCTGAGATTACAAGTGTGAGCTGCTACACCCAGCCCCCAATCTGAGTTCTAATCTCTGATTAGATTGAGACTGTGTGAACCTCAATTTTCTATCAATAAAATGGGGATGATAATATCTATCTCACAGAGTTGATTGAATGAAGTAGTACTTCAATTAGATGATTGAATGAAGATTGAATAAAATAATCCTTTCCGTATGCTTAGCATATTTCATGGTATATTGTAAGAGCTGAATAAAATTTGGTGCTTTTAATGTGTACGCAACGGAATTTAAAGGGGAAAATGGAGACAATTCCTGTTCTTTTTTCTTCTCTTCAGTACATTTCAAATTTCCTTGCCCTGATTTTTTGTCTAAAATGCATTGTTAAAATTGCTAAAACTCGAAATTTTAAATCTAGACTTTAAGGATATTTTATATTACAATAATGAAATACTGACATAGGAGCTACTGGTGTGTGACAAACTAAAATGCACAAATACAACATTTAAACCCAACAAATCCTGTAGCAATCATGAAACCATACCTACTTATGGTCATCTGATTTTTCTGTTTTTTCTTCCCAGCCTTTGGACTTTTATAATGATAAACACATATCTAGATCTTACTATATTTGGCCTCTTCAAATACAAGGCTTTTGTGACTTTTTCTGTAATTCTCATCAGAATACTGTAAGTCTATTAATAACATCCCACTCTCCCTCTAACTTGCTGCTTTTAATCTGTTGGGGGCTTGAAAACGAGTTTACAAAACGTGTTTGAATTCTATTGGTAATACAAAAGTATTCAGTTATGAATGAGGCGTTGAGCTGGGGAGAGAGAGGTCCCCATTTTTGCTGCTGAGATACCTTTTCCTTTATTATATTCTGATTGTTCTGTACATTCTGGACACTTGAGGATCACGTATAAGGGAATCCAAATAATATTTTAAAGTTTAAATGTGTGACCCTGATAGCATATGAAAAGAATATTCTTTTACTCATTAAAAGGAACTAGCCAGTAAACTACATGTAATAATCCTATGACAAGTAACCCAGTGCTGCGGTAAATTGTTACATTGGGTTAGGCATTACCAAAATCACCAGAAACTAGCTGACCAATAGTGATAGATAGGTGATATGGAGTCAAATGTCTTGGAGAGGGGTATCTTTTGAAATTAGGTTAAATGACATGTGTTTGCAAGAGCAAATATTTAGTGCTGTGGTCACAATGTCATCTTGATAGACAAAGGAGAAATATTTCTGTCCAAAATGTCTAGTTAATATTTGACAATAGAACCAATGTGCAATAGTCAGGAGTGGTGGACTGATGTTTTGAGAGTAAACAAAAAATACCAGAGATTAATCAATGTAGGTTTGAACAAGGTTTTGACCTTGTGATTAGTCGTGTGACTTTCCTAATTTGACATGATCAATGAATAGTTCATATCTGGTAGACTTTCTGGTGAATTTTCTGGTAGTATGTTTTATGTTGAACATTGATTGGACTGTCAAGTGAATGCCAGATGCTAGCTTTGACATTTGTATGTTTAAATACAGATAACATCATTTTCATTCAGGAAAATTCTGGTCTATTAATATTCCTGAAGTTCTCTCTACAGACACACAGTTACAACATTGAAACTAGGGCCCTACAGCTTGTGATTTGGGGCAAAGTTACTTAATCTCAGTGTCCTAATTTCCTAGTATGTATAGTAGAAGGAGTAATAACTATCTCAAAGGGTTGCTATGAGTATTAAATAGATTAATATGTGCAAAGCTTCTAGTATACTGCTTGTACATCATATTAATTCAATGACAGGTTAATATTACCACCTAAAGCTAGACCTGGCTTTGATGACTGGGTAAGGAGACATCCAGTATTTGAGCTAGCTATCTTTTTCTTGCAATTTGATAAATCTCTTGAAGGCCCAGGGGCTTGTTGCAGTCTGTGGGAATGAGACTCTGGACGTAGAGACAACTTGCTCACAGAAAACTGATAGATAATCATAACGGAGAATTCTTGACTCACCAAAATGAAAACTTCTTAGGGCAATTGGTAAATGCAGTTAAGTGGCTGCACATCTTTTACTCATGAAACTTTGAAATTTGGTTCTCTTTGTCTCTGTCTCATCCTTTAAATGAGCACCCTTAGAAACTTCTCTTGACTCTGGGATCTCAATGAGATCTGGACTATACACTTAATAAACTTCATCTGTGAATGAGCCATCATAACCATTGTAAAAGCTCACTAATTACTGTTGAAAGCCACATGTTAATCATTGCATAAGGATTATATAATATAATTTCAGGAACTAAATAATTAAAGAAATTTATAAGACCATTTAACATATCTTTGACAACAATGAGCCAGAAAAAAAAGACAGCTTTACTTTAGTAGTTTAAAGGGATTTAACAATTCATGCAACACATATCTAAAGCAGTTAGTATATTATGGTTGCAGTGTTGAAGAATAACATTTCTTCTGGACAAATGGAATTCAGTAATGAAAGCTAAAACTGAACACAAATAAAGAAGGGTAGAGTGCTGGGGAGAAAATATCAGTAATGAGTACTTTAAAGTAGACTTGATAGTATTCAGAATTTGAGTGTCTAGATTCTAGAACATATCCTGGTCTGCTTTTAATTTCTACCCCAATAGAGTTGCTTAAAGGATTTCTTCAGCTTAATTGCCTTCTTTCATGCTGTTATCCTGCAACTTAAGTTCCCATATTCTATAAAACTTGACTTTAAATTACCCTACTTTATTCTGTGTCCTTCAGTACATATGCATTCAGTATATATTGCAAATAAAATTCTATTTAATGGCAGGATGGCAAAAATGACTATGTTGTATTAGAATCTTATTTAAATAAATGTCTACCACAAAGCCTACAGAATTTTGTTTGGCCATGCTAAGCTGGGAACTGTAAATGCTCATGGAAAAGGTATAGAAAAGATTGTACAAAGGGGGCTATTTTGCTGATTCCAGAGCAGTGGTGTTTCTGAGTAAATACCTCTGTAACCTTCTGCTGTACTTGTATTGGAAAGCAATAGAAGCAGAATCTGTAAGTATTGAAAGGCTCAGAATAAAAGCATAGTAAGAATAAAGGTATTTTTAACCTTTTGCAGGTTTTAAAATTTGTTAAAAAGGTGGTTAGGGAAAAGCTCTATATACACATATAAGCATTCGCACACACAGACACACACAAATATATTTCTAAATTTAGAGTGAAGGATTGTGAAGGCATTTGGGGCAAATTTCAGAATCTATCTTTAAGTAAATGATGCTCAATTTGAAGTATGTTGCTGGGGCTGCGGGACCTATTTGAGCACAAGATGGATATGATCTTAGGCCATCTGGGGAAGGGAAAGTGGGAGCAGCTGTGGGCCAATTTATTTGGAATTCTCTGACCTACTGAGAGTCAGATTAGAAATAAGATTCTCAAGGGATCGGATAGATCTTCCTCCACCGTGCCTCCTGCCTCTGACCAGGATATCTTTCCATTTTGAACTCTGTTCTCTGCATCGTTCCTTCCTCTTTGCAGAAGTTGTTCAAAGTCACAGGACAAGTTGATGGCAGAGCCAGATTTTAAATTGCCTGTAGGCATAGAGTTGGTCAGTAACTTTTCTCTTGATTTGGGGCACAGTTGCAAGGGCATGCTTCAGGTTTCCAGTAAACTCTCTGCGACTGGCACCACAAGGCAATTCCTTGTTAATTCAACCTACAGTTAAGCCACAAAAAAAAACTGTAGAAAATATCTGGTGACCATTTAAATAGAAATCAAGCCAAAATTATGTGTTTTTTCATTCTAGGGGGAAAGAACGATGATATATCTAACATTGTTTCTAAAGAGCATATCCATGGTCCAGTGTCTTTCAGAATCAAAAGTAGGCAAATTCAAGCAGTACCTAAGGGCCGTTTTGCTCAGCAGCACCTAGAAACAATTTTGGTCAGGGTCCAGATTTAAAGAGTTTCATATTCAGGTCAAGCTAGAGATTAGGAAAGGTGGCAGATGAAAATCAACTCAGGGTCTGACACCGGTTACAAAAGGAAGCAGGTCACTGGGTTGTGTTTATAGAGGAAAGAGAATGGATTGCAAGATTGTTATCGCTGGAATCATTGTGGGGGAGGGGAAGACCCTCATTTGAAGCCTTGGTCCTCAGACTAAAGGAGCCCAGAGTGCTTTAAGGACTTACACATAATTAGCCATACATTCCACAGGAAGAAGTTCTGCCTCTGGTTACATCCCTCTGCCTTGAAGCAACGGAAAAGGAGGAGGGATAAGGGTGGGAGCAGGAGGCACCGCAGGAAGGGCCCTTCTGGCCTTCCGTGAAGACCTTTCTAAAGCAACTCCAGATTTTCTAGCCTGTTTCAGCCTTTGTATTGAAAACCAGCAGATGTTTAGAAGCCTCAGCTAGCAACTTGGGGAAGAGGTTTTTACTAGTATATAGTAAACAGTGGCATATGAAGTTTGTGCAGTCCTGGTTTGTTGGAGCTGGTGATCTCCTTGCTCTTTGACAAAAATATTTTGTTCTGCTTTATAGTTTGCAGCAGATATTGTCCCTGACCCTAGAAGGAGGGGGAAAAAAGGACTTAGTCCTTTTTTAGTCCTCACCCTTTAAGAATTCAGGTAACAGAGTGACAAATAAAAGCATGGTTTCACCAACCAAAAGTGTGGGGTGTAGTTCACCCAGTTGAAACATACATGGTGATCAACATGAAAACAAACTGCTAAGTAGTTTTCATTAGTATCCAATTAGTAGGTGATTTGGTTGGTAAATACATTTGCTAATTCATTAACAATTAAGTAAATTAAATTTAACGAAAATGATTTAAATTTGAACATAAAACGCCACATGTATTCATTTTTACTTTATAAATTGAAATCCGTTTGCTGCCTCCCCCCACACTCCTTCAAATTGTGTACAGTGCGCAGTCAATTAGAGCACGCAGGGTAGATTGTTTTTCTCATTTAAAGTATCTCTCCTCTCTGGAAATCAGTCTTCCAGTGGAGCATGTCTGTCTGTGTCTCTAGATGAGTGTCAGCGACAAATGGTGCATGTGCACATAATACTGATGGGGATTGTGGGTACGCAGTGAGAGCAGGAAAAGCCCTTTGCAATACCATGAGGGATTCAGGAAGGTATTTTAGAATTTGGAGGGGTTTAAGGCTTCATTCCACTGCTGATATTGAATTGCAGCATGACCAAATGATTAACAAACTTGGTCTTCTGGAAATATCTCAGGGCAGAGAGGTTCTCAAATGATTGCAAATTGGTTAATTACTTTAAAAAGCATATTACTTGCTGTAAACAAGTAACTTTGCTGGGTTTTTCTAAACACCTGGCTATGTTTAGAAGATAGCAATATAGACCAAGTAAAGATATACAGAGCTGGAAAGCTGATATTATTATTATTATTTGGTAAATCTTAGAAGAAGCTTCGTAGTTTACGATGATGTTTTGAAGACTACTCCCTCATCTTATTTTAAATAACTTCATTTCAGCATTATGGTCAATGATTTTAAAAGCTGAAACACATTCCTGCTGTTACAATTTGTGTTATTTTTATTGTCTTTCTTTTTTTTCCTAATCTTTGGATAAATCTCATTCACAATTTCCTGGAGAAGCAACTAATCCTTTACATTAGTGGATCACATTATATGATTTTCCTTGTGATCAAATAGAAGATTGAATGAGCAAAGCTAAATGGGTGGGCAAGACAAACATCAATGTGGAATGGTCTTTTTGAAAATCAGTATTCAAATAGGCAAGGTGGTTGTTGTAATCTCTTCAGTGTATGTAGCTGAAAACAGTAAGATGCTGCCTCTAGAACTTTGATCTTTACTATGAAACGGTGGGAGAGAATATGTGGCCCATTGTGTTTGGTAACTTGCCAGGGTAGGTTCACATTTCTGAGGAAGTAGCTGCGGTCATATAGCAACATCAGTTTTTTCGCTTTCAATTCGTATTAATAGGTTGATGAAAGTTCAAGTGAATGTTGTTGAGGTTGAGTGAGTGAAAAATTATTTAATAGCATCTGTTAAGTATAAGACATCATTCACTGCTGGCTTCCTTCAGGATATCTAATTTCTCCATGAGGACCTGACCTGATTTTTTATCACATGAGGGTTGGATTACCATTTACCTCAAAGTCAGCTACTGTGCTCATAAAAGTTGTGTTTATTTTTTCTCTCTCAGATAGGTGGCCATAAACACTGGGATACAAGAATCATTCGATTTTTGTCTTCCTTTTACAGTGCTGTCTCCTAGTGGACTTGTGTTTTCTGCCTTCCCATTATATTCAGTTTTAGGGGGTTGTATAGAAAAATCCTCTTAAAAGGAAATGGTTGATGATGTCTTTTAAACAGTTTAAACTATGTAAAAAGAAAAAGCCTTTCAGTGAAGCAAGGTAGCATAGCTGTTTCAAAAACTAATAGGGTTTTAATAAGAATTGCATCTTTTTTTTTTTTTGAGATGGAGTCTTACTGTGTTGCCCAGGCTGTAGTACAGTGGTATAATCTTAACTCACTGCAGCCTCCACCTCCCGGGTTCAAACGATTCTCCTGCCTCAGCCTCCTGGGTAGCTGGGATTACAGGCACCCACCACCACGCCTGGCTAATTTTTGTATTTTTAGTAGAGATGGGGTTTCACCATGTTGGCCAAAGCTGGTCTTGAACTCCTGACCTCAAGTGATCTACCTGCCTCAGCCTTCTTAAGTGCTGGGATTACAGGTGTGAGCCACCATGCCCAGCCAAGGATTGCATTCTTGGTTTTTTGGTATATTTGATTGGATTGTCCCTATCATTTCCATTCATCAACTTTCTCAGTTGAGCATTTGACAGACACCTCTTAATATCACTAGTTTTAGAATTTGCATTTAGATGTTACAGAGTTAGTCACTGAGTTGTTTGAGTTTTGCACTTGGAATATGTTAGGTAACATCAAGCACCCTAACTGTGCTCTGTGGAAACCTGGACTCTATACATAGAATGAAACCTTAAAAGCTTAGGATGGAAATTTGGGTAAATTTTGTTATCTCCCAGATTACGGAGGTGGTGGGGAGGTAAGGGAATTAATGCTATGTAAATAATTTACTGATGTACCCTGGTTTCCTCAGTTTTAAAAATCTCTCCCTGGGTGTACTATGATACTTTCTCTCTGAGGCTGATGTAGTCCAACAAAGCCACAGTAATCCAGCAGACACATTTTAAAATTCTGTGCTTTATACCTCGCTTCCCTGTATTTGTCTTATATGCTACCATGTTTCTGTATTTTCCCAAGCAGACATTCAACTTGTACAGTTTTCCAGCATTACTCTCTTCTTTAGTAGTTTATAAATTCCAAGCTTGTTTGATGAACTGGAAGCCTTGCCAAGGATGAGAGATAGATACATGCACTGTGTCCTCGTTTGTTATACTTACTAAACAGATGCTTTGTGACTTGACCATGTCTTCCTGGCTTTTCTTTTAGCCCTTATTTGACTCCCAAGACGACTGGACATTTTAGCTGTGTATCTAACTGGGCAGAGTATGGCACATCCTTTCTCACCTTTTAAAACCAGGATGTGGTGCAGCTGAAATAGCTAAGAAGTTTGCAGCAGGCTCTGACCCCTACTATCAGTTACTGAGTGTATGTAAAAAAACAAAAAGAAGAAAACAGCAGAAGCACGTTTTGGGTGTGGAAAAGTCAATTAAGACCAAAAGAATTGAACTAATTCAGCACAGTTCTTTTCAGAAACACATTTTTTGGTCTTTGCTCCACACTTGGATTATTTAATTTTTGTCTAGTGACAGTGAGGATTTGGACCTCTTTAACAAAGATACTATGATTTTTTTTTTTTTTTTCGAGACGTAGTCTCACTCTTGTCGCCCAGGCTGGAGTGCAATGGCGTGATCTCAGCTCACTGCAACCTCTGCCTCCCAGGTTCAAGCGAGTCTCCTGCCTCAGCCTCCCGAGTAGCTGTGATTACAGGCGTCTTCTACCATGTCTGGCTAATTTATGTATTTATGTAGAGACGGGGTTTCACCATGTTGGCCAGGCTGGTCTCGAACTCCTGACCTCAGGTGATCCACCTGCCTCAGCCTCCCAAAGTGCTGGGATTACAGGCGTGAGCCACCACACCTGGCCTCAAAGATAGTATGATCTTAACTTTATCTAATGTTATCTTAGCGTTTACAAATACACATTTCCAAATATCTCATATAATTTTCAAAATAGAGTTAGAGAAAAAAAGTTAATTAAATTCTTTTTTTCTGATTATAATTCAATATATGCTTTAAAAGAAATTTGAAAATGCAGAATATTAAAAAAAACCATAGAAGTCACTCATAATTCTCCCCAAAGATAACAGTGGTTCAATGGTTAATATGTTGGTGTATTTCTCTCCAGTCTTTTTTTCTGTGTGTGTGTGTGTGTATGTGTGTGTGTGTGTGTGTGTGTGTGTGTTATAGTTTGCATTATGTAATATGTACTGCCTTGAAACTCACTTTTCCCACTATTTACTGTCAACACTATTTATTGTGAACATTCTAGTTCAATACATTTTTTATAAAACCTATTTTTTATGGCTGTATGCCCTTCATTATATGATTATAGAGTAATTTGTTTTGAGTTAATCATCTTAGATTGTTTCTGACTTTTGCAATTAGAGCTCATGCTATAATTAGCATTCTGGTGCATAAATATTTGGGTGCATTTCTGATTCTTTTATTAGAATAAATTCTTAGAATTTCAGCACTACTAGGCCAAAGAAACATTTATAAAGATGTAAAAATTCTTTGATGCATTTCCAGATTGCACTTTGAGAAGTGTTTCTGTTTAGTCCCAATAGCAGGGTGTAAGTAGAGAACGGTTGCATTATCCTTGTTTTATAGATGCAAAGGTTCAGGTCTAGAGAGATTTAAGACTTGTCTAAGGTCACATAATGATATTACTTATCCTCTGGTTTTCTGAGCCAGTTCTGTATTCTTTCCACTCTACCACTGTTGTAGTAAAACTTGGTGACAGATCTACAGTGATATAACTGTGAGGGAAAACTTAATGCAACCATGGCCTTAAAATAAATTTACTTGTATTATCATTATTACAAACTCTAATGTGTAGAATGTGATATATAGTGAGGACTCACTTCCCAAAGGCATTCTTTTATATCTTCAATATGTTTTCTGACTCACATCTAAAATATCCACTATAGAGGTTATGTTTAACTGAGAATAATAGCCTAAAGTGATTTTGTTGTAACTTTTTGGTCACCAAATCTGGTTTAAACTATTATTCCTTATTAAGTAATAGTCTTTGCAGTTCAGCATCAAGACATTGAAAAGATTAGTTTTGTCAGGATTAAATTGCTCTCAAACCATCATAAGTAAACCTTAATGTCTACAAAATGGACTGAAACTTTTGTTGATTCTCACGTTTTGGAAGAAGATGAAGGTAAAAATATAATTTTAATGTCAAGACTCCAGAATGAGATGGGATATAACAATTAAGGATGATTTCATCCAATGAAACATAATCAAACCAAGTGTGGGAAGTAAAGCAAACATCTACCCCATTCTCCCAAACAAAAACAAAACAATACTGTCAAAAGGACTAACCACATTAGTAGTTTTCATTTCTTTCACATAGCACTTACTTAATTCTTAGAATAACTAGGCATCTTGGCCTTTTTTGTCTGAGGATAGCCCATTCACAACTTCCAGGTCACCAGGAAGCCCTGTCTGGACTCTGCTAAAGGTCTCTTGCTCTTTGCCTTAGAGAATAAATGTGATAACATTGTTTTGCTCTTGATTCCCAGGTAGATAGGACATAAATTGGAATTAAAACATTCAGATTCTGAAAGCCAAGATAACACTTTATCTTATTTGAGGCTGTGTTTTCTTTAGTATCACCTTACCCTGAGAGCCCTCCTAAGTGTTTAGTAGGTACCATTATTTCTGGGGTTAGAAGTGCATTGCTGGAAGCCTTCTTATTGTATCCTGATATGCCTTTGGGAAAAACAAAGCCCTTCAAGTGTTAACAGGGTCTGTATTTGTTTTAGGCCAATGCCATTGTTATTTCAAATCATATTATCTTATGAAATAGGAGTCTATGTAATATGAATTTTGTTGTGTTTTGACAAAAATTAAAGTTGCCTAAGAATTATGATCATGTTACAATAATTGCCTAAACTGTGGTGTTAAAGTTCCTCACTTCAATTGTTTTCTGTTGATTGAACCACCTTTGGGGTAGATGATAAATCTCAATGGCTTTAGTAATAAAGATCTAAATAGCCTAATAATATTTCTAAATGAATCAGTTTTTCAGTGTTTCAGAAATGACAATTTTTTTAAATCAAGGTACTTATACTGAAATCAAATACTGATTATAGTGTAGTTCTTATTGCTTAACTGTTTTCAGACAGCAGGGACTGTATTTTGAATGAGTGCATCTGCTGAAGTTAGAGTCTCAAGAATGTTCATGTTATGGTAGGCATCTTGAAACAGATGATTGATGGGTTCAGTCAATCCACAAGTATTTATTGAGCATCTACAAAGTACCATGCACTATGTTAGGTACTGTAGGGCTAATATATAAGATCTAATTTTTACTCACAAGAGAGTATATAGACTGAGTGACAAAGAGACCATGAACATACTATCCCTTTTTGAGCTGAGCCTTGATGGTAGGGAGGTTATTGATAAAAGAATATGAGAGACTGGGATATCCATTGTGAGTAGATATAATAGCCTAAGCAAAATCTTAAAGACAGGAAAAGTGAGCTTGGTGAATGCCAAAAAACTATTTAAGCTTGAATAAAAAGATTCCTTAAAGGAAATAGTGTAGTGGAAGAGAAAGTTGAAAAGGCAGGTGGGGCATACAATACTCTCATTTCCATTTGCCAGCTGTGTTCTGGGGCTGTCTGCCTAGAACTAAATAAATATGAATAAATTTAAAAATTTGTCCAATTTAAAGCAACACCCAAAGAACAAAATCTCAAATTAATTTGTACAACATGTGGCATTGTAAAATAATCCTTCAGGGTGTCCAATTTAAACCACCTCCTCTTTCGTCTCTGTGTATATCATGTGGGCCACCCAGTGATGCCAGTTGGAAATGAGACACTAGGATTAGAAAATTTTGCCAGAGTGATTCAGAGCTTGTTGGATCAAGCTAACCAGCTTTGTGATTTCAAACTCACTACTCTCTAGTTAAATGATGTAGTGTGCATTTCTAGATGTTTGGAAGTAAAAGTCATTGATCAAATGATCTCATGTATGAGCCCTTCATATGAGACACTCCACCAGCCAGTGAGAGCCCAGAATCTGTCCTTGACGCATTATCTTGTTTTCTCTTGTTCTGTCTTGGCCACCACCTTCATCTGTCATGTTCTTTTAAAAGCAAGACCCTAAAAATTTACCTTCTAAATCAATATTCTAAGGTGAATTTTGTGATGCTTTGAATTATGGCAGAGAACCAGAAGTATAGGCAATTGCAAATGGAAGATGATGAATAACTCATTTATATGTGAGTTGGAAAACCTGTTTATATTACATTTGACTATGGGTGAGTCTGTTTTTCAGCAATTCACTTTCAAACTAAATAATGAAGTCATACGTAAAGGTCTGACTTGAGCTGCTGAGAGGCTGGCCCAATTTTCTGCAACCTGCTGCATGCTGGGGAGAGAGTAAAAACATCGTCTGTTGTTCAACCTATTACTGGCATAGCATCATCCTAAGCACTACTGACATGTGTAACTGAAATATTTTATTCTGTGGCTTACAGCTGTTTCTTCTTAGCTTGTCCTCAATAAATATGGGAGGGATAATCATGGTCAAAGGACTTAAAAAGGAAAAGTAGGATGGTTGTGTACAGGAAACTGTAGCAAAAAATATATATATGTGCATAAAATGGAAGGATTGGGGTTCAGTGACATAGACAAATCTTTAAAGATTACATGAAATAAATGAGTTGAAGTAAAACCAAGATAACATCACAATTAATGCTAAAGAATTTTTGATCAAACCAAACAGAAAAGTTCACACAAAATGAAAAACTACTTTACCTGAGATGAAGAAATGAGATGGTTTATGCATTTCAAAAATGGAACTGCAAAATGTTTGGGAGACCAGGTGGCTAAAGAACACAGAATGGGAGAATTGTAAAGTTAAAGCAGGTGAGAATAATCTTGCTCCTTAACTGACTTAGACTTACAAGAAGGAAGATAGGATTGGTGATTTTTTTTTTGGTGCAAATTGGATCCCAGATAAACCTTGGGAGCTCTTGGGAGCTCTTCGTGGGTGCCATAATTAGAACTGTGTTGTTTCTGTGATTTCCAGTAATCTACTCCTGAAGAGCAGAGTATGGTTTGAAATTGTTCTCATTCAATAAACCATCGTGGATTGAAATCTTATCAACATATTGAACCCTGTTTTGGTGAAACTATGTATTTTCAACTATTAGCACCTCTTGTTTTGAGTAATATAGAGTTCCATATATTTAAACCAGCTGTTTCCCATACCACTACCCATTTTAATCTGTTTTAAGCTTATCTTTGTTTAGTTTTAAGAAGTCCTTATCTTTACTGTATTAGGATTTGATGAATAAATTCAGTTCACCCAGCCAATATCCATTCTTGTTCAACAAACTGATTGCATCCCTTTTCAAACTTCCTCTGTTTAACCTGGAGTGCCTGACGTCTATAATATGCCCTTATATAGCAGTATTTCCACCCTCAAGAAGATGACAGTTAACTTTCTCAAGCTTTGTTCTGTCTCATCACCATGGGGCCTAGAATAGTATGTTGTAACCCAGGAGGAAAAGCACCTTGCTTAAACTCCTGGACACCACTTTGTTTATTTTAATAATTTGTGGATTATTTACATCTCAGCAACATTCTTGGGGTTTGGGGGATGTGGAATATATATGGACTGGCATAGTACTCTCTGCATTTTTTGTTGGCTGGCCTGCCTGGGAGCCTGCAGAGTTGTCTGTGATAATCGTTCATTGGCAATAGAATGCCAAAGGATAGTGTTTGTGCCTGGCACCATTTTTAATTCATTTGCCTTGTATTTAACTTTTGTAGTAAACTTTTGGGATGGCAGCCTTCTAGGGCCCATTAACCAGAGTTTAGAAGACTGTGTGGTAGAGGTCCTAGCCGTCTGTTACCTATATATTTCCTGCCAGTTAGATGACTTTCACTAGGACTACTTTATGAGGGTATAAAAGCTTCTTAGTAAATTCGGCCTTTTATTAGGCACTGCACAGCCCCTATTTCAGGAAAACGGTCTGTACCAGGAAATATAAGGGAAAGAAAGACTTTTAAGCTTTCTTTGTAGGTGCCTTTTAAACATGTTAGCCATCTTGGCACTTGCCACTAAGTGAGGGAGGCAACTATCATTCAGAAGAGATGGTTTTAACATCTGTGGTTTGGGTACACAAAATGAGACAGCATAGTAATAAATGTCCGAACCCCAGGACATTTAGGTCAGGCATGTTTCTTCTAGCATTGGTGCTAGTCCTGCCTGAGATTGCAGAAATCAGTGGCATCAGGGGCTTCTTCAGCCCATACAGAAAAATACAACTAAAGGGAAAAAAAGAGGCAGACTTTGAAGCCAGTAGACAAATGTTCAGTCTAAGTAATTGTGAAAACAGAAACAATATCTGTATGTTCCTTCCTTCCTCCTTTCCTCTTATCTCTGTTTTCCCTCTATCCCCATCCCTCTCAAGGTTCCACCAAAGGCCCAAAGCAATACAGGAGTGAGAAAAAGATGGTTGGGTGGAAGGAAAAATCATTTTATTATTTGAGTTGCTTTCTCCCTTACCCAAACTCCAGCACTGTTTGTTGCATGAACAGTTTGAGCTCCACAGGACCGTAGGTTACACTTACAAAAACAGGAATGTGTCTTTAAATAATATTAAATGTTTTAGTGACATCAAGATGCTTACAGGGCTAGTCAGACAGGTAAGCATATAACTGGCTTTCTTCTACAAGAAGTTATATTTGCGTCTTTTAGCATCCCCTTGACATTTATATACCAAGGTAGAAAGCCTGAACCTCAGAGAAAAAAAAAAAATACATGGGGTTTATGGGTACTTGAAATAAAAAATTGCACTTTTTCTTCCTATCATGTTCCTTAAAAGCCTTTGAGGAAAAATGTTGTTATGATGTGCCCAAAGACATTTAACATAAAAGGTAAATGATGCTAGCTATGGTGGTGCGTGCCTATAGTCCTAGCT
The DNA here is from genome assembly GCF_009764315.1 of Trachypithecus francoisi. Taxonomy (NCBI): domain Eukaryota; kingdom Metazoa; phylum Chordata; class Mammalia; order Primates; family Cercopithecidae; genus Trachypithecus; species Trachypithecus francoisi. The sequence goes on along the minus strand of NW_022681471.1, from coordinate 22,914,974 downwards.
ACTTGGGAGGCTGAGGTGGGAGGATCACTTGAGCCCAGGAGTTCAAGGCTGCAGTGAGCTATGATTGTGCCACTCCACTCCAGCTTGAGTGACAGAGGGAAACCCTATCTCTTAAAAAGGTGGGGAAGGTGGCCATGGTTACCTGCCATCATCTTTAAGTTTCTTGGGCATTAAGCAAGCTGGAAGCCAGTTTAATAGCTATTCTTATGTCTTATGTCTTACTTTGCATCCTTGTGGATCCCTTTGGAAGAAACTAAATGTGTTGGCACCATTTTCACTATCATATCGTTTTCTTTCTGAATGTGAGGCGGTAGGATTCGGCTTATCATGTACTAGACGGTTGCACTACTGGAGGATGATGAACTGCCACTATATGTCACCTAATCACTTCTTCCATCCTAATTTGTATGTGGTTTAAAGTGTATAATCTCTTGCCTGATGTTTTTAAATAATGGCTTTTACATTTTTAAAGGGAAATTCTTTTGGAGGTACTAGTTTGTGGTGATGGTTGATAATATCTGTCTAGCATCATTTGTAGGAAAAGGATAGTATAATGAACAAATATTTATTGTGCACCTGCTATGTGAGATACATTATGTAAAGCACTGAGCACGATGTCTCACATAGAAGGTAAGGCATGAAGATCTTAACTAGGGCTATAGCAGTGGAGATAGGGAAAAGCTGGCGGTGGATATAAGAAACATTGAGGAAAAGAGAACTGATAGAATTTGTGACTATATGGATGAGGGTGAGCAAGAGGAAGGAAGGAAATAGTTTTTACTTTCAGAGCTGTTAGTAACTGGGAAGGAGCAGAGTGATGTCAGGAGTAGAAATAAGAAAGTTGGGGCCGGGCGCGGTGGCTCAAGCCTGTAATCCCAGCACTTTGGGAGGCCGAGACGGGCGGATCACGAGGTCAGGAGATCGAGACCATCCTGGCTAACACGGTGAAACCCCGTCTCTACTAAAAAAAAAAATACAAAAAAATTAGCTGGGCGAGATGGCGGGCGCCTGTAGTCCCAGCTACTCGGGAGGCTGAGGCGAGAGGATGGTATAAACCCGGGAGGCGGAGCTTGCAGTGAGCTGAGATCCGGCCACTGCACTCCAGCCTGGGCGACAGAGCGAGACTCCGTCTCAAAAAAAAAAAAAAAAAAAAAAAAGAAAGTTGGTTGAAACAATAAGGATTGTGGGATGATCAAGAGGCAAAATGAATTGGATTTTGGTCATGTTGAGTTTGTAATACAAGTGACCTGCTTACAGGGAGCTGTCCAAGAGGGAGTCAGAAATACAGGCCTGTAGCTCTGGAGAGAAATTGAGACTTACAGTGAAGTACAGTGAAATACAGTGTTATCCACATAACACATCACAGTGGAAATCGTGAAAGTAGGAAAATTTGCCGAAGAAGATATTTTAGAAAAAAGATCCCGCAAAGAAATAGAGCATGAGAATGAAAGCCTTGAGGGTATGTTAGTGTGTAAGGCAGAGAGATTGAAGAAGAAGCTGTGTAAAATACTCCATAGGGGTGGAAAAGGATGGAGGTTAGAAGTGACCATCACATTTAGCAACTCTAAAGTCATTGGTGACATTTGAATACCAAATTTCATTAGAGTGATGGGCATGAAAATCATATTGATTGGAGTTGAGGAAGGGAATGTTGATTTCTCTTTTAATATATTTGGGGGTAGAGTGGAGAAGAGTGTGGTAATTTGAGACAGGAGGGAAGGAGAGATCAGGTGAAGAGAAAGAGGCAGGACATCATAGGAAATCATGTTTAATATCTTCATTTTATCAGAGAAATAATCGTTTGCTAAGAGTGAAAAGGACAGGATCGGGTTTAGGACTTGGGAAATGTGGGACAAATGGAAAGTGGGAAAGGTTTAGATTGGCTGCCCTGGGAAATGACAAGTAGTCAGCAAAGTGTAAATAAAAAGTCTTGTTAAACATTAACCAGGGCTCAGCTAAAGTTAAGCTATACTGTAAGTTTATACCATCAAAATGGCAAAATTACATTACTTTCTCCAGTAACACTTGGCACTTACTAAAGAAAAAAGTCATGAAATTGGGAATGGGAGCCTAGAAAGTACATGATTTGGTATTTGTCAGATTGAGAATGAAGTCACACAGTGAGGAACTTTAGGAGACTAATGAGAGCGTTGAATATTTAGAATAAGAAAAGTGATAATTTAAATCATCTTTTTTTTGACCATTCATTCCCTTTGCAGCAAATAAGCTCAGTTATCCTTCCAAATGTGTTTTGATTAACAACAGCAACAAAAGATTCGCTCCACCCCCTATCTTATTGCTGTTCGAGTGATGATTGGTACATCATCACTAAAAAATCAGAGTTGAATTCTTGTGTGTGAGAATTCACTGAAGCCATATGAAACATAAACTGGTGATTTCTGTAGTTGCCCAGTACTTTTTTTTTCTTTTTTTCTTTTTTTTTTTTGAGACGAGACCGGCTAGGGTGCAGTGGTGTGATCTCGGCTCACTGCAAGCTCTGCCTCTTGGGTTCACACCATTCTCCTGCCTCAGCCTTCTGAGTAGCTGGGACTACAGGTGTCCGCCACCATGCCAAGCTAATTTTTTTTGTATTTTTATTAGAGACGTGGTTTCACCGTGTTAGCCAGGATGGTCTCGGTCTCCATCTCCTGACCTCATGATCCACCCACCTCGGCCTCCCGAAGTGCTGGGATTACAGGCATGAGCCACTGCACCTGGCCGCCCAGTACTCTTAGAAGCAAAATAAAAAAAGTTACCCTCCTTTCCCATCCTTGGAAATTTCATGTTACTATTCTGTGCTCATTGTTAAAGCAGGCTATGCCACTCAAGCTTGAAATGTGTTTGTGTTGCCATGGTTTGTGTCAAAAGTCCTTCCTCATCATGCCTATAGTTGCTTGTGCTCACTGAACCCCAACAGGTTTGTGACTTAATGTAGATGCTAAAGAAAGATACAGGAAAATATCTGTTAGCACTAGATTCTGGGTGCGCTTTCGGTGAAATTATACTTGTGATATTTGCTATTACTTACTAGGGTTGATTTTGCAAGTATTATGTCCAAAAACACTGCGTTCTTCCTAGGCACAATGTATCTGATCTAAGATGACTCTTTTTTTGTGAACAACATAAGAAGATATTAAATGTAGCCTATATTTTCTGAAATGTAGAGTACTGTCATGTTTACCTCTAGAGACACCCAATTTCCTACGGTAACTTTTCCTCTACAAGTTTTAAGTGCAGAAAGAAAAGGATGGGAACAAGGAAAGAAAGAAAAGTAGGTACTGCTGAATACTGGAGGAAGACTTGAGCTCAGAGAAAGAAACTAGGAAAATCAGGCCTAACTTCATCGTAATTCCACTGATAATCTGTGAGAACTGTTTCTAGAGACTTTTTCAGTTTCTTACCACTTCTCTCTGTGTGTTATTAAACCTTGTCTGTTCCCCTTTAGTTGTTAGCCCTAAAACCCCTTACAAAACCTCAAAAGGGTTTCTGGGCTTAAGTAGATACAGATGGGGAGGAGGGGAAACTATATAGCTGTGTTCTACTTGGCAGTGGCCCAAGAGAAAGCAGAGTCAAAGAGTAAGTGTTGTCAGCAGAGAAAGGGAGGGAGGAGGCCCGCCCATTGAGGAGAAAGTGAGGGTTGACTTGAGGGACTCTGGAAAGGGCCAGGGGAGGATGCCCTTTTCAAATGGCACATTATCATGAGGTCTTATCCTTTTCCTCTGGCTAGAAGTCATCCTCCCTTGCTCTGGACTTACCTGTACCCCTTTAAAAAAGCCTATTATTTAGTATTATCTTGTATTTGTTGTTGTTATCTTGTATTTTAGCAGCTAATTGCAAACATGCCTTATCTCCCCAAGTAGACTGTGAGCTCCTTGAGGGGAGATATCCTCTGTCCTGCAGCTTTTGTTCCAGTGCCTTGCCCATAGTAATGACTTATTTCATTTTAACTGAAAGAACAAGTGAATGTAGCCTATGGTCTACCATTTTCTGCATTGATTCCACAAGTATTATTTGAGCTCTGCTGATGAAACGGAAGAGTTCCCTAATCCCCCTCACAGGACCTGCGACAGTGGTTTGGCTCACCACTGCTCTAACCCCTGACAGGAGGGGGAGCATACAGACGGGCAGGAGCAGGAACTGGGGTGAGTGCTTTGGGCTCTGGCCCCGTGGTAGTGTCTAGGGGTGGGTGCCTGCAGCCTCAGTGTTACAGTGTTCTTTTAACCTTGCCATCCATAGATGGCTTAAGTGTTAACCAGCTCAGTGGACCTTCTGCATTTTCGCAAAGACAGAGGGCCAGTGTGACAGCTTTTTGTATCCCAAGCTTTTGCCTAGCATCCCAGAAGAATTGGGTCACACATGGGCTTGAAGGATGAATACGGGGTTTTATTGAGTGGTGGAGGTGCCTCTCAGTGGGATAGATGGGGAGCTGGAAAGGGGATGGAGTGGGAAGATGATCTTCCCCGGGAGTTTGACTGTGCAGCAGCCAAACTACCCTTCCACTGCCCCTAGCTGAACTCTTCTCGGCGTTTAGATGTTCCTTCCCTTCTCTCTTCCTCTGCTGCACCATTCTGCCATTCATCCGCTTGTCTACTCATCTCATCTCCTTGTCTGTTGTCTGCTCCTGGAGCCTGGGGTTCAGGATTTATATGGGTACAAGATGGGGGCATGGTGGGCCAAAAGGCAACTTTTTGGGCACAAAAACAGGAATGCCTGTCCCCTTTCAGGGCCACGTGTCTTCAGGCTTGAAGATGGGGCCTTTGCCACGGAACCGGCCTCTCCAACCTAGTATTTCCCTGTCTCCTGTCTGTGTCAATATTATGGGGATAGAGAGGATTTTTGAGATTGAAGCCTGCCCTCCAGCAGCTGCATATCTAGGTGGGATGCATAGATGCCAAAGACTGCTCTGCTTGTGATTCCATAGGTCCCATTGGATTCCGCTAGCAGATCATTTGTTCACGTGTCTTTCTCGTTTCCCCGGTTGCAATTTTAGCAAATACTCTCTTTGCTCTGAAAATTGTTATCAATTCTTCAGCCATTTATTTTCTGGGACTAGTAGCCCAATAATTCAATATCCAGTTCAGTGAAGAGTCACTGCTAGACCTGATAGTGATGGTAACAAACTTCTTCCTGGGAGCCACTGAACCATTTCAAGGCACAAGGGAATCTTAGAATAAACACATTTTTTTTTTTTTTGAGACAGAGTCTGGCTCTGTCACCCAGGCTGGAATGCAGTGGCATGATCTTGGCTCACTGCAACCTCCACCTCCTGAGTTCAAGTGATTCTCCTGCCTCAGCCTCCTAAGTAGCTGGAATTACAGGCATGCACCACCATGCCCAGCTAATTTTTGTATTTTAATAGAGACAGGGTTTCACCATGTTGGTCAGACTGGTCTCAAACTCCTGGCCTCAAATGACCCACCTACCTCAGCCTCCCAAAGTGCTGGGATTACAGGTGTGAGCCACTGCACTTGGCTGTAAATGATCTTATTCAGGCGCCAAATGGTGGGCTAGGAGCCTGAGAGAGAATAATTGGTTCTTTTCTCGGTATGGTTGGTCCCATAGGGCCACTTCCATCTCTTATTTACCTATGTCTTTTTCTAGTCTTGATGATTGACTGGAGAAGTTTTGGGGCCATTGCTTGATCTCCAAAAATAAAAAAAAGAAGCCAGAAGTTCTTTGAAAATGACTTTAGTTTTTTCTTAAAGAAGCATGAACTATCAGGTTAGTTGGGATAGTTTCTAAGCAGGGAAGCTATATTTCCTGTATTTGCTGAGAATATTATGAATGAGTTAACATGTTACTGTAGGTTAAGATAATCTAGAAATGTATCTGGAAAATCTATTTCAATTACCTTCTGGGTGCTTTTAGCAAAAATAATAAATTTCAAAGAATTAAGAGAGTCATAAAAAGAAGTGTTATGAGGGGAGTATGCCTCATTTTTCACCTTCAAAATTAAATATTCACTGTGGAATTATGTACTGCCAGGGTCACTGCATTGCTTATAGGCATTAATAGCTGCCATAGGTAACTGCTGAAGGAGGTGAAGGGGACCATTTCCATAACACAGAGTTTAAAGCATGCAATTTACTGAAAATCCCCTAAATAAATAGCAACCTAATGCTCAGCTGTGCACTAAAAGGGATGCTGCTTCATATTTACAATTTGCATGTGGATACCCTGTTGAAACTTGCATTTGCATATATAAGGTATTGATTTTGGCTAATGGAACATGAGGTCATTTCTCTTTAGTTTCCCTCAATTTAAGTATCATTTTCTTTCTCTCCTTTTGCTCACATAGAGGAAGGCAGAAAAATAGCTTCAGATGATTGTGTCTGGAAATACTAGATATTGTGGTTATTTTTATTTCAATTTTTCGTATTTAAATTGTCTGTATACCTTAGTAATGTCAGTAGCTGGCTACTGCTTAAAACTAGACATTTGCATGACAAATAATAGTTACTTTAAAGAGCTACTAAAGCTGTTGGAAAATACCTCCAGACATCGCTGTAGCTTTGTCTACTAAAACCAGTGAGGCCCAGCATTCTTGGTCGACATGAAGTGGCTTGGTTGAACTTGTTGCTATACAATACAGTGAATTGCCTGACCCTCCTAATTGTGCTTCAGATTTAATGCCAAAATGGTGCATTAATTGGATGTGGGCTTCAGGTTTTTGTTAACTATCAGCTTCGTTGCTGACCAATTACCACATGTAGGAAAAGATTAGAAAGCGCTCTGTTTTACTGAGACAACAACATCGACTGATTTACATCTACCCATACATTTTAAAGTAAGCAAACTTTGTATAGATTTTTGTTGCAGCAACCAAAATTCAGGCAGATCTCCCCTCCTAACTGTGTATTTTCCTGTGTGAAATGTTTCTTGTCATTATTTTCCTCCCATTTCATTTAATAAGAACATACATAGCTCATTATGAAGTAGGTACCCTATGGAGAAGATTGCCTGTGACATTCCAATATGAAATCACAATATTTTGTTTGCATCTATTTTATAAAAATTGCAAAAGTAATATATTTGGCAAAATACCACCTGCAATAGTGTAATCTTAATTAAATTGTTTTGTTGCTTATATGGACTCTTGTTGCTTCCCAGTACCAAAATCACACAATGTAACAGTTATTCCCTTTTAGAAACTATGGTTGCAATGATAGGTTTGAATTTTTAATGACAGAGGGAGAAAACATAAATATTAAAATATCTTTATTTTTTGTGTGGGATACAAATAAAAGAACATCCCACAGATAACTGTAATTGCATTTTATTGAAGGAAGAGAACTTGTAAATAGGGCAACAGCTGGACACACTAGATTTAAAGACAACAGTATCACATTTAAAGTATGAATGTCTAAGAGGAAGTTTATACTGCATGCCTCACATTTTAAATTCAGCAAGAAAGAACAGGGACATCCTTTTTCTCACTGGCAAGTTGTAATCTGTGTAAAACGTTAGGTATGTTTCCATATACTATTTAAATGCAAGCGACATTCAGAAAGAAGATCCAGATGAACACTTGTCATATAAGTTTCATTTTATTTACACTTTGAGAATTGTGTTTCACACTCATATTTGAATAAGAAACCTCCTTGCATCATGAATAAAATGTTTTCAACAACAAAAAAGTCAAATGTTGGTAAATTGTAACACATTTTTCCATAAATTTTCACCACAACTTTAGAATTGTACTCCCAAGAAAAAATACTGTTAAATCGGGAAACACAGTCAATCTGTCACTTACACTTGAGTTCAGGACAGACAAGGCTGCTGGGACATTTGAGCATTGGGTATTCATAGAGATTAGGCATGGGGCTGAACAGTGATGGGGCCAGGTGGAAAGGAGAGGTGATGGGAGTTGCAGCTGTTTGTTTCTACCCACCATCATGAGATGCCAACAGCTGGAGAACCAATTTGGTATAAATTCCCAGGACCTTACTGTCAGTTAATGTGAGCCTTCCAGGAACACATACCAAATAATAGCTTACTTTCCTAATTCTATGATGGGAAATTTCTTCAGAGTCAATCCCTGTGAAATGGGATCAGGAACGGTTTTAGTCAAAACCGTGAAGTGCGCACAGTTTGGGTTTCATGCCCTTTAACCTTCCCTTCATCTGTCATCCCTTCTTCCTCTTCCCAAGGTGCTCAGTATCCTATGCCTTTAAAATATTATCCCAACTGTTCTTATTGCTTCCTGTCCCCTCTCTTCCCCCATGCCACCACCTTACTGTACCCTTTCCAGAAAATACCCTGTGAGCAAGGTTTTGAATCTATTACTTGACCCGCTTCTTCCTCTATGTAAAGTTAACTGAGTATTCTTATTTTTCTCGACACTATCTATGGGAAGGGAAATTTGCCAGTAATCAAAAAGGCTTAATGTGTTACCTCTCTTAGAAATATTTTTATGTTAACTAGGTGTGTGTGTGTATGTGTGTGTGTGTGTGTGTGTGTGTTGATGGTGGTGGTGGTTGCACAGTGCCCTTAATACAAAGGAATGAAACATAAATGATAGCATTTATTAGTTCTGTGGCCTTCTCAGCACTCTTCAAATCCCATCACTTGGGTGCCCCTTCCTCTGCCTGCTGAGACTATCTCTGAATAGGTGATGTTTACATCCATTTATTTACTGCCTGCCAAAACCACAATTTAAAAATGTTCCTGTTGCCCAGTGAAGCCAAGAAGAAACTTTCAAGATTATCAAAATGTTCATTCTTAGAGAGAGAGAGATGACATCGTTCTTCAAAATGTTTCTGTTACTATGCTTAAAGAAAATGTTTTTTTCCTTAGAGAATTAGTTGGAGTATTGAGACTCAGATTTATGGCTATTCTATTGACAAGGGGTTATTGCACAGATGTTTTATTTGCTGTTTCTAGGGGCTTATCAAAAATAATTGACTAGCTGTCATTTTCTACATGAGACCAATTACTATTGACCCAGCTTTGCTTATTGTTTTCATTAATGTCTAACAAAGAATGAAAATGTTGTTGAATGTTCTTAGAACTGACAAGAGAAAAGCAGTGCTAAGAAGTGAGTATGTATCTCTTGGCTTTCCTAGTGCTGCTAAGCAGAGCCAAAGCTGGATGCCAAGATGTTGTATGAGCAAAGGCGTCTACAGTATGCAAACTCAGAACTACTCTATGTGATGTTTGGGAGAATGGAGGATATGGAGAGGTAGTAGCCTGCTATGTGTAGTTGTGCAGGTTGTGCTCTGCACATTCACATTGTGGTTCACGTGAAAGGCATTCTCTAGAGTTGTGCAAGGTGCAACCATATGTGGAAGCCTGGGAGGCAGTAGGATAACTTCTGTGTCTTCTGTGATAAATGTAGTCAGTATTATTATTATTATTATTATTTTGAGACGTAGTCTTGCTCTGTCGCCCACGCTGGAGTGCAGTGGCGCAATCTGAGCTCACTGCAACCTCTGCCTCCTAGGTTTGAGCGATTCTCCCGTCTCAGCCTCCCAAAAAGCTGGGACTATAGGCGCCCACCACCACGCCTAGCTGATTTTTTTTTTTTTTTTTTGTAGAGATGGGGTTTCACTGTATTGACCAGGCTGGTCTCAAACTCCTGACCTTGTGATCCACCCACCTCGGCCTCCCAAAGTGCTGGGATTACAGGCGTGAGGCACCACGCCTGGCCACTATTTTTTTTTTTTTTAAAGGAAGCAATACAGCCATGAGATGGCTGTCGTCTATGACTTGGCACCTTATAAAGGTAAAGGTGGCCTGTTTTACCTTTGTTATGTGGTCTATTGGCCGCATTAACCACATATTTATGCATCTTTGTGTTGGCATGTAGAAATGATTGCATTTCTGTAGTGGGAGGAATCTGGTAAATGATTTTTTTTGGCATATGCGGATTAGACAGGAAGACAGGTATGACTTAGTAAATGTGTTCCATTCTTCAAGAGTAGAGTTGAAAGTAACATTCCTCAATTAGTGAGTTGCCAAAAAAAAATCCCTTTTTCTAAAATACTAACATCGTACTCCTCAGTAAAGAGGAAATGGAAATGGAAGCACCATAATCACATGCAAAACTAATTTATGATTTTGGTTTAAGGAGCTTATATTAGGCTGTTCTTGCATTGCTATAAAGAAATACTCGAGACTGGGTAATTTATAAGAAAAGAAGTTTGTTTGGCTCATAGTTCTGCAGGCTGTACAGGAAGCATTGTGCTAGCATCTGCTTCTGGGGAGGCCTCAGGAAGTTTACAATCATGGTGGAAGGTGAAGAGGGAGCAGACACATCACATGGCTGGAGCAGGAGCAAGAGAGAGGGAGAGGAGGTGCCACACACTTTTAAACAGCCAGATCTTGTGAGAACTCGGTATCAACTAGGACAGCACCAAGCCATTGAGGGATCTGCCCTCATAACCCGAACACCTCCCACCAGGCTCCACCTCCAACACTAGGGATTACATTTCAATATGAGACTTGGGTAGGCACAAATATCCAAACTATATCAGAGCTAAAAACTTCCTGTATGAATTTGGGCTTTCCAAACCCTTCAGTTTCTTGAAGCATCTCCAAATATATTTAGTATCATTTATGATCCAGTCCCCATTTAAACTAACACAGAAGAGGTAACCAAATTCTAGTTGATCAAACTTTAGGATTGTTAATCTTGGGGAAACAATAACCCAAAGTTGAAACTTTACATAAAATCTGGCCAGATTCTAGCTCCTAGAATCTAAATTCCAGGTACTGCTGAGTCAGTTTCATTCTTGTGACTTAAATGGTCCCTGCCATAGCTCCTCTCCTTTTGAGAGCCCAGCAGCCCCAAGTTACCATAAATTAAGAGTAACCAGACTAGATGCAGATAGATCATTTACTAGGATGAGATTATCTATAAGTAAAATTTTAAGCCTGTGCAGTTTTATATGTATGCTGATAAATGCCCCTTCCCAATCGGGTTAAAATGGATATTCAATTCAATCGATTTTTTTTGAGACAGGATCTCACTTCGTCACCCAGGCTGGAGTGTAGTGGCATGACCACTGCAGATTCAACCTCCCAGGCTCAAGCAATCCTTTCGCCTCAGCCTCCCAAGTGGCTGGAACTACAGGCACATATCACCATGCCTGGCTAATTTTTCTATATTTGTAGAGACTGAGTTTTGCCATGTTGTCCAGGCTGGTCTCGAACTCCTGAGCTCAGGCGATCCACCTGCCTCAGCCTCTGAAAGTGCTAGGATTACAGGCATGAGCCACCGTGCCTGGCCAATCAATTTTTAAATAATGACTTACCATATATGCTAGAATATGATGATGGTTAAGATACTTCTCACCATTGATTCCATAGGACCTTCTACCGTGAACTTTGTAATTAACAACAGATCTACTGTCAAAGAGATTTGAGTTAGAATCCCAGCTCCACTCTCTCCTAGCTGATCAACTCTAGAGTATTCAGTTCATCTGTCTCAGGCTTAGTTTATTCATTTTTAGAATGAGAATAATGATAGAGTCTTCCTCATAGAAATGTTGTTAGGATTAAATAATATAATGCATTCGAAGCACTTAGCACAGAGCCTGGACATAAGCACTCATTAAATGCTAACTGTTAACAAATTTTTAGTGGTCATAGTTTATCATTCGGTGTTCCCTGAGTGCTGTTCAGTTGCTGTTCTCCCTCAAGAGGGCTGTGAACACTTTGAGGAAAGGATTTTTTTTTTTTTTTTCTGCCTGGTTCCCCTTTGTATTCTTACCTTAGCCAGTGAGTGTTACAAAGTGGGAATACTGAGCCTCAGTTTCAAAATCTTGGTGGGAAAAAACAGTACTAATAATGACACTTAACCACACAGGGTTGTTATGAGGATTTAAAGTATTTGCTATGATAACACATGAACGAAAGCCTCAGTGATTCACATATCCTACGATGCAGTGGTTTGGATATGATTTTTTTGGTCCCTGCCAAGTCTCATGTTGAAATCTGATCCCCAGTGTTAGAGTTGGCCTGGTGGGAGGTGTTTGGGCCATGGGGAAGGATCCCTCATGAACAGGCTTGGTGCTGTCCTCAAGATAATGAGTGAGTTTCATTCTGTTAGTTTCCAGAACTGATTGCTAAAAAGAGCCTGGCACCACCCTCCTCCTCTCTTGATTCTGCTCTTGCCATGTGATCTCTCCTCCCCTTCACCTTCCACTGTGACTGGAAGCAGCCCAAGTCCCCCTCCAGAAGCAGATACTGATACCATGCTTCTTGTACAGGCTGCAGAACCACTATCCAAGTAAACCTCTTTTCTTTACAAATTATCCAGCCTTTATAATAGTACAAACGGGCTAACACACATAAGTGTTTACTTCCCTTTCTTAATTCACAGAATTGCCAAGGATCCAATGAGATGATACTGATGATGCTTTGCAAACTCAAACTCCTGACATAGATTTGTGTGATGAGTGAGGAGAGTATCTGTAAATGTCTCTCAAAATTTTCTTTGTCAGAAACCTGAAACCTGCCCAGACTCGCACTGTCTCTTCTCTCCCAAGCCCCAGTCCTTATTTGTTTACGTCATTCACCACCATCTGTAGCGGCTGGAACTTTCCCCTTCATCTCTCCCTACCCACACACACCCAAAGTGGGCCCTGGGGTCCCAGCAGAGCAGATTTCCTTGGCAATAGTCCCCCACCTCCTCCGCCCCAGGTACACACATGGGCCTTCTGAGGGAATTCCCAGGGAGACCCCAAGCCTGGGAATTTTAGTATGGAATTGCTGCACTCCAGGAATCCTTCCCTCAGGTCCTAATAGCTCTGCCTTGGGAAGTCCTCTCCAGGAAGAGTGGCTCAGCACCCCTGTATGGTTGGGAAAGTTCCTAGAAATGGAGCCTTGAATAGAGGATGAGGACTTCTGGGTAGGATTCCATGGTTAATACATTTGGGAACTGGTGGGTCAGACAGAGCCTTAATTCACTACTGTGTGATTCTAATCTCTGAGAGAGATAATATATAGGGTTTGCCAAACTTAGTGGATGAAAGGACAGTTATTTTTCTAAGAAGTATTCATAGGACAAAATGTTACATGGAACTTGCTTTTGAAAATATGATTCCCACTCCCCAACCCAAACCAAATGAGACTCATTCTGGTTTCTGTCTTCTAAAATGATATCCTTTTCATTAAGATGAATCTGGTCCCAATCCAAACTGCAATGATAACTGACAGTAGTGTCTAGTATAATTGGAGCAGTGATGGAGGTGGGGCAGGTAAATGCAAGAGTGGCAGAAATTAATCTGCAGTCAGAAATTAATCTGACCCCAGACTAATGCTGGGGCAAGAGAGAGGGATATATGAGAGTGCCAGAATATGGTAGATATGGTAGGTGCCATGACAGGGTGAAGGCATCCAGGTGGGAGCTGAAATCCAGCCAGGATACTGCTAGACAAGCTGTTTTTCTAATTACTCCAGCCACAGAAAGTACCTTTGACAATCCCTCTCTCTCTTTTCTAGCTGGATGGCCCAGAGTGGGTACCTTTTAGCACCAGAGGGGACACTTTTCCTAATTTGCACAGTAGTGCCCTATGTTTTAGTAGTGACCTCAAGGGTGGTTATAGGAGATGCAAAGACAAGAGTGTCTATTTGGTATAGGCGTAGGGAAGATTAGTGATAGTTAGGAAATTTCTCCAGATAATGGCAAGGCAGTTCTTTAGCAGGCCCCCTTTCCTGAGTTTCCCATTGTTCCACTTATTAAACTCTGACATATGTCATGTCCTATGTACCCGGATATCCATTCATCCTGATCACAACCTAATCTCCCACTTACCACACCATCTCAGAACATTGTCTGGCAGATTAAAATATCTCCCCAGCTCTGCTAACCCACTCTTATAACATGACTAGCTCCTCCTTCCCCTTTTTAATCCCTTTATCTATAAGTACTTTTTAAAACAAGGGCTGACAGCTTTATTGTTCAGGAATAATTGTCAAAAGGCTTAGTGGACTGTATTGCCAGTAAAAGGTTATTTGCTGGCTTGGGGGTGTGATCCTCAGCTGTCCTGTGTCATTCCAATTATATTGTCATATGGTGAGATTTGTGCCTGATGTCATTGTAGGCGAGGATATAGTAGAGGCAGCTCATTTGTTTGATGGTGCTTCCCAGTTCTCCATTTGTTGAGATGCTTTTATCATTCAGACCTTTGAGACAATTCAACCTGCTTCCTTCATCTTAAAGGTGAGGAAATGGGCCCAGAAAGGGAATGTGATTTACCCCAAATCATACTATGTGTTGGTGATGGGACCAAGATGAAACCCAGCTCCCCAGGACTCTGACCAGGACTCCTGAACTCATAGCTTTGGGCACTGACCTCATGGGGTGAAAGGGAAGATTATATTTCTATTTGAGTGTTTTCTAACACATGAAATTTATATAGATAGCTATACCTAGCAGGAGCCAAAGAACAATAATTTAGAAATTGTTCTATAAACGTCATATCCAAGTTAATTAAACAAACTTTTATTGATTTAAGAGAAACTGGTTAATCAAGTTCATGATTCATTAATAATCAATTTAAGTTGATATGAAAATATTTGTGGTATGAGCAAGAGGTGGAGAAAAAAGGATCCAGAGAACAAGAAGAATAGGGCAGAAGAAGGAGGATTTAGAGAGAAGTGTTACTTGTGTGTTGGAGAGGGGTAGATAGAAATTTGGGAGTCATCTGTAGAGAGATGATAGTTGAAGAAATGAGAATGGGTGAAATTGCTGGGGATAATCTAAACAGAAACATTACATGGTAGATAATAAAATATCCATTACCACTTGCTGTATATCTTTCTTTCCTGAGTTCAAAGCCTTTCACCAATGCTATCACATTTACCATCACAGTATCTGTTAGAAGCACGCAGTAATTATTGATTCCCTAAAGCACACACGAGTTAAGTGACCTGACCCAAACCATAAGTAGTGGAGATAGGACCTAAAAGTATTGCAAAGCTCTGTGGCAATACAACAGACTCATTTAAATAATATATGCTTGTTCACGTTAGTCTTTGCTAATTCATGTGATTGTCCAGTTTTTCTTAATCAAGTTTTAGTTTGTAGCTATAAAGTTAGCACATGTCACTCTACAAAATTGTAAAAATATGGAAACCATAACATAAAACTCCTACCATCATCCTGCTATTTGAAGAAAATTGCTATTAACATTTTAGTGTAGATTCCTTTTTCTATGCATTTTAATACCTTTTTATAATTAGAAAGATATACAATATTGTAGCAGAGAATGTGGAAAATTCAAAAATATATTAAAAAGAACAGTAAAATCACCTGTAATTTTGATTACAGGTGATTTTGATTACATCTAGATGCTTAATGTTAGTACATTCACCTGTAATTTTACTATTCTTTTAAGTGTTTCTATTTTTTTAAAATTATGGTCAACAGGTATATGAAAGGTACTCAGCATCACTAATCATTAGGGAAATGCAAATAAAAGTCACTGTGAGATACCACCACATACCTGGTTAGGGTAACTATGATAAAAAAGACAAGAGATAACAAGTGTTGACAAGGGTGTAGAGGAAGATCAACTATTGTATACTGTTGGTGGGAATGTAAATTAGTACAGCCATTATGGAAAACTGTATGGAGATTCCACAAAAAACTGAAAATAGAACTACCATATGACTCAGCAGTTGCTCTTCTGGGTATATGCCCAAAGGAAATGAAATCAGGAGGTTGAAGAGATATCTGTACTCTCATGTTCATTGAAACATTATTCACAATAGCCAAGATATGAAATATTGACAGACAAATGGATAAAGAAATGTGCTGTGTTTGTGTGTGTATGATGGAATACTATTAATATTCAGCCTTAAGAAAGGAAGAGATCCTGACATTTGCCACAGTATGGATGGACCTGGAGGACATTACACGAAGTGCAATAAGCCAGGCACAGAAAGCCAAACATTTTATGATCCTATTTATATGTGGAATCTAAAGTCTAAAGGTAGAATATATAGAGATAGAGAATAAAACAGCGGTTACCAGAATTGGAGTAGTGGGGAGAAAATGGGGAGATGTAGGTCAGAGGATACAAATTAGTAAACCTGTAGGATGAAAAAATCAGAAGATCCAATGTACAACATAAGGACTATAGTTAATAATAGTGTATTGTACTTAGGACTTTTGCTGAATGAGTAGATTGTAACTATTCTTGCCTCAGAGAAGAAGGTAACTATGTGAGATGATAGAGATGTTAATTTGTTCCACTATAGGAACCAT
This sequence comes from Trachypithecus francoisi, assembly GCF_009764315.1. Taxonomy (NCBI): domain Eukaryota; kingdom Metazoa; phylum Chordata; class Mammalia; order Primates; family Cercopithecidae; genus Trachypithecus; species Trachypithecus francoisi. Next base: position 22,898,758 of record NW_022681471.1, on the reverse strand, counting down.
TTTACCATATATATATATATATATATAATATATATATATATATCTTGTAGCAGCATGTTGCATAACTTACATATACATGATATAACTTATTTTAAAAAGGAAAATCTGGCTGGGTACGGTGGCTTATGCCTGTAATCTCAGCACTTTGGGAGGCTGAGGTGGACGGATCGCTCGAGCTCAGGAGTGCAAGAGCAGCCTGGACAACATGTAAGACTTCGTCTCTGCAAAAAATAATTTTAAAAATAGTCAGGTGTAAGAACGCACGCTTGTAGTCCCAGCTATTCAGGAAGCTGAAACAAGAGGATCACTTCAGCCCGGAAAGTTGAGGCTGCAGTGAGCCATGATCGGGCCTCTGCTCTCCAGCTTGGGTGACAGAACAGGACCCTGTCTCAAAAAAGAAAAGAAAAGAAAGGAAAAGGACATCTGAAATATCCACCAAAATAAAAGGAAAAGTAAAACTACCTGTAGCTACTCCATCAAGTAATGATTACTGTTAACATTGTGGTATATTTCCTTTTAGTATTTTTTCCTATGCATTCACAAAGAAAAATGTTTTATTAAAATGTGATTATGCTATATATATAGTTTGATACTTGCTATTTTCACTTAATATTGCATCATGAGTATTTCACCATATCATTATATATAGTTAAAAACATTATCTTGAATGGTTGCCTAGAATTCACTTGTGTGAATATACCATAATTTCTTATGGATGCACTATAGTTTATTTTTATTTTCACTAACAGTGTATAAGAGGACCTGTGTCACTACATTCTCATTATCATTGCATTTTAACTTCTTCTGTCTCTGCCAATTGCTAGAAGAATGATGAAATCTCATCGTTTGAACTTTCATTTCTTTGCTAATGAGATTGAACTTTTTTTTGGAACAACTTGGTTTTTGACATGTGGCTTTTAACGCCTACTGAATGCACAACTTCTAGTCAAAACCACATATACATGTTTAGGACTCATGGCTCCAGTTGTGACAGAACAATGATTGCCTTGCTAATATGTTTTATATAGCACTGGGCTCAGTGCCACAGCCGCTAAATAAATCATAAGCTCCTTGACAACTAGGCCCATATCTTAATCATTTCTGCATCCCCCATAACCCCCAGCCTATTGCCTAACACAGAGTAAGCTTTAATAAATGTTTGTTAAATGGATATGGAGGTGGAGCTTTTGTGAGGGTCAATGTTAAGTTACTGAAATAGCTTTTGAAATCTCTTCATGTGAAAAAATAATCCCTGGAGTCAAAATTTAAAACCATTGCTCAGGCCTCAACCTATCATCTCATGTGACCAGGAACAATGAAGAAACAGATTTTTCCATAAAAGGGGACTTCTTTTTGCCAAAGGATCCTTTTCTAGCCATGGTATCAAGTCCACAAACACAGCACCATTATGATAGAGGAGAGTCAAAAGTAAAGCTACTAGAAATGAGCAAATGGCTACAAAGGAAAATAAATGGATGAGAAGAAATAAGGGGGAAAAAAAGAAAATATATGCAATTTAGAACTGTTTTTCCTTCACTTTTCTACTTGGTAAATAGAGCATGAAAGCTGCAAAGACTAGTGGAAAATTTTTTGCATAAGGAAACCGAGGCTTAAAGAGGTGAACTGACTTGTCTAAGGTGATGTAGCTTCTATAAGAGCATAGCTAAGACTGAGAGGAGTGTCTTTCAATGAGATCCTACTCCTATCCTCCACACCTCACAGCAGTACATCAAAGCAGTTTGTATTTCTCCATTCTCCTTGCCAGCTCTATACTTTAAATATCTATCTCTTCTTGTACTTCTTATACTCTTCTTGCGCTTCTTATACTCTATTACAATTGTTTGTTTTTATTTTTGCCTCCCTCAGTAGATTCTGTTCTTCAAGGGCAGGAACTGAGTCCTGATCTCTATAACTTCAATATCTAACATAATGCTTGATTCATCTAGATGCTTAATGTTAGTTCATGAAAGATATCATGTAATTACCAAATCTGTGTTGTGTTTTGGCATTCAAACCCTGAGCATCTGGAAATCTTTCTAGTTGAATAAATTTGCCAAGTATATAATAACTCCCAATAATTTTTGTTAATTATTAGGGTTTTGCCATAAGTAAGGCTATACTTGGAGAGGAGAGAAATGACTATTGTAGAGAAATGACAACAGGCTAGGGAAGGGGAATATGAGGGAAACAGAGCAGATAGGGAAAACTGAGGAGACTAGAGGAGGGAGATAATGGATAGAAAAAGAAGATCTTATGGGAAATTAGCCATTAGTGTTAACCATGTGCTTTTGTGGTACGGGTTCTCATATGCATACATACCTCACAGTAATTCTTTGTGTAGTATCACACCCACTTTACAGATGGGACAACTGAGACATGTTAACTGACTTTCCCAGAGTCACACAGTTAGGAAGTGGCAGAGATGAAATCTAAATTCATGTCTGTCTAATTTCAAAACCTGTATTTTTCCTTGTGTCTTTCTAATACTCCATGCTGCCTCTTACTGGCATTGAAAGGAATAAAACAAAAGAAAGCTTTTTTTTTTTTTAATTTAAAAATTGCATATCAAATTAACCAAATATTAATGATATACCATGTCTTCTTTTGAGACTTTCCCCTAAACTTCCCTAACAGTTCTTTAGCCTACTTTATTTATGTGACATTACCTGTGAAGTACTCTACATGATAGAGTCAAGGAGAAGTTATAGGTGGCAATGGTGCTAATGAAAGAGAACAGCAGTCTTTGAAAGCACCAAAGTTATACATACATCATCTTGCCTCATCATTGAGGGGATAAAATGCCAGCTTGTGTGCTGCTGTTGGAAGCCTGGCCACCTTCAGTTCACCTCCTGCACTTTTGCCACTCTCTGGCTTTATTGAACTTCCCACAAGCTCCATAATTCCTACTTCAGCATGCTGCTTATCTTGTGATTGGCAAAATTCCTATTGTTTAGTTTCCCAACAAGCAATTGGCAGCTCATTAGAAGTGATTAGTTGCTTTCCAGGATTTTAAAAATTTAGAATGTATTAAGTTCTCCAAGAAAGAGGAAATCTTGACTGGATCTTCAAAGAATCCCATTTTAGCTGCGTGTTCTCAAAAGTAAAGTTAATATCCAAGCAGTTGATTGCACCTAGTTGTCTAAACAATGTTCCAGATCCAATGAAGATTTTCTAATTATTCCCATCCTCCTTTCTGGAGGCAGCCTGGCACCAGCTTTGAGAGAAGGCAGGAAGATGGGTCTGTCTCACCGCTCTACCCCTCAAAGGCCTTATGAAGTTACAAATTCCACCTGTTCTGGAGAGGAACTCAGACTGAATAAAATATTAGGTCATTTGGTAGAATATCTTGACTTGGTTTTGCCTTAATGCATTTTATCATTGTTCTACAAGAATCTAAAGCTTTCTTAGAAAAGTTTGCAAAATACTGTTAGGTTGACCATGTGAGGTCTAAGACCTGGAAGGGATATACATAAGCCATTTAATTCATCCCTCTGCTTAGGTACATCAATACCTAAATCATAAATGAGTGATAGTTTTTATCCTTTAGAAAATATTTCTCAATGTAGGTATTTTGTGTCTTTTTAGTCAGTAGTATGTTCTGGTGTTTAAGTCTCTGGCATGGTCAAGAAGTTCTCCCTAATGTTTGAATTCTTTTCTAGCTGTGCTTTTATGCCCAATTGATATAAGCAATTTAGAAGTCCTAGGGAGATGCATGACATTGAAATTTGCTGAAAAGTACTCAGAGTTGGATTACAGTAGAAACAATGAAGAATCATTGCAGCCTGCAGAGATGTAAGGAGAATAGGAAAATGTATAACTGATTTCATCATGAATTTGCATGCAAATAAGGATGAAGCAGTCTATGGGAGGGGGAAAAGAACAGGTAGAGAAAGTAGAACTTATACTAATGCCATTGGAAATGAATCAGTAGAGGAGAAAAATTTTAGGGCAATAATGTGAAATAATTGGAAGAGATAGGGCCCACTTCAGAGAGATTTGAAGGGATAGATTTTAAATTGAGAGAACAAGATTGCTTGTATAACCCATGCAATCTACACTATAATGAGTATACTGGGAAGTAGGGAAGGGAAATAGATACAGGAAAATACTGATGGTTTATCAGGAGGGTAAGATGGTGGTATAGTATCTAGAGAGCTAAGTAATCCACTGATTTTGAAGCACAAGTAAAGAACAACTCTGGTGATAGTGTAATTGGAACTATGTGCCTTTATAAGGCCTTGGCACAATGAGAAGTTACATTTGAGAAGTATCCATTTTGAATGGGTATTCATGTAGGCCAGGATAAAGATTTTCGTAGAAAACAGCTGAATGTAAATGAGTAAATCTTTGAGGAGTAAATTTTGGAATAGTTCATTTAGACAAATGAAAGTTCATGTTTTTTATTATTATTATTATTTGTTTGTTTGTTTTGGAGACGGAGTCTTGCTCTGTCACCCAGGCTGGAGTGCAGTGGCACGATCTCAGCTCACTGCACCTCCACCTCCCAGGTTTAAATGATTTTCCTACCTCAGCCTCCTGAGTAGCTGGGACGATAGGCGCCCACCACCACGCCCAGCTAATTTTTTTTTTTTTTTTTGGTATTTTTATTATTTATTTATTTATTTATTTTTTTTTGAGGCGGAGTCTCGCTCTGTCGCCCGGACTGGAGTGCAGTGGCCGGATCTCAGCTCACTGCAAGCTCCGTCTCCCAGGTTTACACCATTCTCCTGCCTCAGCCTCCCGAGTAGCTGGGACTACAGGCACCCGCCACCTCGCCCGGCTAGTTTTTGTATTTTTAGTAGAGACGGGGTTTCACCGTGTTCGCCAGGATGGTCTCGATCTCCTGACCTCGTGATCCGCCCGTCTCGGCCTCCCAAAGTGCTGGGATTACAGGCTTGAGCCACCGCGCCCGGCCTTTTTTGGTATTTTTAGTAGAGATGGGGTTTCATCGTGGTAGCCAGGATGATCTCCATCTCCTGACCTCGTGAGCCACCCGCCTCGGCCTCCCAAAGTGCTAGGATTACAGGCGTGAGCCACCGGAAAGTTCATGTTTAATCCTGAATATGATCACTGTTTCACTTCTAATTGGAGATTCTGCCTAAGGAAAGAGGAAGAGTAGGTAAAGACTATTGTCACCCAGAGTACATTCTTGGGACCCTAAGCGGAGAAGTTGCCATTAATGAGGAAGGATGAGCTCACCAAATAGATATGCCTTGTACATCCTTAAAATTGAATGATCATTCTGATAGTTAGGAAATGGAGCTTGCATGATTCTGAGCCCACTGCCTCAGCTAGCATTCCTTTGTACTGGTGTTGGAAGTACAAGGCTGACAGCTGTTGTAGCAAGGATTACCAAGTAAACACTATTTCTGTGTTTGGTAGTGATATTAGCTATTGATCTTCACCTCCCTCAGAAATTTGGCAGTAGTGATCTCTTCTCATTCATCATGATACTTCCCAGGCTTCAGAGATTCTGATAATTGTGTGAAGTTCTGAACCTTTACTCTTCAAAATATTTTACCAGTGACTGTAGAGAAGCTAATGAGAAACCTGTGAATTTGCTGGGTTTGAACAGTAAAGTTGGAATTTTTCTTTTTCATCTTAAACTGTAAGGAAGAGCTCAGCTAGCTTTATTTACAAAACAAACAAACAAACAAACAAAAAAACAGCCCACAAAGTCAGATCATAAAGATGAACGTATCTAATGAACAGAATTGTAGTATCTTGGGCCTTAAAGTTATAATCTCATGGCTTAAAGTGAAGGTTATTGATTTCATCCATCATAATATTTTGCATAATAATCCAGACTTTAAATGAAAGAAATAGAGAATTAGGTAAGTTCCGATCAGTGAACTACTGATAAGGTAACAGTTCTTTAAACCCAGAAGAAAATGGGTTTAAAGAAACTAGTTCAACTCATTAAACATTAGCATTCAGGCAGTTTCCTTGGAGTCAGAGGGATCCAGAGATGAGTCAGCCATGATCTCTGCCCTCAAGGGACTTCTTGTCTGATAGGAAGGAGAAGCCCAATAATAATCTAAAGTGGAATATGTTGAAGGTGGTTAAGAGAGGTAAAGACAGCACTCTGGAATTTAGGCTTGGTAAAGATTACAGTTGAGTTGGGGTAGGGAGATCAGGTGAGGACTGGACCAAAGGATCAGGTGACAGTTAAGTGGGTCCTGTCTCCAGCAAGGATCAGGCAGGCTGGGCATAGGAAATGAGATTTTTCTGTTACTTTTTTACCAGATGGAAAAGATTTGAAAGTGGTTGAAGGGAAGCTTACCAAAAAAAAAAAAAGAGGCTGATGAAATAGAAATGGTTACCTCTTCAGCTGAATACTGACATTATGGTGAATTATGAACATATTATTGTTCTACCTTGACAGGTCAGTACGGGTGTACCTCCATAGTCTATAAAATTTGCATTTGAATTTCAGTGTTCTTACTAGAATTGATCAGGAAGTTATTATAGCATTATGGAACTTCAGTGAACTCATTTAATCTATTGTCCAACCTCGTTTATTATGGTTAGGTGAGAATAAGTTTTATTTTTAAAACGTCTTTAGTTAATTAGCCAGGCGTGTTGGTGGGCGCCTGTAGTCCCAGCTACTTGGGAGAGTGGCCTGAACATGGGAGGCGGAGCTTGCAGTGAGCTGAGGTAGCGCCACTGCACTCCTGCCTGGGGGACAGAGCAACATTCCGTCTCAAAACAAACAAACAAACAAACAAAAAACATATTTAGTTTTCCTTAGTAATCTGTTCAAGCATTTGCTGTCTATTTAACCAAACTCTTGTGAAGCGTATTTTATCTTGTTCTGTCTTCAGTGCAGATGGAGATCAGCTATGTGTATAATATCCTGCAAGACTTATTAAATGTTTTTCCCATTTTATCTAGGCTTACATAATCCCACTGTCATTGCCTGTACTCACAACCCCTTACTCTCCATTGCTTTGATGATCTTTCTTTTTCTCTAAGCCTCTATATTCTATGCATCTTTCCTTCCTCCCTTCCTCCCAGACATATTCAGAGAGTGAGTGAGCCACAGTGCTTAGTGCTGCAACATTATCAGCCCTCCTTCTCCCACAACACTGATTTGTACCTTGCTGGTACTGTGCTCATGTGACTGCATGGCCCTTATAAAGACTATATAACATAAAGGAAGGATGTGCCTTTGAACCTCATGCTTTTAATGACTTTCATGAAAAAAAATTCATCAGTGTCACTAGAAATGCTAGATTCGTTGTCTATTTCCAATTGATTTCAGTTTCCTATGGGAATGTGACCAGCATTGATATTCTTGCAGTCTATCAGCATGCATGCTTCAATGCTGCTTTTGTTGGTATGGCCACTTCAGTTGGTTTATGTGAAGATTGTGTATCTCTTAGTTCATCTTCCAGTCCATTACCCTTCTCTATCTTTGTGCTCTATGGGATGAATACCATAGAACGTTTTAGGAAGCAGGGCTATGATGGATTTATTTTAAGGTAAAAAATTATTTCTCTGTTTTTTCCTTGAACCGCTTCCCCCACTCCAATCTCTTTTCTCAATCCCATTCTATACTTCTTTACCCCCCCAAAACAAGCATAGAGTCAGTAACCATAAAGTGTCATTAGTCTCTGATTTAGGTTTGAGTCTGAACTAATTTTGAATTCTTGGCTCTAATGGATGCTTTCATAATAATTATTGGCAGCATCTCTTTCCACCTTAGTTTTATTAATACTGACTGACCTTGTGTAAGAAATATGAAAATATTTCCCTTTCCTCTATCACCTCATGTATTTGAAATGACATCCCTTCTCTCTTCCTTCCTTGAAGTGGCAGCATTGATTTTCTTTTGTTAATCTCTGCTTCTGTTTTCAGAAACAACAGTCAGACATACATCCCTGCAAATAGCTGTTCTTTTGTCTCTTCTAAATAGTGTTTTTAATAGAAATTTATTTTCTTATGGTCAACTTCTCTTGTACATTAATAGAAGCAGGCACCAGTTCTCTTGTACGTTGTTAGAAGCAGGAACCAGAGAAATAACTCAAAATATTAGTCATGGTTCTGACTCCCACCCAACAAGTCAGAAACTCTGCATTGCACTTATTTTCTGTAAGTAGGCAAAACCCTGAGGATTAACTAGTTCTAGTTTGGAAAACAGTTCATTCATATATTTGAGCATGACTTATGAAAAATTTCCTGTTTGTAGATATGTGCGTGTGCTCACTGTTGTAAAAGACCTTTCTTTCAAATTTGAAAGCCCTGAGCTGGAGAGCTGTCATGGAAAATAGGCAATGGAAAAGTCTCCTAAAATTGTTCCAATTTAAGCCAACTTGCTCCATTTATAAAACTTTTATATAGGCAGTCAGATGTCTGCTTTCAGCAAGTGCATGCGCAGTGGGACCTGAAATTGAGAGCATGTGAAATCCACAATTCATATGATAAGATATTCTTCCTGAATAATGAAAATTGCGGTAGGGAAACAAACCTTCAAGCAAGAATCAGCTTCTTAAGCATTTGTTTTTTAAAAAAAGATATCTGTGCCCATTATGAAGTATCTTTTGGCAAGAGAAATAAAAATACTCCTTACTACAGATGGCAAACTGTAGACAAATGCCCTGTATGAGGTATCACGTGTAATTATATCATTTCATCTTGAAACATTTTATGGGTTTGCCTTGCTGGATGTCTGTTGTCTTTATCTTGTCTCATATGCGTATACTCAGTTATATGTATGTATACATATAATTTGATTGGATAAATCCACCTAAATTAACTACTCTTGGCTTTTTCTTTGCTGTGTGGCTGGAGGGGTCACATATTTGAGATTTCGAAATAAAGAACATTTAAGGTATCAGTGGAAAAAACTTAGGAAAAAATCTGTTATCTGTTAGTTCTTATAAGGAGAAGTTCAGGTAATGGAAGAATTCAGAATGAATTCTACGAGCAAAGCTGGTTTAGGTGATGAGTTTCAATTGATATAACTATATCAAAGCTTGTGGTAGCAAATCTTAGAATTCTTCATCTATAACTTACAGGCACAAAGACAATATAGTATGCATTTATTAGTACTGATTAAACTACAAATATAAGCTATTCTGGTGGCAATTAGAAAGCACAACGTGTAAAGAAAATAAAAGAAACTACTTTTTTTTTTTCAGGATTTCAGAAGAAAGGCAGTTTTACAGAACTGAGTGAATTCTGCCTTTTCATGTTGGATATCGTTCTGGTTCTCATCCAGACTAGTTCACAAGTTCAGTATAATAAATTTATGATGACTGCAAAACCAAACTATTTCTTCGGGTCTTTGGAGAGAAATATAGAAAGAGTAGTGGGGAATAGTAATATGTACTTTCATTAGCTATGTCATGTATAAAGGAGGTAAATATTAGAGTATTTGTCTTTCACTTCAGAAGGATGCCATTAGAAAATGAAACTGGCAAGAAGTCTTCAGCAGCTCCCAAAAGAAAAGTTATGTTTTCGAGGTCCAGTGTATCACTGGAGTGGGAGGAGGATTATTTCCATATGTGTCAGGGTTAGTTTGTATGTGAAGTTATTTAAAAAGAAAGCAGTTGAACCTCATTAATTCAGTATTCTGTTAATTTGTAAACAAGATTGCCTGAGGGAGCTTTTAAACTGCTTAAAAGAGCAAACTTTTCAAACACTTTAGAGGTAGTGCCTGGTACACTAATTTCAAACAGTTATTTGCATGTGAGGCAAACATCCTTGCTGGGCAACATTTTGTTCATTTCACTCTAGCTATGGTATGCACAGTAATCCTTTCCTAAGCCTGAATTCCCTTAATCAAATTATATCCTAGGCAGACTTGCATCTATGTACTTCTTTCCCACCATCATCTCAAGAATTTTGGATAGAGATTTAAACAAATCTCCATTCACTCCAAGTTTTGAATTTGGGAGCATTATCAAGGTACCCCAAATCAAACACCTGGATGGAGGATTGGTCAATGAAAAAATGTTTCTTAATATTTTATTTGTAACATGGAAAAGTGAACTTACAAGGATCTCATTAAAACTGTGAGAGAGGAAGACCCTGGAAAGTTTGTAATCAGCAGACTAAGTAAAAAGTTAATTGTACAGCATCCTTTAGTGCTCATTTACCCAACAATTGATATTCTTTTTATTAATGTGCTGTTTCTGTTGTTTTATTTTGATGAGCATTAACAAATATTTCTAAGAGTTCTCTTAGGGTCACTTGTAACCACAGTCTCCTAAACTCTAGGGAATGTGGCATTGTTCAGCTCAAGAGAGAATTCTGAGGGAGCCCAAGGCCTTAGGTACTTATGTTTAGCTACTGGGACTCACTTTGATCCCAGAACACTGGGACCTTTTTCTGAGTGTCTGAGAAGTAGACTTTCTCTTTCTAGTTGTATTCTATTATTCTTGCTCGAAGGCTAAACTTTTCCTAACTCCCCTCATCTTTGATGAAAGAAAAGCTTTCACTCAAACCCCCATTTTCTATCCTCAGCCAGCCACATTGTTACCTCAAGCCTAATTCTCATTATTTTGAGTCAGCAGGACTCAACTAGTTTGCAGCTACACACTCTCCATACTTTATTTTACACTTTTGTCTGATTCCTCACAGTTTTCAGCTCCTTTCAGGCCTGACTTCCCCTTTCATTTCATCTGATCTATTTTAAGTGTCATTTGTGCTACTCCTGACCAACACCTTATCTATTCCAAATTAGCATATACAAGAAAGTTGTTTGTCTAAACTTTGAAGGTAGCTTCCTACTCCCACCAAGGAGGCTGTGAGAGGAGTGCAAAAAGGGAAGTTTGTATTTCTGTTCCTTCTGCTGTTACCTACAACATCCCTGTCTTCTGAACTGGGACCCTCAGGCTTTTGCCCTGGATTAGGTATTTTTTCTACAGCTCCCACCAGCTGAGGATCGCTGAGTTATTTACTCTTTATCTACAGTGAAGATATTTTTGAACTAAACATGGTAGGGGCATGTGGCCTAAAACTGGGACCAAATATTAAAAATCAGAATTTTTCCTTATACGCTGTTATTCTTGTAACTCAACTATATCTTTACTCCACTTTCTAGAATCTCCACTGTAGGTAACAGCAGAGGGTGAGGGGATGTGTGAAGAGTGAGAGTGTTTTGTGAAATAAGGTCTTGCCTCCCTTAGAATGTGAAGAATAAGTTCTGGTTTATTCTTTTCTTTACCTTTCTTCTTTTTTCTGGAAAGCAAAATGGATTTACCAGATAAGGTTTCACAAATAACTATACTCAGTCTCCCATTGATCTAGGGCCCCTATACAAACAGCCCTGGAGTTGTATGGCTGGTGACCTCCTCATGCTTTTTCTTATGAAGAATAAGTACAATCTACCTCACTAGGGAGTGTCCAGTCATGTGTTTCCAGCTTTGTTAAAGTGTGACTGAATGTGTATGTTTAAAGTGTACAGTGTGATCATTTGATATACATTGTGAAATGATCACAATCACGCTAATTAACACAACAATCACCTCACCTAGTTACTGTTTGTGTGTGTGTGGTGGGAACACTTAAGATCCACTCTCTTAGCAAATTTCAAGTATACAGTTCTATTAACTTAGTTTCCATGCTGTACATTAGATCCCCAGAACTTACTCATAACTAAAAGTTTGTACCCTTTGACCAGCTATTCCTCATTCCTCCTGTCTCACACCTCCCTTTCTCCTTTCATGGAGTCATTTTGTGAAGGCTCTACTGGCCATGGTTAACTTGTCTTTCTTCACAGGTATATTTTGCTAGTCATATTCTGTCTTTCAGAAGACATGTTGATTACTCTTTTCGCTTTCTGGTGATGGTTGTCTTCTGTGAGATCTATAATGTAAGACTTTATCTCTTGCTAAAAGGATGTATAAGCTAAGGAAAGATTACTGGCAACAGCTATGTAATAAAGGACAGGGAAAAAGTACAATGAAATGTGTTAAAAATGACTTTGTGGAAGACATTTTTTTGTATCAGGAAATACATAGTTACATAGTTGCCACAGAAACTTTTCAGATTTTTAAATTATTGTCTAAATTCATGAGAGGTAGCCATTTGTGTGGTTATCTATTGCTGCATAACACATCACCCCAAAACTCATTGCTTAAAACAACAATAATAATTTATTATCTCTCATGGTCTCTGTGGGTTATGAATTTGGGAATGGCTAGGTTGGATGATTCCTGTTGGAGGTCTCTAATGGGCTCGTGCATTAGGCCATTCTTGCATTGCTATAAAGAAATATCTAAGACTGGGCAATTTATAAATAAAAGAGGTTTGATTGGCCCATGGTTCTACTGGCTGTACAGGAAGCGTGGTTCTGGGATCTGCTTCTGGTGAGGGCCTCACGATGCTTCCAATCATGGCAGAAGGTGAAGGGGGAACAATTGCATCACATGGCAAAAGTGAGAGCGGGAGATGTAGAGGTGTCAGGCTCTTTTAAACATCCATATCTTGTCGGAACTGAGTGGGAACTCACTTATAACCAAGGAGATGGTGCTAAACCATTCATGAGGGATCTGTCCCCATGACCCAATCACCTTCCACCAGGCCCCACCTCCAACATTGGGAATCAAATTTCAACATGAGATTTGGAGGGGACACACTTCCAAACCATATCAGCTTGCAATCTAATGTTGGCTGGGGCTGCAGTCATCTGAAGGCTTGTCTGGAGCGGGAAGACCTGTTTCCCAGTGACTCAATAACATGGCTGGCAAGTTGGAACTGACTGTAGGTGATGAGTCTCAGTTCCTCTCCTTGCGGGCTTCTGCATAGGTCTTCTGTAATATCCTTATAACCTAGCAACTGATTTTTCCCAGAACAAGTAATCCAAGAGACCAAGATGGAAGCTACAATGCCTTTTTTGGCCTATACTTGGAAGTCACACATCATCACTACTGCTGTGTTCTATTGGTCATGCAGGGCCAAGCCTGATTCATTGTGGGAGGATACTATCCAAGGTCAAGAATACCAGAAGGTGTGCATCATTGGGGAACATCTTGGAAGCTGGCTATCACGCCATCCATATGAATGAATAAAAAACCTTCTGAGTATCCAATAATAATAATATTAACAACAACAACAATAACAGAATCTCCTACTTTTCTGTCTTAATAATTTCTGTATAGAAACTCCTAGTGTAATTTCTGGGCCGGCATGCACTCCTGGTTCTCTTCTTTTCTCTTTGCCTTTGTTTTGTCTATCACTTTCATGGAACTCTTTCTTCAGTCTGCCCTTTCAACATGTTTCCTTAGGGCTTATTCTCACTGTACATTCTTTACCTGGGTGACATCAAGGGTGCTGTATTAGTCAGAGTTCTCTTAGAGGACAGAACTAATATGTATGTAATATATGTATTACTGTATACATATATAATATATTATATAATGTAATACATTATATATACATAGAGGAGTTTTTAAAATTTAATTATTATTATTATTATTATTTTTTTGAGACAGAGTCTCACTCTGTGGCCCAGGCTGGAGTGCAATGGCACAATCTCAGCTCACTGCAACCTCTGCTTCCTGGGTTCAAGCGATTCTCCTTGCCTCAGCCTCCCGAGTAGCTGGGACTACAGGTGCCTGTCACCACACCCAGCTAATTTTTGTATTTTTAGTAGAGATGGGGTTTCGCCATGTTGTCCAGGCTGTTCCTGAACTCCTGACCTCAGGTGATCTGCCCACCTCTGCCTCCGAAAGTGCTGAGATTACAGGTGTGAGCCACCTGCCCAGCAGGGAGTTTATTAAGTAATAACATACATGGTCACAGGGTCCCACAATAGGCTGTCTGCAAGCTTGAGGAGCAAGGAGAGCCAGTCTGAGTCCCAAAACTGAAGAACTTGGAGTCTGATGTTTGAGGACAGGAAGCATCCAGCAGGGGAGAAAGATGTAGGCTGAGAGGCTAGGCCCATCTCTCTTTTCACGTTTCTCTGCCTGCTTTATATTAGCTGGAAGCTGATTAGATTGTGCCCACCAAATTAAAGGTGGATCTGCCTTCCCCAGCCCACTGATTCAAATGTTAATCTCTTTTGGCAGCACCCACACAGACACACCTAAGATTAATACTTTGTATCCCTCAATCCATTCAAGTTGACACTCAGTATTAACCATCACAGGTGCCCACTACTGAGGTCTCACATCTGTATTTTCTGCCTAACTTCTTTTATTTCGGCACCTATCTCTAAAATAATTGCAAATTCACCATTTTCAAATTCTTTTTTTTTTTTTTTTTTTTTGAGGCGGAGTCTCGCTCTGTCCCCCGGACTGGAGTGCAGTGGCCAGATCTCAGCTCACTGCAAGCTCTGCCTCCCGGGTTTACGCCATTCTCCTGCCTCAGCCTCCCGAGTAGCTGGGACTACAGGCGCCCGCCACCTCGCCCGGCTAGTTTTTGTATTTTTAGTAGAGACGGGGTTTCACCGTGTTAGCCAGGATGGTCTCGATCTCCTGACCTCGTGATCCGCCCGTCTCGGCCTCCCAAAGTGCTGGGATTACAGGCTTGAGCCACCGCGCCCGGCCACCATTTTCAAATTCTAACTGATCACTTTTCTCTCTAAGCCTACTCTTCCTGTACCCTCTTTCTGGTATCTGACATGAAGTTCACATTGGAGTGTTTACTGAATGAATATATTTATGCATCATGACATCTCTAATTGTAGACATCTTTATGCTTTTCAGTGTGGGCAAATATCACACTGGCAAAATAAATTATTAGACAACTTTAGGGCTGGGCATGGTGGCTCACACCTGTAATCCTAGCACTTTGGGAGGCTGAGGCAGGAGAATTGTTTGATCCAAGGAGTTCGAGACCAAGCCTGGGCAACATAGGGAGACCCCATCTCTACAAAAAAAATTAAAAGATTAGCCAGGCGTGGTGGTGCAATTAGGTCCCAGCTACTCAAGAGACTGATGTGGGAGTATTGCTTGGGCCTGGGAGGTTGAGCATGCAGTGAGCCACTGTGCTCCAGACTAGGTGACAGAACAAGATGCTTTCTCAAAAGAAAACATAAAACTTTGATAGAATAATTTTTAAAAATATAGGTAATTCATTAGGGATAAATGGTAAAAGTAACATACACATAGATATAATATTTGGTTCATTTCAAACATTTATGAACCAGAAAAGATGTCTGAGAGTCATTGTCAACTATTACTTGAAGTCTCAATGCCCAATACTGCCATAAGGGATTCATAATCCTAGGTATCATCAGGATGGAAACAAAGCTCTACCTTTTCAAAAATTCTTTTATTGGGTATTCTTCAAATGTGGCCTTTTACAACCACCTCTTGCCCCAACCCCAGCATAACTTCAGCTTTCTCCTTTGACCTACTCTGTCTATATAATGCACTGGTTCTGAGAAGCTTAGACTAAAACTTGTCAAAGGACAGGAAAAGAGACTGGTGATGATGGTGATGATGATGATGATGATGAAGAGGAGAATGATGATAGTTAACATATAGGAATTTTCTTGTATGTACCAAATGATGTGCTAAGTGGTCTGTATGCATTATCTCATTTAACCATCACAACAACCCCATGGGATAGGTGCTACTATCTTTAGCCCCATTTTAGAGGTGAAGCAACTGAAGCTCCCGAGATCACATAGTGAATAAGAGATGCATTCAGGTTGAGAATGACACCTGTCTTACTCAAAACTTCTTTGTAATCCCTTCCAAACCCCCTCCCCTAACCTCAATCACCTTAATAGGTGCTGTATACCTTCTTAAAGGATATAATACTGCCTAAAGTCACTGAATTAGGGGAAACTCCAAAGGTCATATATGTATTCTATAACCTACATATGTGAATATAGACACTATAGCTTCTGCTGTTACTTTAGTGTCCTCTCTAAGTTGAAACTCTCAACGGCTCAGTGAAGTATCTATAAAGGATATTATCACCACTTAGGGGATATGTGACTTGCCAAAAATCACCCAGTAAGCTTGTGATAGAGCTGAACTAGAATCTATGCCTCCTCATACCTAGTTCCTTTTTTTCTTCTATTTTAGTGTTCAAGGTATAGTGTGGAGCCACATTTCTAATTATCATTAGCCAGAAGATACACATGACTGTTCTGAGATTTTTTTTTTTTTTTTTTTTTTTTGAGATGGAGTCTGCTCTGTCTCCCGGCTGGAGTGCAGTGGCCGGATCTCAGCTCACTGCAAGCTCCGCCTCCCGGGTTTACCCATTCTCCTGCCTCAGCCTCCGGAGTAGCTGGGACTACAGGCGCCCGCCACCTCGCCCGGCTAGTTTTTTGTATCTTTTAGTAGAGACGGGGTTTCACTGTGTTAGCCAGGATGGTCTCGATCTCCTGACCTTGTGATCCGCCTGTCTCGGCCTCCCAAAGTGCTGGGATTACAGGCTTGAGCCACCGCGCCCGGCCCTTTTTTTTTTTTGAAATGGAGTCTTGCTCTATTGCCCAGGCGGGAGTGCAGTGGCATGATCTCGGCTCACTGCAAGCTCCGCCTCCCGGGTTCACGCCATTCTCCTGCCTCAACCTCCCGAGTAGCTGGGACTACAGGCACCTGCCACCAGGCCTGGCTAATTTTTTTGTATTTTTAGTAGAGACGGGGTTTCACCATGTTAGCCAGGATGGTCTCGATCTCCTGGCCTTGTGATCCGCCCGCCTTCGCCTCCCAAAGTGCTGGGATTATAGGCGTTAAGCCACCGCGCCAGGCCTGTTCTGAGATATCTTAAATGATATAGATTTTTATAATTGGGGAGAACAAAGGACCAATACCAGTCATGTGCTTGAGAATTACCATATCAGTGTTGATGACTCATTTGGTTTCACCCAAGCGCCCTCTTGAGTCCTTTAAACTTTTTTCCTTTCAGCTTTATTGAGGTATAATTGACCCAAAAAATTGTATATATTTAACGTATACAGCATGGTGATTTGATATATGTATACACTGTGAAATTATTACTACAATCAAGCTAATGAACACACCCTTGTTTAAAATAAGTCTATTATCCCAGGATTCCCAGACCCCCCTGATAAAAGTCCTGCGTCTTCCTGCAAGGCATGCTTTAATACAGCTTATTCCCACAAGGGGGAGCCAAAAATGCTTTGGGGGCTAGGAGATGAAAAACACTAAGAAGTTCTGAAAATCCTGCTTCCTTTCTGGTTTCTTTTGCCAGTAAGGCCCTCCCAGCAGTCTCCAGAAAGGAAAAGTAGATGGTGTTGATGCTGATGGTAGTGTTTTTGTATATGGGCATGGGATGAGGGTAGGGGACTTTCATCTAAAGAAACTTGATCCTGAGAGATAAAGTCCTTCTGAGCAAACAGTCAGCACTGTGTTCTCATCACCTATTTCTTTCTCCTCCTGGAACTTTGTCCTGCAAAGCTGCATTCTTTTGCCACTGTCAGGGGGAATTGGATCAGCTGCCTGTTGAAGTCTGCTCCCTTAACACTGGGTCAGTAATCTTGCCCCATCAGCCCATTGGAGCTGCTTCTGCCACTTCCCACTAAGGGTGTTAAAGAGGACCTGGTAAAAAGACTTCTGCTGCTTTCTTTGCAGAAGGTGGGTAGATATTGGGGGAGAAAATCCCATGTGATTATGGCCTTTAGCACTGCTTTAACTTTGGTAGTACCAATATTTCAGTTAAGCCAGGAGCAAAAAGGGTTGCTCTGGCTTTGACAGATAAAGCAAATTTCTGAATCCACATTTGAAGAAGAAATTTGGCCCCAAACCAGGAGTATGTATAAGGATGGAGAAATTCAGGCTTATTCAGAATGTAAAAATTAATTAAACTGTTGTTTCCATTGATACCCTGCAGATCTTTTTTTCTATCAGAAATATTTAAGAAATTTACATGTGATAATAACTTTCAAACACGATATTTCCAAATGTCAAGTTAATGTGTTCAGGGACCAAAAAGACTCAAGTACCCAGTATGAAGCTCACATCACATCTGTTTCCGCAAGTACTTTTGGGCCCTTTGAGGCAAAGACGGTGGGGGACCTTGACTTATTTTTAAGACATGGAAGTGAAGATGGGAACATCCCTTTCATCTCCCTTCATCTTTAAAAAGGGAGATGAGGATTGGTTGGCATAGTCTAGTATTTCAGGAAAAAATAAGTTACAAGTGATTTTAATTGCAGAAATAACAATATTCATAAGTGAAAAATGGGGTTACTTTTTAAGATAGAGAGAAGTAGGCTATTAAAATGACATATTTTGAATGATATAACTTCCCAGCAAGATGTAATTGCTGATTTTTTAAAAGAGTAAAGCAATAATCTAGTAATTCTAAAATTCCATTCAGTTTTCTGTAGACATTTAAGAATTACTGTTTGTTTTTTGGAGTGGAAGTAACATCTTTTGCAGTTAGTTTTTGGAACATGGCCACTGCTGAATAAAGAATTCCAGTCGTGCATTATATTCCTTTTGTATAATTGCACTAAGAGAATACGTTGGCATATTGTATGGTTTATAATGAGCTGCAAATAAAAATGAAAAAGGTACCACAAACCCTCAACAATGAATTAGTTATTCTGAATATTTTATTTTTGTAACAGTGATGCTGTGTAAATTGAAGAAAATGTCAAAAATGCTTCTTGGTATTTGGTCTGAGAGTTAAACTAAAGTGAGGTATAGAACTGATCAGTGACTAGATTTCTTGGTTCTTCTAAGGAGTTCCTTCACAGGGCAGTTTAGTTTCTGTCTAAACCTGCCTTTGAAGACATGTTGGGTTAGGTCTAAACCTGTTCCTTTATCACTGTTACTCCAAATCAGGCACTGAGGAGGTTCTGTGACCCTGAGGCCCCAGTTACAATTAAAGTACTTAATAATAATTGTCAAAAACATATGCAGTTATTATACAAGAGTGATTATCTTGAGCTACTAGCAATCCTTTAACCTTTAGGCTGTAGGTTCCTTACTTTCTTTCTCATTCCTCCCACATATTTCATATGAGTCCAGTCAGAAACTATAGACTGTTAAAAACTGTGAAGCGTCTGGGATTTTTTTTACCTTACTTGCAAGCCAGCAAGTTAGCTAAGACAGTTTCTTAGTTGCTGGCAGGAGGCACAAGACTCTTGTATCAGAGATGAAGAACATTTTATTACTCACAACAGTAGCAGTAGCCAAAGTCTCAGCATTTTCTCTGAGCCCTGGTACCCACAAGATGGTGTGAAGAGGGCCACATGATATCTGCTCACTCAGTGGGTTGCATTACAGAAGAGAACTCCAAGCTTAGGGGACTCAAATGTTTATAACAGGCAGTAAGCATGCCAGCCCTTTGCTCCAGAGAGTAACATTATATTTATTTTACTGCACTGTAGTCATCTGTATCTTCAAGGGCTGTAAGCAAATCTGCTGTTTTTCCCCCCAGAGTAAGACACTATCTCTCTCTAAACAGTCTTGAAAAGATTATTCCAGAACAAAGGCACTCAGTGCATCTGCTCACAAGATGTGCAAAAACACAACAGATCCACTGGGAATTGTCTCCCAACACAGACTAGGGCCAAGATGGCCTCTGAAGAACTGTTGGCCTAGTCCATCCTTGGGAGTTCTGCTGACAGGACAAAGCACCATAGTCATCACCATCATTACTATTACTCTTGCCTGGAAGAATTTTGTCTTCATCTTCCTGAAACAGAAAGTCCATACTTTGCACCTGACTCTGGTTTAGCCAGGAGATTTGGGAGGATGTAACTTGGTCACCATAATTTGACTTGTGACTTGAGATTGGGGGCCAGTGGTTAAAAAGTTAACATGCTAATTTGGTTTACTCCTATCCCTCACTTATAAAAAAAATAACTAACTTGATTGAAGCTTTATGTAGCTTCAGCTCAGTGGTTCAAAGCTTTGAAGGGAAAGACCATTCTGTTGGAAGGAACGATGTGGAATTTGGACGCTCAGGCCAACTCCCAGTCCCTGAAGAAAAATGGGTCTCCTGACATAGCCTTTAATAAGCTTCTGGACAAAGGGGCCACGAAGCCAGCCAAAAGATCTCTGTTTATCTGCCACATTTTCTTCACATAGGTAGAAATATTATGTTTAAATCAGCAAGCTGTACAATCTGAAATTAACAAAAAATATTGAATTATAGAGCTGTGTTGTCATGAAAATCCAAAAATTATTGTCTTCAAAATTTTGCCTTAAAAATCCTTTTGTTTTCTTGCCTGATTCTAGGAAGTTCAACATGAGAGAAGGCTGTATTGCCAGATTGTATTTCATAGACTCTTAAAGCTGCAAGGAACCTTAGAGCTCTGCAGGCTAGCCTGGCCCCCAGGGCTAAGTCCGTGCTGTAACTTCTTGACAGAGGATCATTAATTCCTCTCAGAGAGGTAACTGGACTGGGCAAAGCTCTGGATCTGTTCTAGACTCTGCCACTGATGAGCTGTGAGACTTTGTGGATATCACTTGTCTTCTCCAGCCTAGGTGTACTCAGACCTAAAGAAGAGAGAAGCTAGATGATCTTTTAGTGTTCTACTAGCTCTGACATGCCTCTGGTGGTCTCTAAATTCTGGAATGTGTGAATATTTGAACATTTTGAAAGGATGATTTTTTTCCTGATAATAGAAGTAACACGTTTATTTTAGAAAAATAAGAAATTATAGATTTTAAAAGTAATTTCGAATCTTTTTACCAATTTCAGTGCATATTTTAGACTATTTTGTGTGTGTAATAAAATTGGAGTCATATTGTTCTGTAATTTGCCCCTTTTACTTATCAAATAGTATGCGCATCTTACTATAGCAATTGTACTGTATCCTGAAGGAAGTAGAGAGCCAGTGAAGGGTTTTAAGTAATTTTCCCTGTAGTCATCCCTCTCCACGTCAGTGGTAGAGAAGAGAGAAGATAATTTTTATGCAATTTTGGGATTAATTCATTCCATTGTTTATTGCTTTCTGTGCAGAGAAAGGAGAGCTCATGGTTCTCTTCATTGAATATGGGGGTTATAGATTATTTTAGAAGTTTAGACGTCATGAGATGCTATATTATTGGCACTGTCTGTGTACATTTGTCTGCTGTGAAAACAAATTAGAATGGCACATTTCAAGACACTCATGATATGGAGACTATTTAATTATACCAAAATCAAAACTATCAACTATGAATATCAAATCTCACAGCTCCCAAGGCAGATACAACCATCAAGCCAATTTTTAGTAGCATGTGGGCCAATTGTTACAAAACAGCTTTTAGTGACCACATTTATTTAAGATTCTTTCATTCCTTACACATTCAAAAGAGTCAGAGGTACTGTACGAAATTAAACATTGTAAAATATAGGGCCTTTACATTTTAAAAACCAAGGATATCAACTAAGGAACCAAAAAGCATGGATGCCATGAAGTATCTAGATACGTCAATCCAAGTCTGTTTCCTAGCAGCAAAAGTAAACAGGAAAATATATTGGCTTGCATGTTTTTATTGTTGCAGCAGAAAAATATGTATTCTTTTCCCCAAATTTTATCCTGATATTTATTATATGGTCCCTCATGTGAAAGATAATAGGTAATAGTAGACACCTTCAACTATAGTTTTGCAATGGAACAATAACCCTGTTAAAATGGATAATTCCTGTATTGACCTTCTACATAAGAGGTGAGTGTGTAATATTAAATCATAATTCAGTTTAGACATTTCTTTGGAGGCTGAAATAATACAGTTCTGATACATGGCTTTCTGATTATTTAAAATATGGAAATAGAACTTGGAGAATGTGGTTGATAATCTAGCTATCATGCCCACTTTATTCTTTCTTTCTCAAGGGTCAGATGCCTCAAGGGGACCATTGCCTGACTATAGCTTGCATAGGAATCATGTTGGAAATCTTGGTCAGGTAACTCTAGGACCCAGGGTCTAGGTTTATCCATACACTTTGAGTAGGTGTTCAATAAAATTTTGTTGAATGAATAACTTACCAGGGTCCACAGCCTGGACAGATACTTTTCTCCCACTTAGTACTCTCTCTCTACTAGGGAGCACCTTACATGAATCTGCTTTTTTCTCCATGTACTGTCTGACTACTCTCTTAATTCATTTCTCAGTGATCTCCTCTTCTTCCTTCTCTTTTTCACCATTTCCACCCTTGTGCAGTCTGCATCTGCCGTGTTTTGGACAACAGCTGCCACAAATACAATTTGGATACAAATACAATTACATTTCAAAAATTACTCCTACCATATTGCAAAAACTAGAAAACAACAACCAAGAAAAGACTGGTTAAATTATGAAACAGCAATATGTTGGAATACTATGCAACTATTGAAAAGATGTTGAAAAGATTTAATGACATCAATAAATATCCATGATATATATTTAAGTGGTAAAACTGTGTGTGAATATACATGAATTTCTTTTGATATCTATTTTTCTACCTACCTATCATTTATTGAGAGAGTGAGACATAGAGACACAAAGACACACACACCCAGAGACAGACACACAGACAGACACAGACACACACAGAGAATGTACAGCTCTAGGTGGTAAAATTAAAGGTGATTGCATTTCTTTGCGTTTTGCTTCTCTGTACTTTAAAAATTTTCTATAGTAAACATAGATTATTTGTGGTTAAACAAATAATATAAAGCTCCTTAGCATGACATACAAAGCCTTTTTATAGGTGGTCACTGCATATTTCTCTAGCTTCTGTTTTGATAGTCCCCCATCCTTTGTTATATGTGTTACAAACTCCAGTCACATGGGTCCACTTGAATTTCCCCTAGATGCACTGGGATCTCCCATACTAGATTGCGGGCTCCTAGTAGCAGTTGGTAGCTGGGTTGTGGCCCTATGTGTATCTTTTCCACTTAGTGCAGTGCCTGGCGCTTAGCAAGGGCTCAGCATCTGTTTGTTGAATGAATAGCCAATGTATCATATACTTGTCTCTCGATTTTAATCAGACCCTCTCTCCTCCTTCCTTGTCACTGATGCACTTCTGCTGTTCAATTATCAAATTATGGACCTTATATGGTATGTTAACATGAGTTTGGATAATCAGTGAACATGTCCAGAGTTGTATAACCATGAACCTTATATATATGTTCCTGCCCTTATACATCTTTAGCATCTAATCAAGCTCATTCCCTATCTATTTCATGAAAGCACACCTTCATTTTAGGACTTGAACACATAAAAATAGGTGATCCTAAGACATCCTAACTATAAAAACCTGCAGGATCCATTTCCCTCCCGAAAAAACATATCTGGCTCTGTTTTCTTCTAAAAGTAAAATTAGACCTTGCAGAGACAGTACAATTTAAACGGCACCTCCCAATTAATTTTTACATTAATTTTATTTTTACAACAATAATTAAACATGGTCTTCTGTAACATCTATTCTTTCTTTTCCCCAAGGAGAGATTTTGTATTATTTTCCTTTTGTCTTTGCTCAGCACTTTGGAGTGTGTGAGTTTTCATTAACTATTCTGAATGCAGGCAAAGGCAATGTGGTAGGAACAAACACAAATCAAGACCACATAAATTAATAATCTTTTTAGTACCATTGTCCTGCATGCCTTTAGAAATTAATTTTAATACCAGCAAACAAGTTCAAAAATTCCTCCTTCTTTAGCTACTGTAAGAAACTCAAACTTCCTTTGGCAATTTTGTGAATGATAAAAGCTCACTTTTGCCTATATTTTTATAGCAAGTATCATATGGATTTATGCAAGGGGAACAAAAAATGAGTGGAGACAGACCAGTCACCTGTGTTAATCAGTACAGTATGTAGGAAGGTGTGGTATAAATTATGACAGGTGGATCTTTCGCTTTCTCTTTTTGTCTCTTTCTGACTAATCGGGTATGTGAATTTATCTTCCTGAATTGTAAGGGATTTCTCCATAAAATATCAGTTAATAAGTACCTCAGGTAGGTTTATTCATGGGTACAGTGTCTTCTAAAGATCTAGTAGCCATAGAATAGAGTGCAGTGTAGTTTCATGGTTAACAGCAGAGATTGATGTTAGAATGAAGCTAACTTTAACCCCAGCCTCACTGGTAGTAAGCTCTGTCATTTTATTTTATTTTATATTTATTTATTTGTTCATTCATTTATTTATTTATTTTTGAGACGGAGGCTTACTGCATCACCCAGGCTGGAGTGCAGTGGTGCGATCTCAGCTCACTGCAATGTCTGCCTCCCAGGTTCAAGTGACTCTCCTGCTTCAGCCTCCTGAGTAGCTGGGACTACAGGCACGTACTACTACACCTGGCTAATTTTTGTATTTTTAGTAGAAATGGGGTTTTGCCATGTTGGCCAGGCTGTTCTTGAACTGACTTCAGGTGATCCACCCGCCTTGGCCTCCCAAAGTGCTGGGATTATAGACGTGAGCCTCCCTGCCCAGCCAGCTCTGTCGTTTTAGATAAATTGCTTAACCTCAGTGTATATCACTTGTGTGTAAAAAGGGGACAATGGTGGTATTTACTTCATAAGATCATTGTGAAAATTAAATGAGTTAATAGATGTTTAATTTGTACTCCCCTAATGGCTAGTGATGTTGAACATCTTCTCAAGTGTGTTGGCCATCTGTATATCCTCTTTGGCGAAGTGTTGGTTCAAATCTTTTGCCCAGTTTTAAATTGGATTGTTTATTTTTTTACAGTTGAGTTTTTTTTTTTTTTTTTTTTTTTTTTTTTTTTTTTTGAGACGGAGTACAATGGCATGATCTCAGCTCACTGCAACCTCCGCCTCCTGGGTTCAAGCAATTCTCCTGCCTCAGCCTCCCGAGTAGCTGGGATTACAGGCATGCACCACCACACCCGGTTATTTTTGTATTTTTAGTAGAGATGGAGTTTCTCCATGTCGGTCAGGCTGATCTTGAACTCCCAACCTCGGGTGATTCGCCTGCTTCAGCCTCCCAAAGTGCTGGGATTACAGGCATGAGCTACCACACCCAGCCTACAGTTGAGTTTTTAAATATAACTTTTTATTTTGAAATAGTTTGTGACTCACAAGAAATTGCAAAAATGGTGCTGAGAATTCTCAAGTGTCCTTTGCCTAGCTTCCCCCAGTGATAATATCTCACAAAGCCATATATATTGTTAAAACCAGGAAATTGACATTGGCACAATACTACTAAATCAGGTACAGACCTAGATTTTACATGCACTTTAAAAATGTATTTTGTAAGTACACATCATGATAATCAGGATATAGAACTGTTTCATCACCACAAATAAACTCCCTCATGTTACCCCTTAACAGTCATACTATTCTGTATCACTATAATCTTTTTTAACTTTGAGAACATTGTATAAATGGAATTATACAGTAACCTTTAGAGATTGCCTTTTTTTTTCACTCAGTATGCCCTTGGAGATCCATCACATGATAGTTCTTTATATATTATGGATATAAGTCCTTTGTGGAATGTACGATTTGCAAGTATTTTCTTCCAGTCTGTAGCTTATCTTTTCATTGTCCTATAAATGTCTTTCTCAGAGCGAAAGTTTTTGATTGTGATGAAGTCTTCCAAATTATAATTGTTGTTATGGATTGTGTTCTTGGTGTCATGTAAAATCACTCTTTGCCTAACTCCAGGTCAAAAAACGTCTCCTATGTTTTCTTTAAAAAATTGTATAGTTTCGGCCGGGCGCGGTGGCTCAAGCCTGTAATCCCAGCACTTTGGGAGGCCGAGACGGGCGGATCACAAGGTCAGGAGATCGAGACCATCCTGGCTAACACGGTGAAACCTCGTCTCTACTAAAAAAATACAAAAAGCTAGCCGGGCGAGGTGGCGGGCACCTGTAGTCCCAGCTACTCGGGAGGCTGAGGCAGGAGAATGGCGTAAACCCGGGAGGCGGAGCTTGCAGTGAGCTGAGATCCAGCCACTGCACTCCAGCCTGGGCGACAGAGCGAGACTCCGTCTCAAAAAAAATAAAAAAATTGTATAGTTTCTTTTTGAGATGGAGTCTTGCTCTTGTTGCCCAGGCTGGAATGTAGTGGCACGGTCTCAGCTCACTGCAAGCTCCGCCTCCCGGGTTTACGCGATTCTCCTGCCTCAGCCTCCTGAGTAGCTGGGATTACAGGCATGTGCCACCATGCCCAACTAATTTTTGTACTTTTAGTAGAGATGGAGTTTCACATGTTGGCCAGGATGGTCTGGAACTCCTGACCGAAGGTGATCTGCCCACCTCAGCCTCCCAAAATGCTGGGATTACAGGTGTGAGCCACCACGCCCAGCCCCCAGAATTGTAGTTTTACATTTTACATTTGAGTTAATTTCTGAAAAATGTTTGATTTTAGGGAGAGATTTATTATTTTTTCACAAGTAATTTTTCAACACTATTGTCAAATCTTTGCTCCATTGAATTGCCTTTAAGCTTTTATTAAACTCATTTTCCCTTATTTGTGTGGGTATATTTCTGGACTCTCAGTTGTATTTTGGGAATGTATATATCTATCCCTTTAGCAACACTAGTCTGTCTAATCTTTACAGTACTGGAGCTTTCCAGTAAGACTTAAAATTGTACAGTAGAATTCCTCCAATTTTATTCTTCTTTTTCAAAATTGTTTTGGTTATTCTGGGTCTTTTGGATTTCCATAGGAATTTGAGGATCAGTTTTCTGTATATGCAAAAATATCTTGCAGGGATTTCGATAGGAATTGTATTAATTAGATCAGTTGTGTTAATGTAGATCAATTTGGGGAGATTACATCTTTACTATGTAAAGTCTATATGAATTTTGAAGCTCTGTTGTTAGGTGCATACACATTTAGGATTGCTTTACTTTCTTTGTGGATTGACTCTTTTGTCATTATGTAATGTCCTTCTCTGTCCTTGATAATTCTTTTTGCTCTGTAGTCTACTTTGTCTGATTTTAATATAGCTAGCCCAGCTTTCTTTTGATTAGTATTTGCATAGTGTATTTTTTCTTTTTGCTTTTAATTTCCATGTTTGTGAATTTATTAAATTCCCTTGTGTTATTGATTTCTAATCTCATTCTACCATGGTTAGAAAACATCTTGTGTGTCATTTTAATCCTTTAAAATTTATTTAAAATTGTTTTGTGGCCTGACTTTTGGTCTGTCATGGAGAATGCTTGATGATCACTTGAGAATATGTGTTCTGCTCTTGTTGAAAGAAGTGTTCTATAGATGTTTGCTGGGTCTGTTTGGTTTAAGGTGTTGTTCAAGTTTTCTGTTTCCTTGCTGATCTTTGTCTGGTTATACTGTGTGTTATTGAAAGTGAAGTGTTGAAGTCTCCAACTATTACTGTTGAATTGTCTATTTCTTGCTTCAATTCTGTCAACTTTTGCTTCATGTATTTTGGGGCTCTGTTATCAAATTCATATATGCTTATAATTGTTCTATCTTTTTGATGGAATAACCCTTTACCATTATAAAATGGTTTTTTTTGTCTCTAGTAACGTCGTTTTGGTCTGATATTAGTATAGCCACTTTAGCTCTCCTTTTGATTACTGTTTTCATGGTATATCTGTATGTTTTCTTCCAACCTTTTATTTTCAACCTATTTGTGTCTTTGAATCTAAAGTGTGTCTCTTGTTGACAGCAGATAGTTGGATCATTTTAGTTGGACATGGGTTTTTATTGTTATTGTTTCCCTATCCAATTTAATTGTTACTTTATTTATTTGTATTTTTAATTGACAAATGTTGTATATATTTATGGAATACAACATAACGTTTCAATATATGTACACATTGTGGAATGATTAAATGAAGCCAATTAACATATCTATCACCTCGTCTGCTTATGTATTTTTTTTCTGATAAGAACATTTAAAATCTATTCTTAAAGCAATTTTGAAAAATACAATACTTAATTATTAACTGTAGACACCATGCTGTACAATAGATCTCAAAAACTTCTTTCTCCTATCTAACTGAATCTTTATATGCTTTGACAGACATCTCCCTTTTCCCCACTCCCCTACCCCAGGCTCTCATAACTGTCATTTGATTTCACTTCTATGAGTTCAACCTTTTCAGATTCCACATATAAGTAAGATTAATTGGAGGCTTTAATAAATTCCCATTTAATGTAATTACTGATAAAGTAGGATTTCCATCTGCCATTTTTGGTTTGTTTTCTATATGTTTTATGTTTTTTCTTGTTCCACTACTCCTGCATTGTTCATTTTAAAAAGATCGTTTCAGGCCAGGCGCAGTGGCTCACACCTATAATCCCAGCACTTTGGGAGGCCGAGGCAGGTGGATCACCTGAGGTCAGGAGTTCAAGATCAGCCTGGTCAACATGGTGAAATCCCATCTCTACTAAAAATACAAAAATTAGCTGGGTGTGTTGGCACTCGCCTGTAGTCCCAGCTACTCTGGCGGCTGAGGCAGAAGAATCACGTGAACCCAGGAGGTGGAGGTTGCAGTGAGCCTAGATTGTGCCACTGTACTCCAGACTGAGCAACAGAGTGAGACTCCATTTTGAAACAAAATTTAAAAAAAAAATAAATAAATAAAAATTAAAAATAGATAGTTTCTACTGTGCCATTTTAATTTTCTTGTCATCATTTTTAACTATATATTTTTATGTTATTTTTTAATGCTTGCTGTCAGCACTATAATTAAGTTCTCAGCTTATGACAATTTAGTTCAGGTTAATACCAAGTAAATTTAAATAAATATAAAAACTTTGGTTCTTTTATTATTATTTTTTTTAGACAAAGTTTTGCTCTTGTTGCCCAGGCTGGAGTGCAATGGCACAATCTTGGCTCACTGCAACCTCTGCCTCCCAGGTTCAAGGGATTCTCCCTTTTCAGCCTCCTGAGTAGCTGGGATTACAAGTATGTGCCACCATGCCCAGCTAATTTTTTTTTTTTTTTTTTTTGAGTTGGAGTTTTGCTCTTGTTACCCAGGCTGGAGTGCAATGGCACAATCTCGGCTCACTGCAACCTCCACCTCCTGGGTTCAAGGGATCCTCCCTTTTCAACCTCACGAGTAGCTGGGATTACAGATATGGGCCACCATGCTCAGCTAATTTTTTTTTTTTTTTTTTTGAGATGGAGCTTTGCTCTTGTTGCCCAGGCTAGAGTGCAATGGCACGATCTTGGCTCACTGCAATCTCCACCTCCCGGGTTCAAGGAATCCTCCCTCTTCAACCTCCCAAGTAGCTGGGATTACAGGTATGCACCACCATGCCCAGATAATTTTTTTTTTTTTTTTGAGATGGAGTCTCACTCTGTTGCCTAGGCTGGAGTGCAGTGGCGTGATCTCAGCTAACTGCAACCTTCGCCTCCCAGGTTTAAGTAAGTCTCCTGCCTCAGCCTCCTGAGTATCTGGGACAACAGTTGTGTGCCACCACGCCCAGCTAATTTTTGTATTTTTGGTAGAGACAGGGTTTCACCAGGTTGGCCAGGCTGTTCTCGAGCTCCTGACCTCAAGTGATCCGTCTGCCTCGGCCTCCCAAAGTGCTGGGAATACAGGTGTGAGCCACCATGCCCAGCCTAAAAACTTTGGTTCTATATAGCACTGTTACTCCCTCTCCTTTATGCTGTTATTGTCACAAATTACGTCTGTATATAACGTGTGCCCATAAACACAGATTTATAAATTTTGCTGTATGTAATTGTTTTTAAATCAGGAGAAAGAAAAAGGGGTTACACACAAAAACTATATGTATATTGTCTTTTATATTTACCTATATAAGACTGTTACCTGTGTTCTTTATTTCTTCATGTGAATTAGAGTCACTATCTAATATCCTTATATTTCAGCCTGAAGGGCTTCCTTTAATTTTTCTTGTAGTGCAAGTCAGCTAGTAACAAATTCTCTCAGTTTTGTTTATCTGGGAATGTCTTGATTTTCCCTTCATCTTTTTACCCAGGTGAAATTCATATGCAATAAAACCCATTTTAAAGTGAACAATTCAGTGACATTTAGTACATTCACAGTGTTGTTCAACCACCACCTCTATCTACTCCCAAAACATTTTCATCACCCCAAGATGAAATCTTGTATCCATAAAGCAGTTACTCTACATTTCCCCTTCATTAGAGGCATAGTTTTGATAGATATAGACTCTTTGTTTAACAGGTATTCTCAGCAATTTGAACATATTAATCCACCATCTTCTGGCCTTCTTGGTTTCTGATAAGAAATCAGCTGTTAATTTTATTGAGGATTCCTGGTGCATGAATCAGTTCTTTCTTGCTGCTTTCAGGTTTTTCTGTTTGCCTTTGTTTTTCAAAGGTTTCAGTATGATGTGTCTAGGTGTGGATATCTTTGAGTTTTTCCCAAGAATTTGTTGAGTTTCTTGGATGTGTAGATTTATTTTTTTTTAAAAAAGTCAAATTTGGGAAGTTTTTGGCCATTATTTCTTCAGGTATTCTTTCTGCCTGCTTTTCTCTCTCTTCTTCTGGGACAACAATTATGTTTTTGTTGGTATGCTTGATGATATTCTACAGGTCTCTGAAGCTGTTTGTTTTTCTTCATTCTTTTTCTTTCCTTTTCCCAACCAAATGATCTCAATTGATGTATCTTCAAATTCAATGATTCTTTATTCTACCTGCTCAAATCTGCTCTTGAGCCCCTCTAGGGAATTTTTACATTCTAGTTATTTCACTTTTAAGCTCCAGAATTTCTATTTAGTTTTTCTTTAAAAAAATTGTATTGCTTTATATTTTTGACATGCTGAAACATTATTCTGATACTTACCTTTATTCTTTAGATGTGGTTTTCTTTAGCTCTTTGAATATATTTAAAATAGCTGATTCAGAGTCTTTATCCATAATGTCTAATGTCTGTGCATACTCAGGAACAGTTTCTATTGATTACTTTTCCCTTCTGTGTATGGGCTATACTTTCTTGTTTCTTTGCGTGTCTTTTGTGGGTTTTTGGTTAAAACTTGGGCATTTAAAATAATATAGTATAGTAACTCTGGAAATCAGATTCTTCCCCTTCCCCAGTGTTTGTTGCTGCTGTTGCTACTTGTTTTAATTGTGTTTATTTGTTTAGTGAGTTTTCTAAGTGAACTCTGTAATCTCTGTGTGTGGCCACTGAAGTCTGGTTAGCTTAGTGGTCAGCGAATGATTGGACAGAGATTTTCCTCAAATGCTCGGACTGAACAAATTTTCCAATGTTTGCTAAGGGGCTCTGTGTGTATATTGGGGCATCTTTTCAACAGTTAGGCAGTTGACAACTCTGCCTTGGCCATCACTTCTTACTTGTGCAGAGTCTCAAGGTCAACCATAAGTAAGACCTTAGTGCCTTCTCAGGTCTTTCCCGAGGATGAGCACAGCCCTACATGTGTACATGACCTTCTGTATTTCCATGAGTATGTCCAAGATTTCCAAAGCCCCTGTGGATATCTTCTTTCCTAGTTTTTCCTGTTAAGCTTTTTGTTTATTCTTTGCCCCAGCTGTATCCACCACCTCAGACAGTCACAGAGCCTTGTCAGTAATACTCCTTGACTAATTCCCCACCCTCCCTCCTCCCTGAGAAAATGCTTTTTATAGTGGATACATTCCAAATCAGGTCAAATGCAAACAGCCTTTTAAGTTGAATCTTCCAGATAACCTCCCAATGGGTCACGTAATGACAATTATTTGAGAATGACACTTTGTGAGAGCTGCATGTCCATTCTGCTCCTTAAGGTGGCTGTCAGGCTGCACCAGGAATGTAGGCTGTTATTTTTCAAGGCTACTACAGAGCTGGAGAGCAGCAGATGGACCTAGAGCAAGTTAAAATTTCACAAAATTCACTATTCTTACAAAGATTCATCCATTTTACTTGAATAACTGCTCCATGAGTTGCTCCAAGCCTTCTATTAATTTCCAGAATTCATAAAAATGTAATTTTTGCCCAGCACAGTGGCTCATGCCTGTAATCCCAACACTTTGGGAGGCTGAGGCGGTCAGATCATGAGGTCAGGAGATCAAGACCATCCTGGCTAACACGGTGAAACCCCGTCTCTACTAAAAATACAAAAAAAGTAGCTGGGCATGGTAGCACGCATCTAAGTCCCAGCTACTTGGGAGGCTGAGGTAGGAGAATCACTTTAACCTGGCAGGCAGAGGTTGCAGTGAGCCGAGATCGCGCCACTGCACTCCAGCCCGGGCGACAGAGCGAGACTCCGCCTCAAAAAAAAAAAAAAAAAAGAATAAAACAAAAGTAATTCTTGCAATTTTTGCCAGTATTTCATTGCTTGCTTTTATGGAGAGAAATTTTTTGGTATTAACTTGTTTTTTTAATTTTAAATTTTTGTGAACACATACTAGGTGTATAGAGCAATTTTTAAAATTGATACATTGTAATTATACATATTTATGGGGTACAATTTAATGTTTCACTATAGATATATGTTATGTAATGATCAAATCAGGCTATTTAGCATAGCCATCACATCATGCACTTACCATTTCTTTGTGGTAAGAACATTCAAAAGCTGTCTTTTAGCTGTTTTGTAATACACCATATCTTACTGTTAACCATCATCATCCTACTGTGCAATAGAACATTGGAATTTATTCCTCCTATGTAATCATAACTTTATACCTGTTGATTAACCTCTCCCCCTTCGTCTCCTCCCTTTTCCCGTCCTCAGTGTCTGGTAACAACTATTCTACTCTCTGCTTCTATGATGTCAATTCTTTACTCTGCCATTTCACTGATGTCATTCTATATCTTTGTGTTTTAAACATACCTGTATCAGTACATGGGAAATAGATATCTTATAGACACCCTGTAGTTTATAATATCTATCTTTTAATTGGATTGTTAGACCATTTACATTTAATGTCATTATTGATATGTTTGGATCTAAATCTATCATTTTATGATTTGTTTTCTGTTTTTTCTCTTCTGTTTCTCTTTTTCTCCTTTCCTGTTTTCCTTTGGGTTATTTGAACATTTTTTATTATTCCATTTTATTTTTTTGGCTGTATCTCTTTGTTTTTTTGTTTGTTTGTTTGTTTTTTAGTGTTTTTTGGTTTTTAGTGCTCTAGGGGATTACCATATACACACTTACTTTTTACAGTCTTCTTACATTTTTTTTTTTTTTTGAGATGGAATCTCATTCTGTCACCCAGGCTGGAGTGCAGTGGCACGATCTTGGCTCACTACAACCTCTGCCTCCCAGGTTCCAGCGATTCTCCTGTCTCAGCCTCCCAAGTAACTGGGATTACAGGCATGTGCCACCATGCCCGGCTAATTTTTTTGTATTTTATTAGTACAAATGGGGTGTCACCATGTTGGCCAGGCTGCTCTTGAGCTCCTGACCTCACGAGATCTGCCCGCCTCATTCTCCCAAAATGCTGAGGTTACAGGTGTGAGCCACTGTGCCCGGACAGTCTTCTTACAATTTGTATTTAACCTGAATGCAGAAATCTTCTATTATGTAAGTCCCCTTTCCATCCCCTTTTGTATTGTATAATGGTTGTTTTATATGAATATATTGCAAAATCCCATCAGAAATTATTATGTTTGTATTTAATGTTAAAACATTTTAAGACCTCAAGACCATAAGTATAGACTATTATATTTATTTGGATATTTATCTTTTCTGTTGCTCTTTCTTTAGTTCTTATTTTCAGATTTTCCTTCTGATATCATTTTCCTCCTACATGAAGAACTTCCTTTAGAGCATTTCAGTGGCTATCAATTCTCTTAGTTTTCGATTATATGGGAATATTTTTCTTTTTATTTCATTTTCATTTCTGAAAGATATTTCACTGGATACAGAATTCTGGGTTAATAGTTTTTTTGTCATTACTTTAATAATGTGCCACTTCTTTCTTGCCTCTGTGGTTTCTTATGAAAAATCCACAGTCATTCAAATTGTTATTCTCCTATAAGTAATATGACATTTTTCCAGCCAGTTTTTTTTTTTTTTTTTTTTTTTGGAGACGGAGTCTTGCTCTGTCAGCCAGGCTGGAGTGCAATGGCGTGATCTTGGCTCACTGCAACCTCTGCCTCCTGAGTTCAAGCGAATCTCCTGCCTCAGCCTCCTGAGTAGCTGAGATTACAGGCACCCGCCACCACACCTGGCTAATTTTTGTATTTTTAGTAGAGACGGGGTTTCACCATGTCAGCCAGGCTGATCTCGAACTCCTGGCCTCAGGTGATCTACCTGCCTCAGCCTCCCAAAGTGCTGGGATTATAGGCATGAGCCACCGTGCCAGGCCATTTAGTTCCTTTTATGCCAAGTAATTTCATATGTGTTCTGGACATTCTGTACATTATGTTATGAGGCTCTGGGTCTTGTTTCTAGTCTGTGGTAATTAATTTAATTTCATCTTTTAAACATTTGGCATATGATATAGTAGTCCCTCCTTATTCATGGGCATGCATTCAAGACCCCTAGTGGATGCCTGAAATCTTAAGTCTTAGTTCAGTCAAATAGTACTGAACCCTGTATATACTACATTTTTCCTATACATGCACATCTATGATCAGTTTTAATTTATATGACGGGCACAGTAAGAGATTATCAACGATAACCTAATAATAAAATAGAATACAATGATATACTTTTCAGTTTCACAGATAGATTTGCCCTTACCATAGATCTTAGCAACCTCAGCATATGATTTTTTTCTCTTCCTTATTAAGAACTTTCACCTTTTCACTTAAAGGAAGCACCTTCTGACTCCTCTTTGGCATATGTGAATTGCCAGCACTTCTACTCTTGCACTTTAGAGCCATTGGTAAGTAAAATAAGGATTACATGAATACAAGGCACTGTGATACTATGACAGTAGATCTGATAACTGAGAGACTAAGTGATTAACGGGTGAGCAGTATATACAGTATGGATATGCTAGGCAAAGGAATAATTCATATCCCAGGTGGGATGCAGCAAGACAGTGTGAGATTTCATCATGTTACTCAGAACAGTATGCAATTTAAAACTTATGAATTGTTTATTTCTGGAATTTTTTGTTTAATATTTTCAGATTGTGGTTGACCGCAGGAAACAGACCACAGATAGCAAAACTGCACATAAGGGGGGACTACTGTATTTATGCATGGCCTTTAGAACAAACCACAGATAGCAAAACTGCACATAAGGAGGGGACTACTGTATTTATGCTGCCCTTTAGAAAGGTAAAAATGCATAGACTCTGTAGTATACCATTATCTGTTTTCTGGGTCAAGTGATGCCAATTCAAAGATGACTCTTCAATCAGGCCAGAGAGATCTATTTCAACAAAATGATTTTGACTGTGAGTGACAATTATAGGATTATTAATACCTTATTTGTAATATATTTCCCTAGCAATGCAAAATTCCAGGGTTAAAAATACTATATTTTCCTGAAAGTTTTATCACCAAGCAACAAATGTTCTTTGCATCTGCTCACTATTTGTCTACCACGATTTTCAGGCCCATGATGGATATAAAGATGAATAACGCCTACACTAGGTATTATTACCTTTGTTATGTAGATGAGGGAGTTGAGGCCCAGTCAGACGTTACTCACCTAGTAAGTGGTAGAACCAGGCTTCCATTTCAAGTGTTCTGACTATATATGTATCTCTATGGCCTCAGCTTACCTCTATCAAGTACATAATCTGAGACAAAAGGAAATAAGTATTTCAAGTTTGAACAGTTTGAACAGAACTATTAGTGTGCTAGTAGTATTCCCAAACGATAGATAAAATTGACTGTGTAAAGATTGTGACACTGTTGCTCCTTA
The DNA here is from genome assembly GCF_009764315.1 of Trachypithecus francoisi. Taxonomy (NCBI): domain Eukaryota; kingdom Metazoa; phylum Chordata; class Mammalia; order Primates; family Cercopithecidae; genus Trachypithecus; species Trachypithecus francoisi. The sequence goes on along the minus strand of NW_022681471.1, from coordinate 22,863,209 downwards.
CTTTTATGGACCACTTAAGAATGTGCCAGGATTATACAGAAATTCAAAGTATTAATAATTGGCTATAGTATTTACCAAAGTTCTTGTTCCTTCTGATGGCATCCAAAGCTTATTAGTCACTGGAGCGCATATGTCATTGCTGGTGACTTTTATAATAATTAGTGTACATTTATGCTTCCAAAAGAAGCTATTTTGAGGTTACCTTTCATCATTAATTTATCTTCATTGTTCATTCACCAGGTGTTGAAAAAAATGATTCTGTTGAAAACGTTGCTATACAGGTGTGTGGCTAGAAAGATCACTTTGTATACACTTGAAGACTTTCATCCTTTGGCTTTTCAGCACAACCTCTTTTGTGGGGCTTTAAGAAAGGCCTGGAGCTCTTGCTATGTGCCAGCCATTGGACTAAATTTCTGGCGTATGTTTCCTCAGTCATACCTTTGAACACAGTCAGTTTGAGATCCTAGTACTAGATGGGCCAAATCACATTCTTGTACTATCTTCCATCTACCAGCTAGTTGCTCCTCTGACTTTTTTGCTTATCACTTTTCAGGCTGCCCAACACCTTTGAGAGCCCTTGCTAGCCAGACATCATTACTCTTTTGCTGCTAGCTTAGGATAGACCCTTTCTGTGAGAGAAAGTATGTGAGAGTATCAGGTTCAAGCTAGGTGCCCTGATTCATAATTTTTGTATGGACTTCCTCCCATTTGTTCTACCCAAACTTATGACCCAACTGGCTGCTCTGATTTGTGGTTTTTGTATATTTCTTTATCTCAGTCTTACCTCTTCGGCTTCCTGAGCTCCTAATTGTGCTAACTGTAACTACTAGGATGGTCTTACCAAACCTCCTAGTCCCCAAATCATCTGGTAACTCAAATTTTACTGCCACTCAAAGTCCCAGCATGACATTTTCTTGAAAACAAAGCATCCCATTTCTGATTGCTCCACACCAGGCTGAACTGCCTGCTTCTGTTGCCCACAGCTAAACTGCATCATCTAACGTTATGATCAGTAATATTGCACTAATTTGCAAGAAAAAATGCATTAGCAGCACTAGTAGAAAAATCAAGTCAAAATTGACTGTATAAGATATACGTCTTATGCTGCCCGTTGCACTCTTGTTACAACTTTCATTCTTGTCCTTAGGGTTGGAGCATTTATTTCTCTTCAGTTACATACATTATCATGGTGACACTGTTAACAAACGTGGCATGAAAAAGTGAGGTTTCCATGTTTGGTTTCTAAGCATTTCCTGACCAGGCATCTAAGTTGTTATTGGCTTCCTCTTTGTCAATGGGATTATACAGTTCTTTATGGTTAGCTATGTGGCCCAAACTTTATTTCTTAGTGACCAGAGACAATGAAGACAATAGCTCAGGCTTAGGTTAAACTGAAAGGACTGTAGTGTAATGGAAGTAATGGTAAGAATAGATTTGGTACCATATAGATTATGGTTTGAATCTAGATTCTGCCATTAATCATGTATAACCTTGAGCAAGTTTACTTAAACTCACTGAACCTCAGTTTCATTATCTTTAAAATGGAGATAACAAACTCACAGGGTTGTTGTCAGGATCAATTGTGATATTGTTTATAGCACACTTGTCACTTAGCCTGCTATTGATTACAGAGAGGCTAAGTAACTTGCCCAAGGTTATATTGCTGGTAAGTGGCAGAGTTCAGTCTGAAATCCAAGTGTGCTTGATTTCAAAGATGCATGTTTATTCTACTGGTTTGTTTTGTTTTCCCATTTATAGGGCATTTGATGTGTTATTACTTAGAAATATAGATGCTTAGTACTGGAAGGAACTCAAATGTCATCTGTTATACCACTGATCAAGTTGCCTTCACAGCATATCTCACAAAGCCCTGCCAAGATTCAAGCTATTCTTGAACACCTTAGTTTGTCTATACTTTGCATAATTTTTGCTGATACTGTACTCTATGTCAAAGATTGCTGTCATTTATAGTGTCTAACCATGTTTATATTATGTTGGAGAGGACACCAATAGAAGGGAAGGGACTGTCAGGAAGTATGCAAGTAGAATGGGAGTCTAGTTTAATGAGAAGCCCCTGATGCCGTAAGTGTTGGTAGCAGGTTAAAAGAAAAAAAAAAAGAAAACCAATCAATAGAGAACAATCACCAAAAGGGTCTCCAGTCTAGGATTCTCCTGAACTGATTTCATCCCAACTTTCCATGTTATGATAAACATGGTGGATGGTTTGGGGTCATGGCATACCAGTTTCAGAAAGAACTGCTTTGACCTGCACCCACTTTTATTTTGACTGAAATAGGAAATCTTCTCAGATTCCCACAGGGACTGGGCAGCCGTTCATTGCCATAGTGCAGATAGTTAAAACTTTACAACTTGCTCAGAGTTTTTATGGTCTACCACCCTATTGGGCTTGTTAAACTGTTTGGGTAATTTGCTTTTTAGCTTATTATAACACTATTCTATTCTAGGGGGCAACCAATCTATTACACTCTTCATTACCTGTTGTTCAATAACAACACCTAAGGAATTCAGGGTGTTTGGTGCTGGAGTCCTGGTTTAAATCCTTATCATTTGGATTACACAGCTGATCAGTGCTCTGACTTCTAATAGTCAGACTAACTCTGGAAACACCTAGCTGCTTTTAGACCAAGGTGCAAGGGTGGGTGGCTCTCCATTCTCAGCTCATTTCAATTCCTTATCTCAGGGAGAGGGCCATGCAGTCTTGTTGGATGTCGTAATTTTAAACCACTTGGAATAATATTCTCCTTTGCCTTAATGTTATACATCCCTGTGCATGTTCTTCAGTAATTGAAAGGGATATCGGGCAAATTTGATCTGTCTAACTTTGACTTATGCTGTCCTTATCTTGGCCTTTGTGTCATTAAGAAAAAAATTGGTATTGATCTTGGACCATACCACTACATTGTGCTGCAATTTTTCTTCCTTGCTAGTGGAATATAAATCGATAAAAGGCAGCTGCTTTAGACGAAGGCCAGATATGGTGCTGTCATTTATATATTGTAAATCCAATGATAGCTGATCAAATCAGTGCCTCTTCTGTTCCAAACTTGACATGATTGAATTGTCAATAAAAAAGATTTTACAGTAAGAGAAGGAAAGCTGACAGTGTAAATGTCTGAAAACCCAATGAAGCTCAATATAAAATAAAACAATGAGCTAGGATATCATTTTATAATTTCCAATGGGAAAAAAGTGTTTAGTGAATCACAGCTGAAATTGGGGGTGATCACAGGGAGGGGGAAGCAGGAATGAAAAGCCTGCTAACTTGCATTATAATTTTTGAGAAATCTGAAATGCAAATTTGCGGATGCAAATTTTGGGAATTATGCATCGTAGTCACTGAGTTGTTATTTACAGAAATGGTTCAAATACTCTCCACCTCTTTCCTCCTCCACACACATATTTTTTTTAGTGATAATACCCAGTTGCTGGGAGAAATAAGCATCTTTCCCCAGGAGTCCTGCTGACTTCTAATAAGTGGCTTGGGAACAGATCTTGTAGAACTTATCCTTGCATTCTTAAAGTCGATCAGTAGAGCACTAGTTTCACTTAAAAGATCCCTAGAAGGAGTCAGGTTTGTTTTTGTTTTGTTTTGTTTTGTTTTGAAAGGAAAAGCTATAAATAAGAAGCTGCAGAACTTTCTCAGATATATACATCTGGCTTCACACGTGGCCAACCAAACTTCCCTTAGGTAAACTAAAAAATTAAAAAAGCTATACCTCTTAAAACTTGAAGAACTCCTGCCAATTTTTCAAGAGACCTGATCTGTCTGTTTGCAAATATAAGAGCATGGTACTTATTTGTATGTTGAGAAGCATATGACATCCCATAGGGAGAGACCAGGCTGTGAACTGATAAGAGAATGCTGTTTCATTTAAAAGCAGACAGAGCCTTGTTTGCATGACATTCTTGCCTCAGTAGTTGCTCTAAATGCATGGGACCTGATTAAGGGAGAATTAGCTTCTGAGAGATGCTTGGTTTCTGAGTTTTCATCTTGAAAATTATATTCTGAGGTTGTTGGAGCATATTTTTGGAGACCTCTTTAAATATAAATGAAATTCAGCATTATTCTGCTCCTTCTGGAGGTGGCACATTACACCACTGACCATCCTCTCTCTCCTTCTGTGATGTGCTCTTCTCCCAGGAAACTTCTCCAATATTGCACTTTTTATTATATTTATTTTTTGAGATGGGATCTCCTTCTGTCACCCAGGCTGCAGGGCATTGGTGCAATCATAGCTCACTGCAGCCTTTACCTCTTGGGCTCAAGCAGTTCTCCCACCTCAGCCTTCCAAATAGCTGGGACTACAGCTGAACATGCCACCATGCCTGGTTAATGAAAAAAACTTTTTTATAGAGACCAGGTCTCACTTTGTCACCCAGGCTGGTCTCAAACTCCTGGCCTTAAGGGATCTTCCTGCCTTGGCCTCCCAAAGTGCTGAGGTGACAGGTGTGAGCAACTGAACCTGACCTAATATTGCTCTTTTTTTTGAAGCTTCTCAAAATTGTTCTTGATGGCTTGTTCTTTGTCTCATTCAACTACTTCTTTAATCTCTTGTTCTGACAGTGGAGTTCTTATAAAGTTCAATCAGTTGCTCTCAATTTATTATCATGACTGCCCTTTACTAAGTGCTTTTTACAAGCCAAAGACTGTGCTGTTCAAGTTACATCTATTATTTCATTTAATGCTCACAGAATCTCTATAAAAATCAGAGAGAAGAGAAACAGGGCCAAAGAATACTCTAGATTCTTGGTTAACACCCAATTTTACTGGACAGGGAAAAGAGTAGGAGCCAACAAAAAAAATGGAAAAGCAGTGAACAGAAAGGAAGGAGGGGAACCAGGAAGAGCAAGATCCTGGAAGTCAAGAGAAGTTCATGTGACACCCACCATGAATTACACTCTCCAATCTGTATATCTCCATCCTCAGCTTATTGCACATGCACTGTACTAAAGGTGCTGTGGCTGGGTTTGGGGCATCATTGACCCTCTGAAATATGATGCAAAATTTCATGCATCTACATGTATACATTTTCTGGGGAATGAGTTCACAGGTTTAATTAGGGGCCCATAAACAAAACAAAGGTATATCTTCAGGCTCGTGCCTTCAGTTTTCCATTGTACAGTTTCCATTGTACCCCAAAAGTTAACATGTCTAAAACTTCATGTAACATCTCTTTTTGTGTCACCTCGCTGCAAACTGGTTACTGATCTCACCTCCACCCACTTTTTGCTAGTGTAATACCGTTATTCTCCTCCAAGCCATCCTGTTTTCTCCATATATCTAGTACATGACCATTGCCTCTAGGATTTATCCCTCCTCTCTTCTTACTTTTTTCACCACCTTCTCTTGGGACCTTTTCTTCTAGTGTGTAGACTTTTGAGGTTGCTTTTAGCCAGCATCCTTGCTTGCTAACCCTCTTTGTATTACAATGATGCCAGACAAATCGGGTCTCATGAAAAACTGGCAGGAGTTCTTCAAGTTTTAAGGGGTACAGCTTTTTTAGTTTTTTAGTTTTCCTAAGGAAGTTCGGTTGGCCACGTGTGAGGCAAGATGTATATATCTGAGAAAGTTCTGCAGCTTCTTATTTATAGCTTTTCCTTTCAAAACAAAACAAAACAAAAACAAACCTGACTCCTTCTAGGGATCTTTTAAGTGAAACTAGTGCTCTACTGATCGACTTTAAGAATGCAAGGATAAGTTCTACAAGATCTGTTCCCAAGCCACTTATTAGAAGTCAGCAGGACTCCTGGGAAAGATGCTTATTTCTCCCCAGCAACTGGGTATTATCACTAAAAAATATGTGTGTGGAGGAGGAAAGAGGTGGAGAGTATTTGAACCATTTCTGTAAATAAACAACTCAGTGACTACGATGCATAATTCCCAAAATTTGCATCTGCAAATTTGCATTTCAGATTTCTCAAAAATTATAATGCAAGTTAGCAGGCTTTTCATTCCTGCTTCCCCCTCCCTGTGATCACCCCCAATTTCAGCTGTGATTCACTAAACACTTTTTTTCCCATTGGAAATTATAAAATGATATCCTAGCTCATTGTTTTATTTTATATTGAGCTTCATTGGGTTTTCAGACATTTACACTGTCAGCTTTCCTTTTCTTACTGTAAAATCTTTTTTATTGACAATTCAATCATGTCAAATTTGGAACAGAAGAGGCACTGATTTGGTCAGCTGTCATTGGATTTACAATATATAATGCCACAAGAGTGGGCCAGGTGCGGTGGCTTATGCCTGTAATCCCAGCACTTTGGGAGGCCAAGGCAGGTGGATCACCTGAGGTCAGGAGTTCAAGACCAGCCTGACCAATATGGTGAAACCCCGTCTGTATTAAAAATTACACAAATTAGCTGGGTGTGGTGGTGTATGCCTGTAATCCCAGCTACTTGGGAGGCTGAGGCAGGAAAATCGCTTAGTCCTGGGAGGTGGAGGTTGCAGTGAGCCAAGATCGCACCATTGCACTCCAGCCTAGGCAATATAGTAAGACTCCATCTCAGTAATAATAATAATAATAATAATAATAAAGCGTGAACTCTCTAAGTCCCTTCCAACACTGACATCCTAGTATTTTGATCTCTGATTTTGACAGAATGTAGCGTCTCAAACAAGGCTTACAAGGGTTACGTGCTGTCCTTAATTGAAACTGTTTGTCTCTCCTAGTGAGCAGACAAGCCTCAGTTTTCGGAAACCACATCAGCAGATTTCATTCCAGGGTGGGGAACTATTTCTGACAAGGAGCCCCACAAAGTATGTGTGCTTCAGAAAAAAGGCAAAACTGAGTAAACAAATACTCCCTTTGCTGAAGGAGGATGTGGGTTAAAATCATATTATAGAGGAGGTATCCTGGAGTGTCCTGGGTAACTAGCCAAAAATTTGATCTGGTTTCTCTTAGCATGGGGTAACTCACCATGCCAACTGACTATTTCTCCAGTGACCTCGACATCCGAAAATGTTCCCTGAAAGCACAGCTGTCTGTTCTCCGTGCTTCAAACCTCACTGTTTGCCCTAATAGCCTGCAAGATGCCATTCTGCAGATGTTTCTTTAGCATTTCTTAACACAAGGGCATATTAGGCTCCTTTACATTTCTGACATTTGTACGATTGAATCCCCTCCTGGAAATCCGGGATTGCTTTTATATGACGCAGGCCATCCATGCTTGAGAAGTTGGGGCCTTGCGGAGCAGCACCTTAATGCCATTCACCCACCATTTCCACCAACTGCCCAAATCTGGGTCGACATTAAGTTCCAATTTGCTTTCTCAGGATACTGTAGTGAACAGAGTGGAAAGAAGAAACATTGGCATATCCTCCAGAATTTTAACTAACCAGAGGGCTGTCTGCTGATGGGTGCTCCGTGCACCACTAGCTCCAAACCTTTACTAATTATGCAAACTCATTGGGAGTGTCACCTGATGTTCTATTTAATGAGTGGTTGTGCACCACATTTCTTTCATTTTGCATCAGAATTACTGACATGATACTGACATTCAAGGGCAGGCTGGTTTCCTAATGCTTGCCAGAGAATCAAAGTTTTTTTATTTCCTGACTTTACCTATCCTTTCAGAAAACCTGAGAATGTCATTAATACTTAATGCTACATATAGTGTTCCCACCATAATACTTTCCCCAGAGGTTAGTCTTCAGAGTACATAGGACAGGGTAATTAGGTCTATTGATCTTTGCTACAGCCAGTGTTATCAGAATGGTGATCAACTTTATAAGTAAGATGCGGATATTCATTTTAGCTAAGGAGCTACAACGGCTCTTGTTTCTTGGACATTCTTTGCCCTAACAGAAGCATGGCTAAGCAGCTACCAGGACATCCTGAAGAGCTGAAAGCCCTCTTTTGTAGGCCTAGTGTTGGGGGCCAGAATAAGTAGGCACTTGCTGTGCCAAGAAGGGGAAAACCTTAAACTTAAATAGATTTGGCCCATGGGGCAAGATTTGTAAAGTCAAAAACTCTGTCAGGAGCTCCCACCCCTGCCATTTAAATTGCCAAGTGAATTCTCTAAAAGAGAGTTTCTCAGGTAAAATGTTCAGTATAGAACCCTTCTCAGGAGGCTTTTCTTTCACTTCACCAAGGCATAGAGTGGGACAAGTAATATCTTAGCTTGCAGCTGGAGAAAAGCCTTAAACAGGTAGCACCGACAATTGTACTGGAACCTAGATCGACATCTACCTACACCTAGAGAGTCTGGGCACTGGGAAGGATTGTTTTCTGGACTGTCTGGTGTATAATTCCTAGAGTCAAAGGATTTGAGCTTTGCCAAGCCAGAGAGAGGCTCACAGGGAGCCAGGACACCTTGTGTTTATCACATTTAGTAGCCACCCTGAGCTCTTTCCTATTTGGGTTCCCAAAGAGGGCTCCTTTTAAGAAAACTGAGGCTCACATATTCAAACTTCATAGATTTAGTTCTTTGGCTGGCCAGAATAGGGTGGGTGGAGGGGTTGGAGATTAAACTGTCAGGCAGGCATACAGCCAAGGAAGCAAGAGTCCAGTTACAAGAGAAACCTGAGTAAGGCCCTAGGCAGCAAGATCAATTCACAGTGAAGCCAGGAAGATCTGGACTGAGGTCTCCTTATTCCTCCTCACCTGTTCCCCCTCCCAGTTTTCTATAGGGCTTATGGAAATCATGGCTACTGCTTTCAGAACACATCTGTATATCTGTATACATAGCCTGAGTCAACTACAGTGACATCCAAACACTTTCGAGTTTAAATATTAACGGCAATTTGTTTCTCATGTGGCTTTGGAATTTTAAAAGTAGATCCTTCTGACTAGAATGGTAAATGTTTTTGAGACTAGATCTGTCTGTCAGGTACCTCTTCACCAGAGTATTTAAATATTTTTATATGATGAAGTCCTTTAGACCCATTTATATCCGTCTCCAGCTTGAAAAATAATTAAAACACTTAGGTTTTGATAAAGGTTCAATAAAATTTTGTCCAAATAATAGGAATGTTTATTGAAGTTTGGGACTACTTTATTAGGTTTAAATACGGCCTTGGGTCTTCACAATAGTTTGCTGTAGCCTTTTTCAGTCCCAGAAAAAGAGGATATCAATTTTGCATCACTGTTTGCAACAAAATCTCCTTTCCTTATTTGGTTTTTAACTAATACTTTTTGTAGGACTTCTATATTTTAACTAGGTCTAGATACTTGTCTAAGAATTTCTTTTAAGTAGCCCCCAAGTTAAAGAAGTTATTTAAGCCTGAGATTTTCAAGACAAGTTTAAACTAGCACCCTAAACTCTGTGATTAGTCTGGTGAGCATTGTCTGTGGAGACGTGAGGGCAGATTTTGACCTACATGAGCAGCTTTGTTGATTATGTGGCTTTAAAATGGCTAGTTTTCAGAATTAGACATTTTTCTCTCAGTTTAATTTATGTAAGTTGACCTACTATGTGCAAATGATGTTTGATGACAAAAGAGAGTGAGTCACACTTAGGCAGCAACATCAGTGCCCATTAAGCAGAATATAAATAACTGTCTCTAGATATGCAACAGAGATTTAAAATGGTCCCATGGGAGCTGAATTACATAGGAGAGTTTCCTGTGCAATTATTCTGAAACAAACAGAAAACAAGGGAAAAAAACCAAAAACCAAAAACCAAAAAACAAAACAAAACAAAAAAACAAAAACAGCCCCCACCAATTTCAGTTGGGATAGTCCTTATATCTCTTTAGCCAAACAGCTAAATCTCAACGGTGTGCTCCCCTACTCAACCTTGTTTCTTATTTCACTGTTTGTACAGTTCCTTCCTCCCACCTTCCCTCCTCCTTTTCTTCTTTCCTTAAGGAATGAAGCTCTGTAATTTTAAGTATGTTAGCTAGAGAGATATAATTAACTAGAGCTGTATACCAAAGTACAAAACTTACATTTAGAAATGACTCACAGATAGAGTGACAATAAAATTATTGTCCAAACAAGGACACTTTTGAGAGTGAAAGGAAGTGCTAAAAATAACTAACAGGTTAGTTGCTCTACCAGGTATAAACCAAGCCTGCAGCAGGCTAATCAGGATATATGGTCACCCTCTTCACACAGATGATTAGGATGCTAAGGTGGAAGAGGCTTCAGAAAGCATCTAGTGTTCCCTCCTTTGGAAGAGGAAACGGAGACTGAACCAGTAATGCCTGGTTCTGATTTAGGTCTTCTATCTTCTAGGCCAGGCCCCTTCCTTCTTTCCTTCTTTCCTTCTTTCCTTCTTTCCTTCTTTCCTTCTTTCCTTCTTTCCCTCCCTCCCTCCCTCCCTCCCTCCCTCCCTTCCTTCCTTCCTTCCTTCCTTCCTTCCTTCCTTCCTTCCTTCCTTAGAGTCTTGCTCTGTCACCCAGGCTGGAGTGCAGTGGCACAATCTCGGCTCACTGCAAGCTCCGCCTCCCGGGTTCATGCCATTCTCCTGCCTCAGCATCCCGAGTAGCTGGGACTACAGGTGCCCACTACTACACCCAGCTAATTTTTTGTATTTTTCATATAGACGGGGTTTCACCTTGTTAGCCAGGATGGTCTCGATCTCCTGACCTCGTGATCCACCCACCTTGGCCTCCCAAAGTGCTGGGATTACAGGCGTGAGCCACTGCACCCAGCTGCCAGGACTCTTTCAACTACTTCCCGTGCCTCATTTCTCTACCCAGATGGGAGTACATATAGCATAGACTCGCTTCATTTTTGTAGTTTTTACCTCACTCTCCAATGAATAGCTTTTAGACATGAAACATTTCAGATGTCAGAATCCCAGACTCCTCTTCCCTCCAAATCAGTGCTTCGCAATTAAGCAACTACACTGATACTTGCTGAACTCTCACTGCTAACTCATTTTTGGTCTTTCCCCCACTTTTCAGTAATTTAGGAAGGATGATGAATTCACAAAACCCAAGCCAATTAAATATTATGGAAAGATTCAGATAATTTGGATTCAAATATATTTTATCTTTTAAAATTCAAAACCAGTGAATCCTTAATTGATTTCAAGGCAGACTTTTCAGACTAGCCATACTTAAGTGGTCATCTGCTAACCAACAAGGCTAGACAATGGAGTAAAATTTCTCCTTTGATAATGAACTTGAGCTTGTACTTCTGGGTGAGAGATGAGAATGAGTAAAACTCTCAGCTGTGACTGACTTATGTTTTGAAACTGAACAGAAAGTAGCTGAAATAAAATGGGCCAGAAACTGGGATTAAGTTTATAAATATAATGCTCACTATCTCATATTTTTATTATCCTGTATGTCTTCTTTCATCTCTGTTCACACACTAGGTTTGCTTGCCCTGGTGGTAGACAGGCAGCATGATGATTCCCTCATTAATGAAAAGGATGGGTTCTGAAAGCACACTTTGTTGTTACAAACTTTATTACCAGTAGTAGAGATGACAGAGAAAACATACAGATGATTTTAGGACACAGGAAAACAAGGACTCATAGAATAAAAATCCCGTCAGATCCTAATGGAAATATGGATGTGACTGATACAGGGCCCTTAATGTTGAGGTCAATATCTCACTCCGCTTTTATGTATAGCTCAATAATCATTTGTTGACTGAATAGCATTGCTGGATGCTGCCATTGATTCTGCAGGCCAATGTGAGTTCTTCCTTTCATTTGTCTAATGACTCCAGAGTAGGAGGATGTTCTGTGGCCAGCAGTAACGCTGTTGGTAGTTGTTTTACCAGAGACTGGAAATTGGATTACAAGGATCAACTAGGAGTCTGGGAAGCTGCAACAAGGTTCAACTAGGAGGCTGGGAAGGATAAGAGGTGGAAGTGTCTCTAGCTCTTTCTCACTGTCCTCCCTGCTTTTCTTCTTCCTAGTGGGTCCTTATAGTGAATTGATCACCCTGATACTTTTCCCCTCCCCTCCAAATAAACCTGGATGTCTAGGCAAACTAGACATTTGGTTTAACAAGTTATAAATTTTAACAAATGATTTAAAAGGAACACCAACATAACTAACTTCATTGTAAGTGAACCTCCTAGAAAGTTTATTAACTTCCTAGAAAGGAGGCATATAAAATTGCATAAATATAGCTGTGGGTTGGTCAATTATTTTTTTCCCTGAGTTATTTCTTTCTGCACTCCTAATATTCCTCTTGCACACTTTGTATAGTTAATGTTTTACTATTTGGCCCTTATTTTGGTTTACTTCTTCTCCTTATTCACATATGCTTAACAGTTTTTCTCCATTGTCTCTCTTCTCCACACCATTGACCTTATAGCAAGGATATGAATAGGAAAAAGAGAATAACTTGAAAGATGGATTAAAAACTTTTCTAATGCATTTGGAACATTGCTATGTCTATATATGTGTCTTGTCTTTGTATTTGAGAATACCTGAAGCCAAAACTGTCTTTTTATTATGTATGAAATTTCATTTTGTGCATTGTGCATTTTTCGTTGGGGAGGATGTACAAGAAACTGTACGTAGTGGGATTATACATTTTCAAAGTTAGAACAGGTATTTGTTTTCTGATTTTTTTTTTAATACTCATGTCCTGGGTACTTTAAATACATTATCTCATTTAATTCTCACAAAAATCTCATGAAGATGTGGTATCTTGCTCATAGTCTCACAGCTAGTAAGTGGTGGAAGTGGAATTGGAATGCAGATTTGTCTGGCCCCAAAGCTCCAGATTTTTTCCATGATACCATACTGCTTCAAAATGTGAATAATTCTGGGTCTTCCTACTTCCTGATATTATAGCATATAAGGACCAGGCATATTTCCCCACTGAGCTCAGTGTTCTTATATTGAATTTCTTTATATCCCAAAGTCTGTTGAGTAGTTTTTCTATTTACAAAGCGTTCTAAGCTTTGAGTTGTATTTTGGAATGGATAACCCCCCATTTTCTTTCCCCAAGACATATGGAGTTCTTTGAAAAAATCAAACTGTCATTTGAGACTAAGAAGGAAAGGAAAGTCAGAGTGTTTAAATTTCCCTTTGTCTCAAGGGCATGGTTTTCATTAAGTTCTTTGCCTTTTTTTGTAGGGAGCAACCCTGTGGGCCTGGGCGTATGTTTAATGTTTGCTTTTATGCGGACATGGTCTTCTTCCTATTCTCAGGGTCCTGTCATGAGTGCTTCATAATAGTGTACCCAAGTCGTGGTGATATCATTGTAGTGCCTTAGCCTTTGGCATTTGGCCAGTATTGTTAACAGAGTTGTCTTATGTTTATTCTGATGTTGCCTTGGTCCAGCAGAAATGCATGGGAGGCAGGGAAGCTGGAGATGACAGTGCACTACAACAGTGGTTCTTCAACTTGATCTTCCTTCTGAATCCTCTGGAAGGCTTGGTAAAACACAGATTTCTAGGGCCTACCCCATATTTTCTGATTTGGTAGGTCTAGGATGAGGCTGAGCAATGTACATTTCTAACAGGTTCCCAGGTGATGCTGATGCTGCTGATCCAGAGACTGCTCTTTGAGGATCATGGCAGTAGAGAATGAAGGGAAATTAGCTTTACCACTTGATATTATTTTTTGTAGATTTGTACATCTCTTGAACACAGTCCCTGGCCACATAATAAATGCTCAATGCATGTCAGTGCTGCTTATTTTGGTCTGTATACAGTGATACTTACTCACTGTGCTTTTCCCTTTGCCAGCCTTTTCTAGTCTAGAAAAAGTTACCTGTGCAAGAGCACTTAACAGCACTTGCCTCGTTTGGCAAACTCACCCTCTAGAGACTCATATTTCTTTCTTTGTCTTATGCCTGTGAGTCAGGCAGCTGTGTCAGGTTCATACCATTTTGTTCCCCCTGGAGTCTTAGTCCATTTGTGTTACTATAAAGGAGTACCTGAGACTGAGTAATTTATAAAGAAAAGAGGTTTGTTTGGCTCATCATTCTGCGGGTTATACAAGAAACATGGTGCCAGCATCTGCTTCTGGTGAGGGCCTCAGGAAGCTTCCACTAGTGGAAGGTGAAGGAGAACAGGCATCATATGGTGAGAGGGGAAGGAAGAGAAGGGAGAGGGTGGTACCAGGCTCTTTTCAACAATCAGCTTTCTCAAAAACGAATAGAGTGAGAACTCACTCATTACTGTGAGGATGGGATCAAGCCATTCATGAGAGATCTACCCGCCATGACTCAAACACCTCCCACCAGGCCCCACCTCTAACACTGGGGATCCAATTTCAACATGAGATTTAGAGGGGATAAATATCCAAACTGTATCACCTGATCTTGGTGATCTGAGAACATGCAGTAGGATGTTTTTTCACTCATTTATCCTTTCCTGTAAGTGAACCCTCAGAATTCCTTTAAAATAGGTGATCTCAATTTCAGCAAATTGCCTATGATCTTGTTTTTCTAAGTCTGCATAATTTACTGACATATAAACAAAAACATAGATCAGGATGCTAAATCAAGACCACTTTTTTCTTCAGGCTTGTGCAGCATACAACTTTCTAACTTAATTTGAAGGCTAACTTAGAGTAACACATCAAATGAAGAGTGTTCTGCTTTGGTCACTGTTCTGTTAGCTTGGCTTTATCTTCACTCCCAAGTTAGGCCCAAATAATTCTAACTTAGAGATAAAATTTTAAGTTTTTTGTGATCTTATCACTTCCAATTACATCTGACAGTAGTCTCTTTTCTGTTTGTGTCTTATTGCAAAAGCAGAGAGGAAATGACATTATTATGGGTCTTGGTTTAACCACAAAAATAACAATGAAAACAAAGTAGAAAACCTTGTACATTCTGCTCTTGTTTCATATAACATAGAGCACCGTAGGTATTTTGCTAAGTTGTACTAAGTGCCAGATAATTGCTCTTCAATGGCATGAAGTAATTTACTTTCCTTGATTCCAGAGGATCAGGTTTTGTATTTTCCACATGTAACTGGCTACTAAATATAGTGTACTCTTTCCCTGGGATATACTTCTTAAAATATTAGGTTGCACCACATAAAATTGTTAATTTTCATTTTTTCATCAGTGAAAATGGCTATTTGTTATGGTTCGATCAAATACTTTTTTTTTATTATTATTATACTTTAAGTTCTAGGGTACATGTGCACAACATGCAGGTTGTTACATATGTATACTTGTGCCATGTTGGGGTGCTGCACCCATCAACTCATCAGCACCCATCAACTCGTCATTTACATCAGGTATAACTCCCAATGCCATCCCTCCCCCATTCCCCTTCCCCATAATAGGTCCCAGTGTGTGATGTTCCCCTTCCAGAGTCCAAGTGATCTCATTGTTCAGTTCCCACCTATGAGTGAGAACATGCGGAGTTTGATTTTCTGTTCTTGCGATGGTTTGCTGAGAATGATGGTTTCCAGCTGCATACATGTCTCTATAAAGGACACAAACTCATCCTTTTTTATGGCTGCATAGTATTCCGTGGTGTATATGTGCCACATTTTCTTAATCCAGTCTGTTACTGATGGACATTTGGGTTGATTCCAAGTCTTTGCTATTGTGAATAGTGCCACAATAAACATACGTGTGCATGTGTCTTTATAGCAGCATGATTTATAATCCTTTGGGTATATACCCAGTAATGGGATGGCTGGGTCATATGGTATTTCTAGTTCTAGATCCTTGAGGAATCGCATACTGTTTTCCACAAAATACTTTTAAATAATACAGTTTTAAAGTGGAAATATAAAGTGATTCTTTAAGGTACTTGATGATGATAATGATGATGATCATGATCATGATCATGATAAGGATAATGGCTAGCATTTATACAGGGCCTGCTATGTGCCATGTACTTTATATGTGATCCCTCATTAACTCATCTCAACAACCTTAGGAGGTAGGTACTGTTAATACTATTCATATCCTTTCTTTATAAAGGAAAACGCTGAATCTCAGAGAGGTTAGGGAACTTGGTCAAAGTCATACACATTAATTAGCAAAGCTGAGATTCTAACCGAAGTCTAGCTGATTCCAAAGCTTGGGCTTTTTTCAACTGTATTACCATTGTCATGTTGTAATTGAGTATAGGGAATTGTGTATGATAAGGCATAGGAGGCAGCATTCACTGGTGACCACATTCAAAGGTAAGCTCCCTTCCATTCAGCTCTAACTTTGGCATAGAACTTGACCTTATATTCCACAGTCCTCCAGTCCTAGGCTGTCCCTGCTCCCTTCTACTGGTTCAGTTCCTTTTCTGAGGCATTCTGGGAGAGGAAGTTCCAGGACACAACCTTTGTTTTCTACCTAGTGTGAGATGAAGAGGAGGATAATTAGAGGGGTGGGGAGTGGGCTAGTATAAATCCCTGTAGATGGTCCAGTTTGTGGCATTGTCATAACTTTGTTTGATTTTTGCCTACTTTATGTATTTCTTTTTTATTTGCAAGACAAAATAATCAGATAATTAAACAAAGTCTACTGCTTCACTTCTGTTCTCATCTACTCAACACAGCTCCAGGACCAATTTTGACCCAGATATGCCTGCTTCTGTGTAACCTGGTGAATAAGAAGTTTCTCTGAAAAACTGATGGTGGAATTTGCCTCTCATAGTACCCCTGATACTTTAATCAGGACCTATTTTAAATGGATGCCATATAGTATCTAATGGTAGTATTCCATCTCTGCATAGAGATAATATAGTATACCTACTAGATTTTTGTAAGTAGAGCAGATATTTGCTAGGGCTCATTACTTTTATTTTGATTTATTTTTACTATTTTTTTTTTTTTACCTCCGCCACCACAACCTAGGATTCATTACTTATAAAAAACATATGTAGTGTGGAGAAAAATGGCAAATGCAGAGTGGTTAAGTTTTATAACACATTTTTGGGTCGATTTTTAGAAATTATTTTTAAAAGAAGAGGCATAAGGCAGGATATTAGAATTCTAGTTCATGGAAATGCGAGGGATCTTGACATGACTGTTTTTGAATATTATGTTAAGAAAATCAACTTGAAATTTACACTTAAAGAAGGAACAGGTTGGAGAGTAAAAGAGATGAATTTAGTGTTTTGGCCTTCGTATATTTGAGATCCTTCTGAGACACCTTATGGGCTTGTCTGGAGCTCAAAAAAAAAAAAAAAAAAAAAAAAAAAGGTCAGGGCTGGGGAGAGATTGAGGAATCTTCAGAAGAGAGCAGAGATGATACCCTAGGGTGGATGAGTTAGTACAGATGTTTTGAAACGGTTAAAAATACAGATTCCTTGGGTCCTGCCTTTGGAGATTCTGATTCAGCACATCTGGAATGGGGCTCGTTCCCCCACTTCCTTAACAAGCTCCCTAGGCCATTCCGATTTGCAGCCAGGTTAGCACATTGGCTCATCTATCAACTCAGGTCTTGGCTGTTGCTTTGTTGCCTCTAAGGGGGATCATAAAATGTGAAAGATTCTTCTCCTGTTCTTTCAAAAGAGAGTAGTTTCCAAACAAAGCAAGTTTGAGAGATATATTTTGAGGAAATATTTGTGAAAACACCAGAAATAGTGGAGCCACTTGCATTTCAACCCTCTGGATTTGGTTGATTTAAAAAAGAGGAGGGGGGGGGAATTGTGTGTGTGTGTGTGTGTGTGTGTGTGTGTGTGTGTGTGTATTTATTCCAGACACTGAATGGGTCATTTTTACATATTTTCCAAAGACACATAAATAATAAAAATTTTAAAATTCAGAGTGCTGAGCTAATTTTACTACATATATAGAATATACTTAGCGGCTATTAGTGGCTTCTACACTGAAATAGAACCCTGGGATATGAAAATCATACTTGAAATTTGACAAAAGTTGTTTTTGCACAGTAATATAGGGTAAATGATAACTCTGGTAGAATAACCTAAATGAAGTTCAATAAATGCTGGGTACTATTTGAGGTTGACTTTTGGATTTTCTTGTAAAGGTTATCTCCAGATCTAAGTGTAAATTCAGATCACTCCAGGCTTCCTGAATCAGACCTATTTTTCATTTGAGACAGATGGAACCATCAAGAATTTTTCCCCTTTGACAATGTTTTGGAAGAACAGGGTGCCATTCTTTTCAGGTACATTTAAACCCAATCCAAGTAGTCAAATTGAAGAATGGAGAGAGCAGTGGCTATTATAGATCTCAAAGAGTCCGAATCCTTTGCAATGGCCATGAACCAGTCTTGCCTTTTCAGATGATCTATAAGCCTGGAATAGGACAGTTTTTGACCATGGTAGGGAAGTTGGAAATGTTAGTTGGTCTAAATTCCTGGTTATGGAATTAAAACAAGCTGTATCTACTTTGGTTATACTACTTAATACAGTATTTTTGTTTTGGCTTAATCCTATTAGTGTCACATTTTACTTTTAGAATATCTTCCACTATTGCCGGATGCAGTGGCTCACGCCTGTAATCCCAGCACTTTAGAAGGCTGAGGTGGGTGGAGCACGAGGTCAGGAGTTCAAGACCAACCTGGCCAACATGGTGAAACCCCGTCTCTACTAAAAATACAAAAATTAGCAGGGTGTGGTGGCACATGCCTGTAATCCCAGCTACTCAGGAGGCTGAGGCAGGAGAACTGCTTGAACTGGGACCTGGGAGGCAGAGGTCGCAGTGAGCTGAGATCACGCACTCCAGCCTGGGCAACAAGAGTGAAACTCTGTCTCAAAAAAAAAAAAAATCTTCCACTGTAACCTTGTATTTTATACACATCTCCAAGTCTTTTACTCATTCTCTCATTCTCTCTGCTGATGTAGACAGATATTTCTATATCTGGAGCTGGACACAGTCCCTATTTTCTGGGCAGGAATTCTCATTAGATGGGAAAACTGGGAAGACTTTGGAATGATCAGTCACTAGTGTGTGATGTATAGATTGTTTATATTGATAAAATGTTGTTCTAGCATCATTTAGGGGAAGTTCTCAGAATAGTTTTATATGTGTTATTCACTTCTAACTATAGCCCTGTGAGATAGGGAGGGTAGGGCTGGCTTAATACCACCATTTTTTAGATAAGACATCTGTGCTTGGAATGATCTCAGTCCAGGGTCCTTGACATTCAGCCTTCCTGTGGAATCAGGAAGAGGAGGAGTGATGGACAAGACAATATGTGTATATGGCTATGAAACAGTTTTGCAAATCTGCAGGCGGGTGATCATCATTATGAGTTTTCCCATAGGGGCAAAAATATTAAACACAGTCTTGAGAACCACACGGTTTATACAAAACAGTTTGCAGACTGGACTGAGTCACAGAATTGGCTCTTAATATGTTGTTGTTGTTTTTTTTAATATAATGTCTCCTCCTAAAATGCTATTATTTGTTATGAACTGATGGGGGAGTGTGTGTGAATGTGTATACAAATTACAGTTCCTTGACTTTTCTATCATGATAGAGGGCTTTTGCACTTAATACTGTGCTCATTTTATGTACTATGTGTAAGATTAGAGTACGTGATCCCATGAAATGATGCTTATGTCCAGACCTTCACAAAGGTTAATTATTAATCTGCATGTTCTATTTGTATTGACTCTGTTGTTGGGGAAGGTGTTATAAGGCTTGGAATTTATGATTAAGACTGTTAGAGATTATAATTGTGTTGGGAATGGCACACAGAAATGAAGAGGGCAGTAAGGTTTTGTTTTTTTTCTTCCTCAGGCCCATTTTCTGTTTCTCAGTTGCATTTTCTCACTGTCTTTAAACACACACACATGTGCATGTGCACACACACACGCACACACACACCACTAGATGGTTAGTTCATTCATGTGCAGTTAAACTTAGAATGCAGACTTCGTGGAGACAACACATAAAAAACAAAAGCTTAAGAGACCTATTAGTGAAGTTCATTTGAGTGCCTGAGGTATAAAGAATCTTTATAGCCTTGACAAAATGTATCTCTAAGTGTTCTTTGTTTAACTGAGATGTGCTAATACATGTCGTGTTGTATTTTAGTGTTCTTGACCTTTTAATTAAAATCCCTTGAAATGAAACCTTCAAGAGATGACATAGATTTAGTTGAATTTACCAAAGATTGGCATTTGTTAAGGGTAATGGCAGTTAGATTAACAGTTTTTTAAAAACACACTTGCTATTTCTTTCCGAAGAAGGGGAAGAAGTGATTTTTTCCTGCATGATTTTATAAAATGCGTTAGACTACATAAGGCCTTATTGGATTCATATACAGGAAGATGCATGTATAAACACATGTTAGCAAGCATATCCTAATGAAAAATAGGACTGTGAACCTCCATTTACCAAGGTAGGGAAGGAAGGAAGCAACAGCGCCATTGCTTAAAATACTTTCCACTGAACCTGACCAAAAGTAGAAAATGTATTTCAAAGAGCATCTCTGGCTGGGACCACCTGTCTCTCTAATTTCTATGGCTGTTTCAGATGGAAAGTTATTGGTGGTAGACATTTCTCATTGAATAAAAAGAAACCCCCTTTGTGAACTGTGTTGCCACAATTAATTTTCTTATAAGGTGTTCCTTACCAGAAAGTTTCAGAATTCATTGATCAATCCTGTGTTTCCTACTAACTTTGATTACTAGTGCTTGGATATCCTAGTTCATTTACTGGGGGTGGGATTTCTGTTTATTCTGTTAGTTGCTTGTGAAGGAAGATGTCTCACATGAGTAGACTTCAAATCAAAGCAGCAGAGATAGTATCATTGCAGCTTAGAGTATTTGAAATGGACTAGATGTGCTTGAACAAAAGACTTGCCTGTCTCATTAAATGGCTGTTTGATACTTTCTCTGGTGAAAGAGGTGGACCTCAATTTGATTGGTAGTCTTCCTCACAGACATTGGTGGTCTTCTTCCATGATGCATTTCAATCTAATTGAACTCCAAACAGACTACTGGCACTGTTTTTTCCTCAAATTGGACTTTCCTACTGTATGCAGCTCTAATGGCTCTCTCTAAACAGTCTTTCCAGAATATACTTAGGAACTTTTCTATTTTTGCTTTTTGAATTTGTAGCCTGCTGTATTACTTGCAAAGCCATTCACATGTGCTTTGTTTCTTTCGTTCTTTTAAAAATGACAACCAAAGTGATTTCAGAAAAAATGAGCCCAAACAGACTAGATTGACAGTACTCATCAAGTTGCTACCTGTCTCCTGACACCATAATAACCATATTTCAGAGTTGTGCATGCTTGAGCGTTACAACATAGTAGATGAAATCAGATTTAGAGTGGGGCTTGGAATTCTCTGCTCAAGTCCACAGAAATCTGAAAGCCCTGGTTTGTAATCTCCAATATCTGGTCTAGTCTGGAATTCATAAAATATTGTTTGTTCTCTGTTGAAGAGATGGACATTTCTGTGATACATTTAGTAAAGCCCTTTGGCCCTGGGGAATAAGTGGATGGTGGAGGAGGTCAGGTAAAGCCAAAATAGTCTTCCAATCACATGACAACATAATCATTTTTATCTGATCCAAATGCTAAATTTGGCTATTTGGGCATGTTTTAGTTTTTGGTTTTTGTACTGTGTCAGTTTCCCCAAAGGAATCAATCTTTGGGAAGCCAAAGAAAGAATGGATTGAAGGTACCACAGCTCAAATAAAGTGCAAGGTTAATCAGCCATCTCTGTTCAAAAGGGTGCTGTAACTCTAGGTAACTTTTTATATCAGTCAGAAAGCAGGGGCTTCCTTCCAAAGTCATTCATGTTCCTTTTTGTTGACACATTGACTCATCAGGACACCTGGAAAACTGTAGGGCTTATCCTTCCAGATAGGTGGCTAAATGAAGGTCTAGAAGAGAATTCTGTCTTTCCATCTGTAGTCTCAGACTTTGACCTTTTAGACTCCAGAGAAGTTACAGCTATCTGGAGCCCCTCTTAAGTATACCATATATTCCCAAGCAAGAAGAATGAGAGTCACAATCTTTTTAGAACTATGCTGGGCTTGCATGTGAGTGAGGAAGAGGTATCAAGGAGAGCTTCTGGGACAAGGAATGCCTAAACTGTAGCTTTAAGGGTCAATAAAAATTTGACATATAAAAAACAGGCAGGGAGTGCAAAAAAAGGGGGAATTTCAGGCACAGAGAATAAATAGCACGTAGAAAAGCTATGTAGCACTGTATACCAGACTTAGAAAGATGAATATGATACAAGCTCTGCCCTTGTAGAGCTCACAGTCAATAGGCTACCTATTCTGACTTCCTTTCCCAGTGATTAAGATGGCTTTGTCCTAATGGTGGATTCAACTTCAAGCCTTCCGCCCAGAGGTAGCTTCAGGACTTTTTTTTTGAGACAGGGTCTGGCTCTGTCACCCAGCCTGGAGTGCTGTGGTACAATAATGGCTCACTGCAACCTCTGCCTCCTGGGCTCAGAGGATTCTCCCATCTCAGCCTCCCAAGTAACTGGGACTACAGGCATGCGTTACCACTTCCAGCTAATTTTTGTATTTTTTATAGAGACAATGTTTCACCATGTTGCCCAGGCTGGTTTCAAACACATGGCCTCAAGTGATCCTGCTGCCTTGACCTCCCAAAGTGCTGGGATTACAGGTGTGAGCCACGTGCCCAGCCAACTTCAGGATCGTGCAACCTGTGCAGTCACACAAAGCCCTGCACTCAGAAGGGCCCAGTGCTTGGTTTAACATTCTGCCATTGCCATCTTTTAAAATTCTAAATATTTTTTGAATAAGGGGACCACATTTTTATTTTGCACAGGACCCTACAAGTAATGAAGGTGGTCCTGCTGGTGTCCCATGCTACTTTAATATGCTGACATGAGGCAAAACACAAATGTCCACTGCCCTTTCTAGTACCCTTTTGTCTTCTACATACCACCCCAGCTGTTTCCCAGTGAGGGAAACTTTAGATAGACTTACTCCTACCCAAGTTTACAGGACTTAATAGCTTTCCTTCCAAGGACTATTTGCCTTCTAAAAGAAGATAGCAGGCAAAGGGTGTAGTGCTCAAAGGAATGCATTTAAGGGTGGATATTGAAAAACATAAAGTGTTTATCACAATTATAGCAGCAACAGCAGCAACAACAACATTTGAACTGAGTGCTTGCAAAGCTGCTTCTCACATATTATTCCATTGACAAAGCACAAGCAGTCTGATGGTTTATGTGCTGTATTCATAAAAGGTAAATCAACAAGTTAGATAAGGTTGGGGTAAGCTCCCTAAAACAAGCACGTTTATCCTGTGACCCATGGGAGACAAATGCTTGTACTCAGTATCTAGCAGTGTCCGTATCTAGCAGTGTTGGCGGTGGCTGTACCCTGTTCCCTCTTTCCTTGCTAGCATCAATTAAGGGGAACCTTTTGAGTACTAAAGCAAAAAAAGAAGGGGAGATTGTGTCAGGCTGAGGGGTCCCATTCATCATGTGGGAATTTACTACATGGACCCATCTAAGACAGCTAACATGGGTCTCTCTCTCATGAACACCATCATCACACCATCTGCCTGACCAGGTCCTCTTTTAATTATTTACAATCTGATCTTTTGGGGGAAGGAAAACTGGTTTGCTCTTTTATTTTAGACAGATAAGCTTAAAATGAAACATAAAATCTTAATGTGTTACTGAGCCCTAGTTGAATTTAAAATTGACCTTTTTTCACGTGTGTTAAAGAAGCATTATAAGAAGCGATGTCTTGAAGTTTTTTTTTTTTATGGATTTTTTTTTATTATACTTTAGTTCTAGGGTACATGTGCATAACGTGCAGGTTTGTTACATATGTATACTTGTGCCATGTTGGTGTGCTGCACCCATCGACTCGTCAGCACCCATCACTTGCACTATTGAGAAAAGAGTTATCAACTTGAGACTTCAGGAAACTTATTATAATTTTTCTTCAGAAGAGATTTTTTTTTCTTAACAGCTTTGGGGGAATATTGAAAGAAGACTGAAGAGAAAGAGAAGAAATTAGATTTAACAATCATTTATGCATTTTATTTTTTATTTTCTAATTTTTTTGAGACAGAGTCTCACCCTGTCACTCAGTCTGGAGTGCAGTGGCACGATCCTGGCTCACTGCAGCTTTTGCCTCCTGGGTTCAAGTGATTCTCCTGCCTTAGCCTCCCAAGTAGCTGGGACTACAGGCATGTACCACCATGCTCAGCTAATTTTTTGTATTTTTAGTACAGACAGAGTTTCGACATGTTGGCCAGGCTGGTCTCAAACTCCTGGCCTCAAGTGATCTGCCTGCCTTGGCCTCCCAAATTGCTGCGATTACCAGTGGAGCCACCGCACTTGGCCCATTTATGTACTTCAGAACAAAACCTAATAATACACTTGTCCCCTAGTCTTTAAGGAATCTCAGGGGGGTAGAGCTGGTGATCAGGGAGAATTCCAGAGATGGATAATGGGAAGAAGTTTTAGTTTTGTGGGCACAACACCAGGTTCAAGCAAGCATGGCAGCATGTGATAAATATGACAGAAGTCTAGTCATCCAGTCACCTCTAATCTTTCTATATACTGGGCATTGTGTTCTGTTCTATAGAATAAAGATGAATAAAATAAGGTCTTTGCTCTTGAGTTCAAAGTCTAGGTGGGGAGATAGACATGTACCCAGTCAGTATGTCTGATTGCGGCTGAGACCACCAGACTGTGGTTAAGAGCCTGGATTCCTAATCCAAGGTTTGGGGGTAGGACTCTTAACAGCAGCAGCAAGGCAGTCCACAAGAGCCAGGGTTCTGGCCAAGAAACCAAGACAGGGACTCAGGCGAGATATAGTATCAAGCCAGAGGCAGAACTGCTGGAACTGACTAAAGTATATAAATCACAAGGAATTACCAAAGGCCCAGTTATTGCAACTGGGTAAAATGTCAGAGCAGGACTGGAAGACTTGATGCTGAGGGGTGACTTGATGTTGAGCACTGTGTGTCTTAGGAGCTTCCTCAGGTTAGGAGATCACTGTAAGCCTAGGTAGCGCTGGGGTACTATGGGGAGCAATAAGTAGGCTTCATCTGTAGTCATTCAAGAAAATAGTGGCAGTGAAGTTGAGTTAGTTTAACTGTAAGGCAAAGCTAAAAAGTTCTATGATTTCTATGAGACTAAAAAAAGAAAAGGTTATTTCTGACACTTTATAAATTGCACCACTTAAGCTGTTGGTTAGTTTGGACCAATGTGTCCTCTAAAATCCTTATTTGAGTGGTGATCCCCAAGTAATTGAGGCAGAGGATGCTAGAGAAACCCCATCTAAATAAGCACAGAGCTGATCTATGGGAGCAGAGAATGTTCCAGACTTAGAGAAGGCTGCCTTTTAAGTAGTTTCTGTTTTGAGTCTCAGATAAGGTATACCCAATTTCTAATTACTGCACTTTAACTGAAAGCCATTTGTCTTCTCCCAGTTCCTCCTTTCTTAGTGTTGCTGTAACCAAGGTCTAACTTGTCAGTACATTTCTCTTCAGGCACATTTAGGGATTTGTCATACATGGTAGAAAGTCATATTTTTCAACTGTGGTACTTTTAACTGTATCAGTATAGGGTTGATTTTGTACTTATACTTCGGCATACAGAAATGAAATTTCGTTGATGTGTGTTGAAAATGGCTCTTATAGCCTTTTACATTTAAAAAAGAAACATCTAAATTAGTAAAATATTAAACTGTGAAAAATGACCATAGTCACTGCCCATGAGGACTTTTGCTCCATGGAATATACTATATTGATAATGATTGTTTACTTGGAGACTCTTATGAGAGGGTCAGTCCACCATTTTTCATATTGTAGCAGTTCAGGGAAATAGAGTAGGATTCTGGTACGTAATATGCTTTTCAAAAGCCTCAAGATAATTTATATTACTTGTAACATAACCTTTTAAAAACGATTTTGAGTCCATAGGTATTTAGATACATACACAAGATAGTAAAGTTGTTTTATTGGTTTTTTTTTCTTTTGAAGATTTCAATGAAAAATTACACTTCACTGGGTGGTTTTCATGACAATCTATCTTATCGGACCTAAGCCAGGTTGTTGAGAATAGAAGCTGGAAATTTTCTTTTGTCTCACCCCACCTTGACCAGGCATTGCAACATGAATTTGGAATTGGGACCATGTGTGACCCTTATCCATTTATTTAATATCTAATCCTAGCAAAGCATAAGCAGACTCTCTGCCTTTGTAGTTTTTCATGGCTATGACCACTTTATGTGAATTACCACAAGGGGAGGACATGGTCCCTGACAGGCAGATAAAGGATAGTCTTTCCAAAGGACATTGTTCCTGAAAAATAGAACGGCTTTTTAAATGTTCCTTGTTTCTTTCTATTATATCACTTGTTTCTGGTTGGAATAGCCATATGTGTCTTAGCAATTTAGTTTTCAAAAACATTCCATGATCCACACATCAGATTCTTTTCAGTTGGCATATCTTAGGCTGAGACCACCATTTTTGTTGATTGTTGTTACATAGCTTGGTTCTGTCAAACAAATGCTTCTAAAGAGCCCCTTCTGTGTCATGCTCTAAGGTAAATATAGAGACAGAAAGATGAGAAAGACACAGTCCCAACCCTCTAGCAGTTCGCAGACCAGTGGGGAAGACAAATGGACAGGTATTTTCAATATATTTTGATAGACTCAGATAGACATACAGAATGTGCCGTTGGAGCCAATACAAAAACATGGTCTATGACTCATAGAATCTGTTTTTCCCCTTGCTACTCACTAAATATATTTTTAAAAAATTCTCCCTTCAACTAGCATAGGAAGCCACTGACATCTTCAGCCACTTAGTAGCCGACCTGTTATCATAAGGAAGTGCATTTACAGGGGGGATTCTGTTGAGATCATGTGAGGCGGTTGTGAAGGCACGGTTACAACCCCAATTGATGGTACTCATTTTTGGTCTTTCCCTTCCTCCCCATGGGGAAGAAACAGACAATGAGTAGAGACCAGAGGAGGAAAAAGAAGCACTACAAAAAAGGAATAAAGAACCTAAAAAGGCACAGATGATGCCCCCCGACCCAAAGCCAAATGTGTGCCTTTGAGGCTAAAAAGGTGACTGACCCTGGTGTTAACGTTGTATATTTTCAATAAGCTATATTCAGCTGTCTACTCCTTGAATTTCTTCTTAGCAACTTAAACACAAACGAGGCCTCCTTTGTGCTCAGGGACATTCTCAAGCACTTACGTTTTTTCCCTGGAATTCACAGGCCCTGCTCTGTTCTGTGTTTTATTGCTCTCAGCTTATTTCCTGTTCTCTTGATTAAAAACTAAAGCCTCTGTAGACATGATAAGTTAAAAATGGAACAGACACAAGCATTGCTTACTGGTGTCCACACCCTGGACCAGGTGAAGTGAATCCAGGGCAATTGGGATAAAAACACTATGTGGCATCAGCCTTTTGCACATCTTGTTCAAAGGAAAAAGAAGTGCTTTAAAAATCTTGCTTTTTCGAATTCTCTGCAGAATTATTTCGATAAGTTTGGAGCTGTTTATTTTTTCTTTCATTCTGTTGTCTCTTGTGCAGATGGAAGAGAAGCCTCCTATGTTAGCTTGGTTTAAGTGATGCTAAAAGGAATACATTTGCCGGCACTATCAGGGGGCCCAACTGAAAATGATCACCTCTGACAGCACAAGATGGACTAGCTCTTTCTTTTCACCTCCTGAGGGTTTAAACACTCTCAACTTTTTTATTAACAGGAACTTGCAGGGACAAGCCTGCTAAGCTTATCTCATTCCAAATGAACACTTTAATTCATCAAAAGCTTACAGTGAGGCTATGCAGGTTTATAGAAGAAATACCATACAAAAGGCTCTCAGAGGTCCAAGGCAGTGATCTGGTTCTGAAGCTAGAGATTGTTGGTTTTACACACAAATATATAGGGTATTTGAATTGTGGGCAGCCATGCAGTTGTGGCTTGAGGGGTTGTGTGCAAGACTGGAGTTCATAAAAGGATGTCACCCAGGGTGCAGAGTTAGGATATTTCTGGGTTTGGTGACTTAGGAAAAAATATGAGGAAAATCTGTTTTGTTTTAAGGGTTGGAGTACACTTACTAAGAGCATCAGACCATTTATTTCACAAGGGGTATTGTCAAACTTAAATGCATACATTACAGTAGCCAAAACCTATGCCATCACAATAAAAATTCATATTAAATGTTTTTGGATATTCATTAAGCCCTTAAATTTCTTAATACAAATTATATGCATATGCCCATACACGTTAACTGTAATGGGTTTTTCTTTATTTATTTTCTTGCACACCTTTAATACTATAGCAAGGTGTTCAATTTTTGGATTTAATTGTACTCTTTTGAAAAACTCCCCAACTTGTAATGTATATAGTGTTTTAATTAAAATGCATTTCCACCAAGTCACAATGATAATTTCTTGGAGTGGCAAATAAGCAACTTGTAATGTCAGCCTACTTTGATGCCAGGAGTTGGCTTTTATTTTTATTTTTTATTTTTTGGTGTTAATTCAGGATAATCATAAACCAAAAGATTATCATTATCATTTTATTACATTACTCTAGTTAAAGAGAATACATCAAAAGGACGATTTCATTAGGCAGCCCTTTGCATAATGGCCTTTTGTTAGAAGGAAACGTGGCTCCCTCCCCTAATGTGTATAGAACAACCCAGGACAATTCTGGCAGCTGGCCATGGAGTCCGTCTTGGCTCTGACAAGAACAGATGGTTTTGGGGTCTGTTGTTCACATTTGATTTCCATGTTACACATTTTGAATGAAGTCTTTACTGAACCCTTTGTCCTGCAGTCTGCAGCTCCTCACATCAGGGGTCAGTTAGGCGCCGGTCCTGACATGCCAATTTGACACCCGAGTACTGCCATTTAGAACTTGGATTCCCCTTACTTCTGGCCCTCTACTGGATGGAAGCAGTAAGTGTGCGTATACCGCCCTCTGGTGTCCAGCTCGGAGAGGTGCCAAAAGCTGGAGTTCCGAACTCCAGGAACTCAGGGGGAGACAAACGCCTGAGCCCTCTCTCTGGTACTTGGGAGCAGCTATGGAGGTGCCTGTTTGAATGCCAAATCCTTATCAGAAAAGGACCCAAGGTGTGAATGCCGTGGTCCATAGACTTTCAACTCAGGGAAG
This sequence comes from Trachypithecus francoisi, assembly GCF_009764315.1. Taxonomy (NCBI): domain Eukaryota; kingdom Metazoa; phylum Chordata; class Mammalia; order Primates; family Cercopithecidae; genus Trachypithecus; species Trachypithecus francoisi. The sequence continues at coordinate 22,834,291 of NW_022681471.1, read as the reverse complement.
GACCTTGGGGCTTATCCATTTCACCACCTTCCTTGTCTCATTCTATACCCATTTATTGAGCATCTACTATATTTGTAATTTTTAATTCAACAGATATTTATTCACACCTAGTATGTGCTAGGCACTGTGTCCTGAAGCAAAGAATGTAACAGTGAAAAAAGTGTACAAAAATCCTCATCTTAAAGGAACTTCCATTCATTTTTGGTGGGGGGGGAGTTGGGGGGGTGAAAGGCGAGGGAATAGCAAACAAGAAAATAAATGAATAAGGCAAATTTAAATTTATGGTAAGTACTATGAAGAAAAAGCAACAGCACTTTGGGAGTCTGGGGTGGGCGGATCCCTTGAGGCCAGGAGTTTGAGACCAGCCTGGCCAACATGACAAAACCCTGTCTACTAAAAATACAAAAATTAGCCTGACATGGTGGCACATGTCTGTAGTCCCAGCTACTCGGGAGGCTGAGTTGGGAGAATCACTTGAACATGGCAGGCAGAGGTTGCAGTGGGCCGAGATTGTGCCACTGCATTCCAGTCTGGGTAACAGAACCAGACTATGTCAAAAAAAAAAAGAGAGAGAGAGGGAAGGAGGGAGGGAGGGAGGAAGGAAAGAAGGAAGGAAGGAAGGAAGGAAGGAAGGAAGGAAGGAAGGAAGGAAGAAAGAAAGAGGGAGGGAGGGAGGGAAAGAAAAAGGAAAAAGGAAAGCAGGGTGGAGTTAGAGATGCAGGTGGGGTGACATTTTAGATAGGGTGGTGAGGATAAGCTTCTGAGTGAGGTGAAGGAACAGCCATTTAGAATGTGTTTAGGTCAGGAAAACTGAGGTCAGGAAAAGGGGAGAGACATACCTCAAGTCTCATAGCTCTTTTGATAGTAGAAGTAGGACTAGAATGCATACTCCCTGATTCCAAAGCCAATGTTCTTACCTCTGAGTTGCGTCTAAGTAAGATAACAGAAAAAAATAATTATTGAGCTGCTTCTATGTATCAGGAGACAGCTAGACCCTGGGTCAGCAGAGGCCACACAAACATGAATGACGGTGAGTTCCCTGTTTTAAAGGAACTTAATGTCTAAATGCATGTGCCTAGCCAGGTATCTTTTGCCTAGAAAGTCGGCATCTACCTGCACTAATGGCACTCTGTTGCTCAAATATGACATTGCAGACCTGTGGTGTCTGGGACTAGCCAGTTGAGTGTTAGGTACCCTGTGTGCTAAAGGATGAGTTTCCGGGGAAGCTGCAGCATCAGGTCATTTGCTGTCCCCTCAACCACTGCCCCAGCAGAGTCGCTGCTCCTTATATTCTCCCGGACTCTGTATTGGCCATGGGGAGAGGCTATCTTGGCTTGCTTTGAAAGAAGTCAAGTCAGGAGAACTCTGTTTTATTCACAAAGTGGTGGTGGTGATGCTCAAAGGTAATCAGATTCAGAGACAGAGTCAAAGCACTAATGAACTGAAACCCTCATCCACATGGTAGACCAGTCATGTAGGACAGACTGAGGAGATGCTGCCTTTGTTGAACCCTGCCACATCCACACTGTCCGTCATGCCTTTGGTTCCCCCAGCTTTGAGTACCCACTCCTATTGCTTTCATGGGGTGATTTATACTGTACCCAGGATCTTTCTTCAGAAGAAATAGCTGTCTGTCCTCATTTTTTTAAACATAATGGTTCAGAGATTGGATGGGAGAATTCTCTAGTTGATCTTTACAGCCTGATTTTCATCTTTCTGAAATCTATATATGTAGATATGGTGTTATATCTGACATCCTTATTGTGGACAGGCTTTTAAACAAACACACCAGTAGGCTGCATAGGGGTAGAGTGGGTAACTGGTTTAGCATTATTTACCTCTGATTTTTCTACAACTAAAGAGAATTTTTTAAGTCAGCATTTTTGGAGTAAGGAACTTTGCAACAGAAAATATATTCCTTTGAAAGATATGTATATTTCATCTGCTACAATAAATACCCTTTTCGGTCTCCCCCAACACAGAAAATGATGCATGTGACAATCAAAAAATGAAATATGATGAATATAATCTGAGGTCAACTTTTAGGGATGGTCTGTGTGAATGTCATCAATCTCCAGAGGAAATGATCACCTCCTCTTCCCAGAGAGAGAAATGTTCCAAGGGGTGGGTGGGAGGGGAAGAAATTCTTCCTTTACCTCTAGTGCTTGCCAATTGCCAGAACCTCTTTGCTACATATTCGTCTTTCTCTGGGCCTTCAAATTGTTTCTTATTCTCTCTCTCCTTGTCCTCTGACTCTTTCCCTTTCTCGCTCGTAAATCAGCCAGTCTGTCTTTTTTTTTTTTTTTTCTTTTTTGGCTGATACCCATTTCTTCCATGTCATCCAGCCAATTGACTCCTCATTTATCAGTTAACAACTAATTGTGCACTGATTACCTTAGCCTTCTCCCAGCTTTGGCTGGGGAGGAACCTGCGATTCACTGACCTCATTTCATTGCATATCTGGCATCAGCACTGTTTTAGAATTAAGTGATAGCCTTGGGGAGCTAAAGGAAAGAAAAAAAAAAACAGTAGTTAAGTAGGAGTTCCCCAAGTTTTTAGCTGACTGAGAATTTTGCCCTTTTGGAAATCCTTCCACTAAGTGCTCTCTGCTCTCGTTTACCACTTTACTTGGCAAAGCTGAAGGATAGCAAAATGATCCATTTGTGAGGATTTTAAATTGATAATAGATAATAGCTTATATTTGCACAGTACTTTAAAAGCATTTTTGTATTTATCTCCTTTTTCTCCTGTAACAACCCTGGGAGGGATGTGGGATCATCCCTGTTTGATGGTAAGGCAGCAAAATGTAGTTGAAAGCATTGCAGACTCAGAATCAGAAAACCTGGTCTCTTTAAGCCATCCATAGAGGTAGCAGGTGTCCCCTGGAGATCCTGGAAGTAGGTTGTTCCATGACAATTAAACTTAAGCAAGAAGCAATAGATCAATGCAGAGAGCTGTCTCTGGAAGGTATTAATATAAGTTAAAGCAGTGATGTGTCAATGAGAATGGAGACTGGAGAGAGTAAAAGAGCTCACATTGAAGGGCCTGTCCAGTTCTGTCTGAGGACATGAGTGTCTAATAGTTCATTACATTGCAAAGATTGATGCCATTGCACATGTAGATGATTTAACTAACTCACTGGGTAATGCTTCCAGGTTTGCCAACCAACCTTCTAATTATAATTCATCTTTTCATGTAACTTGTCTATTGGAGAGAGAGTGTGGCCAGAGAATGTGTGAATCTAGTCCTCTTAGTAGTAATATTTAATACCTCAAATGAATACTTTGGTATTCTGGTTGCATATGACCGTCTCTTGAGAACTTACGTAGCATAAGTCGGATGAATACTGGGATACTGTCAAAATCAAATTTCCTCGTGGGCAAAAGTGAGGACCAAATTCAGACTATAGAAAATTTATCAAAGGGAAGGCTCCCCTGTGAAGCCTCATAGTGGCTGCCTGGTCTGTCAGCCTTCCTTGGTGACATCCTTCATTATCATCACATATATGTCCTTTTGAACCTCCAAGGATTCCTGCTTTCATAGGCTATGTAACCTTGGGCAACCCAGTTCTCCTCTCTGAGCCTCAGTGTCTGCATGCTAGAGTGCTTTGGAAACTATCCAAAAGTAAGGTGGTAATATTCTGAAGAAAGAGAAGAAGAAAGAAGAAGAGGAAAAGGAGGAGGAGGAGAAGGAGGAGGGGGAGGAGAAGAGGGAGGAGGAGGGAGAGATGAGAAGGAGAGGTTTGGCATCAAAAACAATTTGCCCAACACCATATATATAGCTGTTGGTAGCCAAAAGTAGCATGGCAACCATCACTGTATTCTTTTCTACCAATGGAGATATGGAGGGCTGAGAAGTGGTGATCTTGTGAGATGGGAATAGGAAGGCAAGAAACGGACAACCTCTTGAATAGGTAAGGGGCATGTGGCTCTCATGTCAGAGGTGAAACAGTGAGACTGAACTCTACCTGTGAAGAAAGGATTGATCATAGATCGTTGGAGAATTCATAATAGTGAGAAAGCATCTAATCCCACAACTGGATCTTTTGGTGCTGTCTTAAGGGATCCCAGGCATAGCTCTTTAAGCTCAGGTTTTTACATCTCTCCACCTTCTAGGTCTTTTTCTAGAGCCCAGGAGCAGAGTTTTCACCTGAAATTTTTGTTATGTCCTCTGTCTGGTGGCTAGGTCTCTTTACCTAGGAAGCTGGATAAGAGGAGTTATTATGAAGCTAATGACATTTGCTTTGTACCACTACAGATATTTCTGTATCATATATATATACATATATATATACACACACAATCATATGATATCTTTATATTATGTACTATACTATATATATGTATATATCATAAAATATCTTTGAAAGTACACACATACTCATCTTTAATCCCCAGGGGCTAACACAGTGCCTGGAAATAATGTTAAGGAAAGCCTAAATCACTGACCTATTATTGAATGAAGGTTTCTTTGAGAGTGGTTGTGTCCCATCTTCTTCATTCCAAGTCCTGATGATGACGAGAGTGGAAGAGAGAGTAGACAAGTGCATTGTAATCGAACTATGGATTGCTCAGAAAAGTAGATCATGTAGGTCCACTTTCACATTTTACAGGTGTGGACATAAAAGACCAGGGGATTGAAGCCACATCCCAAGGTTGTACAGTTAATGGCAGAGGTGGGGCCAGAAGCTAGATCAGTTGATGAATAATTAGAATAGAACAGAACAGAGCAAAACAAAACAGAATAGAAGGAAGTGAGCAGATGACTGACTTCACCTCTAATTGGTAACAGCCTTGGGCCCCTGGGGGACCTGCCACTCCCTGTTTAGTCCATTCTATTCAAAACTTCTTTGTGTTGGAGGGAAAGGGCTAGTTGAATTCCTAGGGGTTCTTCACTACTTGTTCAGTGTTCCTCCTGTCTAGAACCAATGCCTGATTGCTAGAAGAAGTAAAGGCCTCCTACAACAGTGGAGGAAAAAATCCTAAAAGTTAATCACTACTTCATACAATTATGGACCTTGGCATAGGCCCCCCAGAACCTAACTAGCATCCAGGACTGTTTCCTTTAGATGGTTGTTGCTAATGAGCGAGAGGGAAAAAATATACCTTCCAATATCAGGTTAATGATAAGCAATTGTGTCAGACTCCTCATTCCTTTGCCATTGATAAATGTTAGAGGCTCTAATCTGCTCTTTCTGGATATGATTTCTTGAGGCTTGAATAGTGTCATGGACCAGGGATTAGAATGACCCAAGTTTTTTAACATTATAGGAAATCCTATAGAAATGGAATTGTGTTGAGAACCTACTGCTTTGTGATTATTTTCTATTACTATAAATAGCATTAAGTGTCATGTTATTATCCATCAACCTGAGAAGGAGTGAAATGCCCACAGAGACCTGTGATAATTTCCTTGTTTTTGTTCACCTACCAGACCAACTATGTGTGCAGTTATAAAATACTTGACTTTGAACTTTTTATTATGGAAGAAAGATGTTTCATTGTGTTGCAGAATTTTGCTCCTTAGTTCAGTTAAAAATCCGGGTTCTTGTCACATGACCAGGAAAATTTAGGCATGCAGACACATTGAAGGGTGAGTAGAGCAGGATTTTATTGGGCGAAAAGGAAAAAAAGAAAAAAAAAATACTCAGCAAAACGAGATGGAGTCCTGCTAACAGGCCCCTGACCTCAGAGCTAATCCCAGGCCACCACACAGGAACTGAAGAGGCCAAGCTCTTCCCCTGCATAAGCTGCACTTCCCCATGGCTCCACTGACTTCTCCCAGTGCATTTGTTAGGCTCCAGTCTGCTGTGGGCATGCCCAGACAAGCCTGGGCGGGTTTCCTCATCTGCACAAAAGCATCTAATATATACTTGTGGGGCAGGTCGGAGATTCTCCGAGGACCCCTTTTTATCTGCCTAGGCATTTGGCTGTCTCAATTGTGTTTAAACACCCTATCTGGGTTCTTTCTTCCTTCCTTTCTTCTTTTCTTTTCTTTTCTTTTGACAGAGTTTCACTCTTGTCACCCAGGCTGGAGTGCAATGGTGCTATCTCGGCTCACTGCAACCTCCACCTCCTGGATTCAAGCACTTCTCCTGCCTCGGCCTCCTGAGTAACTGGGATTACAGGCGCCTGCCACCACACCCAGCTAATTTTTTAAAAATATTTTTAGTGGAGATAGGTTTCGCCATGTTGGCCAGGCTGGTCTCGAACTCTTGACCTCAGGCGATCCACCCACCTCGGTCTCCCAAAGTGTTGGCATTACAGGCGTGAGCCACTGCACCCAGCGTCACTTTATAAAATATATATTCTTTATTTTGACAGGATTATGTTTAAGGTAGCTTTTGATGAGAGACATCTATCTTTTCTAGATCTTTTGTCCCTGGTAATTTGTTGTAAATTTTTATAAATCAAAGGTCTTATTGATCTATAGGTTTTATATTATACTGTGCATGAATAGCTATTGCTATATTACTGAAGAAATTGCCATATAGTCAGGGTAAAACATTGATTTTTACGGACTATAGTATTCTTTGCAGAAACAATACGTTGAACTTTAATTTCCTGAGAATGTCAACTTGCCTTGCCTGTCAAGAAATTAATCTGTGGCTAGAGCTTACTGATATAGCAGTCTCACCTACTTGATTAGACATCATATCATTTTATTACATCAATATCTTTTGGAGGCATTGCCAATACTTGTATTCAGAATCCCATCTTTCCTTTTGATGAGGTGCACTTAGCTCCAATAAGTAAGCAATGAGTAAGTGCAAAAACCAGTACTTGGCACACAATAGGCATTTAAGTTTAGATATAATTTGTTGAGGTCTTACTAATGCCTGGCATAGTACCAAGCTATTTATCTGTATCTGTATTTTTATTGGTACCTGTCTGTCTATCTATCTACCTACTTATCTATCTCTCATTTAGTCCTCAAAATAAATCCTGTGAGATAGTTACTATCATTTCCCTTTTACAGGTGAGAAACTGAGGCTGAGAGGTCATGTAACTTCCCCATAGTCACATATACCATAACCTGCAAAAAGTAGTAGAGCTATGACTTGGAACCTAGTTTACCTGACACTCTAGTCTACTGCTTTTCGCAAACAGGCTGGAACTGGCTTTGAGATATTCAGATCTGTCCTGCCTCTGACAAACAGCAAAGAAGACCCCCCACTTCCCCAACCAAAAGAGAAAGAGAGAATCAGACCTGGGGTAAAAGTCTGCGCTCAAGCACTGCTATCTGTCAGCAGCTATATACATCTACAAGTAAAGCCCCCTAAGGAAAGTTTCTTCCAAGAAAGTTCCCATCCTGGTTTATTCAAAGATCTGAATTTTAAGTGGGACCACCTCAACATTTCCACTGATCTGTTTCCTTTAGGGGGTAAAAAACACACACACAAATAAATAAAAAACAAAACCCTATGCAAAAAGAAGTGACTGTTCAGAATAGGCAAATCCATAGAGAAAGAAAGTAGAGTAGTGGTTGCCTAGGGCCGGGGGGAGGAAAAAGAGGAAATGGAGAGTGACTGTTACTGTACACAGGCCTCATTTTGGGAGTGATGAAAATATTCTGGAATCAGATAGTGGTGATGGTTGCACATCTTTGTGAATATGTCAAAACCAATGAATTGTACATTTTAAAGGAGTGAATTTTATGATATGCAAATTATATGTCGGTTTTTAAAGAATTGAATGATCATGCCCCTCTTCTTTTCTAATAATGGCAATTTCCTTACATTCTGTGTGTTACAAACAGTCTGCTGTTAAGGGGGAGCAGTCCTAGAAATGGAATGTCTGTTTAAAGCATGCATGTCCTTGGGGGTTCACAGTGCTCTGGGATGCCATTTGTGGCCTATGACCTTTGACTAAAGAACAGTGGTAACTTTGAAATCAGCTCTGCCGAGGGGCTGGTCAGTATGGGCTCCTAGATTCCAGTGGGGATTTTCAATTCCCCGATTACAAACTTCCTATGAAAGTAGGAGATTCAGTTTGGGTTTCTGCCTCTCTGCATGATACTCAGGTAAAGGCTGGGGTTTTTCCCTCTTAGGAGAAATGTGAATAGTTAAAGTGTAACTTCTGCAAATAACTTGATTTATCTTGAAGTGCAGCAATTTGCTACACGTGCGTTTTTCAGAAAGCACTAATCAATTCCAGGTCAGAATCATTTAAAGCGCCCCACAAATTGATAGTGAGGTCTTAAAAAGGCTCAGCAGCTTTGGAACGTTAAATTTACTTGCTGTAAATTTGGAATAAGAACATAAAGAATCACTTTCCAGCAAGATGATGAAAATTCATCATGTTCATTATGTGTTTCTTTAGAAGCACACTACATTAATTTTCCAGCTCAACTAAGTGGAGGAAGTAAGGTTTCTCGTTACTAAAGAGTTGCTCTGATGTTTAGAGAGGCGGTCCAGTTTCATTAATGAATCCAATCTGGTCTGACTTGAGATACTGTTTAATGTGTCCCCAAAACCCGAATATGGATAAGTGTCATAAAAACCAACATCAGGCTTTCTCCTTTTAAAACAATGGCCAGAAGGTATTTATAAAACTTAGTTTTGTTTTCCAAGGATTCAGATGCAATAGCTTGCAGTCAGCTCTTGATTTTTCATGGTAATGAGGGAGAGCAATGGTATGGCTCCTCTGAAAATAGTATCTCTTTGCATTTGACTCTGAAGGATGTGTCAGAATGAAAGAAAGGAAAATAAAGAAGTCCCACTGGTCAGCACCTCCTCTTGGAAGCCCTCTTCAGACATTTGTCCCACTCTAGGGCATGCTGGAGAATGATAGCATCACCTCTCAGCCGAAAGGGGCCTTTTGCTAGCTAGGGGGAGAGCAAAAATTGTCTTCTTTTTAAAAAACCTTCTTGCTCAGCTGCAGGCCAGCATGCAGAAGTGAAAGGAGAAACAAGGCAATCAAGTGCATCAACATAAAGTGTCCTGTCACGTACTTTGTTTAACTTGGCTAATAAGAACATGAAAGCAAGCTAATTTGCCTGAGGATACCTGAGATATACAGGCTCATCTTTCTAGGCCCTGTAAAACACACTTTCCATCTCATCTTGAAGAACCTCAAAAAGCTTTGCAAACTACACAGTGGTCTAGAATTGCTTGACACCTCCTGAAATGCAACCTATGTTGTGAGTGGTAGCGGCTGTTAACTCCTAGAAATTCTACCCAGAAGTTCAGATCAGGAATGGGGAGGTAGTACTTTGGGTTGCTGTGGTTCCAGCCCCTCCAGGTCTTGGATTCCTAGCTCTCTGGCCTCTATCTGCTTGGGCTCTTCTGACCAAGCTAAGTCCTAGGACACCTGAACCTTGGACATCTTTTTTGGCCTGATATCCGTTGTGATCATACATCCCTCTCTGTCCACCCCCTGCCTACTGACCCCTTAACATCTACCCAACTCTGCTGGCCTAATGAGCTCTCAGAATTGGCCCCTGCTAACCTGTCTCCTTGCTGCCTGAGTCAAAAGCTTTGGCAGCCTGTTTGCATAGATGTAATACCTATTCTTGTGGCAGATCTCTATCTGTAACCATGGGAACTAGGCACAGATGTTTATATGATAAGCATCTAGTCTAAATCTCTATGGTCATCTCTTGTTTGTCAATGCTAGTGGACAGGAGCAGAGACATAGGTAATCTGATAGAGTGGGTGATCCAAAATTAATTTGTATTTGAAGTTGAAATGGACATACACACTTCATCGGGCAGCCATATATAAAGAGACTGCTCTGAGTCTGGTTCTGACTTCTGTTTTATAGTAAGGTGCTAGGAACAGGGAAGGAAGGGTACATGAGAAAAATGAAAAGAACAAGAGGAAGGGAAAAAGGACAGAAAGGGGATGGAAATATAGAATAGGAAATGTGAAGAGACACACTGAGAGGTGAGTGCTTCCTTGAGTTAAAACAGGTGGAGTGCTGAGTGCTTCCAAAGGTTTGCTCTGCTGGCCTTGTCTTTTCCTTGTGTTCCATAAATGCTAACCTCAGATTTACATTTCTATCACAGAGTTTCAGGCTTGATTACTCTAACAAGTGCTTCTCAGATAGTCACCTTTCTATTACATTTTCTGTAAAGATGAAATTTAGCAGCTGGTAATAATTACGGTGAAGGTCTCAGTCCCCAGCAGAGAATGTGAGTTTGCAGGGTAATCACAAGTGATGTTGCTTTGGTGCTGGGCCAGGGGTTTAGGGTTAGCACTCTGTCTCCCACAGAGGAGATGGAAGGGAATGCCTGGGATCTTCAATAAGTAGATTCCCTCTGGTAGCATTCAGAGCTGTTACTTCTCAGAGGAATTGCTAGTTTGGGAATGGGCTCTCTGATGAGTCACTGCGGTCTGCACGATTTGTAGAGGTCTTTGCAAATGGTAGTGCTTCCAATCCAAAAGAAGTTATGAATTTCTGTCCTCAGAAGTGCTGGGAAGATTAAAGCCCCAGGAACCCAAAATAAGCTGTTAAGGGCATAATAGACATTGGATTTCACACTGGACAGTAAGTTTCTTCAGGAAAGGAATCATGCCTGATTCTCTTTCAGGTTCCTGGCACCCTTAGTATGGTGTCTGGCACAGAGTGGGCACTCACCAAACACAGGAGTGGAGGCTTAACAAGGAAGGGTAGGAGTGGAGACTAAAGGGTAGCTTGGGCCATTGCAACTGCAGGCCTTGTGCAGTTCCCTGACTTCCAATTTGCCTCTTCCCCACCTTCCCACTAGGCATGCTTATACCTAGTTTCTGCTTCATCAGCCTTGTCCAAGGCTTTCAGAATAAAGTCTGCTCTAATGTACCCCTTCTGCCAAACTATCTGGAGTTCACCTTTGCAAATGTAAGTCAGTCCGTGAAGATAGTGTAGCAAGTTGTTTTCTCAGTTTGTAGAAAAAGTGCTTTATTGGTCTCCTGAGAGACTGGCCTTAAAGTCATTTCATGGAGTTCCCAGTTGCTGCATTTTGAGTGCCGACACCTGGCTCAGCTCTAGCCTCTGTGATCCTGGCAGTGTAGCCTGCCAGCTGTGACAGTCACCATATGGCCTGGTCTCTCACTCTTCCTGCCTCAGGATTGACTAATGTGGCAGAAAAACACTCCCATTACATTTTTGTGGATGAGGCAGACAAGTGGATTTACTTTTGAAGTGAAGGAAATGAGACTGAGATTTCCTTCTAGCCTGTGTTGCCAGAGAACTCTTCATCAGTGAGGCAGTTGGGAAAGAAAATATAGAGCTACCTTTGTAGATACAGAGGATCGACTCAGAGAGAAAAATAATAAAATAAATACAGAATTAAAAAGAAACAAAATGTAAGGCTGTAATGGGGGAGGAAATACAATATCTTACATACTGAGAACATCATTTCTGAAATAATTTTCAATAAGTCAGTGAAAGCAGTGCAATTCCACAGGCTTGGGATATGAGAAAAATAAAGTAAATATTTGCAATAAGCCGTTATGGAGAAAGGTCTCTGATGAGTTGCTATTCACTACAACTAGACTATAATGATACTAAACAGAAATCCTTTGGCGCCTCCTATTTGCAAGCTTTCATTGAGGTACTCAAGATCATCGTTCTCTTTCCTTTTGGGATGACAGCATCCCAAGCAGACTATAGAGGGTTTGAGCGAGGTGGTGATGTTGCCCATTGATCTCCTTTTACACTACTAGCAATAGGGCCTGCTTCATTCCTAAGCTAGGCACCACATTTCTGAAGGGTGGCTGTCACTGAGACTACAGGTCCAGCCCTGTGAAAGAGTTGATAGGTAATTATATGTTCCCATGAATTACTTTCAGAGCTGGGTAATTATCGTGAAACTGACCAGCTGGAACTCACAATTAGTCCAGGCTTCCCAGGCCACCAGCCATTACCTTTGAGTCAGGGTAATCTGGGACACAAATCGTTTCTTTTAAATGTTGTAAGACAGGAAAACATTTAAAATGAGGAATGGCTAGGCCCTCTCGGAAACTAAAATCTGTTATTAAAACAAAGTATAAAAGAAAATATTATACCTTTAAAGAAGCCTCTTTGTGAGAGGCACAAGGAAGAAAAGGGATACTCTGAGATAGTTTTGGCAGGAGAAATTTCAAAATTTAATATAACTTAAAAATATTCCTTAGGATTAAAGAGAAATGAGCTATAATATTGAATGGTTAGGAAGCTATAACCGTTTTTTCTAGCTTCCAAATAGCTTTCTGTCTAATCCCACATTCATAAGAACAAAAAAATTTTGTGACTCTTCATAGCTTACAAGATCAAACCAAACCTCCTGGCATGGTGTCTAGGTCATTTCCCAGCCTGACCCCAGCCTGCTTTCAGCCTCTTCTTCCATATGGACCCCATAGCCATTTCATTTCATCCATCCATATGGCATTTATAGAAAGGTGCCATGTGCAAGATACTTCTAGGTGTTTTGTGATCTAATGCCACATTACTCCACCTTGGTGGGGACTTTATTAGTTCACCATGCTCCTATTTGGGCCCCATTTAAAAAAATTATGAGGTGGTGGGTGCCTGGGCAAGGATTGTAGCCATGGCTTGGGGGTGGGGATAGTCAGGGAGGACCAGGGTGTGGTAGGAGAGGGGAGAAAAACTTTGAATAACAAAAGTGATGGATATGATCCACCCTCTGTTTTTTTTTTTTTTTTCCAATTTCAGTGATTTTCCAAACTCCTATGAATCATCTAAACCCATGCAAGATAAAATTGGCTAAGCAAGGTGTTATATATTAACACAGTAGAATGAACATCTCATAGCTACATGAAAATGTGGATATGAAATAATGCTATTAATAACAATGAACACTGATTGAGCTTATTATGTGTCAGGCACTGTTCTAATCATTTTGTATATATCTTATCATGTAACCCTGACAACAGCCCTCTTAGGGCAGGTACTATTATTATCCCAATTTTACAAGTAGAGAACCCAAAGTACAGGAAGGTTAAGTGACTGGTCCAAGGTCACACAACTAGCACGTGGAGGAACCAGGATTGGAAAAGTTGTATTCTAATTCCAGAGTTCATGTTCTTAACTACTATACTATAACTGTCTCTGTACAGGAAAAAGAACATAAAAAGTATATAGACATAGCTACCCCATATAAATACCTTGTTAAAGACAATTTGCAGTGATGCAAATGATTGGATTTAATGTTAGATTCATTCTTCTGTAAAGAAGCTTAAATTCATAAGAAGAGAAAAAAAGTGAGAATAGTTTAGAGTCATGGGGGTCAAGGGAAAGCAATTTAGGAAGAAAAGTGTCAATGGTGTCAAATGTTAACTGAGCCAGGAATTAACTTAATAACTTCAAGCAAGTCACTTAGCCTCCTTAGTAATTGTTTCCTCATCAGTAAAATTTTCTATTGCCTTACAGCTACCTTTTGAAGATTAATGAGATAATGTTAATAAAGTCCTTGTGATTTCCTTTGATAATACTTTCTCAAAATTGCAGACCATATTTTTAGAGGGTAAAAAAGAAAAAAGAAAAAACACTAAAGGCAGAAAATATGTAAATTTTTCAAGTGTTGTATGATAATCTAAAGTGTTTCATGTCCTTCAACTCTGGTTGGTGTAGCAACATAACCCCAACTGTCTTGGTATTTGAAGGGAGGAATCAGCCACGGGCCCTGCACTGTTATTATATTCAAACCAAGCTCTCAGAGTCGTCCAGGCAGTCCCAGGTCAAGAAGACAACCTGATATTCCCAGTTGAGTGTCTCTTGCATGTCTTTGGCTATCATGTTTAACTAAATCTAAAGTGACCTTTTACATTTTTTGCCAAGAGGGAGATCATGATAATGCTATAATAGACTTTATGTTCATCTTGGCCAGACCTAACAGTACTTGAAAACTATATCAAATTCTCAGTTGTTTATAATGTCTAATAATCACATTGCTGTTTCAATTTGTGTCAGTTGCTCAGTGGGTCCATTACTAATTTTGTTTCCAAAATATTTATCTATAATGGAAAAAATTCTTTGTGAGAATCTATTCTGATGGTTACATGTAAGTAACAACTCAACTATAAACAACTAAAGAAAGGGGCTGTCTGAGGGGCCAGGTTCTTTCTCTTTTATTGCTTCTTTTCCATTCTGCTTTTGACTTTTTGGTTTGCCTTCTACAGTCTTCATAAAGAAAAGGTAACAAGCAGTTCAGATAGCTCAAGTAACCATCCCAATATAATTCTCTCAAGCTCCAATGCATTGCTGAAATGTTCAAGTCTCTCCTGCTTTTGACCCATGTAATTTTGGAGGTAAAAATCATAAATCTTTAGTGGCTAATGTGTGTCACCACAAGATGACTGTCTTCAGTAGTGTGCAACCCTTTTTAAAACAGGGGTTTGAACAGTTCAACAGATACGCCACTGTGTTCTTTATAAAACAAGGTTTTATTGCTAATTGACTTTATAACTTGTTCTTATTTAAGGCAGTTCTAACATATTTCTTCCAGGAGGAGAGAAAGATGGATGACGGAAAGAACAAAAGACTGGGGCTCATGAGGCTTGGGTTTTAGTTCCTGCCCTGTCAGTTTCCTCATCTGTGAATTGACGGGCTTTGATCATCAGAGTGCCCAGACTTGGCTCTGCATCAGATTTGCCTGGGGAGCTTGTTAAAATAAAGATTCTTGCGACCAATGCCTAGAAACTCTGAACTGACAGGTCTATGGTAGGGCCTAAGAATCTGTATATTTAACAAGCACCCCAGGAGATTCTGACATAATAGGTTTGCAGACGAACAATAGTTAGAAGTCATTGACTTAGATTACTTCTAAGGTTCCTTTCAGGTTTCAACATATGTAATTCTAGTATCAAAGATTTCTAATCTAAACAATAGATGAAAATAAATAGAACTGATATAAGAAGAAACGTATATTAATAGTTTCATGCTGGGCTTTTGTATTCTGAAACCAGAATTTGGGGTGTCGGGCACAACTAGAAGATGTTTGCAAGACTGTGGGTCCAGCAAGTGTGCTGGAGTCAGAGGTCAGAGTTCTAACTTGAGAAAAGGAGGTGGGTACCGCGAAGTCATAATTTCACATCAAGAATTTGGGCTCCAGAGGTCCAGGGAAGCTAAGCAGGCATAAATAGGAACAGAAGCCTACCATACAGGAATTGCTTGAGATTTAGAATTAAAGTAAAAAGAGAATAAAGAGGGGGTGGAGACCAAGAGACGAGTGGAGAAAGAGGGGTTGAAACCAGAGAATGAGAATAAGATCTCTGTTCTTGGAATAGCTGTGGTCCATGCATTAAGAAAGAAAGGATGTCTTTGGGCGGTCGAGGCAGGCAGATCATGAGGGCAGGAGTTTGAGACCAGCCTGGCCAACATAGCGAAACCCCATCTCTACTAAAAATACAAAAAATTAGCTGGGCGTGGTGGTGGGCACCTGTAATCCCAACTACTTGGGAGGCTGAGGCAGGAGAATTGCTTGAATCCGGGAGGTGGAGGTTGCAGTGAGCTGAGATTGCACCATTGCACTCCAGTGCGGGTGACAGTGTGAGACTCCGTCTCAAAAAAAAAAAAAAGAAAGAAAGAAAGGACATGACTACCTACTTGCTGTACTAATTTTTGAGTACACTCATTGCTGTAAGAGAATGAGAGCAAGTTCATGGACTGTGATTGGAACAGAAAGGTCATAAGGTATTGGGGATGCACCGGACCTAGTACTCTTCTGACCTTTGGATTATCACTGTCAAGGCTATGGGAAATGGCCGTGACTGGAAAGGAATAATAGCCAATGTGGGCAAAGACAGGAAGATGGAGGTTGATCTCAAGGAGCCTGAGATGTCCAGCTCAAATGACTCAGAAAATTGATAACAGGGAATAATAAATAATAGTGAAGGATCTTGTCATCAGTGGCTGCATTTAATGGAGAGGCTCTTCACTTGATTTTCCACATACATCCATGACCTATATAGATAGGTACGTTTTGCCACTCCAGTTGAAAGTCAATAAAAATATGAGCATCACAGTTTGATGGTCTCGAATACTAGCAGCAGGCCTCACCGTGGATCTATGCGTAGAAGAGATTAGATCAAGTAGTGCCGGAAAAGCGGTTTGTGAAGGGCTGAGACATGAGGATTGTTTTGTCATTCTTGGGAAGGCAGGAGGGGGCGCCAGTCATTTGGTTGATACCCTATAATCTGTGTAATGAGATTCTTTGAGAATGTGTTTTGATCAGAAATAGCAATGAATTTAGTCAACAATATCTCCTCAGTTTTCTGCTATATATATTATTAGAAAGATATATTTAGAGTAGATAAACTATAAAAATAACTCCATAATTACAACCCTAGAAGTTTAACATGTCACAGACTGGAAAAGGCTTCTTTGATTTGTAGAAAAGATGTCTTTGACCATTGTTCACTGTGTTCACATGTTATATTTGCTATGCACACCACAGTTTTTCCTTTCTGGGAGGCTTTTTATTTTCCATTAACTTTCCAGTCTTTACCTTTTCCACTGATGACCTTTTAAAATAGTTTTGGGTATGCACCTTTCTTTAAACTCATGCCCCTTTTAATTTTTTATTTTGAAATAAACGTAGACTTAATGTTGTAGTTATTAGATATCATGAATTTGCTTATGATTCTCAGAGATGGCCAGAGGTGTCTTCTTCATGGGTTACATTTTTGTTTCCAAGGTATCTCTTTTTCAAAGTGATGCTCTCAATTCTGCCAAAGTCCCTTGTGTAGTGAATTGTTTATGTCCAATCCTGTAATCTTCTTGTCAATATACACATCCTTTTGCTGTGTTGGGGAAAGACTATGTAATTACTGACCCCGGCATGATACCAATTTTTACAATCTTATGCTGAAATAGATTTTTCTGACAATTAGGGCAGTCAGACAGGCTAGACAGAGTGCATGATCTTGGGCCCTATGTTAATAAGATGGCCAGGCTATCTGCCTGTCCATATCAATCTCAACATATCTTTGAATGTATAGTTGAGACATGGAAGCAACTTACAGGGGTCTCCCCAAGACCCTGAAAATAAGGAAAATGAAATCACTACCTAAAAGTTAAGGTAGAACATCAACAAGCTTTGGATGAGAACAGAACTATGCAAATTCACTTTGAAGAGACTGAATTACAAAAGAACAATGGAGTCGCGTATTCATTGTCTAATTCGTAAAGTATAAATGAAGAAAAAAATAAGGAAAAAAACAACGCTGGCAGCAAATTGCCAAAAGTTAACTCATGTTGGTAACAGTTGGTGGGACTATGGGTGACTATTACTTTACTTCTTTGAACTTTATTGTTTTAATTTCAAATAAAAAGAGAAAAAACAAGACTGAGACAGAGACAGACAGACCTAACGGCTGCTAGGAAAAAAGACCAGACAGTAGCCTGATTGACAGTGTTAACACAGTCGAAGAAAGAATGTGTCAATCAGGGAGTGGGGGCCATGGGCTGTCAGTCATGAAAGCAGATGAAAAGGAGAAAGTCACAGAGAAAGATAGTAACACTGATCAGTGCCCTTCTACCAAGAAAGAAACTGCCTTCTTGGGCTCTGAGCTAGGCACAGAGGCAACACAGCAAAATGGTTATAAGTGAGATCCCAGATCCAGACTGATTTGAGCTCATATCTCATGCCCACCACTCCCCAGCTTCATGACCCTGGGCAAGTGGTTATACCTTTCTGAGCCTCAGTTTCTGTCTATAACATGGGAATTTTAGTAATGGTACTTACCATATAGGGCCGTTGTGAGAATAAAAGGAGATAATCTATATGTTCAGTATGGTGCCTGGCACACAGTAATCTCTCAATAAATGTTAGCTATTATTATAATATTTTATTTATAATACCCTTTTTATAGAGATATATTTTAACATGATGCCATAATTAGATATTCAAAGCTTATACCTTGGGTTGACATTGCTTCCATGGCCACTAAGTGAGCTTTGGATTATATTTTATCTTCCTATATTATTTATCAGTAGGGAGATTATATGAGGATCTGTCACCTCATGAATTATATGTATCATTATAAATGGGTTACATATATTATATATGTCATTATAAATGGGTACACTGGCGTTCAGCTTTATTCCAGCAGTCCTTGGAGGGTTTGATAGTGTGGGTTCAATCAGTCTGGAACCTTATCAAATTGAGTTTTGAGCCTCCAAATCCTGGGCATTTAAATATTTTAAACACGGCCCTCTGTGAGCTTGGTTGAAGTGAATCCACCTCTGAGGGCCAGGATCTGGACCTAACGAGGTTTCCTAGCAGCCAGTCTGCCAGCATCCTCTCGCCAATTAACTCCCTCTGTTTCTACACAAAATTGTATGGAATAAAACCAGAAACTCATTTCATATTTTCTGTGTATGTTTGCTGGAGTCCGATGCTTTGCGTGTGTTCTATATGAGTTTATACAGGGCCTTAGTAAGATACTACATTATATTGTTACTGGAGTTGATGTGTAATATCGGCCAACCAGTAACTATGGAGA
Organism: Trachypithecus francoisi; assembly: GCF_009764315.1. Classification (NCBI taxonomy): domain Eukaryota; kingdom Metazoa; phylum Chordata; class Mammalia; order Primates; family Cercopithecidae; genus Trachypithecus; species Trachypithecus francoisi. Next base: position 22,815,864 of record NW_022681471.1, on the reverse strand, counting down.
AATAGCACAGAATTATGGAATTACAATGCTTGAAGGGAACTTAACACTCAGGTAGTCCTATCTTCCTAAAGGCCAGAGAGGAAAAATGATCTATCCAGGATGACAGGTAGTTTATTTGAGACATATCTATACTCATATAAAAGCAATTCTCATCACAGCAGAGATAAAGGACTGAAAGAATGTATCAGAAACCCAAAACAGAACCCAAAGATGAAGGGCCCACCTTGTTATTATTCTACCACATGGGAAATATTCCATAGCTGGTATCCTTCACTCTGCTCTTTTACATTCACTTTACTGGCTTTTTCCTTCGTTCTGATATTTTTCCTGGAGAAATAAACGTCACTAGTGTTCGAGAGCTTACTCTTCATGAACTAGGTCAAATTAAAACGATTCTGCTCATTTTCCAAGACATTTTGTTCATCTTAAAATGCTTTTCTTTCTTCTTTTTCCTTAAAAGGGGACTTCCTTCTACATAGTGCTCCCATTTTATTTGCATTTGCCTCTCAATTTTCAGTTAGTTCAATTACTTATTTATTTAGTCCTTTTCTTTGTCTAGTTTTGTGCTTCTTTGTCAATTGGTACTGTTCTTCACATTTGGTATGCAGGCCGCCTGGACTCTGCCTTCATGAGTAACTGATGCACTCTTTTAATAAAAATAAAAATTTTCATAGTGAAACCCCATCTCTACTAAAAATGCAATAATTAGCTGGGCATGGTGGCGGGAGCCTGTAATCCCAGTGGGAGGCTGAGGCAGGAGAATCTCTTGAACCCAGGAGGTGGAGGTTGCAGTGAGCTGAGATTGCGCCTTTGCACTCCAGCCTGGGCAACAAGAGTGAAACTCCCTCTCAAAATAATAAAAATAAAGATTTTCTACCCCCTTTTTGTTGTGTGAAATTTCAGGAACAGTGAATATGCCACTTAAAACTGCCTTCTTCCTTTCTTCTCCAAGGACAATGTCTAGTCTTCCATATCAGGCATTAGAAAGAAGTGCTTCAGAGCTCATTTTGAATTCCAGCTCTGCACCACTTACTAGTTGTGTGGCTTTGAGGAAGTTGCTTCTGCTCCCTGAGCCTCAGTTTTCTCACCTATGAAGTGGGAGTAATCATAATAATTAAATAATAATTTAATTAATTAATAAAATGTAAGGGGCACTTGGTATAGGGTCTGGCCCAAACGAATGTGCTATGCTGATATTAGTTCTTGTTACTATTGTCATCATTGTTCTTGTTACTGTTATTTAGTCATGATTATAAAACTGGTCTGCTGAGATCACGTTAACCATGATACTCAACCCAGATTGTCAATATCAGCACTGTCTCCAGCAATGCCATGGCATTCTTAGGACACAAAAACTTTCATTTTAATTTAATGAAAAAGGAGTATATAACATTTTTAGGGGGTGGGGTATGATGATACCATCAACCCAAATGAGCTGATGAAAGAGACATGATTCCAGGGAGGTTGGGACCTATCATGGTGAATGTATTCACCTGGTTGCTTGTCGGGAGCGGACCTTTCTCTGTGTTGGTATGTGCTGGCATGATGCACCACACCAGCACCTTTGTTTATGATCAGTAGTGACATATGTCTGCTAAAATAAATTAACATTCTTGTCTGGCCCAACTCATTTTGAGAAAACAGATTTGCAAGCTAGTATGTAAGCTGACCCATATAACCCCTTGGCTTAAAAAAATGTACTGTATATCATTGTAATTTTACTCTAACAAGGATTGAGTGATGGCAAGCAAACTTTAGTTTTTTTCTTTTTATGGCTACATCGACTGACTTCTACCTGTCGTTCTTTGAGAGTCATGTGGAAAGGAGACTGAAAACTAAATACAGGAGAAGGAAAGGAACACAGGGAAAAGAGGCATAATGGAATTTGTCAGCGTCTCTGAATACTGGTGTCCTGTTCTATAGTAAAACCTCAGATCTGAGCAATTCTAAAGAGCTTAAACACAGCATAGGAATGGAGCAAGCTAATTATGGGTCTATTACAGGGGCGATTTGAACATCATTTACATTAGTATTCCAATGACACATTGACATAATGGCATGCCAAGACCACACAGCACTAATATTTCTTCCCTCTCTGCCCAGAGAATTTATAGCCTAAGGAGAATACAATAGAAAACAATTTACTTCTCTAGTTTGGTTTTGGTCATTCCGGGCCAGAGGCATAGACTGTAGTGACTTCCACATGCAGATTTGGGAAAGTGACAAACTTGAAATTTAATTCATCTCTTTGTGGTGCGTTGCAAACCTAAGCAATACCATTTTGAGGGATTTGGCCTCATCTTTCTTTCCTTAAACAAATAGAATTTTCAGTGATGTCAACTTCACTATTCTAGACCTCATGAGATGGAATTTAGTGTTTGGTTAAGGCTAGTGAGGTCAGCTGAGGAGACACAGTGCAATTGTGCCATGTCTTCCTTTGCACTGAAATTGTGGATGCCTCCAGGCCCACACAGAGGGGCCCCCAGGCATGTTTAAGGAAAGTGCTAAGCAGCAGGATCAGACGACCTCATTAGGGAAAGTGACTGAAACTTGTATTTTACAGATTTTGTTTAAAATGCCCAATCTCAAATTCAGCCTTTTCCAGGCACATTGCCAAATTACAGCAATGGACCATTTTTCAAATGCCAATTTAAAATAAGCCGTCTTGAATGTAGCACTGTGACAAAGGATCCTTTTGGCAGAAAGCCACTTTAGACATCAGATTACTCCAAGCATTATTTTAAAATAGTACCCAGGCCTTTAAGTAATTCAGGTGCTGTTTCCTTTGAACCCAGAAAATGTCAGTATACCAAGAGCAGACATAAATGGGGCAGGCCTGGCCAAGAGCTGGATTTCCTTTTCCACAGATGGATTGAGCCCTCATAGTATATACTGTCCCTTGTCCATCTGTCCGAATGGAGCTATCTTCCTCTGATTCACTCCTTCCCCCGATTCCCTCCCAGATTTAAATATTAAATTGAATTTGTGGGGGTGAGAGATGGGGGAGTTATGAGGAAAGAAATTCATTGTGAGATATTGAGGGTGAAACTCCTAGAAGAAAATAGAAGAACAATCCTGCTATGAGGTGGATTCTGTGCTTGCTCTTCCCTTTTTATCTGGAATAGCAATTGGGAGGTAGTGACAAGGGCTGCCAGAGGTTTGCTCAAGAGAGTTCTGAAATAACAGGTTTTGGTCTCGTGCAAATAAAGACCTGTAGTTTGTTAGGAGCTTGGGGACAAATGGTAGCAAATGGACAAATGGCCCTGTCTCTGATCCTGCAAGTCACCGAGGTAGCAGTGGGTGACTTGCTTTCTGTTTCTAGCTCAGGACTTGAGACTTTCTAAGAGATTCTAATATTGCATATGAACCTTGCCAGGGGTGTTCGGACAACACAAAATAGAGAAGCTGAATCAAGCGTTTATACTTGTGGGAGTGGTTCTGACCATACTCTCTCTTCTTCCAGGTTATTTCTAGGATTACTTTCATTGCTGGTTCTCCATTTTTATAACTCTTATTAAACTGGTTTCCACATTTTGTTAAAATAATCAAGTGTTCAAGAATGTTCAGAAGGTCCAATTTCATTAGGTCATCTGGTCCTTAATCATGAACCTCATATGTGATTTTTTTTTTTTTTTTTTGACAGGGTCTCCCTCTGTCACCTAGGCTGGAGTGCAATGGTGGGAACATGACTCACTGCAGCCTCGACCTCCTGGGCTCAAGCAGTCCCCCTGCCTCAGCCTCCTGTGTAACTGGGACCCCAGGCGTGTGCCACCAAGCCTGGCAAATTTTTGATGTTTTGTAGAAACAGAGTCTCACTATGTTGTCCAGAGGCTGAACTCCTGGGCTCAAGCAATCCTCCCACCTTGGCCTTCCAAAGTGCTGGGATTACAGGCATGTGGCACTGCACCCAGCTGTGATTGTTTTATAGTACAATACAGGCAGCTCTTGTGGCTAAGTCACTGCTCTATGGAGAAAGGTTTCTTAAGCCAGGCACCCTGCATGTATGCTCTTACATGCAGGATATCTGGCATTTCGTATACAGAACTGTTATTTGTATGTCCTTTATATATTTGAATCTTAATAAATCTTGTCCCGTTTAAAAACAAATCCAGTTAAGCTTTGAATAAAAAAGGTGTTTCTCTAACTCATTTCTTTGAATTTGCACTAGGCTTTTAGGCTCTTCCGATAGTTGCTAAAGTCCCTAGCAATTGCTGCAGACCAGAACTAAGGTGGTGGCTAAGCCTCAGAATTTAGCTGCTTTGGTGCAAATAGGTACCAAGTAATATTTTATTTAGGCCTACATAGATTAGATGACCTGCCTCCTAGATAACACTGGTATTATAGTATTTTTTCCAGTTTATTGAGGTGTAATTGACATACAAAAACCTGTAAATATTTAATGTGTGCAATTTGATGAATTTGGAGATAAGCCTTGAAGCCTTCATCATAATCAGTGCCATAAACATATCCATCTTCTCCAAGGTTTCCTCCCATCCTCTTAATTTATTATTTTCTTTGTGATAAGAGCACTTGACATAAGATCTATGCTCTTGGCAAAATTTTAAATATATACAGTATCATTGACTATAGACACTATTCTGTATGGTAAATCTCTAGGACTTCATCTTGTGTAACTGAAACTTTGTACCCATTGAATGATGATACCTTTCTGTTTTGCCCTCACCCCAGGCTCTGAAAACCACCATTCCTCTCTCTGCTTTGATGAGTTTGACTATTTAGGATTCTTCAGATGAGTAGTATCATATAGTATTTGTCCTTCTGTATCTAGCTTATATCATTTAGCATAATGGTCTCCAGGTTTATCCATGTTTTTGCAATCAGCAGGATGTTCTTCTTTTAAGGCTGAATATATTCCGTTGTGTGTATATGTGAGCATGCATGTGCGTGTGCATATGTGTGTGTAACATTTTCTTTTTTCTTTTTTTTTTTTTGAGACAGTGTCTTGCTCTGTCACCCAGGCTGGAGTGCAGTGGCACGATCTTGGCTCACTGCAGCCTCTGCCTCCCGGGTTCCAGCGATTCTCCTGCCTCAACATCCTGGGTAGCTGGGATTACAGGCATGTGCCACCACACTCGGCTAGTTGTTGTATTTTTAGTAGAGACGGGGTTTCACCATGTTGGTCAGGCCGGTCCCGAACTCCTGACCTCGGGTGATCCACCCACCTCAGCCTCCCAAAGTGTTGGGATTACAAGTGTGAGCCACTGCGCCCGGCTGTAACATTTTCTTTGTCCGTTCATCCATCAAGGGACACTTAGGTTGTTATCTGTGTCTTGGCTATTGTCAATAATGCTGCAATGAACATGGGAGTCTGGGTATTTCTTTTTCCACTGCCTCCCTCCATTCTAGATGTCAGTGGAACTGGCTCTTTGTCCAAAAATTAAGGAGGGGAGAAGGGGGTATAGTGGGATATGAAGGAGGAGAGACATCATAGGTAGTGTTCAGGTATGTATATACTCTGGCTTTGCATACATGACAATAATTTTCTTTTTAAGCAAAGGCAATGTCAAAAAGAGGTTGCAAAGACCCGCTGGAAAAAGGAGAAAAGTTTTGCTTCATGAAAAGTCCATGGAGTCAATCTTTACTTACTCTCAAGTTATTCCTGCAGAGTGAATTCTTTACTTTAGGTGCATGATGCTCAGTAAATTGTGAAACTCTTCCCCCTCTGCATGTAGGCATTAGAGACTTTTGGAGATGCATCCAGAATTTATGAAACCTCTCAGCAATCAAATAATAATGATAAATTACGTGGTTGCTTTAGTGCCTTGATGACCTTGTAAGACAACCAGGGGAAACAGAAACTAACATGCCCAGCTAGACCAGGAACTTCATTAGAGCAACATGGCTATTTTCCTACCAGCTGACTTATTTTGTCAGGTTATAACCTTAATTCTGGAGATTCACCCCCGCCCCATCCCCCGCCACCCTATTCTCTCACACAGACTCCCTAACACACACATACATACAACTCAGTTCTAATGTGGACGCAAAAATCATTTTATAATGTTTATAGAATATAAGGGCAGTTGACTGAAGGTGAAACATTCCTTCTTTTGGACAGACTCAGGGGAAAGCTGCATGGTTGAACTTTGCTTGTGTGCCACCCCTGCCCACGTGCCACTGAATTTGACTGGAGTACCTGTGGTGGTGGTTACCTTCCTGCTAAGTCTTCACCTGCTTCCAGAGTTCACTGAGTGCACCTGAGTAGCTCTCTTCACCCGATTTAATTATGCCAGCCTTCAAGAGTCCCTTGGCCTTCATCCTCCTGTGTTTCATGTGTTGGAATACCCTGCAGGAAACTGAGTCCTAAGAAACTGTCAAGATCTTGGCCCTTGAGCCTTGTTTCTGCCAGTAGCCCTTTGAATGAACTGCAACTCGGGGGATAGCCTGGCCTTTTTGCAAAGGCTGGCTTTCCAATTAAATAGCAGAGTTTTGTGGTTAGAGTTGAGAGCTCTGAGATTTCATACCTGTATCAGTAATCCCTAGGAAATGCACAATATTGACCTCTTTCACTTATTTTCTTATAATTTCCATTTCATCATGACTCGAAGGGAACACAGGTAATGCATTTCTGGGGAATTATTGTTGTTGGTAAGTAGCCGGAATCATTCAGATTTTTGCGTTGTTCATCGCATCTTGCCCAAGTTGTAGAGTTATTTTCCTGAAATATTTAGTAGACCCAGTGTAGCCAAACAGCTGAGGTATTAAGTTTACTTAGTCAAACCAAAAGGAAAAGAAAACTACCTATATCTGGAAGCATTGTTACATAGTAATTTAGTAGGTAAGCGCTGGATTCAAACTGCTTGTATTCAAATCTTGGCTGTTCTACTTACTGTCTGTATAAGCTTTCTAAGTTACTTAACTTCTCTGTGCCTCAGTTTTCTTATCTGTAAAATGAAAAGAATACTATACTCACCTCATAGGGTGATTCTGATAATTACATAAATTAATTCATATAAAACGCTTGAAACACTGCCTGGCAGATGGTAAATGCTCCAAGGATGCTAGTTCTTATTATACCTAAAGCTAATCTTGAAGTGCTCTGCAATACTTGCCCCTGAATAAAATGGACATAATGGAAAAAATATTTGACAAATAGGAGTTCTGTGTTTCATTGCTGCCACCATCTACTACATAGCTATATGATTTGGAGACAATCTTAGTTTCGGTTACCTGATCTGTGAAATTGGGATAATAATGTTCCCTTAGCAACTGCTCAAACACATGCATTCACGAGTACACATACACACATGCTCACATTCAATGATAGAGAAAGAGATAATTAAGTTAGAATACAGACTTTAAAAATCTGAAATTACATGAGGCATTTTGCAGATATGGTGATCTGTTGCCATGTATACTATGTATACTTAAGCTATAAAAGAGTCCCAGAACAAAATAGATTAATACTTTTATATCTATATGGTATTTTATGGTTTTCAAATGAGATAGACCATCTTGTATTTATCACAGCTGGCTATATCTGGCTATTGCAAGCCTTTAGGATCTAGGGACAAGTTGTTTGCATATTTTATTCACAGTCCAGCAGAGAGTGTACACTCGGTAAATATTAAATGGAAAAAATGTATTTTACACAAGTGCAATCAATCTAATGAAACAGCAAAGATGCCTCAAAAATGGTCTTTAAATAGTTTTTTAGCAAGTGGTTAATGTTGCTGACTTTACATAATGTCAGGGGCCTATGATAATTTAGGTCCCAAACAAGTTGAAATTCGTACTGGACACATCTTTAGAGACTGTGATATGAGTCACCCAGGGAAGCAATAGCCCAAAGCTTTGGGGCTTGGGATTGCTTATCTCAGATATACCTTATCATTAACAAGAGAGTAGGCAGTGAGTCTGATGGTTCTCCATCTGTAAAGAGTCAAAAGAAAATTGTTACATTGAGTGCCCAGTTAGTACTTAAGTATATGAATGATTAAGGCCTTGGAAGGGGATATGTGTTTAAATGTTAAGCCAATTCAGATATGATACTTCTCATTAATGATGGAAAGGAGGGCTAGAATGCACCTTCCAATAACAATGGGGAAGACGAGTCTGTTGCTTTTGTAATCACTGAAGCTTTGGCTGTAAAGCACTTGCAGAAATAAAAAGTGCCATGAAAATCTTTAATAACTGTTACAGACACAATGCTCTCAATAACAATTGTTGCATACACTACTGGCAATTGACCTTTCTTAGGGTATTAATTTAGTGTCTAAGTGGTTTAAGAGGGAAAGAAGAGCATATAAGATAAGAGCACAAGACTATGTAAAATGCACACATTAATTGTCCTAACAATAACACAAAAGGTCCCCTAGATGTTTGGCTCTTTCTTTTCAATGACTACAGGATATTGAAAAGAAATACAGGTTTTTTATTAGATAAAGGTACTACCAGAATGTTTGCATTTAAACCTTTAAGTGCAGCTATTCCTTCTTTATGGTACAGAATCTTTCATTCAATACTTACTCAAAAGCCTATTTTTATTTTCCTAAGCTATGGTTAGTAATAGTAAGTTCTTGAGAGAAGAAACTCCTTAGCCTTGATTTGTGGAATTATGGTCATATACTATTAAAAAACTCACAAGTTGAGAAAACAATAGCCAGATGTAGAATATATGTTAGTGATTTTTTTTTTTTTGGTCTAGCTAAGATATAATCCACTCTTAGCATGGCTGTTTGGAGTAATCCATGTCCTCTCCTCATAAACTCTTTGGAGAATGACGGTTTTTTTTTTTAAAAAGAAAAGTTTTTAATTAAATAGAATGATTTGGTGAGTCCTGGGGGCCTTTTAACTACTCACTATGTGGATTATTGGAAGAACTGTAGTAGAACTTTACTTCTTTGGGTACCATCAGTCTTTCTTTTGTAAAGAATGAACTAAAAAATTTAAGAATGTGATCCTGATACTTCTTTGTAGGTGTCATTTCTTAGCCATGAGAATGTCGAATAAGTAAGACTATTTTCCAATCAGCCAAGAATGAGCTGGTCCAGATGAAATCCTGGAAGACAGAGAAGAATGAAAAAAGGCTAAGGATCATGACTTATAACAGAAATAACTCATCGAGATGACAGCACAAAAATTACTGACCCCCAAGCTTCTCTTACAAGAACCCGAGTTATTCTTGGTGTGTCCACAGTAAAATGGGTTTCTAAACCCCAGTGGCTTTTACAAGACAAACTGTTCTTAAAGTTTTATCTATTTAAGAAACAAGTTTTCATGTGGGATTCTCCTACACTGTTCCGTTTAGCTACTTTCCCGGTTTTTCAGGGGTGTCTTTTTCCTGAACCCAGTGTGAAAACAGACAAATTCTGAGTCATGATGAAGGTAGCCTTATTAGCAACTCCCTAATTTTAACATTGTTACATTTGACCCACATTTTCAAGATATGGAAAAAGGTAAAAAGATGGAAGATTTTGGAAGGATCATATACATAGATTCAACCGAGGGCATTTTTTCTACTTTCAACTTCTATTTTAGATTCAGGGGATACATGTGCAGGCTTGTTATATAGATATATTGTGTGATGCTGAGGTTTGGGATATGATTGATCCCATCATCTATGTACTAAGCATAGTGCCCAGTAGTTAGTTTTTAAACCCCCACCCCTGTAGTTCCCAGTTTCTATTCTTGCCATCTTTATGTCCATGAGTACCCAATGTTTAGCTCCCACTTATAATTGAGAACATGTGGTATTTGGTTTTCTGTTCCTGCATTAGTTGCTTAGGATAATGGCCTTCAGTTGCATCCATGTTGCTGCAAAGGAAATGATTTCATTATTTTCTATGGCTGTGTAGTATTCCATGGTGTATATGTACCACGTTTTCTTTATCCAGTTCACCATTGATGGGCACCTAGGTTGGTTCCATGTCTTTGCTATTGTGAATAGCGCTGTGATGAACATGTGAGTGTATGTGTCTTTTTGGTAGAATGATTTATTTTCCTTTGGGTATATACCCAGCAATGAGATTACTAGGTTGAATGGCAATTCAACTCTTAGTTCTTTGAGAAATCTCCAAACTGCTTTCCACAGTGTCTGAACTAATTTATATTCCCACCAACAGTGCATAGGCATTCCCTTTTCTCTGCATCCTCAGCAACATCTGTTGTTTTTTGACTTGTTTTTTCTTTTTTTGAAAACTGATGTTTATTTTTTGCCAAGCTTGCTTCCATGTTGCTTAAGAGCTGATATAAGAACAGCTTAAGACCAACCAGTGGTTGCACCTACCCATTCAGTGGCCTGAGCAGTGGAAGCTGCAGACCAGTTTTCTGTGGCAGGCTAAGCACTCCAGTCTTCAGTAGGGAACTGCTGAATAGGCACAGAGGGTACCTGCACGCCTTCAGACCAGTCTGCCACCTCAGGCTGAGTAGCAGCGAACTCAGGAGCTGGAGCAGTCCATTCACTTTGAAATTCCTCCTTTGTCACAGCCTTTTCAGCAGCAGTCTGCTATTCTTTTTCAATCTCTTCAGGATCTCTGTAGAAGTAGAGATCAGGCATGACCTCCCATGGGCATTCACAGGAAATAGTACCACACATGTGCAGAACTTCCTGAGCCAGCATCTACCATTTCAAACCCACTGAGTGAGCTCCCTTGTTGTTGCATGGGATGGTAATGTTCACATAGAACAGAGGAGAATCTGTGTGACACAGAGCAATGGTGGGAGGATTAACATAAGATGCCTCTGTGAGAGGCTGGTGGTCAGCCCTGGGGTCAGTAACCACAAGAAGCCGTGGCTCCTGAAAGACTGCCTGGATCTGGTTAGTAAAGGTTCCAGGAGTGAAGCGGCCAGCAATTGGAGTGGCTCCCGTGGCAGCAGCCAACTTCAGCACGGCCCTCAGGCCAGTATTCCTGGAGGATATGACACTGACATCAGCAGGGTTTTCAATGGCAACAATGGCACGAGCTGCCAGCAGAAGATTCTCCCAGGTCCTCTTCAGATTTAGGATGTAGATGCCATCACTTTTCTTTTAGAGATGTACTGTTTCATTTGGAAGTCAAGGTTAGTGCCACCTAAGTGGGTTCCTGCTGCAAGGAACTTAAGGACACCCTCCTATTTCATTTGCAGGACATCAAGGGCTCCGGACTTTGTGAAAGTTTTCCTCTAAGTTAGGACAGGAATCCCAAACAATGCTGTATGGACCCCTCTGTGGGTAGCGCGGAAAGGCTATTGTTTTTTTGACTTTTTAATAATACTCATTCTGACTGGTATGAGATGGTATCTCATCGAAGTTTTGATTTGCATTTATCTGATGATTAGTGATGTGGAGCTTTTTTTTTTTCATATGTTTGTTGGCTACTTTTATGTCTTCTTTTGAGAAGTGTGTGTTCATGTATTTTGCCCATGTTTTAATGGGGTTGTCTTTTGATTGTTCAAATGTTTAAGGTCCTAATAGATGATGGATATTAGACCTTTGTCGATGCATAGTTTGTGAATATTTTCTCCTACTCTGTAGGTTGTCTGTTTACTCTGCTGATAGTTTCTTTTGCTTTGCAGAAGCTCTTTAGTTTAATTAGGTCCCACTTGTCAATTTTTGTTTTTGTTGCAATGGCTTTTGAGGACTTACTCATAAATTCTTTCCCAAGGCCAGTGTCCAGAACGTCAGCCAAGGGCTTTGACCACTGCTAGGGAAGACAGTGTTGAACTGCTAATGAGTCCCTGACAAGGTGTTTGCCATTTATAAACATAAACATTTCTATAGTTGCTACTCATACTTGTGAGAAAACATTGTTGAAATGGTATTTTTTCTTTAAGTGATAGGTATAGCTCCTCTCTCTCCTTCTCCTTATTTATTTACCTACCTATTTGTTTTTATCCTACTTTGTCCCCAGAGGAATTTAAAGTGCTCTACAAATATGTGCATAATAAATGTAAGATGCAATGCAACTGAAATACATAGGAACTATCCGGCAAAGGGGAAAGTAAGATGGAGCCAAGTGTAAGGTTATGACACAAAGTGCATGGTATGAAGTTTATTATGCTTGATAGAAGCAGACCATAAATCTGGCCCTAAGCCTTCCAGTAATAAATGTGAAGAGGGAAAAAGGATGAGTTACCTGAATTATGGTGTCCAGAACATTAAAATAAACTAGTTGTTCAAGAAAGCTAATGGTGGGTAAACGATAAGAAGTAGTTGGGCTAATGAGTTGGTCAACTGTTGCAGACTCATACATTTTCTAGTAGTTAGAGATATTCACTTCTCATTTCTGAGGACCCTTTGAGTGAATTATTTTAATTGTTCTCTCTGATCTATAATAGCCTTTAGGGAAATATCTGTATCTATCTCTCTCTCCATTTATCAAATGATATACGTAATAGCCTGTGAAAAGCATATGTTTCTTCTTTCTTTCTTTCACTCATTCCTCTATTCCTCATTGATGTACGTTGTATTTAGAAGCCTAGTGTGTGAAATTTAAAAAGCAAGACTGTATATATTTACAGGCTGGTCATGGACCTGCACAAATAAATTGCTTATATTTAATAGCAACTTATTTCTAAGCTTTGTCCATTCTAGTTAAGTTAATGTGAAACATAAAATGCAAGAAAAATCTGACAGAAATTGGAGCAACACTTTTAGTGTCTTCTCTATTATTTAGTTTTTAAAATGTGAGGCTTTCCTTACAACCTTAACTTGCAGTTTCTATGTGACTGATTTCTAAAAAATCATTTAGTATTTAAAAATAACATTGAAATGTGTTACCTATTTGGCTGTTTTGGTCCATTAACCTTTTCCAGTGGTTTTTTCAATTAAAATTACATTGATACCATATGGCATCTATTGTATGTGAAAACTCCCTAACTCATGAAAGAAATGTCAAAGCAGATTGAGGAGGAAAAAGAGGGAGTGATTTAACACTCTTCAGTGGTTCTAGTCACTAGTTCCATCAAGGGCTAATTTCCAAGGCCCAATTTTTTAAAAAAAAATTTAAAAAATTAATAGACCTTATTTGTTTAGAACAGTTTTGGATTTAAAGAAAAATTGAGCAGGTAGTACAGAGTTTCTGTGTGCTCCTTCTTCCCTGCCCAGGACTTATTCTATTATTAACATTACTAGCATTCGTGTGGTACTTTTGTTATGATTAATGAACCAATATTGATACATTATTATTAACCAAAGCCCATAAGTTTACATTAAGGTTCATTCTTTGTACTGCATGGTTCTATAATTTTTTACAAATGTATGATGTCTTGTATATTTCATTAGAATATCATACAGTATCGTTTCACCACCCTAAAATCCATGCTTCACTTACTTCCCCATGTTCTCCTCTCCCCTCTCAAATCTCTGACAACCATTGATTTTTTTAGTGTCTCTATAGTTTTGCCTTTTACAGAATGTCATATGGTTGGAATCATATAGTATGTAGCCTTTCAGACTAGCTTCTTTCACTTAGCAATAGACATTTAAAGTTCCTTCATGTCTGTTTGTATCTTAATCTCTCATTTCTTTTTATTACTGAATAGTATTCCAGTGTATAGATGTACCACAGCTTATTTATCCTATTGAAGGACATCTTGCTTGCTTCCAGTTTTGGTGATTATAAATAAAACTGCTATAAACTCTAGGTTTTGTTGTAGACATGAGTTTTCAAATAAATTGGGTAACCACCAAGGGGCACAACTGCTGGATCACATGGTAAGAGTATGTTTACTTTTATAAGAAACTGCCAAACTGCTTTATAAAGTGGCTGTACCATTTGTATTAATATTCCCTCCAGCAATGCATAAGAGTACCTGTTGCTCTGCCTCTTTGCCATCATTTGGTGTTGTCAGTGTTATGAATTTTAGCCATTCTAATGGCTTTGTGATGGTATCTCATTGTTATTTTAATTTGCAGTTCCCTAATAACATATGATATTGATATCTTTCTATTGAATATCTTTTTCCCATCTGTATATCTTCTTTGGTGACATGTCTGTTCAGATCTTCTGCCCATTTTTTAATTGAGTTGTTTTCTTACTGTTGAATTGCAAGTGTTCTTGGAGTGTTTTGGATACAAGGCCTTTATCAGATATGTGTTTTGCAAATTTTTCTCTTAGTCTATGGCTTGTCTTTTCATTTTCTTGACATATGCTTTACTCTTCATTCTCTTAACATTGCAGAATGGATGTTTTTCTGCTTAGTGCCTGATAAGTCTGACTAATCAATTTTCAACTTCATGGATTGTGCTTTTACTGTTATATCTAAAAACTTATGGCTAAACTTAAGGTCAGTCACCAAGAACTCCCAATTTACATTCTATAAGTTTTACAGTTTTGCATTTTATATTTATGTCTATGATATATTTGACTTAATTTTATGAAAGGTGAAAAGTCTATATCTAGATTCAGTTTTTGCATGTGGATGTCCAGTTGTTTCAACACTATTTGTTGCAAAGATTATTCTTTCTTCATTGAATTGTCTCTGCTCTTTTGTCAAAGTTCAGTTGATTATTGTATTTGTGTAAGTCTATTTCTGGGCTCTGTATTTTGTTCCATTGATCTGTTTTTCAATTCTTTCACCAATACCAAGCTGTCTTTATTACTGTTCCTTGATGGGAATTCTTGAATTCAGGTCATGCCAGTCCTCCAACTTTGTTTTTTTGCAGTGCTGTTACAGCTATTCTGAGTCTTTTGTCTTTCCTTATAAACTTTAGTATTGATGTCCACAAAATAAGTTGCAGGGATTTTGATTGAAATTCATTGAATTTATTGATTATGTTGGAAAGAATTGAAAACTTAATAATATTGAGTCTTTCTATCCATAAACATGGAGTATCTTTTCATTTATTAAGATTTTTTTTTATTTCTTTTACCAGAGTTCTGTAGTTTTCCCAGTCTGTACACCTTTTATTTCCTTTTATTGTCTCATTGCAGTAGCTAGTACTTTAAGTATAATGTTGAATAGGAGTGCTGAAACAGGGGCATTCTTGCCTCATTCCTGATCTTAAGGGGAAGCATGCAGTTTCTCACCATTAAGCATGATGCTAGCTATAAAATGTTTTTGTGGACGTTCTTTATCAGGTAAAGAAGGTTATCCTATGTTTCTGGTTTGCTGAGAGTTTTGATCATGAATGATGTAGGATGTTGGTGGGAGAAACAGCAAATGTTATTGGCAGGAAAAACAGCAAATGTTTTTCCTGCATTTATTGATATGATCAGATGATTTTTCTTATTTAGGCTGTTGATGTGATGGACTACATTAACTGATTTTTTCTCTAGTTTTCTTTTTTTTATTTCATTTTAAGTTTCAGGGTATATGTGAAGAATGTGTAGGTTTGTTATATAGATAAATGTGTGCCATGGTGATTTACTGTGCTTAGCAACCCATCACCTAGGTATTAAGCGCAGCATGCACTAGCTATTTTTCCTAATGTTCTCTCTCCCTCCCCGCCTCAACAAGCCCCAGTGTGTGTTGTTTACTCCCATGTGCCCATGTGTTCTCATTGTTCAATTCCCACTTATAAATGAGAACATGCGGTATTAGGTTTTCTGTTCCTGCATTAATTTACTGAAGATAACAGCTTCCAGCTCCATTCATGTTCCTGGAAAGGACATGATCTTGTTCATTTTTGTGGCTGCATAGTATTCCAAGATGTGTATGTACCACATTTTCTTTATGTAGTCTACCACTGATGGCCGTTTGGGTTGATTCCATGTCCTTGCTCTTGTGAATAGTGCTGCAGTGAACATACACATGCGTGTATCTTTATAATAGAATGATTTATATTCCTTTGGGTGCATACCAAGTAGTAGGATTGCTGGGTCAAATAGTATTTCTGCCTCTAGGTCTTTGAGGAGTCACCACACTGTCGTCCACAATCGTTGAACTAATTTACATTCCCACCAACAGTGTGAATGCCTTCCCATTTCTCCACAGCCTCACCAAAACTGTTGTTTCTTGACTTTTTAATAATTGCCATTCTGACTGGTGTGAGATGGTATCTCATTGTGGTTTTGATTTGCATTTCTCTAATGATCAGTTATCTTGAGCTTTTTTTTTTCCATATATGTATTGGCTGCATAAAAGTTTGCAAAGGACATGAACAGAAACTTCATGTGATATGACCAATTTTACCACAGATCCTGGCATGTACCTTGCAGTTACTTCATAAATACTACTTTTCTTTCTTCCGTTAAGGTACCTAAGCTTGAAAACAAGGACCATTTTTATTCTAACCCATTGTGAGGCATTTACACCAGGAACATAAAAAGTTCTTAAGTATTTGCCATTCTTACAGTGCTGGAAAAACTGCCTTGGAAAAAAAAAACCTGCTTCTATAAGGACTGCCTTACCCTAAAGGGCTTGAAAGAGATTCCATGGTTCATTTATTCCTCTCTTCTTCCAAACACAAATATACTCTCCTTTTTTTAAATACCCAGCTTACTACTGAAAAGGCCCATAAAAACTCATTTCTTCCTGTCTGGGTCTGAATACAAGAACATCAGTATCAAATACTAAGGATAGTCATTTTGCTATGGTGATAGGCTATATGTCCTGGGGGATAGTAGAAATTATTGAACCATTTAAAGAGAGGTAATAGCCTGATTGTACACTTCACCATCAAACCACATCTAGAGAATTGTATCCCTTTTTGAACACCATAACTTAAGGAGGACATTGACAACACTAGAGCATGTCCAAACGGTGGTGACCAGAATGATAATGGGGCATCTAGATGTCTAGAAACCTTGCTATATTAGGACATGTATTAACCCAAATTTATTAAATCTATTTGCCTGCACCACTTATTTTTCTTTATGTTGTAAAAAGTTAGAATATTTTCTATTCAATGCCAAAATGTTCATGATAGCTTTGATTTTACATTGTTTGTTCAAAGTTTTCCTGGATATACCCTTGATTTCTTCCCAGGAAAGAGGCAGAGGAAAACCTCCCCTAGTTGAAGTGTACATTATTATCTGACCAAAAAAAAAAAAAAAAAAATCAATGAGCTGAACTTTGCAGTAATTCCAACCCTTGATTTCATTTCATGAAACCTCAAGTTGCCAAGAAAAGCTGAGCATCACTTTTCACCTAGTGTTGGTTTCTATAAGTCTCCCAGGAGCCTTTAGTTGACCAGTTATGGTTTGGTTTGTTGTTCTGTGATACAGAAGTAAGTGGGTTGGGGAAAGCCCAGAGATGTGCTAAGTGGATTCTGAGCTGTGGAAGTCGGAGCAGGGAGCACATATGAGCTTGAGGTTCAAAGTAAACCCCTAGACCTTTTCCCCTGCAACATGCATTGTGATTATTCTTTCTGCAGAAGAGTTTATGATCTTTTATATTTTCTTTTTCTATAGATTAAGAGTGCTAGTAACAGAACTTTAAAAAAATGTTATGACAGTACAGTCAATGGAATCTCGCTGTTGTACATCTTGCACATTAGAGAATGAATGCACTGTACTTGAGATAGAGCTTGCCTTGTATAAAATTCATTTTAGGGATGCTTGGATGATTGAGATCTACAGGAGTGGCATATCCACAGCTGTCTTTTCCCTCCTCTTCATTCTGCACAAAGGCAAGGTGAAAGGTGTGCCTCTGCTTGGTTGGTCTTTGGGTTGCAATTCCTTCTAGTATGTTTCCATTTGAAGATGGGAAGCCAATGGAAAAATAATGAGTTTAAAATAGAACTTTACTTTCTGCAAAGGTTTTTGAGAATATGTGTATTGGCTGTAGGTCGAGGGCAGCAAGAGTGTAACTGTTATGGAAGACACTAGTTTGGTGTTGATTGCTTCTACTTTCCTGTGTGACCACGGGAAAATGCTTTAACTCTACTGAGCCTCAATTTTGTCATCTATAAAATGGGAGTTGTAATACCAAACTTAAAAGATTGTTGTAAAAAGTAGATGCCATAATATACTTGAGAATGTTTTGTAAACTCTAAACTGTATAGCTTGTGAATACTTCTAAGACAAGGATGGTATATCATTTGTCTCCATCTACCCAGCACTTACGTGCCTCTAGCACCTGCCACAGAGCCTGATATATAACAAGTGAGTGCCAGCTGAAATTAAAATGAATGAATAGTTTCAAATCTCCAAATTTCTGATGATTTGAATGAATTTATTGAGTGGTCCTCTGTATTGGGCTAATCTCTTGGCCTCATCCAGCTTTTAGAAAACAAGGATTGAGATTAAAGGAGCATGTGGAGTTTGGAGAGTTGTTATAAGATAGACCAACTTTCTAGGAATTGCTTAATGTTCTAAACAAACAAAAAACAAAATGAGCATTCAGCAACTTATGGAAAGGCAGATTTTTTCCCCAGGGACACACAGCTGCAAAGCAGAAGTAATCAATGCAAGCTAGTGTCCCTCAGAGACTGTTACACTCTCACTGCCCTCAGACCTGCAGCCAACACACGTATACTCAAAACCTTTGTAGGGGCCGGGCGCGGTGGCTCAAGCCTGTAATCCCAGCACTTTGGGAGGCCGAGACGGGCGGATCACGAGGTCAGGAGATCAAGACCATCCTGGCTAACACGGTGAAACCCCGTCTCTACTAAAAACACAAAAACTAGCCGGGCGAGGTGGCGGGCGCCTGTAGTCCCAGCTACTCAGGAGGCTGAGGCAGGAGAATGGCGTAAACCCGGGAGGCAGAGCTTGCAGTGAGCTGAGATCCGGCCACTGCACTCCAGTCCGGGCGACAGAGCGAGACTCCGCCTCAAAAAAAAAAAAAAAAAAAAAAAACCTTTGTAGGAAGTTAAGTTCTGTTTTAAACTTATTATTTTCTCAAGTGAGCTTGGAAGCCCAATAGAATTGTCCTGGCAATTGTTCAACATTGCTTGGCATGTCATAAGCCCAAGGGAAGAATCTAGGGAGCATGTTCTACCCTGGGAGGGATCTGGGGCAGATGGTGGTAGCACAACCTAGAGCTCACTTCTGCCACAGATGACTGAAATGTTGGACTAAGTGATCCCAAGAAACTGTTAGAGTATGGTCTCTCTAGTAGTCTAAAAGTGGTAATAATTTGATTTTTCAAGGCTCATGAACTGGCATCATTTGGAGTACATCTGTCATGGACCTTTGCACTTTGGAAGGAAATGGAAGGAAGGACTATGTTAATTTTAGGTGTCTCAGGAACTTGGCTGTTTTTGTTTTTAAACTCTTACTTCTTCAAAAGCCTATTGTGGTTGTTTTTCCTTCCCTCATATAATGTAGAACTCTGATTATATGAAATAATTTGGGTCTGGGATGTTTCAGTTTGGAGAAAATGAGATGGTGACATTACTACTTTCTTTTTCAAACCAATGACACTGATTAGGCTTTATGCAAAGGGGTTGGGGCAGCAGATACAATTATGAATTTGTGGTCTCTGTAGAGCAGATAAGGCTTCCAAGCCACGTGGAAACTGAACTTAGCAAGGAAGCTTAGTAGTTATCCCTCCGGATGTTCAGCTTGCAAATACCAGAGGTGTTGTTTTCAATACCAAATGATAGATAAGTACATGGATTGTTTTTCCACCCAGATACAAATGCATTGGATAAATTCCATTTCCAGGTCTGGCAATCTGTCAGAAAGCTCTCTTTAAAGTTATCAGGAGAAAATCTACCAAAATGATTAAATTTGTGATAGCTTTTATTCTTGGCTAGAAACTTGCCTCCCCTCCAGGGCTAAACAGGCTTAAATTGTTGTGTGAGTTTATACAATATATGGTTTGTTGTCAAATATTTATCTCTGTCTAAAAATGAAATGTCCTGAAATACAATTTCTTTTTAACTGAATAAATCAATGTGAGAAAGAGAAATAACTTCTCATTTAGCCAATTTTTAATCAATGTTTTCATGAAAGGCCGAAATGTTAACCGAATCTTGGCTTTTGTCATTTGAAATATAATTTGTGTGTTAAGAATTTATGTGCACATCAGAATCTGGACTTCATGTTCAGAAAGGAAAATTGATTTATAGGAGCAAACAACTGCAAGAGTAGAGGCAATGCCAGAAGTGAATGAGAGTCAATTATTTAACGCAAATGGGACATTAATCACCACAGCAATAGAGAAGTCTCAAATTCATTTACACCCTGGATTTTCATGCTTTAATTTGTACACATTTTTGTGTCTCTTTTTTTTTTTTTACAGAGGCCTTTGAAATTGTTGTTCGCCATGCCAAGAACTACACCAATGCCATGTTCAAGAACAACTACCCAAGCCTGACTCCACAAGCTTTTGAGTTTGTGGGTGAATTTTTCACAGATGTGTCTCTCTATATCTTGGGTTCTGACATCAATGTGGATGACATGGTCAATGAATTGTTTGATAGCCTGTTTCCAGTCATCTATACCCAGCTAATGAACCCAGGCCTGCCTGATTCAGCCTTGGACATCAATGAGTGCCTCCGAGGAGCAAGACGTGACCTAAAAGTATTTGGGAACTTCCCCAAGCTTATTATGACCCAGGTTTCTAAGTCACTGCAAGTCACTAGGATCTTCCTTCAGGCTCTGAATCTTGGAATTGAAGTGATCAACACAACCGATCACCTGAAGTTCAGTAAGGACTGTGGCCGAATGCTCACCAGAATGTGGTACTGCTCTTACTGCCAGGGACTGATGATGGTTAAACCTTGTGGCGGTTACTGCAATGTGGTCATGCAAGGCTGTATGGCAGGTGTGGTGGAGATTGACAAGTACTGGAGAGAATACATTCTGTCTCTTGAAGAGCTTGTGAATGGCATGTACAGAATCTATGACATGGAAAACGTACTGCTTGGTCTCTTTTCAACAATCCACGATTCTATCCAGTATGTCCAGAAGAATGCAGGAAAGCTGACCACCACTGTGAGTACCAGTCTACAGTTTTCAGAGGATTTGGGCCTTATTGGGGTGAGGTGGCCAGTAGCAGGTGCTGATGGAGAGAAATGATAACAAAATTGGAAGCAGGGGAAGGGATGATGATAGACTGAATGACCTCACAGAGTTAGGCAGCATATTAAGACCACAGGCTATTATGGTCCACCCACTTCCTTACTGTGTGACGTTGGGAAGTCATTTTATCTTTATGAGTTCATTTTTCTGATTCATGAAATGGAAATAAAAAGAATATCTTCTTCATAGGGAATGGCGTTTGTTAAAGCACTAAGCACATGTCTGGTACGTGGTAAGTCTTCAATAAATGTTGCCTATTATTAGCATTATTGTCAGTTATCATAATCCTCATTTTTGATACACAATAGATGACAAGCCTGTGAAGTGGGAGCTATTATCTTCATTTTATAAATGAGGAAACTGAAGCTTAATGAAATTGCAACTTGCCTAAGAGCACCCACCTAAAGTTAGCGGAAGAGCCATACTTCAGAAATTGACCAGATCTCCCTTTAATTTGGTTATCACCAATTTTTCTGATTCTAGTTTCCTCTTGGTGTTTTCAGTCATGTATATCACATTAGCATTTTGAGTAGTAACTTCAAACACAGAAGACTCAGCTAGAGTTCACTAACTAAACCTCACAAGCACATAAGCAAGGCAAACAATCCATGTTCTCCAGTGGTTTTGTTTATAGCCTTGATTCTATCAGTCTAACCCTGATGAAATTCGTGATGGAGGAAGGGAAGTTCTGTGAGTGAGGCAGCAGTTTGCTTGGTTTCAGTCAGATATTCTTAGTAACGGAACCACAGGAGACACCAACTTCCAATATATAGCAGAGCATGTAACCAAGAGCTACCGGTCAGTTCCCCTAAGGTAGTATCTGATTCCTGAATGCTGCCAGCTTTGTAGAAGGAGGTAGCAGAATAGTATATTACACTACCATTGTTGAGCTTCCACTACATCTCAAGTGCTATGCTGGCTAGTTTACATAATATCATTTCATAGTAACCCATGAAATCAGTCCTAATAAACCTAAAAGCTGGGTTTTGTTTTGTTTTTCTGTTTTAGAAATATTCTATTTCTCCTTTCCACTAATTATTTTTCATTGATATACAATAGATGTACATATTTTCAGGGGACATGTGATAGTTTAATACATTCATATAATTTGTAAAGGTCAAATCAATATGATTGGGATATCCATCACCTAAATATTTGTCTTTATGCTAGAAACATTCAAATTCTTCTTTTTTAGCTACTTTGAAATATATGTGGCCAGGTGCTGTGGCTTATGCCTGTAATCCCAACACTTTGGGAGGCCGAGGTGAGAGGATTGTTAGAGGCTGGGAGTTCAAGACCAGTCTGGGCAACATAGAGACCCCATCTCTACCAAAAAAAAAAAAAAATACAAAAAACTAGCTGGGCATGGTGGCATGCTACTGGGGAGACTGAAGTGGGAGGGTGACGGGCTCAGGAGGTCAACTCTGCAGTGAGCCATGATCACGCCACTGCACCCCAGCCTGGGCGAAAGAATGAGACCCGTTCTCAAAAAAAAAAAAAAAGAGAAAGAAATATATGATAGATTACTATACACTGTATACACCCTACTGATCTATCAAACACTGAGTCTTATTTCTTCCTCAAAGCTAGTTAAGTCCGAGGAGCTGGGATTCAAACCCAGACCTTGTTGGCTTGGTTGATCCACACCCTTAGCATCTATACAGTGCAACTGCTATGCACTCTGAACCATTGCTTATCCAAAATGTGGAGGATGGATTAGGCTATTTCAGCTTGTCTTTAAACTCTAGGGGTAATTAGTTTCTTTGGTGAATTAAACTAGGAAAGAGGACAAAAATGATGCAACCCTCAGCCTGACTACTTATGGAGTTGCTGTAATTGCCCCATTCACAATGTTAGTCATTTAAAACACATTTCCTGTGAAAATATTTTATAGTAAGATGAACAAAAATGTCCTATCTAATTACAGTGTTTTTCAGTGGCTAATTATTCCCTTGACTGCTTCACAATTTGAGGCCAGATTCTGGGGCCTTCTGCAAAAGTAAATTTTACCAAACTAGAAAAAGTAAATGCATTCATATGTTCATTCACCTAATACTGATTCAGGGCCTACCGTGTGTAAGACACAAAGAAAGCATGCCAGGGGCGTGGAAATACTTTCAGTAAGAGGAAAATAAAGAGACAACATTAAAGACAGGGTGTAGGAGTGTTTAAAGGTTGCCTCTGATATTGGTCACTTCACAACAACACAATTGATCTTGAAAACAAGTATCCTCCTGTGGTGCATTTATTTATTTATTTATTTATTTATTTATTTATTTATTTATTTTTGAGACAGAGTCTCGTTCTATTGCTCAGGCTGGAGTGCAGTGGCATAATCTCTGCTCACTGCAACCTCCGCCTCCTAGTTCTAAGCGATTCTCTTGCCTCAGCCTCCCGAGAAGCTGGGATTACAGGTGCACGCCACCATGCCTGGCTAATTCTGTACTTTTAGTAGAGACGAGAGTTCACCACATTGGTCAGGCTAGTCTCGAACTCCTGACCTCAGGTGATCCACCCGCCTAGACTGCCCAAAGTGCTGGGATTACAGGCGTGAGCCGCCGCACCCGGCCGTGTGGTGCTTTTAAACACATAAAAAATGAAGTGAGGAGCTTATAAAGAATTAAGTGCACTGTTTTGATCAGGCACTAGACATGAAGGTTCATTTAGGAAACATTTATTAAACATCTGCTTTGTGTATGGCACTTTGCTAGGTGCTGGATATTCAAAACTACCCAAGACATAGTTCTTAAGTCTTGAAAAGGTCACAGTCTAGTTGGTAGACAGACGTGTAACTGAATACATTTCACCATAGTGAACATTTCATCATAATGTGAATGTTGAAAGGACTGTGAGAGATTAGCTAGTCCAATCCCATTGATTTACAAAGGAAGAAATAAAGTTCAGGGAGGCTTACCCAAAGTTATGTAATTAATGGAGGAGGCAGAAGTAGAATCCAAGGTCTTCTGCTGCTACAATCTAGTACTTTTTCCATCACACCAGTCTGTCCCCACTTAGGCCCCCCTAGACTTTTACTCTAAGAGCTCCATTAGGATTTTGCAAATACATAGTGAACCTAAATTGGATAGCTATTTCTGGCTGCCAAACCTGCTACATTTTAGGTGCATGCACATGAGTGCAGGGGGAGTGCATTTCATGTCATTATCATTCAGGAAGAAAGGCTTTGGCTGTCAAGAGGTGCTCAGTGATGCAAGCCCTTTCTGTTTTGGCCATTAAGGGCCTGATTGCTCCCAGCTCCCAGCTGGTTATGAGAGTGTGAATTCTGCCATCCCCAGGGAATGCCTGAACTAAACCAGAAAACATATGTAAACTCTGCCTTGTTCGTGTTTTATGATCACCAACTCTAAGTAATATGTACCAAATGGTGGGGGTAGGGGAATCACTGGCCAGGTGTGATCCAGCCCATACTCAGTACAGGTCAAAAAGGGACTGGGCATTTATGAGGGCAAAGGGAAGTCAGAGCTGCAGAACTCTATTTCACATTAACAAACCCACAGAATGCCCCAAAGCAAAAGCTGGTTTAAAACTAAAGCTTTAATGAGATTCTCCAGTAGCACCCTCACCTTCCTGTTGCGATAAAATGTAAAAACTTGCCATTCAGTCCTGCTTGAGGTTCAGTTGTGGTGAGAGACTTCTTTAAAAATATCCTCTTCCTGAGCTCTGCTGGGATATCCTTTCGAGATGGTTTTAAGCCATGACGTGCGGTCTGCCACACAGAGACTTTGCCTAATTGTTTTTGTGGCTGTCGTCTACCCAGATTATGAAGATTGCTTCGGTCTTCTAAGTGAGTGTGGTACTGTTCGGTTTTTTAAGTGTGCCTGGTTGGTGCTTTAGTTTTCTCTAGCATAGTTCTCAATACTTCAGACTACCAAGTGAAGGCAGGCAGACAAATACTGGGGTATTTTCTCTGGCAGCACCACTGGAGGTGGTAAAGGATCCTGTTCTCAAACTCGGCTCATCATCACAATCACCTGGGTTACTTGTTAGACACATTCCTGGAGTCCACCCCTGGAGAGATTCTGATACCAAAGATGTGTGAAGAGGTCAGATGATTTTCTTTCGTTTTGTTCTGTTTTGTTTTTTGAGACAGGGTCTCACTCTGTCACCCAGGCTGGAGTGCAGTGGCTCGATCTTGGCTCACTGCAACCTCCGCCTCCCGGGCCCAAGCGATTCTCATGCCTTGGCCTCCCGAGTAGCTAGGATTACAGGCGCGTGCCAAGACATCTGGCTAATTTTTTGTATTTTTAGTAGAGATGGGATTTCGCTATGTTGGCCAGGCTGGTCTCGAACTCCTGGTCTCAAGCAATCCACCTGCCTCAACCTCCCAAAGTGCTAGGATTACAGGCTTGAGCCACTGTGCCCAAATGATTTTTCTTTTTCTTTTTTCTTTTTTTTTTTTTTTTTTTTTTGAGACGGAGTCTTGCTCTGTCACCCAGGCTGGAGTGCAGTGGCGCGATCTCGGCTCACTGCAAGCTCCGCCTCCTGGGTTTACGCCATTCTCCTGTCTCAGCCTCCCGAGTAGCTGGGACTACAGGCGCCCGCCACGTCGCCCGGCTAATTTTTAGTATTTTTAGTAGAGACGGGGTTTCACCGTGTTAGCCAGGATGGTCTCGATCTCCTGACCTCGTGATCCGCCCGCCTCGGCCTCCCAAAGTGCTGGGATTACAGGCTTGAGCCACCACGCCCGGCCCAAATGATTTTGCGTTTAAGAAATGTCCCAGTTGATTCTGATGCTTCCTTGGGAGCATATCCAGCCACCTCGTTTGGAAGATAAAGAAAATAAGCCCCAGAGGTTGGAAGTGAATGGCCTATGTTCCACAGACAATTAGTGGCAAAGCTAGGACCTTTAATTCTTCATCTATAAAATGGGGTTGAGATATGGCAATTAAATGCAATGTTAGGTTCAGGAACATGGCAAATACTCACTAAGTCCCAGTCCAGTACTCTTTCTTACTACAGTGATCTAAGTGTCAATTGAAAAATGAGTTTTTCTTAAACTTATTTTTAGGTGCCAAGATCTCTTAATGTTATTTTAGTCTAAATGAAGTAAATAAAAATAGTAAGTGTGTGAGAATGTGTGTGTAAATACATGTGTGTGGGGGGGGGAGGGGAGAGAGGGAGGGAGGGGGAAAGAGAAGATTTGTGCTGATAATCCAAGAAAGTATTAATGATGAGACTATAAATAGATCTGTTTTGCAAACTGAGGTAAGTATCTGTACAAACTAGGATAAATATCTTGGCCCCAAGTGAGAATTGAATAGATCTTTAACAGTATTTGGGTGAAAGTATCACTATTAAATTTATCAGTGCATTATTGAATTCTACATCTTATACCTTAAAGCAACTACAAATATGTACCATTTTGCAATACATATATTTTCAGTGTTGTTACACCCAAACTGCTAAATGCCACAGCTTCTTTTAAAAATACAACTGTTTTTATCCTGAAAACCATTTTGATTGCTGTTACCATATACCTATGTGTGGACTATATGCATAGCCATTGTATATTTCATGTATAATTTATCCATTTACTAAATGATCAATAATTAGCATGTTGGATGTTTATCCCTCTCCCAGAAACTTTCCCAAAACTGTCTGTAATTTTGTTCACTTCCTTTAATCCCCAAAGTAACTACTCACATGACTTCACATGGCAATTTGCACTTTTATTTTTCTGCGTGTACACACATACATACTATCTTTATTGATTCATTTCAGCATTTCTCAGAGTTAGTGCTTCCTCTCCCACAATTTCATTACCTTGGCTTGTTCTGTTCTTCCTTGAACATTGTGTAGAATTGCAACCTTTTCTACCACCATTATTTCTCCCTTTCTTTTTTCATTGTGATATTCATTTTAGCACTATCTGAAATAGTATTCATTACAGGAAGCATTTATTGAGCATCTAATAATGGAAGCACTATGGTAGCCACTGTGGATCAGAGGGAATAGCTGGAAAGATGCACATGACTCTGTTGTGTTGCCCTCAGTGGTCACTTGGCTAGTAGGTGGTAGAACTGGTATTCAAAGCTGAATCTGTCTGACTCCAAAGCTCATGCTCTTAACCATTACTCTATATTGCTCTCTCAAGTAATTCTGTTCTCTTCAGCAGAATCTTTATTCCCCAAACACAGACTAAGTAGGTTTTTATTATATTATTTAATATCCGGTATTACTCCCTACTGTTTTTCCAGCTGCACAATCAGTTTTTGAATTCATTCTCCCTCCTTGGAGACTTTTGCTCTAGTATTTCCCAATGAAGTACTAAAAGGCATGAGATTTTTCATCTTCCTAACACTTAAAGGAACAGAGTAGTTTCAAGGAGAAGAAGGAATGTTTGTGCAGGTGATGGAAGGTCCAGTCACACAGTCAGATGACTTGGCCTAGAATCTATGTGAGCAGTGCCGGTGGTGAGAAAGAGATTCTCTTCTACTTGCAAAGTTGGAAATCTGCCAGTTGGACCAACAGATAGTTTTTAATGCATCTGCCTTTGATCCCGGACATTAGAAGAACATCAGATCTCCAGTATGGAGTGTCCTTGGCATTTAATAATAGTAACATTGCCTACTGAGAACCTAACATATCCAAGTACATCCATTTCCTTTGCTAGGATTTCTGAAGTCAGTATTTATTTTTGTGTGCCAGGAAGCTCTGGGGAAGAGTCTCTGTTGATCCTCAATAATAATTAACTCCATCAAACTCTTATATTTTGCTGTCAGTGTGAGTGACTGTAAGTCATCTTACCTTCCTCTCCACTGTTGAAGGCTGAGGTTATTTCTCAGGTGTCAGAATGTCAGTGTTTTTCTCCTCATGCTATCACTTTGGACTTTCATTTTTCAGTCTCAGATAGAGATACCTTGTCTGAATTCATACAAGCTGTTTTCAGTATCGAGTGATTTGAAAGTGATAAAAACAAGTAAATGGCTCACTACCTAATTGGTGTCTGCAGGTCAGCATCTAGAACAATGGTAAGGAACTTTACTTACACGAGGTTTATTTCTGGAAAGACAAAAACTGTTTACAGGCTGCCATCATTTTTCATTCACATCAAAATAGCTTCAGTGATTTCCATGGAGAAAATATATAGTTTTAAAACACACATTACCTATTTATTGCAAGAATACAAATGAAAAAAATTGGCACCATGTTTTAGGCAATAAATGTTAACTTTATGGTAGGTTTCAAAAAGTGGTTACATAAAGGGAGCCTTTTTAAATGTTTCATCCTGAAATTATACATATATTACAGGTCATGTTAAGAAATTAGATGGGTTCTTCTTAAATCTAGAATTGCTTGACTTTGCCTTGGCATAATTGCCAGTTGCTTATATGTTCTGAATTTTTAGAGAGAAATTTTACATCCTTTCTGTGGTCAGTGGACTGATGTGGCAGGAACACATCCTCAAGAGCTGTGAAAGATCTGAGATTTTTACCCTAATTGCAAGTTAGCCTGCTGAAGTTTCATCGATGTTAGTTAATGGCATAAGACTCCTGAGTCAGAGATGAAGGACACTTTATTGCTTACAGCAATAGCAGCAGCCAGAGTATTAGCATTTGTACCAGATCCCTGAGTCCCAGTTCCCACAGGGTAAGGCAAAGAGAACTGAATGATTCCTGTACACATAGTAAGTTGTATTATAGAAGAGAAACTTTGAACTTAGGGAACTCAAATCTTTTATAATAGATGGTAAGCCCACCTGCTCTTTATTCTAAAGGGAAATATCATCTCTATCTTCCAAGGCTACAGAGATACTTGAAAAGGATAGTCTGGAACAGAGGGTAGTCAGTTCGTCTGTTCCTAAGACATGCCAAAACACAAGAGATCCATGGAGAATTGTCTTCCAACACATGGTCCCCCACCCTTTCAAGTTCTCAATGCTTTTGGAGGATCTGGCAAGGAAATTAGAAGTTAGTAAAAGACAGTTAGCTCAACCCTGACTGATTAGCCGAAAAGCAGGCCCGTGTGCCACCTGTTGGAGGGTAGCAGAAGGCACATCCGAATACTGAGAACTGTGGCAGTTTTCTCAGCTCTTCAGAGAATACTTTAAAAAGAAAATATCAAAGAGGCACCTGTTTGTTGCTTTTCATTAGCAGTAAACTCGGCTACTGTGAGCCTCCAGCTACTCCACTGCTCTCTTTTCAGTCTCTAAGCTGTCATTTCCTTTCTTGCTCTGTTCAGGCTGTAGGGTTGGGAGTTTTGTGTTGCTAAGTGACTTCGCTGAATTAAGTTTTCTGTTTTATTGCACGTCTAGGGTGAAGCATTGTGATGACCACAGAGTGGTTAGCACATGCTTATCCATGCCTGCTGGCAGTGACAGAGGACGGATTCGTCCTCAGATTGTATTCAGAAAGGTTAGAAAGCCAGAGATATTTGCCCAGGTAGGCAGAAGTCCAAGAAGATCTCACCATGACCTGATATTCTGAGTACCCCTGTGGTCCTGAGACAACAGTGAGGGAGCCAACAATGCCTTTTTTAAAATAAACTTTAAGTTCTGGGATACATGTGCAGAACATGCAGGTTTGTTACATAGGTATACATGTGCCATTGTGGTTTGCTGCACCCATCAACCTGTCATCTACATTAAGTGTTTCTCCTAATGCTATCCCTCCCTAACCCTCCGCCCCCCGACAGGCCCCAGTGTATCATGATATGTTCCCCTCCTGTGTCCATGTGTTCTCATTGTCCAACTGCCACTTATGAATGAGAACATATGGTGTTTGGTTTTCTGTTCCTGTGTTAGTTTGCTGAGAATGATGGTTTCCAGCTTCATCCATGTCCCTGCAAACGACATGAACTCATCCTTTTTTATGGCTGCATAGTATTCCATGGTGTATATGTGCCACATTTTCTTTATCCAGTCTAATATTGATGGGTGTTTAGGTTGGTTCCAAGTCTTTGCTATTGTGAACAGTGCTGCAGTAAACCTACATGTGCATGTGTCTTTATAGTAGAATGATTTATAATTCTTTGGGTATATACCCAGTAATGGGATTGCTGGGTCAAATGGTATTTCTGGTTCTAAATCTTTGAGGAATCGCCACACTGTCTTCCATGATGGTTGAACTAATTTACACCCGCACCAACATTGTAAAAGCATTTCTATTTCTCCACATCCTCTCCAGCATCTGTTGTTTCCTGACTTTTTAATGATCGCCATTCTAACTGACGTGAGATGGTATCTCATTGTGGTTTTGATTTGCATTTCTCTAATGACCAGTGATGATGAGCTTTTTTTCATGTGTTTGTTGGCCACATAAATGTCTTCTTTTGAGAAGTGTCTGTTCATATGCTTTGCTCACTTTTTGATAAGGTTGTTTTTTTCTTGTAAATTTGTTTAAGTTCCTTGTAGATTCTGGATATTAGCCGTTTGTCAGATGGATAGATTGCAAAAATTTTCTCCCATTTGGTAGGTTGCCTGTTCACCCTGATGATAGTTTCTTTTGCTATGCAGAAGCTCTTTAGTTTAATTAGATCCCACATGTCAATTCTGGCTTTCGTGGCCATTGCTTTTGGTGTTTTAGTCATGCCCATGCTTGTGTCCTGAATGGTATTGCCTAGGTTTTCTTCTAGGGTTTTTATGGTTTTAGGTTTTACGTTTAAGTCTTTAATCTATCTTGAGTTAATTTTTGTATAAGGTGTAAGGAAGGGGTCCAGTTTCTGTTTTCTGCATATGGCTAGCCAGTTTTCCCAGCACCATTTATTAAATAGGGAATCCTTTCCCCCATTGCTTCTTGTTGTCAGGTTTGTCAAAGATCAGATGGTTGTAGATGTGTAGTGTTATTTCTGAGGCCTCTGTTCTGATCCATTGGTCTATATATCTGTTTTGACATCACGCTGCCTGACTTCAAACTATACTACAAGGTTACAGTAACCACAATGCCTTTTTAAAAAGATGTTGAGTGGCTAGGGAATCAGAGTATAGTGAAAGTAGCCTCCTACTTTGTGGGGGCAAAAAAGCTCCTGGATACTTGCTCCCTTCATTAGAAAAGCTGAATGCCGCACAAAACATAGAGTCATATACACTGTGATTTCCCTGTGATTCAATTTCCCCCACTTGGCACAAGGTTCCTCTTGGCGAGTGTAGTTCTACATTATCCACTCACAATGGCACCACAAGTAACCTTGGCTCACTGACCTCTTATGCCTATGCATTTTGTTGTCTAGCTCAAGTATCTGGCAGAAAAATGTTTTTTAACTTGACCGTTTCTTAAAATGACCAATCCTCCTGCCCCTACCTTAAAAATGGAAAACGTATTTGAATGTCACAGAAGCATTTTTTAATGAAGTTGCACTGTCCTATAGTAATTTCCTCAAGGTAGGGGGCAATTTTAATACTTGCTGTAATAAAGAATTTTACAAAAGGCGAAGATAAGGAATTCTGAGCAGATGTCTTCCATCATGTTGCAGCCTTTGGAAGATAAAATACAAATGTCATCATTACCAGCAACCACAATTTTCTGAGTGCTGAGTGCTGAGCACTGTTCTAGGGCTTACAGTTTACTTTTCCCTTCCTTGTTGCGGGGAATGTTAATGGGGTAAAACAAATAGCCTTTGTTTTGGTGAAATTACAGATTTCTTAATGTCCTTTTAAAATGCCCCTTTGGAAGTACATAATCCGGCAAGGCTGCTTTCTTGTTTCATATGGGGGTGAGGGGAGGTTATTGCTGCCTCCTTATTACCCAATTCAAATTCATTCTGAAGAATATTCAGAAGTGAATTAATTTTTCCCTTTTTCATTCCACTCAGAATGCCTAAAACAGATAAAGTAGGAAGCAGAGTCATTATATTTGGGTGCTGTCTATTATCATTTACTGACTGAGAGTCTATCTAAGCCTTTCTGCTTTTTGCAGATAATTAATTTTGTTCCTAAATGTAGGGAAGAGTGATTGTAATCAGTGTGTTTGTACTTTCAGCCACAAATAGAGCCCATCAAAGATATGCAGTACAAATAAACCTCATAAAATATGCAGCCCAAGTACTACTCACAGTTAATGTTCTACCTTTTTTTCCAAAGAAAAAATTTTATACACATTATATGATTTTTAAAAGTTATTCTGTATTTTCATATAGTTAATAGATGGACCCCTCTTTTTCAAACTCAAACCTATGCTGTGAATTATTTTTTATCATTAAATCTCATGTAGTAGAGCTGAAGGAGACTGATTTGGCTTATAAATCATCTCAGCAACATATACACATTACTGAGTTCTGGGTGTGGGTTTCTCTTATGCTTCCAGAAAATAATGATCAGATCTAAGTTACAGGCTCAGTTTCATGGATGAAACCCCACACTAAGAGCACGGTGTTTGTGAAGGAATTCCTCTGAACTCTTTTGGAAAGCTTTTGCCCTTCTATCCCAGCTGCCTGTCCCCGACCTCTGGCCAATGCCTACACTAAACCCATTTCTTTTCCTTCTGCTTCAAATTTGTACCTTGCTCTGTTCTGTTCATTCAAACCCTGTACTTTATTTAGAGTGGTGATGTGTGATTATGGTTTAGTCATCACAGGAAACCCATTTCTTCTTCTACTAGTTCTCTAATGCATTCCCTCTCACGAGAAGCAAACTTCATCAGCAAAGTTATCGCTAGAAAGTTCTTAAAAAGGATTATCAAAAAAGCTAGATCTCAGTCACTGTGATGCAGTTGTAGGGAGAAATATTTAAGTGTATGTGGGACCTTATGAAATTACCTGCTATACATTGTAAGTTATAAAGAACATTCGTTCAGAATTTTAACACAGGATCTTTGCCTCGTGCTGCCACAGGCAAGTGGCCTGCGAAAAGCAACTTCTTTATGTCTGTTCCTTAATCTATACAATGAGGAAGATGATGACAAGAGTGATTATTTAGTAAGCACTTGCTGTGTGCCTCACACAGTTCTAAGCTCTTTACTTGGATCAACTCATTTAATGTTTACAATACTAATGAAAAGGAATTATCAGTACCATTTTCCTAGTTAAGGACCTGAGACGGAGAGACTTGGAAGCAGGTGCCAGCAGCAAGGCAGCTTCAGCTAATTGCTCTCTACTGCAGCAACTTTTGAGGTACATCTCTTGCCCAGGGCCAGACCCAGTCTTAGAATATATGGGCGTGGCTTGGCCTTGTCTGCAGATGGATATAAGCTGACTCAGTTGTCTGGAATGAGGCAGGATGGGGAGCCAGAAGTTACTAAGGGTCTTTCATTCTTGCCTACTCTTTCAGTTATTATTCATCCTGTTTTCTACGTGTGGCCTTGAGAATTGCATGGAAACTTCCAATGGGCTTAGCTTTTCTTCTCTGCTTTTCCTCATATTTGTATTAATTAATCTTAATTAAAGTTTTCTTTCTTTTTCTTTTCTTTTTCTTTTTGGCTTAAACAACAGAAGTTTATTTTCCCACAGATCCGGGGGTTAAAACTCCAAGATTAAGGTCCTGGCAGATTCAGTCTCTAGTAAGGGCTTTCTTCTTGGCTTGCAGATGGCTGCCATCTCATTCTGTTTTAACATGGCTTTCCCTTGGTGCATGTGCACCCTGTGGGGAAAGAGGAGGACATAGAGAGAGACAGAGAGAGAGAACACAACCTCTCTGGTATCGCTTCTTATGAAGACACTAATCCTATAGGATCAGGGCCCCACACTTATTCAGAGATGAGGCCTCTAATGAAGTGATTAAGATTATATGAGTTAATTAAATTTTTCTAAATTTGCTTGGAGTTCAGGCCTCCTCCAGAATCAGGGCCTATTTCATTTACCTAAAAACAAAACAAAACAAAACATACACGCGCGTGCGCGCACACACACACACACACACACACACTCATTCTTGATGAGCTTTTTGAAAAAATACCTTAAAAAGTATTTTTAAAAGTATTTAAAAGTATTTTTAAAATACTTTAAAACATATAGGGCTTCAACATTTTCTCTCTTTCAGACCAGAAATCCAAAGAATTGTGAAATACCAAGCTCTGTATCTTTCTTATTCTGTTTTAAACCCTGTAATGATCTCTTTCCATACATGGAAGGAGTTCCCTATTAACTAAGTTTCTGATTTACCCAACTGCTCATTCCTCTTAACAAATTCTTAATGCAAAATGAATGAGTTTCTTGACTGTAGCAACCTGCTAGCATATTTTTAAAAAAATTGTGAGCACTTTAAATCATCTTTGAGCGGTTTTTTCACAAGTTTTCTAAACATAAAGTATTCTGGTCAAAAAAGCAGGGAACTAAACTAGTGTCCCTACTCTGATTAAAAATAAAACAATAATTGTGACAAATTAGTATAATCAGACTTGACAGATAGAAACTATAGAATTCGTGTTAGATTTCTATCATTCTGAAAAGGATGTTAACAATTCCCAGATCACAGCGAATGAAAGAATACACACTGGTGGAAACATTTTCCTCACACATCTGTGTTTATAAAGT
Source organism: Trachypithecus francoisi (assembly GCF_009764315.1). Classification (NCBI taxonomy): domain Eukaryota; kingdom Metazoa; phylum Chordata; class Mammalia; order Primates; family Cercopithecidae; genus Trachypithecus; species Trachypithecus francoisi. The sequence goes on along the minus strand of NW_022681471.1, from coordinate 22,781,587 downwards.
TTTAAAGTCTGTTTCCTCCCCTACCATTTCTCCTGAATCTGTAATACATTGATTTAAAAACAATTAATGCATGACTCAAACTGCTGTGCTCTGAAAGGCCCCATTCAGAATTGTCTCAGTTCTGGTTAGCATTGACCGAAAACTCTATAAGATACCAGGAATAATAAAGTACAACAACATTCATTTTTAATGGCACCACAGAGATTTTTAAGAGCAAAGCCTTCTAGATGAAAGCTGAGTCAATACCCTGCACAGGAATGGATCAGCTTGGCATTGCAAGGAGCAGAGGAAGAAAAGGTTGTGTGATGCAGTGAAAAGAACATGGGCTTCAGGAGTTAGAATGTGACTTTCTCTCCCTCTCTTTTTTAATTTATTGAAACAAAGTCTCACTCTGTTGCCCAGGCTGGAGTGCAGTGGCGCCATCTCGGCTCACTGCAACCTCTTCCTTCTGGGCTCAAGGGATCTTTCTACCTCACCCCTTGCCCCACGCCATAACTGGGACTACAGGTGTGCACCACCACGCCTGGCTAATTTTTGTATTTTTTTTTTCTTTTTTGAGAGACAGGGTCTCGCTGTTTGCCCAGACTTGGTCTCCAACTCCTGGGCTCAAGTGATCCTCTCACCTCAGCCTCCAAAGTGCTGGGATTACAGGCATGAGGCACTGCATCTGGCCAGAATGTGAATTTCTATTCAACTGTTCTTTATCTTAGTGACATGAGCATATAGTATAATCTCTGAGCCTTGGTTGTTTCAACTATAGAATGGGGATAAAAATACCAACCTCACAGAACTACTATGAAAATTTGCAACAATGCCTAACACATGGCAGCACTATAAAATCTGACATGTAACATGATCTATTTAATCTGCTGTGAGGCAAAATAGCCTTTTCTTCCTAGACCTTCTCTCACATGGAGGCACTCATCTTTGGGGTACTCTCATTAACAGCACCATCATTGATAAATATTTACCCCACTCCTATGACAAAGGCCCTATGTCAGGAGCTGACAACCCAAATACACTAATATCCCCATATCCACAGAGAGATATGTTCCAAGACATCCAGTGGATGCCTGATTCTCGGTGGATGCCTGAAACCAGATAGTTCTAAACCCTGTGTATACTGTGTTTTTTTTCCCCTATACATACATACCTGTGATAAAGTTTAATTTATAAATTAGGCACACTAAGAGAGTAATGACAATAACTAATGATGATAAATAGGACAATTCTATCTTTTCCTGTTGAAGTTCCTGCTAGTCTTTGCATTCAGAAACTGCTGTGTCTCTGAACAAGTTTATTCAGCATGTACGACTGTAGTCCTCTGCTTCTATTTGCCCAACCTTTGCCACTAATAAACAGGAGAATCAATCATATCCCCCAGATGTTCGGATAGATTGATTCACAGCCAAGCAGACCAAGTTGAACACACAAGTTTTGTAACTACTCACAGTGGTCTTTACAGAAGACTCATGAATAAAGGGCAGTGTGATATATCTGGATTCTCTATGGGGATTTTTAGCATTCATCTTCTTTTGCTCAGATTTAGTGCTGAAATCCCTGGGAGTAGAGGGAAGACTCAAGCTGTGTTTATGGCTCCTTTGTTTTGGAGTGTGAATTGTGCAGTATAATGCTAAATTGTTTTTCTGGGTACCACTGTTAAATGATGATTAAATTTAGGTTGGGTATAAAATGAATAGATGTCTATTACAAATCTTGGATAATTTAATGATATCCCCTTGTTTTAGATATTTTCCTTTTATTGGGTCCTTAAATTTACTTGTCTCTTCTTATCTATCTTGCCTACTCAGGGTCTTTCCTCTTTTATAATGAATTACAGCTACCTTTCTGATTCTTGGGATTTGGGTTATCACTGTTTCTTTGATGGAAGGAAAGGGGAAAGCAATGACAGTGGGGGTGAAGGGAGTTTAACAGAAGTACAAGGAAGATGAAAGGTGAATCAGAGACCTGGTGCAATGGCTCACGCCTGTAATCCCAGCACTTTGGGAGGCTGAGGCGGGAGGATCCCTTGAACCCAGGAGTTGGAGACCAGTGGCAACATAATGAGACCTTGTCTCTACAAATAACAACAACAAAAAATAGCTGGTGTTCTGGTGCATGCCTGTGGTCCCAGCTACTCCGGAGTCTGAGGTGGGAGGATTGCTTGAGCCTGGGAGGTTGAGACTGTAGTGAACATTGATCACGCCACTGTACTCCAGCCTGGGCAACAGAGCGAGACCCTGTCTGAAAAAAACAAAAAGTGAATCAGATTATTTTGAAAATGATTTTTTTCCAGACATATGTCTCCTGCAGTATTTACTTAATATAATCATTGCCCCACTCATGCTGCCACAATACAATGTCACAAATTCTAGATTTTAAAAATGTAGAAACATATTATGTCTCAACTATGATATATTTGCCATTTTCTTAAATCAAACAGCAGTCTTATTATGTGAGACTACTATTCTTTCTTCATCCCCTAGTATACATAATCTTATGCATAACAGGTATTTAATTTTTCTGTTAAATCAAGAAATCAAGCTAAAGGGGTGTGGAGTTCATATAGCAAAATTGAGCAGAAATTACGGAGCGTTCGTTTATACCTCCTACCTGCTCCATGCACACACCCTCCCTCACTAGCAACATCCTTCAACAGAGTGTTACATTTGTTACAACGGATGGACCTACATTGAAACATCATTATCACCCAAAGTCTGTCATTTACATTAGGTTTCATTCTTGGTGGGTTTTGACAAATGTAACAGCATGTATCCACCATTCTAGTATCATGCAGAATTGGTTCACTGTTATAAAAATGTTCTGTGCTTCACCTGTTCATCCCTCCCTCTCCACTAACCTCTGATAACCACCGACCTTTTTACTGTCTCCATGCTTTTGCCTTTTCCAGAATGTCACATAGTTGGAATTATACTATTTTCACATTAGCTTCTTTCACTTAGTAATATGCTTTTAAGTTTCCTCCATGTCTTTTCGTGGCTAGATAGTTCATTTCTTTTTAGTGTTGAATAATATTTCTTTGTCTGGAGCATCTTTTACTTTTATATTAATTTAATTTCAAGTCCAAATCATTATTCCCATTGCATTAGTGGTAAATTATACCACATTACTTCTTTTTTAAAACAGCTTTATTGAAATATAATTCATATAGAATACAATTCATCAATTCAACTATTTCAAATGTGCAATTCACTGGTTTTTAGTATATTCATGGAGTTGTGCAACCATTACCATAATCAGCATTAGAAGATTTGTATCACCCCAAAAGGAACTCAGTACCAGTTAGCTATTACTCCCCTATTACTCCCCATCTCCACTGTCCCCCATACCTGGCAAAGACTAATCTGGCTTTCTGTCTCTATCGATTAGTCTGTTCTGAACATTTTACATAAATGGAATCATAAAATATATGGCCTTTTGCATCTGCCTCTTTCAGTTAGCATGTTTTCAAGGTTCAGTCACATTGTAGCATGGATCACTACATTACTTTTTGTGGATGAATAATATTCGATTGTATGTATATACCACATTTTGTTTGTCTCTTATCAGTTGATGGACATTTGGTTTTCTTCCACTTCTTGGTTATTATGAATAGTGTTGCTATGAACATTTGTGCACAGATCTTTGTGTAGATCTATGTTTCATCTCTCTTGGGAATATACCTAGCAGTGGAATCATGAGCCATGTGGTAACTCTTTATTTACCTGTTTGAAGAACTGCCAAACTGTTTTCCAATGAAGCTGAGCCATTTTACTTTCCCACCAACAATGTGAGGGTTCCAATTTATCCACATCCACACCAACAATTGTTATTATCTACCTTTTTCTATTACAACCATCGTAGTGGATTTTAAGTGGTATCTCATTGTGGTTTTCATTTGAATTTCCCTTATGATTAATGATGTTGAGTGATTTTCATGTGCTTATTGGCCAGATCTTTTCTGGTAAAATGTCTATTGAAATCTTAATTTTTAAACTGGGCTATTTGTCATTTCATTGTTCAATTGTAAGGATTATTTACATATTCTGGATACTAGACCCTTATCACATACATGATTTACTTTTTTTTTTGTTTTTTGAAACAGGATCTCACTCTATCATGCAGGCTGGAATGCAGTGGTGTGATCACATCTCTCTGCAGCCTCAAATTCCTGGGCTCAAGTAATCCTCTCACCTCAGTCTCCCAAGTAGCTGGGACTACAGGCACACACCACCACACCAGGCTAATTGTTGTATTTTTTGTAGAGACGAGATTTCGCCATGTTGCCCAGGCTAGTCTTGAACTCATGGGCTCAAGCGATCCACCCGCCTCAGCCTCCGAAAGTGTTGGGATTATAGGCGTGAGCCACTGCCTCCAGCCTGTAATTATTTTCTCCTATATTCTGGGATGTCTTTTCACTTTCCTGATAATGTCTTTTTAACTCAAAAATTGTGATTTTGATGAAGTTCAATTTATATATTTATTTATATGTCATATCTAAGAAATCACTGCCTAATCCAAGGGCATAAAGATTTATACCTATGATTTCTTCTAAGAATTTCATAGAATCAGCCCTTAAATATAGGTCTACAGTTCATTTGAGCTAATTTTTGTATGTGGTATGAGGTAGTGGTACAACTTCATTCTTCTGTATGTGGATATCCTTTTGTCCCAAGTTCCATTTGTTGAAAAGACTGTTCTTTCCCCCATGAATTGTCTTGGCACTATCATCAAAATTCAATTGACCATAAATGTATGTAGGGTGTTTTTTTTTTTTTTTTTTTGGCTCTCAATTCTATTTCATTGATCTCTATGTCTATCATTAAGCCAGTGCCACGTTGCTTTGAATACTTTGTAGCAAGTTAAGAAAATGGGAAGTTTGAGTTCTCGAACTTTGCTCTTCTTTTCAAGATTGTTTTGGCTATTTGGGGCCCCTTGCAATTCCATATGAATTTTATGAGCAACTTGTCAATTTATGCAAATAAGTCAGCTGAGATTTTGATAGCGATTGTATTAAATCTGTAGATAATTTAGGGGGTATTGCCATCTTGACATTAAGTCTTCTAACATATCAATGTCTTTTCACTTATTTAGATACTTAATTTCTTTCAATGATATTTTGTAGTTTTCAGTGTAAAAGCCTTACACTTCTTTTGCTACATTTATTCCTAAATATTATCATCTTCAAGTTATTGTAAATGGAATTGTTTTATTAATTTCATTTTGGGTTATTTATTACTAGAGTACATAAATTGATTTTCGTATACTGATCTTGTACCCACTACCATTGCTGAACTTGTTTATTAGTTTTAATTGTGTGTGTGTGTGTGTGTGTGTGTGTGTGAGTGAGAGAGAGAGAGATTGTCAGTCTTTGGTGTTTTCTATACACAAGATAACATTATCTGCAAATACAGATGCATATACAGTTTCATTTCTACCTTTCTAACCTGCATGCCTTTTGTTTCTTTTTCCTTCCTTCCCTTTCTTCCTTCCTTCCTTCTCTCTTTTTACTTCTTTCCTTTTCCTTCCTCATTGCTGTGGCTTGAACCTCCAGTACAACATCAAATAGAACTAGCAACAATGGATATCCCTGTCTTTTTCCTGATTTTAGGTGAAAAGCCTCAGTCTTTTCCCATTAAGTATAGTATTGGCTGTGACTTTTTTATAAATACTCTTTTTCAAGTTGAGGAAGTTCCTTTGTATTCCCAGTTTGTTGATTGTTTTTATTATCATCAAAGCATGTTGGATTTTATTAATTCCTCTTTAGAAACTGATGAGATAATCATGGGGATGTATCCTTTATTCTATTCATATGATATATTACATTGATTACCAGATGTTAAATCAACCTTGCATTTCTGGGATAAATCTCGCCTGGTCATGGTATATGATGCTGTTTATATTTTGCTGGATTCAATTTGCTAGGATTTTGTTGAAGATTTTTATATCTGTCCTTAACAGAAATATTGGTCTATAGTTTTCTTGTGATTTTTGTCTACTTTTGTTATCAGGGTAATACTGGCTTCATAGAATGACTTGCGATGTATTCCTTCCTCTTCTAAAGATCTTCTATTTGGAAGAGTTTCAGAAGGATTGGTATTAACTGTTCTTTAAATGTTTTGTAGAATTTGCCAGTAAGGCCATCTGATCCTATGCTTTTTTTTTGTGGAAAGTTTTAAAAGCATTAATTCAAACTTTTTGTTATAGGATTATTCTAATTTTTATTTCTTCTTGAGTCAGTTTTGATAGTTTTTAAGAATCATTTTGGAACTTGTACATTTCATATCTGCTCTCTAATTTGTTGGCATACAGTTTTTTAAAGCATTCTCGTATAATTCTTTTTATGTATATAAGGCCAGTAGTAGTGTCCCTTCTCTTTCATTCCTGATTATAGTAATTTGAGTATTTTCTACTTTTTTTGTTGGTCAGTCTAGCTAAAGGTTTATCAAACCTGTTGATCTATTCATAGAACCAACTTTTGATTTTGTCAATTTTTCCCTATTGGTTTTCTATTCTAGTTTTCACTGATTTTCACTCTAATTTGTTATTTCCTTCCTACTGCTTGATTTATGTTTAATGTGCTCTTCTTTCTAGTGTCTTTAGGCAACAATTTAGATTTTTAAAAAATTTTATTTCAATAGCTTTTGGGGTGCAAGTAGTTTTTTTGTTCCATGGATGAACTATATAGTGGCGAATTCTGAGATTTTAGTCCATGAATCACCAGAGTAGTGTACATGGAACCTAATGTGTAGTTTTCTTTTTTGTCTCAGGCTCCCCTTTCACCCTCCCCCTTTTGAGTCTCTAAAGTCCATTATATCACTCTGCATGCCTTTGTATATACTCATAGCTTAGCTCCCACTTATAAGTGAGAACATATGGTTTTTGGTTTTCTACTCCTTTGTTACTTCACTTGGAATAATGGCCTCCAACTCCATCCAAGTTGCTGCAAAAGATATTATTTCATTCCTTTTAATGGCTGAGTAGTAGCTCAACTCAGGTTGAGACCAACTTGGGCAACATGGTCAAAACCTGTCTCTACAAAAATACAAAAATTAGCCAGGTGTGGTCCTGTGCACCTGTGGTCCCAGCTATTCATGAGGCTGAGGTGGGAGTATCACTTGAGGCTGGGGAGTCGAGGCTGCAGTGAGCCATGATTGTGCCACTGCACTGTAGCCTGGGTAACAGAGTGAGATCCTGTCTCAAAAAAAAAAAAAAAAAAAAGAAGAAGAAGAAGAAAGAAATGTGAACTCTTGATACCAAGGATCTTTAGTGGATTGCCTTCAAAGAACTGAACTAGAGGCCCAAGCAAGGGGAAAGCTGCACAGGGAATGGAGGAATCCAATCATTTCAGATGCCACTTTGGGTGATTTAGATCCTCTACAGATCTCTTTCTCCTGAACTGTGTATTTGTTTCTCTTTATCTTTTTGGCTAGAAATTAGGAGGTGAAAAGATGAGCGAAGCCATCTGTACATCTGCCCTAATCTCTTCATCATTTTGCTTGACTAGACTCATCATAAGGATGATTAAAGGCTTCTCAGCACTTGAAAATTGGTTATTATTATTTTTTTACCTCACCTTTGCCTTTTAAAGAAGAGCTAGAGTTATCATTTACTTTCCCATCCAACTCTTCAGTTTCCTTAGTCAATTAATTCCATGCCTGCCCTATTTGTTTAAGGTTTGGGGCAGCCCAGATGAACTAACCTAGACTTCTGATTTTTTTCAGGTTATAAATGCTCTGCTTTCCCTCATCCATTCTCCCAACTTTGATTTCCACCTATTACTCTGGCTTTGTCAGTAAGTGGCTTAAGATTCAAGTTCCCTTTTTGCTACTTTCATGAGCCTGCCAATCAGACTCTGTGTGGATGCTGCTTTTTTCTTTCCCAGATTTTGTGATTGGGTCCCTGGTCTCATGTTTCATAGATCCTTATCTGAGTCTCTGAACCTTGCATCCTGATTGTACAGGCCATCAGTCTTCCCAGGATCTAAATTACTTACCTGTATCTCCTTTATTTCCTTCATACACTTCTCTTAATACAGCATCTAGACTTCCCAGCTTAAGTATTAGCTGGAAACCCTATCTCACATCCACCACAACCAACTATCCTGGACCCTGGCCTTGGATTTCAAAGTGACCACAAAAGAGGAAGAACAAAATACTCATTGAATGCAATTTGTAAGGCAATGCATAGTTTTCAAGAAGCAGCAAGTGAAGACATCTGTTGGGGGAGCTCTACTCTACAGAATGAAAGAGGCTATTGGATAAAAAAGGAAACAAATCTATCACCCAGCAGCTAGGAAGGCTTAACATAGAGACAGGGCAGACATTTCCTTGTTTTATCTTTTCAAGGCAGAATAGGGAGATTTAGTTGGTTGGGTGTAGTAGACAAACCACCAAAGTAGAAAAGTGAGGGTTAGAAATATGACAAAGTAAGCAAGTGAGATATGGCTGCCTTTTGTGAAGACAAGAAAAACAAACACTAAGTGGTTACTTTTGTAGCATCTACAAGTTCTTTGATCAAAGAAAAAAATCTGTAAATTCTTCAAGAAGTTTGCTTTTGTACTGTATGGTTAATTTAAAAATCAACTTACAGGGGAAAGTGAAATGCTTAAGTCTAGAAATATGGATAAATAGTCCAACGTCACCCATGCATACATGTCCAAGAAAGGCCATACGACCTGGAAATTTTTTTTTGCTTAGCCCCACGGCATTTGTGTAAACCAGGATTCTTCTCTGTTAGGGGTGCCATGGGAGGTATCCTCTGAAATTACAAGCTTCCCTTAATGGTCTGTTCTTCAAAACATCCTAGAGAAATACTGTCTTTGGGTTAGGACCTTTGTTTCTGTTATCAAAATTTTCTCCTCATCTCTAATCCTGTAAAGTATCCTCACTTATCCTTGTCTCTCCTTCCTCTTACCTAAAGTTTGTGGTTTTTAAAAAATCATTTCTTCTTTACTTTCCATTTAGAGGTAGAGAACGACATTTTGAATGGCCCTCAAATATCTAGTTTTGTTTCTTCATTTTGAAGACAAGAAAACTGAGGCATATGATTAGAGGCAAAGGAATTGCCAAAGATCAACCAGTTAATGTCAAACTAGGACTGAAACATGGCTTCTGACAATAACACCAGTATTCTTTCTGCCATACCTTCCTTTTTTTTTTTTTTTTTTTGATATGACATTGTATGCTTCTAAGGCTTATTTTTAGAATTATTGTATCTTCTGCTACCTAAAGATATTCAAATTAGCTTCTAAGATGCTTCTTGATTTTCTCTGCTTTTTGATTGTAGGATTCCTAGAAATCACAATAGATGCAACATTAGTATGGATTTCAATGCACAGACTATTATGAGCGTTTTTATGTGAAAAAGAAAAATAAAATAGGCAGAAGATGAAATTTCTTGCCAAGATATTTTCAGATCTGTGTTTTTACAAGTTACCTGAGAAATTCTTTATGAGGAAGGAATCAAATATAAATACGCAACTGAGACTAGAAGAACCTCTGAAATATGGCTCACTATAGAAATAGTGAATAAAAACTGTCAGTCTTGTTTCTCCCAGCTTTGACTGTTGCACAAGCCTAAGCAAATTGATATAAAAGTGTTGCTCAAAATGTGCTTCAGTTATAGCCAATTAAAGGTCAACGTATATAATTTACACAAAATGGATGGGCAGGAACAAAAGGTATCTGTTGGGCCATGAGGAATGATTCTATTTAATTTGCAGATGAGTACTATAAAGGTCATTGAAAATGTAAGATGCAAATCATTGTTGTTTTTAATACAGCATTTTTTCTAGGTTTGGGCTCTCAGCCTGTTTTATTCTGTTGTTTGCATGCATGCCAGAGTCATTAGTACAATTGAATTATAGAATGACCTACACTATTAGACTGTTAGACTGCTTGATTGAAATTATCTTTATAATGGAAATCAGAGAACACTTTTAACCTTGTTAGAGCACCACTGTACCGTTGATTAATATATAAAGCAAGTCATAAATTTTACAGTGAGCTACTTATTTCCAGACAGTCTTGTGAAAGCAGTTTGGTCTATATTACAGAAACTTTCTTTATACCATTGTCAGGCTGACATTAATGATTCTGATTATTTCTAGGACTTTCAAAGTGTCAGTGTTAATTAAACTAATGCTTAAAAATATGCATATGAAAGAACTTTTGAATGCTACATTTAAATGTTTGACAATGTGTGTAAAGATTCTTTTGTTACCTGGTTAATTTTAGAGAACTGACTTCATTTGATAAGGTTTCTCCCCAGGAGCAAATGCTTAGCTAAGTGGCAGTAGCCAATATTGCCAAAGTCACAGCTTCATCTATATACTCAATATATATTTGTTGAGTACTTTTGATATGTTCTTCACTAGATATGTAATACGGATAGAGAGATGAAAAAGCCAGCACCTGCCCTCAAGAGAGTTCATAGTCTAGTGAGAGATAGAGTCATAGAAACAGAGATCAGCCTATGGCCAGGCATTATGATCGCACAGATTAAGGGAGTATTATTTAATCCAGGCTGGGTAGGACAGGGAACTTGTCCTAGAGGAATTCCCCCTGAATGAAAACTCTTCTAACCACTAAAGGGGTGAGGGAAGGGTCTGTGAGAAATAGATGACTGCTGGGAAGGAACAAAGGAAACTTAGGGCTTGGGTGGGGACTGAGGAATAATGGAGGGAATAGGGTCCTTTTTACTCCAGTCCAGAACTCATTCGATGGCCCAGATACATGTTCTGAGCAGTACCAAACCACCCAGATCCTGAGACCTAACATTGACCCTGGGAGCAAGGGTGCTGTTATACTGCCTTCCCTGAATTCCCACTAAAGATGGCCCTGGCAGCAAGAGGGTAACATAGTGGCAGGAGAAGTCAGGCCTCCCACACTGGACCAGCCACCTGCATATATGGGAGGTCTGGACACAGGAGCTTATAAGTCTGGGAGGCCCTGGACTAGTTCCAGAAAAGAAAATAAAAGGTTTGGGAGTGAAAAAACTGGTCCTGTTTCTAAAGAAACTGTTTTCTATAAAAGTGTACCTTTGCTTTTAGACTATTAGGGGGATGTAGAACTAATTAAAAGACCTGAACATCATCAATATTTTTCTATTTAACTTTTATGAGTAGTTAATTTTAAAACAGCCTTCGTGAAGTCACTGGTGGAAAAGCTAATGCACAGCTTTTCAGCATATTGCCCTTCAAGACTCAGGTTATATTTAATCATAAATTGCATACAAATAGCTAATTGGTAGCTTCTGCAGTAAAATGTATTTGTTGTCTCAAATTGGATTCATAACCACAAAAGTCAAGCCATAGCCAATCTTTGTAGAGAACATTGCTAAAGGAGATACTAAGCCAAATGACCTGCATGGGTACAGTGCTGAGAGACCACTAGGCTGGATTGGTGGACTTTAAGTTAGCGGGAATAGAGTTGGGTAAACATATTGAGTAGGGGGTGTTACAAATCAACACTTTGTGACAGCAGAGATTCATATGATGACTTCTGGTTCATATTTGAGAATTATATATCCTAGAAGGTAACTGCATTTCCTATCTAAATTCTCCTCCTTCATCTTCTCCTTCTTTCCTTCACTCCTTCTTTCCTTCCCTTCTCCTCCTTTCTCCTTCTCCTTCTCATTCTTCTTCAAGAAAAATGCATTGGTAAGAGCAGATTGCAATGTCCTTTAAGGGAAAATCTGCTACAGGGTGTTTTGTCTCCAGAGGCAGATCTTTAGCTGATCCAAAAAGTGAAGCCAAAAGGGTCTTCATTGACACATAGGCCACTGGCATGGGTGTGTAGCTGTTTGCATGTAGGGAAACTGAAGTCAGCCTTGCACCTTTCCCTTGCCTTTAAGATAGGTTGCAGGACTCAATAAAACTTTCAGAAGCAAATAAATGGAACCTAGAAGGCTTGTTTCCTTGGGCATGGGGAGGCACCATATGTCAGTTTCACGTTTTTAATCAAAAGGCCAGGCTTCATCTAGATTGTAGTAATAAGTATTTGCTTTCCAGAGATTTTCATTGAAATGACAAACGCCTTTCCTTTAACTATTTCTCATGCTCTTTCCCCTGATCAGAGACAAATTCAGAACAAAAAAATGCCTTTCAGAATTTTCTTTTTTTTTTTTTTTTTGAGACGGAGTCTTACTCTGTCGCCCAGGCTAGAGTGCAGTGGCCAGATCTCAGCTCACTGCAAGCTCCGCCTCCCGGGTTTACACCATTCTCCTGCCTCAGCCTCCCGAGTAGCTGGGACTACAGGCGCCCGCCACCTCGCCTGGCTAGTTTTTTGTATTTTTTAGTAGAGACGGGGTTTCACCGTGTTAGCCAGGATGGTCTCGATCTCCTGACCTCGTGATCCGGCCGTCTCGGCCTCCCAAAGTGCTGGGATTACAGGCTTGAGCCACCGCGCCTGGCTAGAATTTTCTATAATTTCCTTTATTTTGTGCTATCATTATCTAACCTATTTATGAGGAAGTAGTTATTTGGTTGCCTAAGAAACATTGGAACCCAGGCTGTCGCCACAGTGGTACTACTTTCAAGATCCTTAGAGATTATATAGTCCAATCCCATTCTTTTACCAGTGAAGAAACAGATAACAGATGGGGAGATGCATGTAGAGGAGAACAAGGATCTGGAAATAACCATGACAAAGGAGTCAAAAGGAAGGATATGAAGTATGTTAAAAGTTGCCATGTATCACTTTTTTTCTTTTTTTTTTCTTTTTCTTTTTTTTTTTTTGAGACGATGTTTCGTTCTTGTTGCCCATGCTGGAGTGCAATGGTGCGATCTCGGCTCACTGCAACCTCTACCTCCCGGATTCAAGTGATTCTCCTGCCTCAGCCTGATGAGTAGCTTGGATTACAGGCACCTTGCCACCACGCCCGGCTTATTTTTTTATATATATTTTTAGTACAGATGGGGTTTCACCATGTTGGCCAGGCTGGTTTCGAACCCCTGACCTCAAGTGATCTGCCCACCTCAGCCTCCCAAAGTGCTAGGATTACAGGCGTGAGCCACCGCACACAACTCACATATCACTTTTTAAAATTGTAGAAGATGGTGTGAGAAGGTTGGCATGTCATAAAGATGGGGGAAAAGGGAACTGCAGCTTATTAAGTGCCTTTCATGTACCAAGCTTTGTGCTAGACACTTCATATATATTCGTTAATTTAACCCTCACCACAAACACATAAAGTGAAACTCTTATTTCCCTCATTTTACAGATGAGGAAACTGAGGCTTAGAGGAGTGAAATATTGCCTTCCCTTTGAGAAGAAGCAGGAGACCTGGAAACAGATATCCATGTTTCAGGGGCTCAAGTCAAGCATCTTGCTTCCTGGCCCATATTGCTGAGTCTGTAACCTAGGAGCAAATACAAGAAACAAACACATGTCAGTCATGAAGTCAATATGCAGACAGGACCAAATCAGAAAGTAGGAAATCTAGGTGTGGAGGAAGTTTCCTGATAGGAAGAGCACATGGGTGCTCCAGCTTTTGCAGTGGCCAGTGTGGCCACTCAGTTTTTTGTTTGTTTGTTTGTTTTTGTTTTGAGAAATGAGAGCCAACAGAAAGATTTGTGAACCTGGAAGCAGGTGGGAAGAAGGGGAGTAGGAATATTTGAGCACATGGGATCAAGAGTGGGAAGGTGGAGTGATAAGAGAGTGACTGTCTGCTGAGAGGGACCCCATGAGAAGAGGTTGGGAGAGTTGGTACATCGGGCAGATGAGTGATTAGGGAAGTGAATAATTAGGGGACAGCAAAAAGACTCCAGGGAATTCCTAACAGGCTGGTTTGCTCTTTAGACATTTGTACAAGGAGTATTTTTATGGAGTGATCGAGACAACTGAATGTTAACTTCATGTAGTCATTGCTACTTCCTATGTCTTTATTATCATTATTTGCTTTTTCAGTGTTTATGATGACTCATTAATCTGGATTTCCTGTCTTATAGTTGATATTTGAGACAATGTCCTAAGGGAGCTCTACCCAGCAGACTTTTGCAGAGGAGTTGTAACCTGAATGCTAGGCTCTTTTGTTACCCAGCTGCCAATGTTTGGATCAAAACAATCCATTTCTGATTCATGTATGTTATTAGCTCTGGCAGGATGGCAAGACGTGAGGCAGATACTGTTTTGTATATTACAGAAACCTAGATAAGCAAACAGAGAATGAAGAGATTGTCTTTATTAGAAAAACAATCTTTTGCGATATTTCTTAGCACCAAGCAATGAGTTTTTAATAAAACCTAGGAGATAGAGCATTCATGTGTCTGGTCTCGCTCCCCCTCTTTGAATCTAGATATATGTGATTTCATGATGCTAGCAAGAGGCCTGCTGATTTGTCAGTTCATCAAAAGTTGCTAAAGGAAAGTCAACACAAACGATGCTAATCATCATCTTGTCTTTTCCCAGTGACTCGATTGGACTTCTAGTGTCTGAGCTGCCTGTTCTCCATGGCAGTGTTACCAACAGTAGTACCTGTGCCTAGTTGTAAAGGGTGAGAATCTCATTTTGTCTGTCTTCCTCTTGATAATAGGCTGGGGGCCGATTCCTTGGAAGAGCTGGAAGAATTATTAACACAAGTTATGTGTAGCCAAGTGTTGCTTTTCCTCCCTTGTTTGGTCATATTCACAGTAACTCATTTCTTTATCACACTTGCCTCCTCTAGATCTATGTCTTTGAGGCTCTACTCTCACTCCCTGTAAGTCAACTCCAAAATGAAGTAATTTGATTTTCTTCAGGTGGAACAATATGTTTCAGGTGTCCCTAGTCCAAATGGAATTGTGCAGCTGCCATGCAACCTGTGGGACCAGCATAATGGTGTCTACCAACATTTTGTAATAGGAATCACTGATATCGTTCAGGCAATACCCACATGGGAAGAATCTGATGTTACAACAGGAAGTTTTTCTTTTTTTATTATAATAATAGAGACAGGGTCTCCCTGTGTTGCCCAGACTGGTCTTGAACTCCTGGGCTCGAACAATCCTCCTATCTTGGCCTCCCCCAAGTGCTAGGATTATAGGCATGAGCCACCGTGCCTGGCCAGAATTTTGGCTGAAAGCACCTTTCCTTCTTCGAATCAACTTGCTTTGAGAATTCTCTTGTGTTATGTGATTTGTCCACATTGAATCAGTAGCAGAACTGAGATTATTTCTATTAACAATATTCTGGGCATCATAAAAGGGCATCTGAAATCAATGGAAGACTCTGTTGCTTGACCCTCAAATCTGTTCTGGACCCCAACTGCCTGAGGTAATGTGCTGTCGTAACAGACTGCAGCCTTTCTGATCTGGTAGTACCTATCAGGAGCCCCGTGTATGACCTCCAAACTGCTATTTCTTTATTTTTCATTTGTCCTATTACTATGCTCAATTATGAAGACTGTTAAAAGATTGTGGCACAAAGAACAAAGCTCTTGTCCAAGTCTTACTCACCTTTATTATGGCTACTGCAAATTCTTCAGGAACAAAATGGCAGGGTGATGGGAAAAGGAGACATCCTCTATTTTCAAAGGGAAATTACTTCCCATTCCTTTCACTAGTCCTCTTAGATCCATAGAATTATAAGATTCCAGAGTTGAGAGTGATTATTTAATTCAATCCCTTTCCTTCTATAATTGAGGGAACTGAGATCCAGAGAGAGAAGGGACCTTACCAATGGCATGCAATCTCAGTAGCAGGCTAGCACCGTAGACTTTGTTATTCACATTCCAAATTCAGTGTCCCAGAAAGAATGATTAGTGGCTTTTAAATTTCAAATCGGGGCTCCTAAGATACATTTCAAGCAAAGTCTTCATTATTCTTCAGAATAAATAAAAATAGACCCTACTCTTTAGACCCCATGTCCAGCTGGAGATTCTTATAATATAGGTATCACTTGAGACCATTCATTCTTAAGGTAGGAATAGAGAAAACACTTGGTCAGGTCTGTTTCTCTTTCTGTTAATCATTATTTCCATCTTCCTGAAGACCATAGTTTCTTAAGTAATTACCTTCAGCTAGTTGAATCTTTGATCCTCAGTTATTCCCAAAGGGTTTCCTCAAGTAAAGACTGCAAGCAAACGCATTGGGCTTTGAAGTTGTAGATCCTGGTTTCAGGACCCTGTTTTGTCCATTACTAGTTGTGTGGCCTTGGGCGATCACTTAACCTCTTGGAACCTAAACTGATAAAACTAGGCATGATATCTTACCTCACAGGGCTGGTTACAAATCTCCATGTGATAACGTAATGTGGACAAGTGATTTGTAAAGAATAAAGGGCTTTGCCCAACCTAAGTGTTGGTTATGAGAATATCTACTGTATGTATTTCACGAAAGTAGTCTGGGATGCCCTCAGTTCCTTCTGCACAGCAATAAAACTCTTGACTATCTCTTGATTATTCGCACTAATGCTAAGGGCAATCTGTTAGGCCATTTGCATTACTATAAAGGAATACCTGAGTCTGAGTAATTTATAAAGAAAAGAGGTTTAATTGGCTCATGGTTCTGCAGACTGTACAAGAAGCATGACACTGGCATCTGCTTCTGACGAGGGCCTCAGGAAGCTTCCACTCATGGCAGAAGGCAAAGAGGTAGCAGGAGATTTCACATAGCAAGAGAGGGAGCAAGAGAGAGAGGGAGAAGGTGACACGCTCTTTTAAACAACCAGATCTTGCATGAACTCAGAACAAGAACTCACTTGTTACCTCGAGGAGGGCACCAAGACATTTATGAAAGATCTGCCCTCATGACCCAAACACCTCCTACCTGGCTTCACTTTCAACATGGGAGATCACATTTCAACATGAGATTTGGAGGGGACAAACATCCAAACCATATCAGGCGAGGAACACAAATAATACAAAACAGAAACTCATTCTATCGTTTGTGTTTGTGTTTAAAATACATTTAGTTTGGGGAAGCCTCTGAACTCTGTTTGCTGAAAGTGAAATTCAACTGAGGAAGAATTCCAGAAGCAGGCCATGTGCAAGTCCCTGCCGTTTTCTGGGCCTCAGTTCCCTACCTGTAAAATGGAGAAGTGCCCTAAGTAGTCACACAGTCTCTGCCAGCTCTGATGTCCATGTGTCTGTGAGTCTAGATATATGGAAGGCAACAGGGGAAAGCCAGTTTTAGATGATGCACAAAGTTTTATTGGGCAGCTGAAGTTGTGCAAATACTAGGGGAAAAATCACAAGCTGCCAAAACAGTATCACGTCATTAATAGAATGGGCAGAGAGGGAAGTCAATTCTGAGTGTAAGAAACCATGACTGACATTTTAGGAACTGATCAAAAGAAGTGATTGGAGGAAAGTGAAAATAACATCTGTAGACAGGAAGGCCCAGGATAATAGCAATGTGTAATGCTGCTGTCACAGAGGGAAATGCGCAAGATGAGTCTCTCTGTGCTGTTTTTGTTCAGGAGTCATACTCTTCTCAATTCACCTGATTTTTTTCCTCTCCTTTCAATCATACCCTTTTCAAAATTCATCTCAGAAGTGTTTCTGAGCCATTCCGATTACAACTTTTGCTAAAACCAATCAGCAGAGGTCTGCTTACAGTGCAAAGCAATCAACAGAGACCCAGGGTATTGGTCAGATATGATATCTTCATTTAGATGGACTGTGGCTAATCGGATTGGCTGAGGTTACAATCAGAGCAATTTTGCAACGGCACTGCTGCCTACCAGGTAAAAAGCTTCCTGTACAATTTTAGGAATGATGCCTGGTTAAATATAGTGTTTTGTACTATTTGCATGAGAAATGAATTATGAAAACAACATATGTTGCACTTAATATTTTCCTCTATTAACTCATACAGTACTCCTTTAGCCTGTAATAATTGAATGACAGTGAGAAAATAAGATCCAAATTTGGCCTCTTCTAACATACTGTGCTATGTAGTGGTATCCTGTACTCTGAACCTTGTAAATTGGAAAGGCAGTGAGGTTGTTGTGTGTGATTTGGGGTTCTGTGATAGGGTGGTATGTAGTGTTCCATAATAGTCAATCCTGGTTTTATATGCCATTCCCATGCATTCCCAGAAAAAAACATTTTAAATCAGACTCAAGTCTTAATTGTATATAATAAATAGGAACAGACACATGAATAGTAACAAACTTTGAAAAATGAAGTACAGGTACATATTAGTCAATATCAGATAAATTACAGACTATAAAGGGGCTCATCAGACTGTATCCATATGCATAATAATATTATGATTTCATTGTTGAGGTGTAAGAGTTCCTTTTGTATTTAGAGTACTAGATCTTTATTAGATATATGATTTGAGAACATTATCTCTCATTCTGTAGGTTGTCTTTTCATTTTCTTAATAGTGTCCTTTGAAGCCCCAAAGTGGTTTAATTTTTATGAAGTCCGTTTCATCTACTTTTTTGCTTTGGTTATTTGTGCTTTCATTGTCGTATCTAAGAGAACATTGTCAAATCCAGGGTTACAAAAATGTACAGAATTTTTATTTAAGAGTTTTACAGATTTAGGACTTAATTTTTATTTAGTTTTTGTATATGGTGTGAAGTAGGGGTCCAAATTCAGGGTATGTTACTGGAATAGGCTTGCTAGGATTCTGTTGAGGATTTTTAGGCCTATCTTCATAAATGATATGGGTCTGTGGTTTTCTTTTCTTAGGATGTCTTTGTCTAATTTTGTTATCAGGGTAATACAGGCCTCAGAGAATGGGTTGGGAAGTGTTCTACCTTTTCTATTTTGGGACTGGTGTGTTTTTTTTTTTTTTTTTTTTTGAGACGGAGTCTCGCTCTGTCACCCAGGCTATAGTGCAGTGGTGCAACCTCGGCTGACTGCAAGCTCTGCCTTCTGGGTTCACGCCATTCTCCTGCCTCAGCCTCCCGAGTACCTGGGACTACAGGCTCCCTCCACCATGCTGGCTAATTTTTTGTATTTTTAGTAGAGACAGGGTTTCACCATGTTAGCCAGGATGGTCTCGATCTCCTGACTTCGTGATTCACCCGCCTCAGCCTCCCAAAGTGCTGGGATTAAAGGCGTGAGCCACCGCACCTGGCAGATTGGTGTTAATTCTTTGAATGTTTTGGTAAAACTCACCAGTCAAGCCTCTGGACCTGGGCTTTTTAAATTAATAATTCAGCCTCTTATTTATGGATCTATTCATTTTCTATTTCTTCTTGAGTCTTTCTAGGAATTTGTCCATTTCATCAAAGTTATCTACTTTTTGGTGTAAAGTTGTTCATAGTATTCTCTTATGGTCATTTTTTTTTTTTTTTTTTTCTACGAGGTTACTAGTAGTGTCCTCTCTCTCATTCCTGATTTTAGTGATTTCTTTTTTCTTTATCAATCTAGCTAAAGGTTTATCATTTTTGTTGATCTTTTCAAAGAACCAGCTTTTAGTTTTATTCATTTTCTCTAATGTTTTTCTATTCTCTATTTCAGTTATTTCCATTTTAGTCTTTATATTTCTGTCTGCTTGGTTTGGGTGTTTACTTTGCTGTTCTTTTTCTAGTTTCTTAAGGTAGAAACTTAAGTTACTGATTTGGGATCTTCCTTCTCATTATTAAAATTTTTTTTTTTATTTCAATAGTTTCTGGGGAACAGGTGGTTTTTGGTTACATGGAGAAGTTCTTTAGTGGTGTTTTGTGAGATTTTGGTGCATCCATCACCTGAGCAGTGTACACTGTACCCAATGTGTAGTATTTTATTCCTCACCCTCCTCTCACCCTTCCCCCTGAGTCCCCAAAGTCCATTATATCATTCTTATGCCTTTGCGTCCTCATAGCTTAGCTCCCACTTATAAGTGAGAACATATGATGTTTGGTTTTCCATTCCTGAGTTACTTCCCTTAGAATAATGGTCTTTACTTCCATCCAACTTGCTGCAAATGTCATTATTTTGTTTCTTTATATGGCTGAATAGTATTCCATGGTGTATATATATCATATTTTCTTTATCCACTTGTTAGTTGATGAGCATTGTATTAGTTTGTTTTCACGCTGCTGATAAAGACATACCCAAGACTGGGCAATTTACAAAAGAAAGAGGTTTAATGGACTTACAGTTCCATGTGGCTGGAGAAGCCTCACAATCATGGCGGAAGGAAAGGAGGAGCAAGTCACATCTTACATGGATTACAGCAGGCAAAGAGAGAGAACTTGTACAGAAGAACTCCTCTTTATAAAACCATCAGATCTCATGAGACTTATTCACTATCAGGAGAACAGCATGGGAAAGACTTGCCACCATGATTCGATTACCTCCCACCAGGGCTCTCCCACAACATATGGGAATTCAAGATAAGATTTCGGTGGGGACACAGCCAAACCATATCAGGCATTTAGGTTGGTTCCATTTTTTTGCAATTGCAAATTATGCTGCTATAAACATGTGTGTGCAAGTGTCTTTTTATATATGGGTAGATACCCAGTAGTGGGATTGCTGGATCAAATGGTAGTTCTACTTTTAGTTCTGTAAGGAATCTCCATACTGTTTTCCATAGTGGCTGTACTAGTTTACATTCCCACCAGCAGTGTAGAAGTGTTCCCTTTTCACCACATCCACACCAACATCTATTTTTTTTTTTATTTTTAAATTATGGCCATTCTTGCAGGAGTAAGGTGGTATCTCATTTTGGTTTTAATTTGCATTTCTCTGATGTAATGTTGAGCATGTTTTTCATATGTTTGTCAGCCATTTGTTTGTCTTCTTTTGAGAATTGTCTATTCATGTCCTTTGCCCACCTTTTGATGGGACTATTTGTTTTTTCTTTCTGATTCGAGTTCCTTGTAGATTCCGGATGTTAGTCCTTTGTTGAATGCAGAGTTTGCAAATATTTTCTCCCACTCTGTGGGTTGTCTATTTATTCTGCCGATTATTTATTTTGCTATACAGAAGCTTTTTAGTTTAATTAGGTCCCATTTATTTATTTTGTTTAAAGTCCTTTTCTTTAATATAGGCATTTACAGCTATAAATTTCTAAGCACTGCCTTCTCTACCTATGGTAATTTTTGTTAAGTTGTGTTTTTATTTTCATTTACCTCATATGGTTTTCTAATTTCCCTGATCATTTCATCTTTGGCCCATTGGTTATTTAGGAGTGTGTATGTTTAATTTCCACATATTCGTGAATTTACCAAATTTCCTTCTGTTATTGTTTTCTAATTTTATTCAATTGTGGTCAGAAAATATATGATTTCAAACATTTTAAATTGATTGAGACTTGTTTTGTGGCCCAACATGTACCCTGTACTGAAGAACGTTCCACATGTAGTAGAGAATTGTGTTTTACCACTGTTGTATGGAGTGTTGTATAGATGTCTGTTTGATCTAGTTGGCTTATAGTGTTGTTCAAATCTTCCATGTCCTTTATATGCTGCCTAGTTGTATGAACTATCCATTATTGAAAGTGGGGAACTGGAGACTCCAAGTATTGCTTTTGTATGATCTATTTCTCCCTTCAATTCTGGTAGCTTTACTTCACATATTTTGGGCTCATATACATATGTGTTTATAATTATCCTATCTTCCTGATAGATTGACACATTTATCATTATAAAATGTCTTTCTTTGTCTCTAGTAACAACTTTTGTCTCAAAGTCTGGTATTTTCCCCAACATTAGTAGAACCACTTTCTATGTCTATTGATTCTAGTTCGTATATCTTTTTCTATCCTTTACTTTCAACATATTTGTGTCTTTGAATCTAAAGTGTGTCTCTTGCAGACAGCGTAGACTTGCACCATGTTGGTTTAAATCTATTTTGCCTATCCCTGCCTTCTGATTATAGTGTTCAATCCATTTGTATTTAATGTAATAAAACAAGTAATAATGAATAAGTAATGAAATAAGGTAAGATTTATATCTGTCATTTTCTACTTGATTTCTAAATGCCTTATGTATTGTTTCTCGGTTTGTCCAGTATTGCCTTCTTTTGTGTTAAACAGTTATTTTCTAGTGTAATGGTTTTATTCTCATGTCATTTTTAACCATATTTTTAAAGTTATTTTCTTAGGGGTTGCCCTGGAAATTGCAACTAACATTTTGTAACAATCTAATTTGGATTAATACCAACTTGATTTTAATAGCATGTAAATCCCTTTTTTTCTATAAAGCTTAATTCCCCATCCCCCTTCTTGTGCTGTTACTGTCGTTCAAATTACATTTTCAAACATTGTACTCTGATCAACACAGATTTATAATTATTGCTTATGCAGTTGTGTTTTAAATCAGATAGGTGGAAAAAAGAGTTATAACCAAAAATATGTTTATACTGTTTTCCGTATAAAACTATATAGTAAACTTTGTGGATGTTTCTTCTTTCTTTTTCTTATTTTCTAGAGAAAGGGTCTCACTCTGTTGCCCAGGCTGGAGGACAGTGGCACAATCATGGCTCACTGCAGCCTCCACCTCCTGGGATCAAGCAATCCTACCACCTCAGCCTTATTTCTTTATGTGAATTAAGTTACAGGATGCATAGTGAAGGACTCCTTCTAGTGTTCCTTGTGGTATATATTTGCTAGTGATAAGCTCTCTCAATTTTTCTTTATCTGGGAATGCCTTGATTTCACTTTCATTTTTCATGTATACTTCTGATGATCATAGAGTTCTTGGGCGATGTTTTTTTCCTTTCAGTGCTTTGAATATATCATCCTGTAGCAGGACAAGCCACAGACGAAATCCCTCAGATACCAGGTTAAAGAAGGAAGGGCTTTATTCAGCTGGGAGCTTCGGCAAGACTCATGTCTCCAACAACCAAGCTCCCTGAGTGAGCAATTCCTGTCCCTTTTAAGGGCTCACAGCTCTAAGGGGGTCCACATGAGAGGGTTGTGATCGATTGAGGAAGGAGAGGGTACGTGACTGGGGGCTGCATGCACCAGTGATTAGAACAGAACAGAACAGGACAGGGATTTTCACAGTGCTTTTCTCTACAATGTCTGTAATCTATAGATAACATAACCAGTTAGATCAGCAGTCGATCTTTGTCTGTAATCTATAGATAACATAACCGGTTAGGTCAGCAGTTGATCTTTAACTACCAGGCTCAGGGTGTGGCACTGGGTTGTCTGCTTGTGTATTTCATTTCTGCCTTTTAGTATTTACTTATTCTTTCTTTGGAGGCAGAAATTGGTCATAAGACAATATGAGGGGTGGTCTCCTCCCTTAATCCCATTGCCTTCTTGTGTTTCTACTTTCTGAAGAGAAAGCAACTATAGCCAGGTGCAGTGGCTCACACCTATAATCCCAGCATTTTGGGAGGCTGAGGTGGGTGGATCACTTGATGCCAGGAGTTTGAGACCAGCCTGGCCAACATGGTGAAACCCTGTCTCTACCAAAAATACAAAAATTAGCCAATCTTCGTGGTGTGTGCCTTGTCATTTCAGCTACTCGTGAGGCTGAGGCACAAGAATCGCTTCAACCCTGGAGGGAGAGGTTGCAGTGAGTTGAGATCATGCCACTGCCCTCCAGCCTGGGTGACAGAGCAAGGTATTGTCTCAAAAAGTTAAAAAACAAGAAAAACAAAGCAACTGTTAATCTTATTGAGGGCCTTTTGAATGCAATGAATTACTTCTGTCTTGCTGCTTTCAAGATTATCTTTGTCTTTTGACATTTTGATTATTATGTATCTACTTGGAATTCACTGAGTTTCTTGGATGTGTGGATTAGTGTTTTGCATCAAATTTGGGAAGCTTTTAGCCATTATTTCTTCAAGTACTCTTTCTGCTCTTTTCTTTCTTCTCTCTCTGAAACTTCCATTATATGTGTATTGGTACACTTACTGGTGTTCCACAGGATTCTGAGGTGCTACTTATTTTTTTAATTCTTTTTTCTTTGTCTTCCTCAGATAGGAAAATTTAAATTGATCTATCTTCAATTGTGATTATTTTTTTCTTTTGCATGCTCAAATTTCCTGCTAAGCCCCATTAATGAACTTTTAATTTCAGTTATTACACTTCTCAATTCCAGAATTTCTGTTTGGTTCTTCTTAAAGAAAAAGAAAAGTAATTTCTATCTTTTTGCCTATCAAGGCATCATTCTCCTACCATCTTTTAGTTCTTTAGGCATTGTTTCCTTTAAGTGTTTGAACATATTTAAAATGGCTAATTTAAAGTTTTTTGTCTAATAAAGCCCATATCTGGGCTTTCTGAGAGATAGTGTCTGTTGATTGATTTTTCTTCCTGTGGATGGGCCATGCTTTGTTATTTCTTTACATCTCTTGTAATTTTTTGTCAAAAACTAGATATTTAAAGAATATAATGTAGTGTCTCTGGAAATCAGAGTCTCCCCTATCCTCAGGTGTTGTTGTTAGTGTTTGTTATTGTGGTGGCAGTTCTTATTTCTTTGTAACTTTTCTCAACCAATTCTGTAAAGTCTGTATTCTTTGTCATGTATAGCCATTGAAGTATTTGTTCCATTAGCTTAGTGGTAGTGAGTTAATGATTGAACAGTGTTTTCCTTGACTTTCTGGAACCAGTGAGTCTCTCAGTCTTTGCTGAAGTACTCTTTGTGTATGCTGAGCACACCTTTAACATTCAGCCTAGCAGTTGAAGACCCTGCCTTAGCCTTCACTTCCTTGCACAGAACCTCAAGGTCAGTCAAAGGTAGGGAACAGGACCTTCTCAGATCTTTCTTGAGTATGAGTATAGACTTGGGCATGCACACAGCCTTATGCTTGAGTGTAACCTACTAGATCCCCAGGAATATGCAGCTTTTATAGCACTTATGGACATCTCATTACCCAGATTTTCCTGTGAATTTTTTGGTTAGCCTATTATTTGCTTTAACTATTGTCCCCTTGCTTCAGGCAGCTACCAAGTTAAATAATTACCTCTAATTGAATTCAGTAAATGTCCCCAGGGAAAAGGCTTTTTCACAGGTGAGCTCAATATCAGTTCAACTAAAAACAGCCTTGCAAATGGGGTATTTTAGGTAACCATCAGACAGGTCAAATAATTACAGTTTACTGAGTGTAGCTTTGAAAGAACTCCAACCTGTCAGGGTTCTCTAGAGGGACAGAACTAATAGGATAGATGTATATATGAAAGGGAGTTTATTAAGGAGTATGGACTCACACAATCACAAGGTAAAGTCCAACAATAGGCTCTCTGCAAGCTGAGGAGCAAGGAAGCCAGTCCAAGTCCCAAAACCTCAAAAGTAGGGAAGCTGACAGTGCAGCCTTCAGTCTGTGGCCAAAGGCTTAGGAGCCCCTGGCAAACCACTGGTGTTAAGTCTAAGAGTCCAAAAGCTGAAGAACTTGGAGTCTGATGTTTGAGGGCAGGAAGCATCCAGCACAGGAGAAAGATGAAGGCCAGAAGACTCAGCTAGTCTAGTCCTTCCACATTCTTCTGCCTGCTTTATTCTAGTCACACTGACAACTGATTAAATGGTGCCCACCGAGATTGAGGTTGTGTCTGCCTCTCCCAGTCCACTGACTCAAATGTTAATCCCCTTTGGCAACACCCTCACAGACACACCCAGGAACAATACTTTGCACCCTTCAATCTAATCAAGTTGACACTCAATATTAACCATCACAAACCCCATTCTGCTCCCTCCAGTGGCGCCAGGATGCTAGATTTCACCATGAATGTGGGCTGTTAGTTTTCAAAAGTACTTCAGAGCTGGAGAAGAGGAATGAGAATAGGAAAGTTAAAATGCCACAATGCTCACTGTTCCTACCAACATTCAGCCATTTTCTTGAATAAATGCTTCTCAGATTGCTGCAAATATTTTTATTAAATTCTAGAGCTCCAAAGAAGTTGGTTCTGAACGTTTTTGCCAATTTTCTCATTGCTTTTATGGAGGAGCGCTTAAAACACTGTCCAGCACATAGTAGGTGATGAATTAATATGTTATTCATAAATGCCATTTTATTTATTTAAACATAATTTAATTTATAGTTTACTTATAAATTATTATTTTCAGATTATTTTGGATGTTAATGTAGAGCAGAGATTGTGGTACTAGGACTCTTTACATTCTTAAAAGCTATACAGGACCCCAAAGAGATGTCGATGGAGTTATATCTATTGTTATTTGCTGTATTAGACATTAAAACTGGGAATATTAAAAGTATTTACTTACTAATTCATTTAAAGTTAATAATAAAGTAATCAGACATTCATATATATTTTTTCAAGATATGCTTTCCAAAATAAAATACTTTAGTGGGAAGAATAGCATTGTTTTACATTTTTGCAAATCTCTTTAATTTTTTCCTTAATGGTAGACAGCTGAATTCTCGTATCTTCTTCTGCACTCAATCTGGTTTGACTGAGGAAAATTTGGTCTCACAAATATATACGGTTGAAAGAAGAACTGTGTCCTAATACCCTTTTTTGACAATTAGGGATATTTTCTCTGATACTATACAAGAGGTTGGCAAGTGATAGTTTCTTAAAGGTTAGTTACAATATGGAAGCTGCAAACATATCAGTTGACTTTTCATTTTCTGTTATGTTAAAATCTATCTTACACTTTGGATGAATTATTAGTCATTGTGTGATTTTTGCATCATGATGCCTTGGTCATTTGAAAACTTTTGGCTCGGCCGGGCACGGTGGCTCAAGCCTGTAATCCCAGCACTTTGGGAGGCCGAGACGGGCGGATCACGAGGTCAGGAGATCGAGACCATCCTGGCTAACACGGTGAAACCCCGTCTCTACTAAAAAATACAAAAAACTAGCCGGGCGAGGTGGCGGGCGCCTGTAGTCCCAGCTACTCGGGAGGCTGAGGCGGGAGAATGGCGGGAACCCGGGAGGCAGAGCTTGCAGTGAGCTGAGATCCGGCCACTGCACTCCAGCCTGGGTGACAGAGCGAGACTCCGTCTCAAAAAAAAAAAAGAAAAAAAAAAGAAAGAAAACTTTTGGCTCACTGACTTATGCAGATTTTCCAAATATTAACACACTTCATTGTATAACATCAAAACTCGTATTCATTAGTGTCACCACTGTTCTCATCAGAAAAGCCTTTAGGTATTGGGAAGCTGTCAAGTTTCATAGTGGAAGATAACAAGTTTTCCCAAATTCTAATTTTTGCCTGAAAGTGCAAATTCTGCCATTGGCTATGCACACTGTCAGTTGTTTCCCTTGAAGTAACAGGCTTGTTTTGTTCATTTCCAAGAAAATGCCTACAAAATACTTGAGTTTGAATAAGAGTTTGTCTGTCAGTTTTTCTTTCAAGTAAAAATAGTGTTGCATTTAAAAAGTGTTTAGTTCATCTCACAAGTCAATCACACTTGTGCTTTTCCTCTAGATGACCATCATACTTTAGTATGTACCAGAAGTACTTTATGCATACTTCCCATTTCATCACACATAATATCAAGAAAGACATGTAGTCAAGGGTCAAGATTTGATAAAATTAACTTTTACTGCCTCTTCAAGTACATTTTTTTTTTTTTTTTTTTTTGAGACGGAGTCTCGCTCTGTCACCAAGCTGGAGTGCACTGGCCAGATCTCAGCTCACTGCAAGCTCCGCCTCCCGGGTTCACACCATTCTCCTGCCTCAGCCTCCCGAGTAGCTGGGACTACAGGCGCCCACCACCTCGCCCGGCTAGTTTTTTGTATTTTTTAGTAGAGACAGGGTTTCACCGTGTTAGCCAGGATGGTCTCGATCTCCTGACCTTGTGATCCGCCCGCCTCGGCCTCCCAAAGTGCTGGGATTACAGGCTTGAGCCACCGCGCCCGGCCGAAGTATATTCTTAAGTGAAACTAGCTTTTTAAAAAATGTGTGTGCTTGGCAGTGAAAACTACAATGACTACTATTGCAGTTTGTTGTCACTACCCTGACTCATGATAAGGTGCAAGCAGTTTTACCCACCATAGCTTTTGCATCAGTGCAAATGTCATCACATTTGTTTAAGGTAAAACCATTAATTTTAACAATGTTATTTAACACTTTGAATATTTCAGCACCACTCATGTTTTTTGTTTTTTTTTTTCCCCAAAGCTTTCACATAATAGATCTTCTTCAATGATTAGTTAGTGCTTAATACTGGATGATATAAGCAAAACAGCAATTCCACCCCAAATCTGTAGATTTGTGTATTTGTAAGGCAAAAACACATTCTGCAGAAGAGACATTAACTAAAGAAGGCTTTATGTTTGTGGGTAAACCTTTTATTTGATGAGTTTGTTTCTCCATCATTGGAGTGTGGCATGATTTCTTCTGTGACTTTTCACCCAGCAGGCATTCAGCAATGTCAGCTCTACAGGGGTTTATTTTTTATTTTTTATTTTTTATTTTGAGAGGGAGTCTCACTCTTTTCCCCAGGCTGGAGTGCAGTGGTGTGATCTCGGCTCACTGCAACCTCCGCCTCCTGGGTTCAAGCAATTCTCCTGCCTCAGCCTCCCAAGTAGCTGGGATTACAGGTGCCTGCCACCAAGCCTGGCTAATTTTTTTTTTTTTTTTTAGTAGAGACGGGGTTTCACCATGTTTGCTGGGCTGATTTCAAACTCCTGACCTCAAGTGATCCTCCCGTCTCGGCCTCCCAAAATGCTAGGATTACAAGTGTGAGCCATTGCGCCAGCCTCTACAGGGATTTATTAGTTTTTTCACTATTGTGTGTACTTCTACAGCTAATATAATGCAGTAACTTACCCTATAGTATGTTTCACTGCATTTTTCATTTCTATTTGGAAAAGCCATAATAAACACTTTTGACTTTTAAAGAGCTCATAACATTTACTTTAAATGTTTAATTTCATTTTCTTTAAACTCCAAATAATTAATTTCGAGATGACTCTACAATTTAACTTACACTCTAATATCCTATTCCAAAATGTTCTTTTGCATCAGAAAAATAAAATAAATTATGCATGTCTATAAGGTCAAAGAAAAGACAGCCTTTGTTGTATTTTTGTTTCTTAATTACAATTGTAATCTACAGAGTAGATCCCTCTCTTCTATGAGCCAGAACTCTGTGATAAGTTGTTTTGACATGTTTTTATCAGTTTTAGATGTAGACATTGCCACTGTGGGTTGGTGAAGTAAGTCTTCTAATCTCCTTTTTCAAAGCCAGTCATCCATTCTTAAATATCAGAAAAACATGTTGCAAATAAATTGTATCTTATTGTATAATATGTCCAGTAAGTTGTAGAAAAAATTTAAAATTTATATTCTTCAAAAAATATTTTAAAGTGTTATTGCAAAATAAGACTACAAACTATGTTCACTTCGTATATTTTCACATAGATACAAAACTTCTAGATTTCCAAATAACAATTCATTAAATGATAAGAAGGTTACAAAGATTATGGTATGCATAACCTAAATAGCCAGTAAGAGCACTAAGTTCTGAGTATAAGTTAAACTCTGAAAATGCATGTATTTTTACTTGCTCCCTTAGAACATTCTAGAATGCACAAATACATATTTCAGAGCAGTGATATCATTTTACATCATGTTGCCTCTTGAAATTTCCTCTGTGTACTTGTGAGAGAATAAGAGTAAAAAGGACAAATAAAGTCTTAGTATTATTATGAAAATAGGTTTGCCCTTTAGGACCTCCCGAGAGGTCTCAGAGAACTGGAAGGAATGGATTGGAGGAGGTCAAAACTGGAGCTTTGGAGACCAATTAAGAGGCTGTTGGGATGGTCTATGTGGCAGTGGTTCTCCAACTTGTATGCATCAGAACCCCCTGGAGGGCTTGTTAAAAGCTGGGCTCCGCTCCCAGGATTTCTGATTCAGTAGGTCCAAGTCTGGCCCCAAAATGTGCATTTCTAACAAGTGCCCAGATGGTATTGATGCTGCTTGTTTTAGGACCACGCTTTGAGAACCACTGTGCTAGGGCCTTACTAATCATCTCAGACTTCACCCCAGATCTGTTGAAGATGAAACTCTGTGAATAAGATTTTCAGGTGATTTGTATACACATTAAAGTTTGAGAAGCACTGCTCTAAGAGACAGTTGATGGAATCCTAGACCTAAAGATAGAGAAAAGTTCACAAACTGAAAGGTTATTTTTAAGAGGCAATAAACAAGACTTCGTGTCTGGATGTAGAGAAGTTAGAGAGAGGGAGAAATCACCAGAAATTATTTGGTTTCTTCTGGCTTGAGCAATTGAATAGGAGGTAATTCCTTTTCACTGGGACAAAGGACACAAGGAGATGAGTATATTGGGGGAGTGGTATTTGAAATCAGTATTGAGTTGATTTACTACACAAAGTTCTCTTTTAACCTGCACATTGATGGTTTCACGTGGTTAAATAATAATGTCATGGACTCCTGGTGCTGCAAAGGGATTGGTAATGCATAAGAAGTGTTAGGCACACATGCAGGATTCTGCTTTCAGGTCAGACTCCGTTTGTGGCAGATATAAATTAGCCAAATGTGAGTCTCTTCTACATAAGGAGCATTTAAAACCTGTCTCCCATCCCTACAGCATTCAGCCCCTCAGACACAAGCATGTGGGAATGAGACACAGGGTAAACAGCCAAACTCACGTACCACCTATTGGTAATTCGATATTAGAAGAAGAGAAGAGAATATTCCAGATATTCCAGATCAGACCGGACCCAATTGTGTGACTGCCAGACTTGGGCAATTTCCATGTGCTTCCCTTTCAGGGACATATAGCTACCCATGTTCCTGACCAGCTGAGCCAGGATTATGACACAAAGCAGGCTGCAGAAGGAAGTAGTCCCCACTTAAGAATGAGTCAAATTTCTATCTGGTTGGGGGAGACATTACACTTTCAACCATTGTTTCATTTGATCTTCACATTACAGCCAGGTCCAGCAGGCATTTTAATTATCTCCATTTTGCAGATGAGGAGGCTGAGTTTCAAGGAAAGTAAATGACTTGTCTAGGTTATTGAAATGGTAAGAGGATGGACTGACACTGGGCCCCAGGTATCCTGACTCCAAATTGTGTGTTCCTTTCACGATAATACCGTGCTGTAGTTCAACTTAGCAGCAGGCTGATCTGTAGGACATTTGTCCCTTTTTTGGATTCCAATTTACTTCAAGAACTAACTTGTATGAAATGTTCAAATAATAGCACTTGATTTCTTAAAATTGCTTGATTCTTAATACATTACAGATTATTAGTGAGCTTTTCTCTTAATGGTCAGGAAATTAACAATGAGTCACAGCAAAATGTCTGAAAGATGAGGAAAGAAAAAAACGCTTACATTGTCACCAGATCTGTTCATTATCCTCTGTGCTCTATATCAGATCAATCAATAGTTAATTAATAATGATGTTCTTCCTGAAGTACAAGGTTATAAATTAATTTAATGCTCATATGCATATTTTCTGTAGGAAAAGTGAGAGGAAAATGCCTGCCATGCCCATCTCATTGTAAGAAAATGTATGTAATGATTACAAGCCTATAATAAGAATGGTTTGCTTAGCCAAATGTTTGTTCATTTCTGTTAATCAGTATTCATTTGAGCTACCTCCATGCAGTTTGTGGAAGCAGTGCAATCAGTTGAGTAGTGTGGCAGATTTAAATCAGTAATAAAAGCCCTGGGGAAATTAACAAGACAAAACATTAACCACAGAGTAAACATTAACATATATTAGCATTTTTATTATACCTGTAGAATTGTTAAATGGGCACGGTTGCTACTATTAAAAAGTTTATGTTGTATATCACATAATTTCAATGTATATATTGTTTTTAAACTTTTAAGATTTAATTAAATGAAATTGTATAGTGGTATGATAGATGATTCAAGAGAATGAACTGAAATTCATCATTTTATTTTAACTGGAAAACTATGAAATTCCCACCCAACTCCACCTTCAGCCCCAAGGTACCACAAAGCAAATGCCACAGGTAATACTCATCCAAACTAGACAACTAGATCAGAGTTGATATTTAAATTGCATAACTCCCAGAGGAAGTTTTAGTTTTAATTCTTTAGGGTTCTGATGAATCCATCAATGATCCAAGACTAAATTTAAATGGTATTTGGCAACATTTCTCAGAAAAGCACTTTCTTTTTCTAAGTTGGATGAACTTTCATTAGCTGAATTCAAGACATTATAATAACACTTCAATTAAGAGAGTGATATATTTGCATAAGCACAAACATTTAAATAAACAGAATGGAGTTCAGAAATAGCTCCACAAATATGGCCAATTAAATTTAAAGAAATAAAAAATTGAAGTAACTAAATGAGAAATGATCTTAACAAATTGTACTGAAATAATCTGATAAATATTTGGAAAAACATAATCATTATTTCTTGAGTGTTAAATAACTTGGAAAGTTTGACAAGTTAATCAGATAAACAAATGGATAGCATTCATGACAGATAAACAGAGCATACACATTATTTTTAAATATCAGAGAAAAATATTTAAAGGAAAAGCATTAGGCCTAAAAATGTCATTAACTTTGTGAAAGTAGAAATCCAACAGGTCATATGATTTAAGCACTGTGAAATGAAGTAGAAATGTCAGTGAAAGGGAAATCAACAGGTAATATCTAGCCATGTAAAAATTTTATTTAAGATCGATTTTATTTCTTTTTTAAATAGTTTCAGCTTTTATTACAGATTAGAGGGTACACTTGCAGATTTGTTACATGGGTATATTGTACGACACTGAAGCTTCAGGTCCCAATGATCCCATCACCTAGGCCGTGAAAACGGCAATCTTTACATCACACAATATACAAAAATTAACACAAAATGGGTTAAATACCTCATCATAAATGTACAAACGGTAAAGGTTCTGAAGAAAATATGTCTGTGACATTGCCATATGGAAAGACTTGTTTGGATAGAAAACAGCATCAATCATAAAGCTGCAAAAATAGATAAAATCAAGTTCATCAAAAATTTTTAAAAAGTGTTCTGTGCAAAAGGCATCACTAAGAAAAGTGAAAAACCAGATACTGGGAGGGAGTATTTACAAAACATATATTTGAAAATGAAGGCCGGGCGCGGTGGCTCAAGCCTGTAATCCCAGCACTTTGGGAGGCCGAGACGGGCGGATCACGAGGTCAGGAGATCGAGACCATCCTGGCTAACACGGTGAAACCCCGTCTCTACTAAAAAATACAAAAAAAAAACTAGCCGGGCGAGGTGGCGGGCGCCTGTAGTCCCAGCTACTGGGGAGGCTGAGGCAGGAGAATGGCCGTAAACCCGGGAGGCGGAGCTTGCAGTGAGCTGAGATCCGGCCACTGCACTCCAGCCCGAGCGACAGAGCGAGACTCCGTCTCAAAAAAAAAAAAAAAAGAAAGAAAGAAAATGAAATGACAAGATTTGAGTAAACAGTGCAGCTTTATTCACAAAAACAAAAATGTGGAAACTACCCAAATGTGTAAACATATTTGGTATATTTATTCAGCAATTAAAAGAACAAACTATGGTAAACCACCAACATAGAATTCCTCAAAGAAAAAATTATCCTGAGCAAAAAAGCAGAAACAAATATGTAAATACTGAATCTATCCATATTTATTTTCTATATTTCTATTCTTTCTTTCTGTTATCAATCTAATCCTAAAAAAGACAAATCTCATCTGTAGTGATTAAAATGTCAGTCACTATAAAATTATAACAATATTTTATGCATTATGAGGTAGTGTTTACACATGTGTATACATTTACAAATCTCATCAAACCACAATTCAGGGATGCATTTTATTTTATGTATATTGGGTCTTAAAATATTCAATTAAAAAAAGAGTACGTCAACCAAAGAGCTAATGTGCTGCAGCATAAACTCTGCCCCCCCATTAAAAATTATCTCTGAAAATTACTAACACATGATTAATTATATTAATTATACTTAATAAGACACATGACATAACCTTTATGTAAAACAACTGTCTATGCTTTCCATGTATTTGCTTAATCTCCATATATTCTACATCTTATGATTCTTATTTTCAGAACTTCTCCACTGAAGTGACTCATGTCATCATTATCAATCATCTAAATTTACTAAACACAGTGCATACTAGGTCCTCATCTTGCTGAATCTCTCCAGGTTGTTAAACCCAGAATATTGATCTGGGTTTTCTCCCTTTGGATGTTTTAATTACACTGGTGTTACATAAGGACAGGATTCTCCTACAAAATGTTAAATATATGTTTCAGAAACATAAAAACATCACAGTTTCAAATAACCTTTTTTTTGGATTCAGAGAGTACATGTGCAGATTTGTCATATGGGCACATTGCGTGATGCTGAGGTTTGGGGTATGGATGGTCCCATCACCCAGGTAGTGAGCATAGTACCCAATAGATAGTTTTTTAGCCCATGTCCCTTTTCCTCCTTCTCCCCTCTTGTAGTTCCCAGTGTCTGTGATTCCCGTCTTTATGTCCATGTGTATTTAACATTAAGCTCCCACTAATAAGTGAGAACATGCGGTATTTGATTTTCTGTCCCGGCGTTACTTTGCTTAAGAAAATAGTCTCCAACTGCATCCATGTTGCTGCAAGGGGCAATATTTCATGCTTGTTTGTGGCTGAGTAGTATTCCATAGTGTATATGTACAACATTTTTTTTATCCAGTCTGCTGTTGATGAGCACCTGGGTTGATTGCATGTCTTTGCTATTGTGAATAGTGCTGTGATGAACATATGGGTGCAGGTGTCTTTTTGGTAGAATGATTTGTTTTCCTTTGGCTATATACCCAGTAATGGTATTGTTGAATCAAATGGTAGTTCACCTCGTAGTTCTTTGAGGAATCTCCAAACTCCCCTCCGCAGTGGCTGGACTAATTTACACTCCCACCAGCAATGTGTAAATGTTCCCTTCTCTCTGCATCCTCACCAGCATCTGTTGTTTTCAGACTATTTAACAAAAGCCATTCTAAATTCTGTGAGATGATATCTCATTGTGATTTTGATTTGCATTTCTCTAATGATTAGTGATGATAAGCTTTTTTTTTACATCTTTATTGGCCACTTGTATGTCTTCTTTTAAGGAGTGTCTGTTCATGCCCTTTGCCCACTTTTTAATGGGGCTATTTGTTTTTTGCTTGTTGATTTATTTAAGTTCCTTATAGATTCTGGATATTAGGCTTTTGTCAGATGCATAGTTTGCAAATATTTTCTCCCATTCTGTAGGTTGTCTGTTTACTCCCTTAATAGTTTCTCTTGCTGTGCAGAAGCTCTTTAGTTTAATTAGGTTCCACTTGCAATTTTTGTTTTTGTTGCAATTGCTTTTGAGGATTTAGCCATAAATGCTTTGCCAAGGGTGATATCAAGAAGTGTATTTCCTTGGTTTTCTTCTAGGATTTTTATAGTTCAAAGTCTAATATTTAAGTCTTTAATCTATCCATCTTGAGTTAATTTTTATATATGGTGAAAGATAGGGGTCCAGTTTCAATCTTTTGCATATGGCTAGCCATTTATCCTAGCACCGTTTATTGAATAGGGAGTCAACTTTGCCAAAGATCAGATGGTTAAACATCAGAATTTTTGTAAATGTAGGAATTACCAAAGATTTTGTAGTCAACCCAATAATCTGAATTCTGGAGCCAGGGTCAAGGGACATCCTGCAGGCAGCAAGTGGCAGGCTAGACCTACTTGGGAGCCTCCTCTTCCATAGAATTTGACATGCAGTGCTTTCGTATGGTTACTAATTGTCTCTTACTTGGCAGACCAAAGAATTTAAATCATCCCACTATTGGCTTACTGCCAGTTGAAATACTACCTGAAACCTAGGTTAAAATTGAATGTCAGTTTTCTGTTGAACAACTTTAGCCATTTCTTGGAATATGTTTAGAGGATTTTTCATCATTATTACTGTCTTCCAATTATGGGTAAGGTGTCCACATAACCACAGACCTGGGCCACACCCAATACTGGGAATCCCCAGAGCCTATGCCAGTGACAGAAACCCATGACACGGGAAAATCGAAAACAGAAACATAGGTTTTAGAATCAGACAGACCAGCATTCAAGTCCCAGCTCTACCATTTACTAACATTGTGACCTTGCTTTTAAGTTCCCCAACTTTTGTGAGCTTCAGTTTCCTTATATCTAAAAACGGGGCTAATAATACCCATTCTGTGTAATCCCAGCGCTTTGGGAGACCAAGGTGGGCAGATCACTTGAGTCTAGGAATTCAAGACCAGTCTGGGCAACATGGTGAGATCCCGTGTCTAGCTACATTAGCTAGGCATGGTGGTGTGTGCCTGTAGTCCCAGCTGCTCAGGAGGCTTGAGTGGGAGGATTACCTGAGCCTGGGGAGATCAAGGCTGCAGTGAGCCGTGACCACACCACGGCACTCCAGCCTGGGCAACAGAGCAAGACCCTGTCCCAAAAAAATAAATAAATAAGTAATACCTGCTCTGTATACCTCAGAGCGTTGTTGGTAGGACTGAGTAAAGAGAATGGAGAATGGATGTAGAAGTTATCTATGAAGCACTAGGTTGGAATAGGGTATTGTGTAAGAAACGTGAAGTGTTGGTATTGTTGAGAAGCTTTCGATATAGGCTTTCTTTCTCTGTTCAGCCATCTGGAGTAAAAGATCAAGTCTGAATTTTTTTTGTCACTTGAGAGTTCCCAGAACCAACAGTGAATAGGGGCCTGAGAATGACAGATTTTAACCAATGGAGTAGCTGCATTTCTTGACATATTCATTATAAGGTATAGGAGTGAATTATATCAGACCAAATTTTTGCATGATTTCAGAGTCTTTGGTAATAAGGGGATTCAGGACACACCACCCCAAAATATGGCACCTTTGCATTTAAGAAAACCCCCAAAACAAGAAAGTCACTCTCACCTTCCCCTCACCCTTCTCCCCTGAAGCAGGTCATAAAACCTAACTGACCCTCTTCTGAAGTATGTCATAAGACCATCATGTGAGAGGTGCCCACCCTATACCCAGAAGAAAGAAACATCTTTACCTCCAAAGTTACAGGGATACAAAGAAAAATCTGAAGAAACTGCCCTGGCTAAGTTTCCCCCAGTTTATTACCATTCGGTTATAACCTCTTTGTCCAATCACAATTCACCACTCTCCATTTCCTTAAAAAACTTAGCATAAAAATCCACAGCTTTCCCCATTTCTTTGGGTCTTCCTTTCTAAAGGCTCTTGTGTGGTGTAAAACTTATATTAAACATATTTGTATGGATTTCCCTTTTTAATTTGTCTTTTATTACAGGTGCCTCAGGCATAGGTCAAGAAAATAAAATTTTCCCTGCCCTGCAATAACATACTCCATTCAGAAAGTAATTTTCACCTTTTTTTTTTTCCAAGGAAACTGAGAAGAAAATATGGCACTTCAAATATCCTATCTTCCTCCTGTGTATAGGGCTAGAGTTACAGGTAGAGTGAAGCTATGGGACCAGGTTACAGTGAAGTCCTGGTGTGGGTGAGAGGTGGAAGTGGGGTGGTAGGCCAGGTTTCTTGATGCCCAGCCTACTGGGCTCTGCATGATCTAGACCATGCTTGTCCAACCTGCAGCTTGCAGGCTGCATGCAGCCCAAGATGGCTTTGAATGTGGCCCAACATAAATTCATAAACTTTCTTAAAACATTATGATATTTTTTGGTGATTTTTTTTTCTAGCTCATCAGCTATCGTTAGTGTTAGTTTATTTTATGTGTGGCCCAAGACAATTCTTCTTCTTCCAATGTGGCGCAGGGAAGCCAAAAGATTGGACACCCCTGATCTATACCTTGCTGGGTCCCAGCAGTGTATTTTCCTTATGTAGGTGCAAGGATGGTGCTTCTGGATCCTGGCAGAAAAGAATGATGCTAAGGTTACTAAAATGTCTTCCTGGCCAGGCGTGGTGGCTCACGCCTGTAATCCCAACACTTTGGGAGGCCGAGGCAGGTGGATCATGAGGTCAGGAAATCGAGACCATCCTGGCTAACACGGTGAACCCCGTCTCTACTAAAAATACAAAAAATTAGCCGGGCACAGTGGTGGGTGCCTGTAGTCCTAACTACTCAGGAGGCTGAGGCAGGAGAATGGCGTGAACCCGGGAGGTGGAGCTTGCAGTGAGCTGAGATCGCACCACTGCACTCCAGCGTGGGCGACAGAGCGAGACTCTGTTTCAAAACAAAAAAAATTATTTTCCTGGCCTGGATATGGTCAGAGGCCCTGCCTTCTTCTTATGTTTCAGGATTTGTAACCCTGCAGAACACTATTGCTTTCCTTGTCATAAGTCTGGCACATAAATAAAAAACACCTTTAGGAATCACGGTCTATGGAAAACAAAAAGGTTTTATACTCCAGTCTTTTGATAGAGACACTCACCTATCCAATAAATTCCCTCCAACTAACCAAATTTAAAGGTAGCAGCATCCTTAACTAGATACATTAGTCAGTGAAAGGAAATTGGATTGCACTTCTTATTTAAGAGCCTAAAACTTCTGGGCAGGATACTGATTTCTAAAATGCCACTTGGGAGGCTGACTTCTTCAGTAGGGGCTGCTGAAGAATAAGACTCAAGTCTCCCAGCATAGCCTGACGTTTCCCAAGTGTGAAGCTGAAAGGACTTCTTTAATGTGAATGCTGCATCTCTTGTAAGTTATGTTTTCTTTTAGTGTCCACTTCTCAAAATAAGCTCATAATATTCACCTATAGCTCACATAGTGTGGAGGTGAAAGATGTAGGGAGAAGGGCCCAAAGGAGGGAATATATTTGACAAATGCTTTGTATATGAGAAGAATTTGCTTCATGGTAGATTTGTGGAAGAAAATGCAGCCTGTCTGATAAGATATGGCACATTTCAGATGGAGGAGTAGGGTTATTGGCAGGACACCATTGTTTGCCCCTTACCCCACACAGAGCCTTGGAAAGTTGGCTTGATAATACCACATTGGGTGGCTTGGGAAGAAAGGTCAGACTGCAGAGTGGCGACATTATCATTTGTTCTTGACCTTCCTACTTTTGCCTCAGCTGCACCCCTTTCCAGTAGGTTGGGGCTGGTGAGGGCAGGGAGGGGGTCAAAAACTTTAAAGTCTTGCTGTGGACCAGATACTATTCACTGATACAAAGGGCTGACTTTCTTTCTTTTTTTTTTTTTTTTTTTTTCGGAACTAAAAAAGAACTTTATTTATTGAGGGCAAGGGGATGCAAACAATACAAAAATCAAAAGCTTATCTGGTATTTAACTTTCCTTTCTCAGCTTGTCAAATGGGAGTTTAGATTTTATTTTTACATTTGCTAAGGGTCCTGATCTGCTCATGAAATCCTTCTATGGGGGAAGCTGTGGGGCAGATTCCTTAAGCGACCCTTTGGGACAACTCTTATCAGGGAGGAGGGAATTGCTCGTTTCTGCCTACTTCTTTCCCTTCTGCTTCATGTGTACTACAAAATAGTCATTGCATGCAATGGTGAGGCCCGCAATTAGGGAAAAGAAGCTCTGGAAGCCCACTTTGCCATCTCTGCACTGGTCCAGGTCCTTCATTATTTTGTCCACGGCCAGAGGGTCTTTTTGATTTTCCAAAAATCCAGTGAACTCCTTTTCCATGAGTACTCTCAGGTCCTCCTTTGTTTTTTTTTTTTTTTTTTTTTTTTTTTTTTTTTTTTTTTTTTTTTTGAGGCGGAGTCTCGCTCTGTCGCCAGGGCTGGAGTGCAGTGGCCGGATCTCAGCTCACTGCAAGCTCCGCCTCCCGGGTTTACGCCATTCTCCTGCCTCAGCCTCCTGAGTAGCTGGGACTACAGGCGCCCGCCACCTCGCCCGGCTAGTTTTTGTATTTTTTTTAGTAGAGACGGGGTTTCACCGTGTTAGCCAGGATGGTCTCGATCTCCTGACCTCGTGATCCGCCCGTCTCGGCCTCCCAAAGTGCTGGGATTACAGGCTTGAGCCACCGCGCCCGGCCAGGTCCTCCTTTGTTAAGTAGCCTTTATCCCCTGCGAATTTGTGAAATGTAAACATCATGGTTTCCATGGCGTGCTCCATTTGAGACGGCATTTTGGTGTGGTCTGTTGAAGCCTTGGCCGAGGCGCGGCGGACGCTGGGCGAGCTGTACGCGGGGCGGCGAGGCGAGCGCGGCGGGCTGTGTGCCTTCCTTAGACTTTCAACGGGGAAGGAGATTTCACAGCTGTGGGTTGCAAGTAGACAAGTTACTGTGAAAGATGTGTGAAAGATTTGATTTTGGTGCTGGATTGGGAACAGGTGTAGGTCAAGAGAATGTGTACTGTGCTTCTGAATGTGCCAAGAATACTTTGATCCTAGTGAAGTAAGTTCTCACATGAATGTTTGTTCACAGAATAATAGATATTAATGGAACAAACATCAAGGTTTTGTTCCATGAAATTTCACCTGCATTTTCACAAAGTAAACATGTATATGTCTTCAGATAGAAAGTGGTAATACATAGTCTGCCCTCATTTATTTGGCATCTGCATTATATGCTTTGAAAATGAATGGAACTTAACTCTCCAGTCCAGCTAGGTAGCCCCTGACCTAAAGCACCCTACCAGACTGCTGCTAGTTAAGGCATATTCATGGAATGCACACACTTTGTTTGAAATTAATATTAGCCCAAGTCACATAGCATTCCATAAGCACGTCTGAAAAGTTCAGTATCATGCATTCCAAAGCTAAATTGAATGTCTTTAAGTGTCTTCGGCTTTTGTTTTATTCCCATTAAGATAAACCATTGAGTATAGCTCATCTGAATATCAAACTATAGATGCTATCTTTTATAAATGAAGGTGATGCTACTCTGATTCTAGATTTTTTTTCTAATTCAATAATGTATGTATATGAAAAGCCTTCCAAAGCTGTATAAATAGATAACTTAGTAAATGCTGTCAGGACCATCTTGAGAAATCCAGAAGCTGGGATTACCACACAGAGCCCATGGCTTATAA
Source organism: Trachypithecus francoisi (assembly GCF_009764315.1). NCBI lineage: Eukaryota > Metazoa > Chordata > Mammalia > Primates > Cercopithecidae > Trachypithecus > Trachypithecus francoisi. The sequence goes on along the minus strand of NW_022681471.1, from coordinate 22,740,879 downwards.
GTAGAGTGCTGAGCTGAGGCTGATAATAGAAGATTCTTTCAATTCGCTTCAATTAATTCACCTAACAGTGCACAAAATCCAGTCTGAATAGCGTGGAAATACAAAAGTGACAAACATACAACCCTTCTCCTTGCCAAATATTTCTAATATTTTTCCTGAAGTTTACAGTCTATATATTTACCTTGGCTACGTTGGGTGGCTATGTTTTTGGGGACTGGTAATTCTTTATATTTTTCTACAGTATACAGTGTAAGCCACTGGAAGGTCAAGCATTATCTGCTAGGAAGGAAATACCGCATAAACTTTGAAATCAGACAAATGGGTTCTAAGTCAGACAAGTCAGTCCACTGTTTATTTGCCTCATGCAAGTCACTTAACTCCCTAAGCCTCAATTTCCTCATCTCTAAAATGGGGATGATAATCGTTGGCATAGTGCCTGGCACAAGGGAGATATATAAGAATGTTAATATTCATATTTTTTATATGGAAGTTCATTTAGGCCTTTGCTTGAATGTGAAAAAAGTAGCAAATCTAGTAATAATTAAACCAAAAAAATCAAGTAGAATGGAGCTAAGTAAGAAAGATTATGCCATTTTTAAAAAAAGTATTGCTATATGAGTGTAAAAGAGGTCAGCTTTAGAGAGAGATATCCAATAAATATTTCTGAATGAATGAATGAATGAGAAAAGATGGAAGGAAGAAAGGGAGGGAAGAAGGGAGGAAAGAAGGAGACAGGGAGGAAGGAAGAAAGGGAGAATCTTGAGCAATTATATTTTTAAAATACTTTTAATCCTGAGCTTATTTAATGATATATGATTCACAGGTGATTACGCTTGCTTATTTATTTATTAGAAACAGGATCTCCTATTACTCAGGCCGGAGTGCAGTGGCACAATCATGGCTCACTGCAGCCTTGACCTCCTGGGCTCAAATGATCCTCCTACCTCAGCCTCCTGAGTAGCTGGGACTACAGGTGTACACCACCATGCCTGGCTAATTTTTTACTTTTTGCAGAGACTGGGTCTTGCTGTGTTGCCCAGGGTGGCCTTGAACTCCTGACCACAAGTGATCCTCTTGCCTCAGCCTCCCAAAGTGTTGGAATTACAGGTGTGAGCTACCTGTCACTGGCTACTGATTGGTTGACTTGTCTTCTTCCCTTGGGCATTTTTAGGAAAGCCAGATGAGCAACCACACTTTTTATCAGAGTACCTTAGCTTGGGTCTTATATCAAAATACTCATAGAAATTGGGAGCACTCTGTGCTTGGGAGGCTGCTCTTATGTTAACTGGCTACACAACTCTCATCTTCTGCACCAGTTCTTCCTAAATTTTGCAATTCCCTTTTGTGAACTTCTTCATATGTATTAATACCAAATGCCATTGAAAGGTATGAATAACATGAGGCCTGTGTTGACAGTCCTCTCAAATGTATACATCACTGTAGAAAAAAAAGCCATTTTTTTTATCTTAGGAAATCTCTGAATAGGCTGTACTCAGAATGGGGTCCCCATTCTCAGTCTCCAGCCTTCTTTCCACCAATGGTTCTTTGCCTTACAAGCTTATCACCTTTTTTCACTCTAGTCATAGCTTTGTTCTGCTATTTAAAATTGGGGGAAGAAATTGAAGTGCCTTTCAGAATTTGTTTCTACTATCATATCTGCACAAGTATCATATAATTATATTGCATTTCTTTTTTCAGATTGGCAAGTTATGTGCCCATTCTCAACAACGCCAATATAGATCTGCTTATTATCCTGAAGATCTGTTTATTGACAAGAAAGTATTAAAAGTTGCTCATGTAGAACATGAGGAAACCTTATCCAGCCGAAGAAGGTGAGAGGTTTCTTTTTTTCTTTATTCCAGCATACAATTAGCAATTGTATTTTAAGGTCAAAAACTACTAGAGTGAAACTTCTTAAATACATGTTATTTAGTTCTTCTGAGTAGAGTGCTTGATTAATTAAATTTTATCATCTGTCAATGTTTAAAAAAAGATATGGTATTATATCCAAGCCATATTTAAATGTAAATTTACTGCTCATAAATATCTAGTACAGCAATACGTGTGGAAAGGACTTCCCTATTCAAGATCTTTTATTGATTAAGCAAAATAGTTTCTGCTTACAATCTTGTCTAACAATTTCTTGGCTTGCTTTGTAGCTTTTCCCATTATTAACAGTGAGTCAGAGGTAAATTCACCAGAGAGAAGCTGGTGAGACACATTCATGTGTATACACACACACACATACACAGACACTGCACACTTTACGCACTCTTTTAAAAATGATAAAATGAAGGATCTGGTTCCTGGTTCTTAAAACAACAGTCAAGGAACAAAATCCAGGTTTGTTTCTTGTTCTCTTCATCCATTCTCCCCTGATCCAGGTTCCCTCTATCCCCATTCTATTTTTTGATTACAATAAAGGGGTAGAAATTGGATCAAAAGCCCAATACAACTCTAGAAGAACTGCCCTACCTGAAAAGACTGCACATGTAGCCAGCCCTACCACTGGCTCAAGAATAGCTAGACATGAGTTGTTCCTATTAACCTTGAGGGGGTTAGGTGAGATTGGCCTATAGATAGAAAATGAAGAAAGGAATTATGTAACATCCCAGATTTGGGCTAAACTATTCCATTCCTCTCATTTTCCTATAGGGGTTTCTGAGATGGTAATTCTTAGCGTGATCTGATACAATTTAGGATGAAAGAAGGCGGTAATGCAACTTAACAGAGTTCCCCTACTGAAGCATTTTGGAAAGTCCTTATTTCTTCTCTTTTGTTGACTTCCAATCTAATGGATTCCTAGTTTCCCTGTAGTAGCTATTTTAAAATGTGATTCCAGGACTTCTGGGAGTCCAGTGACACTTTCAGGGCACCTATGAGATGTTCCTTTTGCTAATTACATATTTGTGTGAAACTGGATATTGTTCATATACTTCAACCAAAACAATTTATTACAACATATTAAATGCAGAAGTCAATAGGAGAATCTAACTATCCCCTATCAAGCGAGACAGTAGAGACAGCTTGCAAAAATGAAAAATGATACCATTTTTTTCACTATTGTCATGAAATGTTATTAATATTTATATTAACATGTAATAGGCCCATAATTGCTAGTTTCAAATTAATAATAAATTTTAAATTTTAAAAAAATTCTGGCCGGGCGCGGTGGCTCAAGCCTGTAATCCCAGCACTTTGGGAGGCTGAGACAGGCGGATCACAAGGTCAGGAGATCGAGACCATCCTGGCTAACACGGTGAAACCCCGTCTCTACTAAAAATACAAAAAAACTAGCCGGGCGAGGTGGCGGGCACCTGTAGTCCCAGCTACTTGGGAGGCTGAGGCAGGAGAATGGTGTAAACCCAGGAGGTGGAGCTTGCAGTGAGCTGAGATCCGGCCACTGCACTCCAGCCCGGGTGACAGAGCAAGACTCCGTCTCAAAAAAAAAAAAAAAAAAAAATTCTAAAACAGTAAATATCAATAAATATATATCATATAAACAAAATCTCTTTGGGATCCTGAGGCTGCAGTCATTCAAAATGTTGATGGAGTCTAGAGGACCAACTTCCAAAGTGGCTCACTTACAAGTGTAACAAGTTAGTGCTGGTTGTTGGAAGGAGGTCTCAGTTCCTCACCATATGGACCACGTGAATGGCCTCAGGACATGGAAGCTGGCTACACCACAGTAAGTGATCCGTGGAAGACAGCAAGGAGAAAGCTATAGTGTCTTTTATGGCCTAGTCTTTGAAGTGACACATCATCAATTTTGGCATATTTGATTTGTTAGAAGTGAGCCACTAATTCTTTGTGGTTTTTTGTTTTGTTTTATTTTTTGAGACAGAGTCTTGCTGTGTCACCCAGGCTGGAATGCAATGGCGCCATCTCAGCTCACCGCAACCTCTGCCTCCTGGGTTCAAGCAATTCTCTTGCCTCAGCCTCCCGAGTAGCTAGGATTACAGGCGCCTACCACCACGCCTGGCTAATTTTTGTATTTTTAGTAGAGACAGGGTTTCACCATGCTAGCCAGGCTAGTCTCAAACTCCTGACCTCAGGTGATCCACCTGCCTCAGCCTCCCAAAGTGCTGGGATTACAGGCGTGAGCCACTGCGCCCAGTCAGTGAGCCACTAATTCTAATCCACGCTCAAGGAGAGGGAGGAAATTAAGCTCCACCTCTTGAAGGGAGGAGAATCAAGGAGTTTGTGGACGTATTTTAAAACTACTTCAGGGCTCCCAACATCAAAATGTTTGAGACCCATTTTCCTATAGCATAGGGGTTCTTTGGAAAATTTTTGTCTTTTGGGCCATATATTAAGGCCCTCTTTTGCACCTGCCTGTCCTTTGTCCATTTTTCTCCGTTGCATTTACTCTTGGACTGAACCACCTGAGGAATAAACTTCAGTTCATCTAAGGCATTGACCTTTAACTAGTGGCAACCCCTTCCATATTTGACTGAAGTAAAGATGATAGATAGGTAGATAGATACATAGCTAGATAGATAGATACATAGAAAATCCTCACTTAACTATGTCTGTAAGTTCTTGGAAACTGCAATTTTAAGCAAAATGGCATATAACAAAACCTATTTTTTCCTCATCACCATTATAACAAAACGATGTTGAATGAAACCACATTATTCAAAGACCTGCTGTACATTGTTTCACTTTAAGTTTCAGTTTCCAAGAACTTATAAATGACATTAAGTGAGGACTTACTGTATATGTGTGTGTGGGTGGGGGGTATCTTTATTCAATTCAGCAAAAATTTAGTAAACACTTGTTAATACCAAAATGTATACTAGGCACTGAAAATACAAAGACACAATCTATGCTCTCCAGCTCAGTTTAATGGGAAATAGACTTAAATACAAATAATTCCAAAATAGCTTTGTAAGTGCTAAAGCAAAAGAATGTCCAGAGTACAGAGGCCGCCTACAGGGAAAGACAGAACCTTGAGGCTTCATGGAGGAAGTGGTATATGAATCTGTAGCCGAATCACATGCAGAGCTTTCTCAAAATTAACACACCCACTCAGTCCCATTTTGAGATTACTCTGCCAACCTAGACACATTTATAAGTAGGAGGTTTATCCAGGCCTGTTGCTATGACTTCTGTCTTGGGCTCTGGGGAACTCATTCCCCTTCACCGTAGTGGGGACAGCTGTATGTGTGTTGATTCCTCCAGGGAAAGAAGAAATTGATAAATGAGGTTTTGGTTGGCCACCGGATTTGGTACCTTGTTTAGATTCATATACATATATTTCTGAGACTGAGTCTCGCTCTGTCACCCAGGCTGGAGTGCAGTGGCACGATCTCAGTTTACTGTGACCTATGCCTCCCAGGTTAAAGCCATTCTCGTGAGCCACCACACGTGGCCTAGATTCATCCTCCAAGGAAAAGAAAGGATAGTAAGAAAAATTGACAAAGCCTGTAGAGTTGAGTAAATGATGGTCAGGCAGAGCTTCTTTGGGTGTTGGGAGCTTAAGCGTGCCCAACGATGTTACTCACTTTTATTGAAACTGAAGCATTAGAATCTGAGATGGAGCCTTTCTTTGTGAATTCTCTGGCAGAAGAAGAAAACAAAACAACAGGAGAGTATCTGATTTTATTTAACTCCCTCAAATAGGCATTGTAACCCCTCTTAGGGAGAGAGGAGAAGTGGGAATTAAGATGATCTCTTGCTAAATGCACTGCCCCCTGCAATCTGATGTTATTAAGAGGGTTTGTTTTTGCAGTGTTAGTACCTCTATAAATCTCTCAGTATGTTATCTGCACAGCATTTCACACTGTCCAGAAAAATATATGTGCCTCTAGCACTTCTCATGCCCATGCCCAAGCTCCGTCCTCTGTTGTTAAAAATATGATAATTGCAAAGGAACCCTATTGTAGCATTCAGTCTGTGGAGGTTGTGAGCAAGCTGTCTGAATCTGATTATGAGTTGAAAAGCCCTTTGCCTTATTAAAATAACAACACACAATGAAATGCTGGATTCCTTTGGTAGCATTCAGAAGTCATCTGCTTGTTTTGTCTGCCCCCAACTGGGTAGTTTGCAACACACAACTAATCTTAGAGATAGCTTAGTTCAATTTCAAGGCGATTTGATACTCAACTGGTGGTCTATGTGTGGGACTCAGTGTTCCTTTAAGGGATAAGTATTGAAAATATCTGTCATCAGATTTCAAACAGTGAGTGGAGAACAAGATGCACAACTAGTACAATCAGAAAAGAAGAAATCAGATCTTCACAGCCCCTTCTAGCTTTCATATTTTCGGCACATCTCAGTTGTCAGCTTCTCCCTTCTTTGCCCTTCCGAATGTCTACTTCACTGCTTCCCTTATGATACTGTTTCCCTTGCCATGTTTATACAATATACTGTTTGGTTGAGTACATGGACAATATTCTTCCATTGTTCAAATGCCGAATCTATGGTTGAATAGTCCATCTTGCATCTACATATACCAAGCTTTTGGCCCAACTGCTAACCTGTGAGAAAGTCACACAATCCCTCCACCCTTGTGAAATTATATCTACATATTCCAGCCCTCTCCTTCCGGTGCCCCCCCCTTCCCCTCTGACTTGGTCTAAAGGGGCAATGGATCAGGTAACACTAGTAAATGACCTAGAAAGCAAAGAACAAAAACTGATCTCAGCTCCCCTAGTCCAAAATCAATGCGTACTCCCACCCACTCTGAACAAAACAACAAAGTATGTCCTGAGTGAATCAACGAGTTCTGGATCTAGTACAAGTCATTCTGCCCTAAATAGGCCTCTACTTCTTTCAACATTTGTCAACACCATCTCTATGCTTCACATTGTGTAAGGGTTAGGCTCTGAGGAATGAAGGGGCACCTAGCTTAGTTAGGGAGGGAGACATGCAAATGAATAATTTCCATACATTGGGGGTGAGTGCCAAATCAGAGCTATGTGCAAAAGAGTGGCAGTGTCACAGATGGGGAAGATAGCCCCTCTCCTGGGAGCATTAAGAAAAACTTCTTGGAAAAGGTAACTTTTGAGCTCAGCCTGAAGGATAAGTTCAAACAAACTCAGCAGATTGAGGAAGGAAAGGAGGGCATTCTGGGCAAAGGGAACACTGAGAAAAAGTATGGGCAAGTCTTTAGAATGGTAGAAAGCTCTAGTTTGGGATTAAACTGTGAAAGGCTCTCTCCAGCAGAATTAGGCATGATCTTACGTCATTCCTATTTTCGTTATTTTAGTTTAGGTACTTTTCTTGCATTGTCAACTTTTAAAAATAATAAGCTCATATTACTTTACATGAAGATAAAAAAATGAGCCTTAATAATAAAGGAAAAACGTTCCAGGTCTGCAGTCAGGGATGAAAAACTGTTTTTACTTGCAGTGATTTCCAATTAGTGCTGCTTTGATGCCTGCCGAAGCAAATCATTGCAAGAAAGCAAAGGCAGTCCCCTCCCCTGCAACCAAAGAAGGGGAGGGATGATCCTCTTCAGGATGATGGAAGCCCTCCAGGGAAGATCACGTGCACTCAGCTGCCATATTTGAAAATGGCTCGTGCATGCAAAGGGGCCCTATCCTTTAGTTCCACATTTAACACATTGAATGGAAACCTCTAGGAAGAGACTTTTTCCTGAGCAGGCTGTCGTAAGCAAATGTTGGATCTGTCTGAGAGCCGTAAGTGTCAGAATTTGTATGTCAATGCTATGTTTGACATGTATGTATTAGAATAAAGTGGAATTACAATCAAAGAACATTCCCTTCAATCAAATTGTTTTTCCCATCCCAGGCAACTAATTGTCCAAACTTTCTATCCTCTTTTTTTTTCCCCCTGGAACAATTCAGTTGAGCAGACTGTCTTAGTTCACAGGTGGAGATTCTTTTGTTGTCTGTCATGGGCTACTAGCACAAAGGAAAAAAATCTGGACTGTGTCATACATGGGTAATTAACATGTCACTTAGTTTAGTTTCATGTGTCTTTCTTTAAAGAGAAAAATAGAAATATTCAACTCCTCTTTTAAAACTATAAGCAGAGGAATATAAATCTTTATTTAGAAAATATTAAAATACACTTAATTCCTGTGCTGGAACAAGTTTAGAAAGGAATGACAGGAAGAGACAAAGAAGAGGAGAGATGAGAGAGGCCCAGTAAACTTGGTAGGAGGTAAACTACTTTTGTCACACTGCTGCTGTAGTGTCAGAGGACATTATCACCTGTTGTTGCTGTCCTTTGAAAAGCTCATTAACTCTCCAACAGTTTCTAAAGTCTTCTTCCCTACCCTCCAAAACAGTATGTCTACACTTATTTTCAATAATCAGTTTCTTTTAGAGACCAAGAATTATTTTCTCACAGTAATTCAGAAGGTTTTCCATAAAGGAATGGCCTTCACTGTAACACTGTCCTTTGGGACTCTAAGATATTGGCCAGTTTGCAAACTGTGCTGGAGACCTACTCTTTTTTCTCCAAAAGGCAGGTACTGTCTCATCCCACAGGGCCTGGGAATTAGTTGAGAACCAGGATTTATTTAATTCTGAGGTTCTTCTAGTCAAATCTACCTTGGATTCTAAGTGGATTCTAATGGAGATAATACACACTAAGAACCAAAAAGAACTCAGAGAACAAGCCTATCAAGAAGAATAGGTTTTAAAGAAATAAATGTAAAACTTTACTCAAGAGAAAAATCTAGAGCAAAATACATTGAAATATTAACAGTGATTATCTGTGTCTGGTGGGACAATGAATTTTTTCTCTTTCTATCTTTCTTTATTTTCTAAATTCTCCATAGTGAACATGTATTTCTTTTACAATGAGAAAGAAAACAAAATATTTTAGAAGATGGAGGAATAAATATATCTGAACTGTTTACAGCTGTTGCAGCGCTGAAGTGGCAGCTTTTACAAATTTCTCTTTTCTTCCCTCGCCACCTATGTGTTTATTTTATTTGCATCCAACCTGGCTTTTCCCAACTTTCCTCCATGTCTCTTTTAATTCTTCCGAGGGGCATCCCTCCTCATAATAGAGAACCCTCTCTTTCTCTAAGACATATTTCTTACCTCTTCTCTACCCTTTCTTTTGAGGGGCAGGGGTAACAGCTTTATTGAGATTTAATCCACATACTATATAATCTATCCATTTAAAGTGTGTAATTCAGTTTTTCTTAGTATATCCAGAGTTATGCAACCATCATCACAATAGATTTTGAAACATTTTCATCACCTCAGGAAGAAACTCTGTACCCTTTAGCTATCATTCCTCAACCTTCATCTCCCCAGTAGTAACCAACCACCAATCTACTGTATATCTGTATATATTTGCCTATTCTGAACATTTCACAAAAGTGGAATTATAGAATACATGGTCTTTCATGACTGGCTTCTTTCACTTAGCATAGCGTTTTCAAAGTTTACCCATATTGTAGCACATTCAGAATTTCATTCCTTTTAAGACTGAATAATATTTCATTGTATTTCATTATATATATATATATAATCATCTTTTGTTTATTCATCAGTAGATGGACATCTGTCTTGTTCCACCTTTTGGCTATTGTTAATAATGCTGCCATGAACAGAAACTTATTTGAGTACCTACTTTCAATCCTTTTGGATATATGCCTAGGAGTAGAATTGCTGGGTCATGTGGTAATTCTGTGCTTAATTTTCTGAGGAACTGCTAGATTGTTTTCCACAGTGGCAGTACCATTTTGCATTGCCACCAGCAATGTGTGAGGTTCCAATTTATTCATCTCCTCACCAGCACTTGTTGTTGTCTATCATAACCATTCTAGTGGGTGTAAAGTAGTATCTCATGGTTTTGATTTGCATTTCTCTGATGACTAATCTATCTTTTTCTTTTTTTTTTTTTTTTTTTTTTTTTTTTTTTGAGGCAGAGTCTCACTCTGTCACCCAAGTTGGAGTGCAGTGGTGTGATCTCCACTCACTGCAACATCTGCCTCCTGGGTCCAAGCAATTCTTATGCCTCAGCCTCCCTAGTAGCTGGAGTTACAGGTGCACACCACTGTGCCTGGCTAAATTGTTTGTATTTTTAGTAGAGATGGGATTTTGCCATGCTGGCCAGGCTGATCTCAAACTCCTATTCTCAAAAGATCCACCTGCCTCGGCCTCCCAAAGTACTGGGATTACAGGTGTGAGCCACTGCACCCAGCCCATAATCTATCTTTTTCTAACTTGACTTCATTTTAGCCCTCCACATCCAGTGCTTAAATTCTTAGACACAAATCCCTGTCAGGCTCAGAGAAAAAGACCTTCCTACCAGGCTCAGAGAAAAAGACCATTCAAACTGCTGTACCAAATAAGTCAAGAGGTTTACCCAGCCCAGTAGCTAACTGATTTGGGAAGAAGAATACCAGGAAAAATCTGTTGGGAGAGAATATGGTTGTACTTATTAATATCTACCTCAAAAAAGTGAGGAATTTTAATTATCTTATTGTACATAAAATTATGTAGCACTTGAAAAACTTTTAATTGTCCTGCATACATGAATTTATCTGGAATATAATATGTGTATTTCATATATATATGTGACTGTATTAGTCCATTTTCACACTGCTGATAAAGACATAACTGAGACTGGGTAATTTATAAAGAAAAAGAGGTTTAATGGACTCATAGTTCCATGTGGCTGAGGAGGCCTCACAATCGTGGCAGACGGCAAAAGGCACATCTTACATGGTGGCAGGCAAGAGAGAATGAGAGCCAAGCAAAAGGGGAAACCCCTTATAAAACCATCAGATCTCGTGATACTTATTCACTACCACAGGAACAGTAGGGGGCAAACCACCCACATGATTCAGTTATCTCCAATCTGGTCCCTCCCATAAAACATGGGAATTATGGGAGCTGCAATTCAAGATGAGATTTGGGTGGGGACACAGCCAAACAATATCAATGATACATTTCTATTCTACAGATTCATGATAGTGTTGTAATATTGGCAATGGCTAACATTGTAGAGTGATTACTGTGTGCTTACTTGTGTGGGTACTATGCTAAACACTTTACATGCATTGTCTCATTTAATCATTACAGTAAACTTGCAAGACAGGTATCATCATTATCTTCATTTTACAAATAAGGAAACTAAAGTTCAGAGAAGCTTAGAATTTGCCTAAGATTTCACTGCTCAGTAAGTGAGGGCATAGCTGACATCTGAAACTCAGCTGAGTCATACTCCATAATCAGTGCTCTTAGCTACTACTCACAACAGGTTTGAAGGGGCTGTTCTGAGAACCCAATCATTCTAACATGGTTGCAAAATAAAACTGTTCAAAATAACTAATTCAAAATAACAAATTCAAAATAACTAATTCAGAAGTAAATTTTTAAAACACAGTCTCTTTCTGTCTCCATCCTATATGCCCTGTGGAATTAATAAAGTAGGATAACTTTTTATTTTTCCAAGTTAACTTGTTCATCTTTCAAAGAGATTCCCTGAGTTCTAGAACATGATAACCCAGACTATGTTCACATTATTCACTGATACGATTTGGCTGTGTCACCACCCAAATCTCATCTTGAATTGTAGTTCCCATAATCTCCACATGTCATGGGAGGGACCAGATGGAGATAATTGAATCATGGAGGTGGTTCCCCCATCCTGTTCTAATGATAGTAAGTTAGTTCTCACAAGATCTGATGGATTTATAAGGGGCTTCCCCCTTTGCTTGGCACTCATTTTTCTCCTTCCTGCCACCATGTGAAGAAGGACATGTTTGCTTCCACTTCTGCCATAATTGTGAGTTTCCTGAGGCCTCCCCAGCCATGCAGCGCTGGCTTTTCTTTATAAATTACCCAGTCTTGGGTATTTCTTCATAGCAGTGTGAGACGAGAGTAATATATTCACTGTCTTTGTGATTTTCTTAGATTTTTATCTTAACCCTTCCAGGTAATATCTTTCTATACTAAAGTGGGAGGTCTTATGTTTATTGCAGCCCCTCATTCCCTTGACATTTAGATCAAACCTCATCTAGATCTTCTTCAAGTTGTCAATAATCTTTATGATCCACCAAGAAAACTGCAAGGGTTGGGAGAAGTTCAGGGTGTTGGTTTTTTTTTTTTAACTTCTATGGAAATCAAAATGGAAGGCCTTGCCATGGGTTCAATTTTTCTTGCCATGTGCTATGTTAGTGAGAGGGGGTTGGAGGTAGTGAAAGGCCTAAGGGAAACTCTTTCCTTTAAGAGAGGGCCATTGTTTCCCGTAGACTAATGGCCATATTCAATTTCCTTATGGAGTGGGGGGAATTACTTAGACTCAACCTTTACTCTTTCAGCTCCCACTCTTGGGAACCACATTATTACCTTGTAAAACAGAGCATCTCTCCTATTAGCTGTTAATTGAGCCCATCTTTTTCCTCTATGAGAAACTATAATGTTGACTTTTATTTTCAGAGCTCTGTATTGAGCCTCTTCTTTTTGGAGATTGATGGTGCTCAGACACCAGGGGTAGGCTGTGGGTTGGGGGGTACAGGCATAACAGGAAGCAACTTGTGGGGTATCCGAAGTTAAATATGTCCCAACAACCTTTCTTGAGTTGTTCTGTCCATTACCTTGGCTTTTCAGTGACCCAAGCCTTTGTGAATCTATGCTGAGAGCCCTTTCTCTCCCTCCCCACCTCTTAAATCATTAGTTGAAATGAATAGTTTTACGGTAATTGTCCTAGTTTGTTTTATGTTGCTGTAACAGAATTCCTAAGACTGGGTAATTTATCAAGAGAAGAGGTTTATTTATTAGACTGGGAAGTTCAAGATTGGGCGGCCTCATCTTGTGAGGCCTTCTAAGTGAAGGCCGCATACTATGTGAAAACATGGTGGAGAAAAGGAAAGGGAACTGAGCACAAGTGAAAAGGACAAATATGAGAGGCAGTCTCACTTTATAACAACCGCTCTCCTGGTAACTAATCCATTCCCTGGAGAACCAACCCAGGCTTGCAAGGCAGACATAAGTCCATTTTCACCTCTAAAAGGCACCAGCTCCCAACACTGCCACCTTGGGGACCACACCTCAACATGAGTTTTGGTGAGGACAAGCCATCTTAAACCATAGCAGTAATAAAATGAAGAATCGGATTAAGTACAAGAGGATATTTTCACCAGTCTTCCTCATTTGGCCAGATCTGAGAGCAACTCCCAGAAGGCATTCCTGGGCTAAGGACTTCCACCAGTGTCCAAATGATATTCAGGCCTCTGGTTCCTATAGAGGCCTGTACATCAGGCCAGTCCATTCTTAGCCTGGAGACAATATTGAATAATTACTCCACTGCCAGAAAATTCCCTGAATAGAGTCTCCAAAAACTTAGTATAGACATAAGGTACATTTGGATGTGAAGGATGCTTTAATTTTCTATCAGTAACATTGCTTTAGAAAATAAAGTGCGTTTTATTTTTGTCTGTTTACCACTGTACCTCTATTACATATTTTAATATTTCTTTTTAAACATACCCACTTCTCTCCAGTCTAAGGAGTATTACTTTGTGTATCCATGTACATCTGAAATGAGATAACAGACCTGAAATTTTTCTGGTATTTATGTGTGTGTGTTTACATACAATTACAGACATAATATATTCTCTCTCTCTGTCACTCTCTCTTTCTCTTTCTCTCCCTCTCTCTCTTTCTCTCACACACACACACACACATACTTGTCTTATTATATGTAGCACAAAAGCAAAAGCAAATAAATAATAAAATATACTAGAATCGTCCCCCACCCTGCTCCCTCTCCCTCACAGGAGCCACAATATACAAAGAACAAAGAAACCTTCCTTTCTGGCAGATGTGAGTTGCTCTGACTATATTGCCAGGAGAATTTCATAGAGCTTATACTGTTCTGAGCACCCTGCAATTCTGATCTGCAACCATTAGCCAGAGCCTATATGGAAACGGGCCACCTCTAGGGTAATAGCATTGTAAATTACAATCAATGCACCCAATTACACTCAGAAACCAAAAGATATGTAGTGCTCCAGTGTGCCTTATAATCAGCACCTTTGAAAATGTAGGTAACAGCATTCTGAATAAAAAAAAATGGAAGTGGAACGTCTTAGAAAATGAATGTTGGAATTAAATCATCCTTCTGATAGAAACAGCACCTTATATGGCAGGCAACTTTTTTCTAATATCATTTTATTGATTTTTTTTAAAAAAACTAAACTGTGGCCTTGTAGCCAAGAATGTCTTTAAAAATCATTTATTGCTCTAATCAGCCTGGCAGAGGCTTTCTGTCATGCTGATAAGGAAATTAAACTTTTCTCATACTGAGTTTACTTGCCTCTTATGCGCAGATGTTTTGTTTTTCTTTTAGGGAACTAATTCAGAAGTTGAAGTCTTTCATCAGCTTCTATAGTGCTTTGCCTGGCTACATCTGCAGCCATAGCCCTGTGGCGGAAAACGACACCCTTTGCTGGAATGGACAAGAACTCGTGGAGAGGTGATCTTTTTTGAAAGTTACATATAGCAATATTTGAGGAATAATTGTCATATGTTTATATAAAGGTTAATTATGTCTTCTGTCTCCATTAATTTCACAAGAAAAATTCTAGAAAAATCTATGAGGCTGAGTGTGGTGGCTCATACCTGTAATCCCAGCAGTTTGGGAGGCTGAGGTGGGCAGATCACCTGAGGTCAGGAGTTCGAGACCAGTCTGACCAACATGGTGAAACCCCATCTCTACTAAAAATGCAAAAGTTAGCCGGGCATGATGGCACAAGCCTGTAGTCCCAGCTACTCGGGAGGCTGAGGCAGAAGGATCATTTGAACCTGGGAGGTGGAGGTTGCAGTGAGCCAAGATCGCACCACTGCACTCCAGCCTGGGTGACAGAGCGAGACTCTCCAAGAAAAAGAGAAAACATCTATGATATTTTACATGATGTCTATAATTTATAGCCCTCCTAGATATTGCAGAGTTTGAAGCACATAGAGAACTGTGTCTGAAGGCAATTTTGCAGAGTTTAAAGCATAAAACAACTTTCTTTTGTCTTCGATTCTTCCATCTCCTCATTATGTGGGTCCTTATTTATTTGATTTGAAGAAATCACATTCATCTTGATAACTATCATTTATTGAGAGTTAATTGTATATTACGTACCATGCTAAGTGCTTTATATGTATTATTTATCTTTGTAACAATCCTATGAAATGAATACTGTTATTTTCCCCCATTTTACAGATGAAGATAGAGAAAGGAAGAAAAGGGAGGGAAAGAGGAATATCATTTCACTGAGCAATTTTATTGAAATATTTTATTGAGCATTTGTTTTGGGTTTTTTTTTTGTTGTTGTTGTTTTTTGTTTTTTTTGTCTTTTTGGTTTTGTTTTGTTTTGAGACAGAGTCTCACTTTGTTGCCCAGGCTAGAGTACAATGGCGCGATCTTGGCTCACTGCAACTTCTGCCTCCCAGGATCAAGTGATTCTTCCACCTCAGCCTCCCGAGTAGCTGTGATTACAGGCACCCGCCATCATGCCTGGCTAACTTTTGTATTTTTAGTAGAGATGGGGTTTCACCATGTTGGCCAGGCTGGTCTCGAACTCCTGACCTTGGATGATCCGCCTGCCTCAGCCTCCCAAAGTGCTGAAATTACAGGCATGAGCCACTCCGCCCGGCCGAGTATTCGTTCATATAATCTATGCTATCGTTATCTATGAAGAATTTGCTCATCACTGAAAAGGAAATCATATATATTAATTATATTCATTTATTCAGCAAGTATTTACTGAGCACCTTCTAAGTGCCAAGCCTGTTGAACAAAACAGACATAATTTCCTGTCCTCACAGAGTTTTCATTCTAGTGCGCTAGTGGTATTCCTACCTCCATTGCTTTCCATGTGGGAGGAATGCTTGCGATTAAAAAATTAAATCAAGAGGATACAATGCTTAGGAAACCACAAGGAGTTGATGAACATGCTTTAGAAAATGTTTGTACAAGTAGTAGCATGTTGTAGAGGAGAATACAGAAGAGACCCGAAATCGAGTTCTGAATCTTTTACTAATTAGTTGCTTAACCAAAGGCAAGTGACTTAATCTCTCTAGGCCTTGCTTTCCTCCATCTAAAAAAGGAGATGGTTGGATTAGAGTCCCTCCAGGTCTGACAGTCTGTGTGTATTTTTTTCTTATTAATTTATTCACTCATTCATACCTTCAACATTTATGTTTTGAGATATTATGTGTTAGGCACCAAGCTAGGTGCTAGGGATGCAAGTGCGAAAAAGGCAAGTTAGCTGCTTTGAAGAGCTTACATTCTAGTGGGACCCAATACCAGGACATGGAATGCTGAATGGAATTTATTAGCAGTATAATGGAGTGCAAAGAGGAAGGCTTTGGAGCCAGATGAATTTGGGTTTGCCTCTCAGTTCTGCTACTAACTGTGGCCTTGGGTGAGTCACTTAACCTAAAAAGTCTCAACGTCCTCTTCCTCTGTGGCATCTCACAGAACTGTTGTAACTATTGGGAGAGGTCATAAATGAAAAGCCCCTAGCAGACTGGCACATACTGGAAGCTCAATTTATATTACGTCTCTATTTTTCCCCCTTTCCCCTTCACTCCTCCTCTTTCCAACGCAAAACAAAAGACATGTCAGAAAATAGCTTATTCCTTATCTATGCTATTTTACTGACATGGGACAATGCGAATAAGGTTACATGACACCCTGGAAGAGGCATTGAAGTTGTATGGAGATACACTTCCCTCTAGCAAATGTAAATCAGCCTGGAAGGATTAATGGCTCCATGCACTGGAGAAATAATGTGTATTTGTTATCGTAAAAGCTCCTCAGGTACTAAGAAGAATGATGAACATGTTTTTTTGTTTTGTTTTGTTTTGTTTTTTTAATTTTCAGAGAAAAGCAGTTGGTATTTGGCTTTATAAAAAGCTGATGCTTTAAAACTGATACAAACAATAACTATTTGAAAAAGAATATATCCACAGATCAAATATGTGCTTCTTACATAAACTTGATGAGAAACCATTCCAGTGCCTTGTCCAATGTTGTTACTATAGCGAAAAATGAACAACTCGTGAATATTTGTTTTAAGCAGCTTATCTTCTAACCAGGGTCTCTTATTAAAAAGGAAATTTTACTTTACAAATATATTTATTTACTGATGTGTTCATTCATTCATGTATTTATTCTAACAAATATTGAACACTTATCCAATATCAAGCACTAATATTTGTTTCTTCATTGTGATCGTTTGAAGCAAATATTATAACCCTGCTGGATTTATCTTCTGTTGTTTATGGTGAAAAATCAGATTGATCCGGTTTTAGTTAATTTTAAAATAATTTATTCCCAGGCCTATGTATTTTGAATTATTGGAATTTTTATTGAATTTTGCTCATACTAACTACTTCATGTTTGGTACACGTTGGTGAAGGATGATGCCCTGGAACCAAGAAATTTCTCTTCTATCAAATGGTGAAATCCAAAGCCTGCTAAATTTGAATGAGTCCAAAAGTTAGCCAAATGTACTTTTTATATCATTAAAATAACTGTTAACTGAAATATTTTTGTTTCATTTGCTAGCTTTAAGCCTTAAGGTATTGAACAAAATAATAAAATAAATACTGTAGTATGGAGAAAAGCTATTATTCCAAACTTCTATTCATATTTCTGATTTCTGAAAAATCTTTATTTTCAAAATGACTTTTATTGTTAATATATACTATCCAGGAAAGAAAGAAAAGAAAGGAGGGAGGTAAGAAGGAAGGATGAAGGGAAGGAAGGGAGGAAGAAAATAAATCAAACATATTTTCAGACAGAATAAGGGTAGTGTAATCCAGGAAGTGACTCCTTCTTGGTTAGTAACCTCAGGTTATAATTAACTTGTACTTGTATTGCTGACTTAATGCAATGATAAAACTAGGGAATAATGTCAAACTAATTTTTTAAAAATTACTCAGGAATATACCTTTAATAATATGAAGTTCTTTAGCCTGAAGACATGTGTGGCCTCTATTTGTACCATTTATAAAGATTAGCTTTGCACTTGTATCTCATCTATAGTGGAAACCTCTTTCCAGAGCTTTTCAATAAATTTCTCATTTAATTTAGTCTTAAGTAACAGTTACCACTTCCTGTTGTCCAATGGGTTGTAACTTTGTTATCTTTCTAGGTCAAATTTGTGTGCCTGTAAAAAATTTTACTTTTAGTCAAGAAAAATTACGAAAATCAAGGATCCTGATAGGGAATGAGACTTGTCAGTGGAGACACTTGATCAAAAGGAAAGTATTGATGTTGAGGGAAATACTGAGCAATATTCATGTCAGCTGGGTTATTAGAGCTGTTTGTAGCCTACTATGGATGTATAGATCACTCAACTTTTAAAGAGTTAATTCCTTGTCTCTCTAAATAAGGTCATATTTTCCATCATTTGAATTTTTATCTCTTATGAATGCAGTCGATTGAAATATGAATGAAGAAAATGTTTTCACCGATTCAGTCTTAGGGAGTACCACCACATAAGCCTATCATTCATCCTTCTCAGCTTCCCACCACCCCATCTGGACTTGAGATAAACATTGGTTTGTCTACCAGGACTTAGCCAAGAAACCTTCAAATTAGCAAACTGGGCGCATGTGAGATATCCTCTTTTATGTGAGCCACCAGCATATCCTACAGGCAAAGATTTCCTACAAATGCCAAAGGCAGAAAGATCCTCCAGCTTCTGCCTTTGTCAAACTACAGAGAATTTCAATTAGAGAGTCCTTGGGACCAAGAGAAAGATAAAGGAACCCAGATTGCTGAGTTAACACTGGGCTTCCCAATAGGTAAATGTCATTTTTGCCCTGATAACACCCAAATGAAGAGTGAACATTTTTGTAAATCATTCTCAAACACCCTTTTTGCTAGGCCAAATATCTGGATAATTGACTGAATTTTCATTCATCTTCTGGATAGTTTGATACTTATAAATTAGTATAACAGAGCAACTATAAATTAGTTTTAGTTTCTATAAATTAGTTTAGAATCTATAAATTGGTAAACAGAGTTTGACACTTGTTTAGATTAGTATAACACAGAAACTGGTTAAAGTAGATATGTTCAAAAACCCCTAGTTTCTGAGGAAAAAAAAGGTGTTTTGTCTTTACATTTAATATCTGATAGGCCAGGCGTGGTGGCTCACACCTGTAATCCCAGCACTCTGGGAGGCCAAGGCAGGCAGATCACAAGGTCAGGAGCTCAAGACCAGCCTGGCCAATGTAGTGAAACCCCATCTCTACTAAAAATACAATATATATATATATATATATGCACACACATACAGGCGTGGTGGCAGGTACCTGTAGTCCCAACTGCTTGGGAGGCTGAGGCAGGAGAATTACTTTCCAGGAGGTGGAGGTTGCAGTGAGCTGAGATCATGCCACTGCACTCCAGCCTGGGTGACAGAGTAAGACTCCATCTCAAAAAAAAAAAAAAAATCTGATAATTCAGGCTCATTCCACACAGATTGAGCACTTAGTATATAATAGGGCATACCTGATAAGTATAATCCAGCTCCTGCCCCTGCTAAGGAGTTCACAACCTAATGAGAAGGATGAGGAAAGAAAATCACCCCATCTCTGCCAGGCGTGGTGGCTCACGCCTGTAATTGCAGCACTTTGGGAGGCCGAGGCAGGCAGATCACGAGGTCAGGAGATCGAGACCATCCTGGCTAACATGGTGAAACCCTGTCTCTACTAAAAATACAAAAAAAAAAAAAAAAAAAACTAGCAGGGCATGGTGGCGGGTGCCTGTAATCCCAGCTACTTGGGAGGCTGAGGCAGGAGAATGGTGTGAACCCGGGAGGTGGAGCTTGCAGTGAGCCGAGATCGCACCACTGCACTCCAGCCTGGGTAACAAAGCGAGACTCTGTCTCAAAAAAAACAAAAACAAAAAAAGAAAATCAACCCATCTCTTCCCCAGCAGTCCAGGGAGATCTCCTCTTAGAGGTATCACAACAGAGGCCCCATCCATGTGTATTGTGCGTGTGTGTGCAGACGCAAGTGTGTGCGAGAGAGAGTGTGTGTGTGTGTGTGTGTTGAGGTAAAATTTGCATGACAAAATTACCATTTTAAGGTGTACCATTCAGTGGCATTTAGTCCATTCACAATGTTATACAACCACCATCTCTCTCTAGTTCCAAGACATTTCATCACTCCAAAAGGAAACATTGTTGTACATTAACGGGCACGCCCCATTTCCCCTTTCCTCCAGCCCCTGGCAACTGTCTGCTTTCTGTCACAACAGATTTACTTATTCTAAGGGTTTCATATAAATGGAATCATTCACTTAGCATTATGTTCTTGAGGTTTATCCAAGTTGTAGCACGTATCAATACTTTATCATTTTATGGCCAAATAATATTTCATTGCATGTATATAGCATATTTTGTTTATCTATTCATCAGTTTTTATCCATTTTTATATAAACTCTGAGCAACTACTTCTCTCTCAGATCTCTCTCACTACCTCTGCACTCAGCTTAGCTCACCCTTATCCTTGAAGACAGGTCAGCCAAACCTATAGGCCTCCCATCCCCATCATCCTTGAGCACAACCTAAATAAATGCTAGCCTATCACCAGACCACATCTCTGTAATCCTTTGCAATGATTCTCCCCTGAGTCTCTGTCTCAGCCTTCTGTTTGTAGTCAGCTGGCCTCTCCTACAATTAGCACACCTCCCATAGGGGTTTATATTTCCCTAGTGACTTTGAGACTTATCAACTCTGCATAGACAACTACTTGTACTTTACTTTGTGGCATGATACCTTAGTTCCCTTTGTGATTCACCTGGAGCTGCTCATGCTACCCCTTTATCATGTTGCTGGGCCAGATGGGCCTGGCTCCAGATGTCAGCTCCAGGATATTGCTGTTTTCTGGCTAACAGTTTCTACATAGCCACTTCTGTTCATTATGAATCGGAGCTGGGCGTGGTGACACGTGCTTGTTGTCCCAGCTACTCAGAAGGCTAAGGCAGGAGGACTGTTTGAGCCCAGGAGTTTCAGTCCAGCCTGGGCACACAGCAAGACCCCATTTCTTTAAAAAAAACTATGTTATGAATGCACGTTCATCTTTAATTCTCTCATGATGACTCTGAGACTCTTACATGGGGCAGCTGGCATTACTAAATAAACTCCCTAAGATCTGCAGGGGTAAGTTGTGGTGAATCTGCCTCCTCTTTATCTTATGCAATCTTACCTCTCATTTCACCTGAGAAATTATACACACACACACACACACACACACACACACACACACACTGAATTCTCTTATTTCCACTGACCAGACAAGTCTTCCAGTGTTTCTAATGCCTCTTCAGGATTTCTCTGCTTAATTGAGAAGGCAGAAGTGAGAATATGCAAAGCAATTGTGTTAATTCTCAGAGTTTTGTCCGTTGTCTCAAAACCTTCTGGATGTTTCAGAAAAGCACAGTAAGGAAACATTTTTCTTTCCTTTCTGCTGGGTTGGAAGGATAGACTGTGGCATGTCAGCAAGTTGAAGTGAATATGAGAGAACCATCAACACCCAATTCATGAGATGTGTAAAATCATACAAACAATTAAATGACTGAAATAGCTTCTTTTTTCGCCTATGATCTAGGAAAGGCAAGGGAGAATAGTTGATTCTGCTTTTATAATGCAATTATTTTAACAACACAGTATGTTTTGAGGAATTTGGTTGGGGGCACAGTTCTTTCTTTTCTTTAATTTTTATTTCTATAGCTTTTGGAGTACAAATGGGTTTTTGTTACATGGATCAATTATGTAGTGGTGAATTCTGAGATTTTAGTGCATCTATCACCCAAGTAGTGTATGTTGTACCTAAAAATTTCTAATACAAAAAAGTCTTTCACTGGTTTACATGGAAACAAGGAAAGACCTTCAGAATCTTCAATCTGGTAATAAAGAGATTAAGTAAAAAAAAGACCTATATTCTAAAGTGCATATATACTCACGCATACATATAAAACATGCACATCTCATTCTAGTCATGTCAGAACAGGCCAGTGGTATGCAGCACTTGCTATACATTGCCCCCATGCTTTCATGCTAAAATAAGTTATTATTTGTTGTTGTTATTGTTGTTTTAATTTATAGTGTGGCTTTTCTCCAAAGGGACCAAGGCAGTATCCACACAATTTTAAATATAGGATAGCCAATGCAAACATCAATGAGGAAATAAATAAATAAAATACAGAGCCAAGAGGAAGAGGGTACAGAAAAACATAAACAATGGACAATGGAAATAATATTCAGTAGCACTGAGTCAGGTCCTAAAGTCCATTGATTCAGGCATAAGTCTGAAGGTGAGACTCAGTAGCTCTTCTCAGCCACTGTCATGATGATTTGAGGGTTAGAAGCTGAGATATAGTCTTCAACCTCCCAGCTCTCTCTTCTCATGGCTAGTTCTTCCTTTGCCCCTATATTGGAGGAGGCTCTGTTTATGAAAGGCTGGTGGGAAGGAGAGAGGGACAAATAGGGCTTTGGTATTTGATTTATCACTATCTATCTCCACAGTTCCTGGTCCCCCTAAGACATTTTTGGATTTCATTTCTACTTTAGTTTTCCCAGGAGCAGAAATATGACGTTTCATTTTTTCCAATTTGGGGAACTGCTAGTTAGCCTGAGTGTGTCCCCAAGAATGAACACACTGAAGTGTAATGATGCTTTGCTAGTATGGCAGTTTACATATTCTACCTTGCCTTAGATAAGTCAAGATTGTTCTTGGAAAGCCTTTGAAGGAGAAATGGATTACGCAGAAAATGACTTAATTTGATATAGCATGAAATATTTATGGCAGCTACGATTTTTTTTTTAAATCCTGGTAAGGCAGAACAGATCAGTTTGGAGAGTACCCCCATGTAATAATCTCACTATGGACTTAGATTGGAATATTTTTCAGCAGCGATTTATCTTAGATGTAGTCTTTAGTGACAGCTATTTATCAGGACATACTCTCATGGCAACACAGTAACATTTATCCCTTGAGATTATGGTGTCATACACAGTAGCTTTACCTTCAGAATTGAGTGAGAGAAACACAGCTTATCCTGTTGACAGATGGCTTAATACAGTGTGCTCCATTCAGGATGCGTTAGACTTGGTTGACTATCATGTCTTAAGTAGCAGGAAGAGACATTTTCATGGCTCAACACTGATATGTCTATAGACAACCTGTTGAATACTGGATAGCTTATTACTTTAAGCAGATTGTGTCCTATTAGTATACAATGCCAGCCTCTGTTGAGCTCAGTTGGATCATTTTGTGATACGAGAGCAGCATTTGGGGGCCTCCAAAGCAGGTCCCAGCATATCCACACCCTCAACAAATAAACATCACCTCCTAATTTCCTCTTGGAAATGTGATTCTGATGGTTGGATAAGGCCTGTCTCCTTTTACTGTCACTGCTCCATGAATCAGAAGTCTTCTATTTTAGCCTGGAAGGCTTAGGAGATGGAACCAGGAAGAAATATATCTGCTTTTAAGAAATGAGTAAATTAACATACTAGAGCTTCTCTGCCCCTTAAGTATCATTGCCTCCTTCAAAGGTAGTGCCTTGGTAAGGGACAGATGAACTCCACTGATGCTGCCAGTCTTCCAAATAATTTTTCTATCTCCTCTTTGGAAAAAGCCTTGTGGGTTTATGGCTGATCCTGCTGTCTACAAGTTGTTGATTCTCAGCCAGTTGATCATCAGTGGTGCAGGCTGAGGTCTTCAGTGAGAAGACCCTGAAATGTTAGGAAGCATACACTTGGTGATTAATACATATTGGGAAGAGTGCAGTCTTTAGGATGATCCAGAGGATTTTTTTTTTTTTTTTGAGTCAGAGTCTAGCTCTGTCACCCAGGCTAGGGTGCAGTGGCACCATCTTGGCTCACCACAACCTCAGCCTCCCAGATTCAAGCAATTCTCCTGCCTCAGCCTCCCGAGTAGCTGGGATTATAGGCATGTGCCACCATGCCTGGCTAATTTTTGTATTTTTAGTAGAGACAGGGTTTCACCATGTTGGTCAGGCTGGTCTCAAACTCCTGACCTCAAGTGATCTGCCCTCCTCAGCCTCCCAAAGTGCTGGGATTACAGGCATGAGCCACTGCACCCAGCCCCAGATGGATATTTTAATCCTGGTTCAGACACCAGCTGTGTGCTTTGGCAGAACATTTAATATGACATTCTGTTACCTTATTTATAAGATGGGAGTAGTGATACCTACTCTGCAGGGCTGTTGTGAAGATAAATTCTGGCACATAGGCACTTAAATAATTGATAGCTGGTGTTGATGTTGTCATTACCATTATACCATGGTTGAGCAGCCCATGTAAATGTCCAGAGTAAGGGTGAAGAGGTGTGGGCCATGTTTCTTCCCATAAAGGTAAACTGGATTTTTTGGGGGGAAATACTATGAGTCTTTGGGAACCAAACTACTAAATGAGGTGGCTGATTAAGCAGGCTTATACCATTTGGGGTTCATTTGGAGGAGAGGATAAAATAATAGGGCTGTTTACTTCTTCTGACATTTATATTGGCTTTAAATGGGGTTTCCAAAGAGGAGTTCCAGGAAATTTTTTGTAGAGACTGGATCTCGCTGTGTTGCTCAGGCTGGTCTGGAACTCCTGGGTTTAAGCGATCCTCCTGCCTCAGGCTCCTAGGTAGCTGAGATTATGGGCGTGTACCACCGTGCCCAGCAAGAATTGTCTTGAGTGACGTCAGCATAATTGTTGCAAAAACCTTTGGGCTGCATACATTCTGGTAGATTTATACAAATTTGAAATCTGTCATGACTTTATATTCACCCCTCAGAGAGCATGTAAGTTGAATACTGATGAAACAAGTCTGCTGAGTATGATAAGTGTCCTGATGTTTCCCTGGTAAGTTTCTTTTAGTGTTATCAATGTCACTTCATCAGAATACCTCTGACCTCCACAAACAGTAACACCCCCCTGAAACATTTTTGTCCAATTTCTCTGACTCAGAAAGTTTATTTCTGATAGTCAATCACTGAGCATCAGTGAAAGTGGACTCTTGGGGCTTGGAGTGTGAAGCACAGGGAAAGTATGTTAGGGAAGCCTCTTTTCTTGGGAGCTTCCTGCTAGTGGCCCTGCTCTTAGAACACCTCTGGCAGTTGTCATTGTTGTGACTGTGATCGTTGGATTGTGGTGGTGGTTTTTCTGTTCCACAGGCCACAGGAAATGACTGGCAGGTGTCACTTTCTTTGCTGCTACTGGTACAGTTCTTTCCCTAGGATACAAGCTCTTGGTGGCTTCTTTGAAAGAAATTTAGCTCTCCTATTTTTTGCTCTTTCTTCCTATACTTCAGCAAGTACAAAATCTTCTCTGAGTTTCTCTGATGATTTTTTACTGATAGAAATGTAGCCAAACAGTTGAGGGATTAACAAAAAGCACAAAGAGTTATGTGGCAACATAAGGCAGTGTATTAGAGTGTTTAAACTTACAACTTTAGAGTCAGCAAAGCCTGGGTTTGAATGCCTGCTCTATTACCTATTAGCTCCTCTTCTCTGATCCTCAGCTTCCCCATATGTAAAATGGAGTTAATAGTTTCTCCCTTAACAGTTTGTTGAAAAGATTCCAGGAGATTGTGAAGTACGGAGTATAGTGCCTGGAACACAGTTAGGTTCTCAAAAATGGTAGCTTTTATTGCTGTTCTTCAAAAAAAAACCTATTAAAAAGCCCTTGAAGATCTTTACTGGGAGATAGGCCTGATATTGGCTCCCTTCAAAAACCCATTCTTAACTTTTCAGGAACAGCCTCACCTACCCCCCTCTCATTTTTATGTTATTTCCTCTCTTTTCTGCAAAAACAAAAATCCCAATCCTTGGTCCTGGTTGGTGCAAATGGTGGGCATTTGAGTCCACTGAGGATCAAGTGAGAGTTATTTGTATCTAAGGGTATGCACTAGGCTGACCTTCTTACCTTCAGCATCTTGTTTCACAGCAAAGACATCTTAAACCATTTCTCCTATGACTGCTTTATAGAGATTAACTCAGGCAATCTTTCTAAATTACATTAAAAACCATGATGAGTCTAGTTGCAGGTCAAAAGTAGTTGTTCAGTGCTCTGAAGTCCTTTCTGTCACCCTTGAGTTAGCCTTTGTAGAAAAGGAGAAAGATCATTAAAATCAGTCATGATTTCCCAATTTCTCAAGCCAATGAATTTTATTCTTTTACGTGAGTATGGCTTTGATCCATGGTTTTGTCTCCTTTATAATGTAGTTTCATTTCCCTGTGAAAGGAAATTTGTTTTAATTTCTAACTCCAGTGTCACAGGAGCTTCCTATTTTTTGCCCCCTCAGATCTTAGTGATCCACATGGTCAGATGAATCTTAAAAACTACCCAAATGAACTTTTTCTTGGTTTGAGCCACTTGTTGGCCCATTTTGTCATTGTTCTCTTTGCTTCTAGTCACAGCTTCGGGCCTAGAGCTGGGATGAGTACCTGTTCAGCAGGAGCCAAAGTAAGGTGTTCCCACCTGAGGTAGGGATACAGCAGTTTGGGGTTGGGGGGATGCATAGAGGATTGCACTATGTAAGAACTCATGCTGAAAAGCTAATTTCCAAATACTATTAGGGAGCACTAAGACAAGGACCATCTTAGAATGGGCTAGAAAAAGAGCCATTGGCTAGCTTACCCCTGCTTATCCTTAACATCTCTTCTGAGGACCCTGAATCCTCCTGTCCACACCTTTGTCTGGGTTAAGACTTGCTGGCACCTCATCTTCTCTCTAGCATGTCCCCAGCGACACTATATTGAGAGCTTTTACATGTCTGTCTGTAATCTTCTAGTAGCTCCTTAGTGACTAGTACTGTGGGCCAGGCGCAGTGGCTCATGCCTGTAATCTCAGCACTTTGGGAGGCCGAGGTGGGTGGATTGCCTGAGCTCAGGAGTTTGAGACCAGCCTGGGCAATATGGCAAAACCCCGTCTCTACCAAAAATACAAAAAATTAGCCAGGCGTGGTGGCATGTGCCTGTAGTTCCAATTACCTGGAGGCTGATGCGGGAAGATCGCTTGAACCCGAGAGGTCGAGGCTGCAGTGAGCTATGATCGCACCACTGCACTCTAAGCTGGGTGACATAGTGAGACCCTGTCTCAAAAAAAAAAAAAAAAAAAAAAAGAGTAGTACTGTGTCTTCCATCTATAAAACCTCATTGCTTAGCTGTGCCTGCTGTAGAGTAAACTCTCTATACATGTATATTGAACTCGTTGGATGAACCAACAGACATAGTTGCGGGTAACAGACCTTAGTACTAGGCCTAGCTTCCCATGGTATCACTGTACTATTAGGCAGATTACTTAAACTCTATTTTATTTTCTCCTTCTGTGAAATTAATACCTCCCTTGCCTACCTCAAAGAGTTGCTGTGAGCCTCCGATAAGAAAATGCATATGAGATGTTTTTGAAAATTATAAATTACCCTCCGTTTACTAGATGTTAGTGTAGAAGAGTAGATCAGATGTAGGGGGAAGTTTTACCCTGAATAAATGGAACACTTGGTAATCAACACAGCATTAGTGGGCTCTCTTTACAAACATGAACCCTTTAGCAGCTTCCTGAGTATCTCTCTCTGTACATCTCTCAAGGACTTGAGGAATATACTTTAAAAAATTTTTAAGCAAATCCACCTATCCTCATGAATTTTATTTTTAAACAAATCAGCCCATGATGCTGAATTAAACCAGTTGGCCCTGGATAAGGAAATACTTTGAGAGATTGGTAGCATCAGTTTAAATTAATGAAAAGTCTGAGTGACAGATCATTTTAAAGTAAATGCAGTTTTATTACTTTCAAGCACATATAATAACAATGCTGGGAATTGAACTTGGAGAAAGACAGCATGTGTCAGAGAATCAAAGCATACAAATAAGAATCATTGATAATGAGGCTATTGCTATGTGACTGTCCTGCTAAAGACCATCCTCCTCAAATTGGCTAATGTTCCCCTGGAGAAACTTATCTATTTAAGAAACCCCTATTTTTTTTTTTTTTCATTTATAGGCATGAAGAAAATACCATTAAAAAATCCTATACATGGCTTCTGGATAACCAGCTTTTTCAAACCCCAGTGGATAGCATCTAGCAGCAGTGCCCTGCTCTCTGGTTATAACAAATAATAATCTTGAACAGCAAACACCCTCTGGCCCCTACAGTGATCAACTTTTTCCAGGTTGCCTAGGACTTTCCAGGTTTAGACTTCTGCCAAGTCCTAGGAAACCCCTCAGTCCCAGCAAACTGGGGTGGTTGGTTACCTATCGGTACCTATGACTCTTACAGCTACAAAATATAGGGAAAAGATGCAGTCATGGGGGTTTACATACATTGAAGGGGTGGAGGAGAGCTGGGAGAGCTGCAGCTCACACATTCTGTTGGTTTCTCTGTCTTCGCTTTTTAACTCCTCTTACCTTTCCCTCCCTGATGCATTTTGATCACTGTCCTCTTCCCTTTGCTCTCTTAAATTCTGTCTAAGGGTACGTGGGACTTCAGAAAGCAGGACTCAAACAGTAGAGTGGCTAATAATAGTAATAACTAACCATTCTGTGGAACTTCCCAAGTGCCACACAATATGCTAGGCAGTTTGTATGCATTGACTAATTCTCAACAACAGCCTTTTGAAGCGGACAATATTATTACCCACACTTTACTGATTCTACTGATGACATTGACAAATTACCAAAGGCCACAGCAAGATAGGCTTTAAACCCATCCAGTCCATCCCCTACCCACAGCACTGTCCTGCCTGTCAAATGCCTGGCTTCTCTCCTGCAAGGTTTAAAGCCTTCTCACCTTCTTCCTATTCTTGGTGGAAATCCTGACCTCAGCTTGGTTTAATCTCTTCATCCAGCAGACCTGGAATGAGTGTTCTGTCCAGCCTTTCTCTGGCCTATAATGCTATACCCTATCCTTCCCTTGTTCCCTGCCCAGTCTTGGTCCATGAGAATAGACGTACATTTCCTGCCTCTCATACCATGCTTCTCTGCTCTCATGTCCTCTCAAGTCTGTAAGGCGGCATCCCCTGGAAGAAGGAGTTCTTCTTAGAGATATTTCAACCCCTTGCTAGAAAATGGCATTCACCTGCCTCTGAGGCTAATTCTCCATTTAATCTCCCGTACTCACATGCCTCTGATAATAAAGCCATTGCCTGTGCATCCCCTGTGGCACTTTGGAGTCCATGCAAACAAACAAACAAACAAAAAACCTTTGCCCTAGGCTGAGAGTCCATCCTGAGTCCTAGCTCTACTGTGAACTTGTTGTGTGACCTTGGACAAGTCACTGCACTTCTGTTTTTTCTTTTACTTGTAAAATAAAGGAATTTGACAAAATCACCTCTAAAGCACTTTCCACCTCTAACAGGCTGTGAGATACTATAACAAAGATATTTGATGCTGGAGGGAATGTGAAGGGAAAGGGAACACCATAAAGCCACCTTAATGACTTTGAATTTGATGCCTTCCTAAGTAGACCAAAGTGAAAGTGATTCAAAAGGAGCCCCAGGGTATAATCATTCTCATGAGGACCGCAGTGAGCTCTTCATTTTACTCCTCCAGGCATTATTGGAGCTACAGGGGAGCAGATAGGTTGGCTGTTTGAGATGTCAGAGTTGTTCTCGATTTCTAATGTTGGAGAGTTGGGGTGAAACTCACATAATTAAACCTTAAAGAAAATGTTTTCCCCATAGCACTGCATAACTCCGATGGGGTTTCTGAGCAGAAAAAAAAAAATGGAATTCAGTGTCTGTTGCTCCCAATAATATTTGACACAACTGTCCAGAATGAAAATTAGAAGCCCTCTAACCACAGAGATATATCAGTGACAGGAGAGAGACATCGGGGGAGTGCCAAGGGCTGACGGGCAGGTAAGAGCAAAGTAATACAAAGTGGCTAAGAAAACCAAAGGGAGAGAGACAATTTTCACCCTTTCCAACACCCTCCAGGCTAGAGAGCTTGGGTAAATTTTGACCTAGTTGTCCTTGTGTACATGGCTGTGAGCTTTTATTAAGTATTTATGCAGCAGTTTATATTTTACCAAGTGCTTTACAATCACTTTTATTTGGCTTAGTAAAGTTTTCCTGGAATCCCATCTACTTTATGATCAGAAGAGTCATTTCTTGTTTGCTTAGCACCTCCATGTATACAGCCTCACACAATAGGCCACTTGTTCTAGCAGGAGAGCAGGTGCAAAGAGTTGAGCAGTGAAGGGCACCTGCAGCTACCAGGGCAGTTGGAGTGGGGTAGTTTACACT
Organism: Trachypithecus francoisi; assembly: GCF_009764315.1. Classification (NCBI taxonomy): domain Eukaryota; kingdom Metazoa; phylum Chordata; class Mammalia; order Primates; family Cercopithecidae; genus Trachypithecus; species Trachypithecus francoisi. Next base: position 22,710,670 of record NW_022681471.1, on the reverse strand, counting down.
TCAGTTCACCTTTTCTCCCCCTTTGTTATTCTTTCGTGTTATGTTATTGCTGGCAACTTGAGAGTGGCGAGGCAAGGCTTGGGCCTGCCATGTGCGGAGCTGTCCTGACATATGGACACTGGCAGAGATAGGCTCTTTCCCCTGTGCCAGTGTCTCTGCCCATGCCCACCATGGCCACGCGCTTCCACCAGGCAAAAACTTGGTGAATATGTTTCTTTCTGCTGTTTCAGGGCTCTTGCTGCAGCCTTGGTTCTCAAACTCTGGACATGAGTTTAGGAAGACTATAGAAAGAGGAGTTCTACTCTCTGCAGACAAGACCAGCCAGTGTTCTTGGACAAATCTAACACTTAGCTACCTTATTCTTGGTAGTCCCTTTTCCCTCCCACCAACCACGGCAGCCCCCTTGTGCCAGCACTCTGGATTTTGTGATGTAGGATGGTGTGGCTCTATAGATGTCTCATGAAGCAATATGGCCACACACTCTCAATCACCAGTTTGCAGTGGGAATCCAACACAGTCATCAGTTGGATGTTTCCTTTTCTGAAGACCAGATTTGCCAAGGCAGAAACTAAATTCTGGTTCATGAAGTCCAGGCTGGAATTAGTGGGCCAGAACATTGGAAAATTCAGGACCTCCAACTACTAATGTTCTGTGGCTGAGAACAGGGCTGTGTAGATGCTTAATAGGTAAGTGTAGAATAGATGATGACACTCAGTGGAGTATAGAAAAGGAACTCTACTGTTCTCTAGGTTGCCACTGGTTTCTAAAATGGTGTGATCTGGCAGGTGGGACACATTGACAGGTTTACATCGATGGGCCCAGTGTAACGTAGGTCCTCAGTCAGTGGCTGCAGATTTGGGGGAAAGGCCTCAGGGACAACAGGTTGACAAGGATTAGGCAGAATAGCTTAGAGTCTCCATCACACAAACTGAGCATTGGATGAGGCCTTTTATCTCAGGTCAGTTCAGTAGACATTTATTGAGTGCATACTGGGTGCCAGGTACTGGGTAAGGGAGTGGGCCTAGAAATGAATACAGACAAGAGCCCCAGGACAGAGTTTTGCCCAGGAAAACACAGCTGGCAAGAGGAAGTCATACCTGAACACCCAGGGCTCACTCAAAAAAACATGAAATACTGGCTTGGAGGAACAAAACTAATTCCAGAGCCTGGGGCCTGACAGATGAATCAGTTAAACTAACACCTTCCCGCCCTTGTCACTACTGGCTAGGGATCTGGGTAGGGCTAATTCTGCAGATTGAAGGTTTGAGGCCTGGAAGTGACTGTGGCTAAGGCCAGAGGAGCTGACAGAAAACAGTGGCAGGAATGTTTAGCTTTCTTTTCAAGTGTATAGGTAGTACCTATTTGCATGAAAACAGTTTGTTTTTTGAGGCTGATGGTTGGCAATTTATTAACCATAGTTCAGCCAGACATCCAAAAGAACACTGAGGAGTCTTTCCTCTGTTTACTACATAGTCTAGAAATGCCACACAAGAAAAAAACCCACCAGGCACACTTTTTCTTGTTTCAGACTTGCCTCTCTCCCAAACGTGTCTGGAGTCAGTTAAGAGTGATTGTTTAGGTGGACTTTGAGAGTCCTGTTCTTCATTTTGAAGATCACCACATTAAAGAATGGATGTTTGTTGTGGGCCCTGCAGGGACCGGAGACAAACAAAGCAGCGTTCTGAACAGAGAGATTTGAAAAAGCGTGTGGGCATTTTCAAGAGTCATCTAATTCATTACTTGTGACAGTTATCCAAAGTGGAAGCAGAATATTTTCTATCACTGAGAGGAGGAATATGAACTCTGGGAGAAGGAGGGAGGGGAACAGGCTTCTGACACCCAAAGCTGGTCACTTGGGAAACTTTGGATGGCTGCTCTGGGCCACAGGTGAATGATTAGTTCTGTGAACTAAAATTAATTTTGAACCATTTGAAGTCCTTTCTGATCATTTCCCCTTCAGATGATGCCCTGTCTCCTGGAAGGTTTGGGACGGCGCCTCTGCTAAAAACTTCCTCTCAGCTAGGCTTAAATGCTTAGTGCCAACCATTCACATATCATTGCTCAATCGCAATGGCAAAGAAAGTTCCAGTGCTTTTTCCCTTGCCCATTTTCCCTAATGATAAACCATTCCTACTCATGCCTTGACCCATACTTTACTGAGGACAAAATAAGAGAACTGATACTCTTCCGTTTCTGAAGTTCTCAATGTGGGGATGAAGGGATTTGAAGCTTCCCTTGGCTATTTATTGCAAGGTTTATTTCTTCTCTCTCAGGAAGCTCTTTTTTTCATTTTTTATTTTGATTTTTTTTAGAGACTGGTTTTCCTGTACTCCACCCAGGCTGGAGTACAGTGGCACCAACATAACTAACTGCAGCCTCAACCTCCTGGGCTCAAGTGCTCCTCTTGCCTCAACCTCCCAAGTAGCTGGGACCACAGGCATGGGCCACCATGCCTGGCTAATTTGTTTTTAAGCTTTGTAGAAACGAGGTCGCCCTATGTTGCCCAGGCTGGTCTCAAACTCCCGGACTCAAGCAATCCGCCCACCTCTGCCTCCCAAAGTGCTGGGATTACAGGTGTGAGCCAGCGTGCCTAGCAGGGGATTCTTCTCAAATAACATTTATTGAACATCTAGTGCATTTGAGATTCTGTGTTTGGTGCTTTCATGTGATAAAAATAATAACAGCAGCCCTCATATAGAACTTTCTATGTGCCTGGCATGTTTTAAGCACGTTATCTCAATTTGCTAAAATTCATTATATCAAATAATTCTCAAAACAGTGCAGGTGGCATTATTCCTATTTTATAGATGAGTTCAGCAAGGTTTAATTATTTGTCAAAAGTCACACAGCAGGTGGGGGCACCAGCTTTTAACCCATGTCTCTGACTCCAAGGCCAGTGCTGTTTCCACCACATAACTCTGTCTCTCTAAAATGTATTATATACTTGCTGCCTCAGTAAACTATGACTGCCTAACTGAACTTAATCTCTTACAACAATATTGGTCGTTATTTTGAACTTCAGTTACCTTCATACAATGCCCTCATGTTGCTGAGGTATGTGACTAGTTCCTTGCCCCTTTGTTCTTTGCTATTCTGTTTGGGGGAGGTAACAGCTTCATTCTTGTCTCCCTAGCAGTGATGCCAATAATAACTTCAGTTGCTGTTGTTTGGCCTCTGGGCCTCGGTTTGCCCCTCTGTAAGAGGAGAACATTGGGCTGAATGACTTCAAAGGTCCTTTCCAACCCTCATATTTTCATCAATTAAAATCTAACTTAAAAATGGGTAAAGAGGCGGGTGCGGTGGCTCACGCCTGTAATCCCAGCACTTTGGGAGGCTGAGGCAGGTGGGTCATGAGGTCAGGAGTTCAAGACCAGCCTGGCCAACATGGTGAAACCCCATCTCTACTAAAAATACAAAAATTAGCCAGGCATGGTGGTATGTGCCTGTAATCCCAGCTACTTGGGAGGCTGAGGCAGAGAATTGCTTGAACCTGGGAGGCGGAGGTTGCAGTGAGCTGACATCGCGCCATTGCACCTCCAGCCTGGGAGACAGAGTGAGACTCCATCTTAAAAACAAACACCAGGTAAAGATCGTGTCCTTTTGCTTTAACTTGAGTAGAACAAGAAAATGTCTGGTCCTAGTTCTCTGGACTAGAAGGACTTGGTAAATGAGTTTGGGGTGATTGAAGAAGTCTCTACCACACTCCTTGTTCTATTATTCCCCACCCCCAATTATTGAGCTTTGAATTACACCTTTTTCTTTCTCTGTTTTTAAACACAGTTGGAGTCCTCTCCTCATTTGTATGTTCCCCTCAAGGACAGCCATCAGAGAGACATTGCTCTGGCCTAGTGTCCTGACCGCCACGATTAGTTCTCACCAGCTTGCATACACTTTGGGTTCTGCCTAGCTTGCAATTCTCACAAGAATCACTTTTGCTGTGCTTATTTACTTTTCTCTTTATCTCTAGCCTCTTCTGCAAAGTTGGTTTCTTCAGAGTAACATTCAGGTGACCTCATCTCAAGCATTTTCTCATTACCTTCCCCTTTCTGCTGGGGGACTGTTCCCCACAGCCACAGACTCTTCTCCTTGTAGTGGGTGATACTAACTTCTCAATCTTTCCTCACCATCTGAAAAATATTATTTGCTTCTCTGGGTTTCAGTGGCTTCCTGATTATGTACTGAGACAAATCTTTTAGTCCCTCCTCAAAGTAAGTTGGAGACTGCACTGTAAATGAATTCTAATGCAGTTATTCTCTCATATAGCTAATGGCTACTAACTGAGATACAGAAATAGATTTACATCACCAAACACCGCATGCTCTCACTCGTAGGTGGGAATTGAACAATGAGAACACTTGGACACAGGGCGGGGAACATCACACACCGGGGCCTGGCATGAGATGGGGGGATGGGGGAGGGATAGCATTAGGAGAAATACCTAATGTAAATGATGAGTTAACGGGTGCAGCAAACCAATATGGCCATGTATACATATGTAATAAACCTGCACACTTAAAGTATAATAAAAAAAAAGAAGAAAAAGAAGGAGATAGGTTTACATCCCCTGGGTTTCTTTCCTAGATTTTGCTTCCTGTCTACTGAAATCTACTTGTAATTTCTGAAAGGCTGTTGTTGGAGAACACAGGTACTTCTTGCAGTAAAGTGGATATATCTGTTTCTAGCATCCTCCTAGCTTAACATTGGCTCTGAAGTAGTACTGCTATGCAAACAATTATGAAAGACATTTTTTCACATGAAAATTTTTAGTTTATAAATCCTTTCATGAAAAATCCACAATGGCCACAGATAACATCATTGCAGCCCTTTACTCCTTCAGCTTTTTGCCAGCACCAACATTGGCCTTTGCAGTCCCCCTGACTTTCTTTATTGGGTTCTTGCATTCCTTCCTTGCTTTCCTGAGTCTTTTTCTTCTCATACAGGCCATGTCTTGAAAGTCTATGTTTGGGTTCATTTTTCTTTGCATAATCCAGAGAATCATAAATCATGCCAAAGCCAGTTGTCTTGCCACCACCAAAATGAGTTCTGAATCCAAATACAAAGATGACATCTGGTGTGGTCTTGTACATTTTGGCTAGTTTTTCCTGTCTTAGGCACTCTTAAATTTCTGTCTTAGGCACTGTTGCCTTCCTGGGGTGAAGGACATCAATGACCATTTGTTTCCCCTGAAGTAGTTGGTTGATCATGAACTTTGTAGTTCAGATAGTTACCATGTCGTTCATGATGGCTGTCTATCCTCAGACAGCCAGGAAAGAGGAAGACATTTTTATTTAGATATGTGCATAAATAAACAGAAGCTAATTGTTTCTGTCTTTATTAAGCACATTTACAAATCTCAGCTCTTTTCACCTTTGCTTTATTTTACCGTGCATTTATGTAAATTAACACTGTATCATGGATAAAGAAAAGGACGTTTTCTTAGGCCTCTTAATAGATAGTTTTTCTACCCTGTTTTCTGGTTTGTCTTTAAAGCTATTTATGCTCTTTAAATTATCCAGTTTTTCCCAGAGTGATTGTTGTGACCAGAATGCGTTCCAAAGAAACAGGTAAATCACTGAGTTAGGGATTACGTGCAATACTGAAGCTTGTCCATAAGATGGCGCTCTGAGAATGTGAGATCTCTAACTTATTTTTAGCCATGTATAGCTGGGCAGCATATTAAACTTTTGTGAAATCAAATTTTTTTTTGGTGGGGACCTAGTCCTTTTGATTGGCTCTCAAGCACTTGGAATCATTCTGATACTTAAGGGAAGAAGGAAAGTGACTTTTCTAGCAGTTCCCTTGTCCTAAATCAGTACTAGCAAGTGTCAAAAATCAGCAAGATCTGCTTGAGGGACCTTTTAAAGAAAGGGATTTCTTCTAAATGTGGGACTTGTGATAATAAATGTATGTGTTGTTACAAAAGTCCCTGTCTGGGTATCAGATTCTTCATCTACACAGTGAGTGGATTGGACCAGATGATCTCTGAGAGTGCTTCCATTTCAAATGATCTACATTTGAATTTGTTGATTTCCTTCCACTACGCCATTGCTGCCTCAGCCAGAACAGAAATGAGAAGAAAAGATCGCCTATTTTACGCTTGTTTGACTCTATTCCTCTCCTACAAGTGCTCTCTTTGCTTCAACTGTCCAAGACAAGCATGCCCAGATGTCCTGTTTTAATGAGGTTCCTTTTCTCTTTATGGCTTTTGCGCAGGATTTTTCCCTCTCTCCCCAACCCCCTCCCAATCCCTGACAATCTTCCTGAACAGAAGCATGTCCCCCTTTTCACTTCACAATAGGATTTTCTTAGTATTATAACAGTCATTTTTGTGCTAAACAGATACCAAACTTGATAAAGAAGAAGATGCCGCATGTAAGGTAACACTTCTAGCATGCTACATAGCATGTTCAGTTAAGAAAACATTAGATTTGGGAGGTAGGAACATCTCTCAGTTTATTTTTCCTCCTCCACTTGCTAGTATTCATTGCCAGAACCATGTCAAAGCTTCAGTAGAGAAGCAGCATTTTGCAGAGGAGGACAATTAATTTAATTACAGATGAGTATTACTAAGTAGCTAACCCATCATTACAATCCCCCATGGCCAACAGTGTCCCCATTCCTGACACACTCTGAGCAGTCTGTGGATAAGAAGAATTGGGGCCACGCTGGCTCTTCCTCATTCAAGGCCTGTCATGAACCACGTGCTCCAGTGGCACAGAGCTAGCCTGAGAAAATGAAATGCTGAATTAATGAATTAATGCAAAGCTGCCAAGGCACCCTTCACCAATTGACTTCCCTCTGGGCTTGAAGCTCAGAGCACGCATGTTACATGAAATTCCCCAGGGGCACATCACACATGTTGCCTTGCTGTAGCCAGGGTGACAAAATCAGGGATGCACTAAGACATTGTTATCCTGTATTTGTTTTCCTATTGTCCTTAGGCATTTGAAATCTTCAAATAGTCTTTGGTATGTGTCTAGTGGCATGGATGGTGATGGTGGTGGATTATTTCTCTAACTTCAACACCTTGTCTCCCAAGAACACAAGTATGCCACTGAATAGCCTTCGCCTGCCCACCATGGCCTCCCAAAGTATGGCTATTAAATAGCCATACTGTCAGATCTCTGTGTAAGAGAAGAAACCTGACACACAGGGCTCTCTTAAAGGGCAAGTCCAGGAATCTTGCTGAGTAGGCCAAGAGAGCTTTGTGGCGATGCTGCTGGGAGCCTTGTAGATCATTATAAGCAGCTCATCCATTGTTTCCTACAAGGAAGCAATGGAGCAGGGTGGTGAGGAAATGTCAAATATTTAGTCGACATCGTTTCTCTCTAAGGAAGCAAGACCAGCATAGTGGTTAAGAACCCACACAACTGGAGATGGATTCTTAAAGTTCACACTCCAGCTCTGCTGCAGACAAGCTGTGTGACTTTAGGCAAGTAACTTACCTTCTCTGTGCCTCAGCAGCAGCAAAAACAGCTGCCAATAGGGTAGTTAGGAGGATTAAGTACATGTTTTCTTTTTCTTCAGTGCTTTGAACAGTATCTGGCGTAGAGAAAGCACTCAGTAACTGACAGTATAAGTACCATGAGGTGCTTTGGGTGATTAAAAAAACAAAAACAAAAACAACTAACCAAACCTCTGCCTTCAAAGACCTCACAGAGTACATGGGGTGGCAAATGGAATATACATAAAAGGAGCACTAGCAACTCAGGGCAGTGCCCACAATACATTTCAATGCGAGGGCAGTGAGGTCAGCATGACTCAGGGTGGTTCAGGGAGGCCCTCAATTCTCATCAGGTGAGGACTTCAGGCATCTACAGGAAAAAGGTAGTGAGAACTTGAATAACTTCTTTGCCTCTGTTTTGAGGGAGGATGCAACTGATAATTTACACTCATGTTCACATCCTCACTGATATACTGTCTTTTTGAAAAGCCGGTTGGAGTTACCTCACTGAAGAGTAGAAAATAGGGCCGGGCATGGTGGCTCATGCCTATAATCCCAGCACTTTGGGAGGCCGAGGTGGGCAGGCGGATCATGAAGTTGGGAGATCAAGACCATCCTGGCTAACATGGTGAAAACCCCGTCTCTACTAAAAATACAAAAAATTAGCCGGGCGTGGTGGTGGGCGCCTGTAGTTCCAGCTACTCGGGAGGCTGAGGCAGGAGAATAGCGTGAACCCAGGAGGTGGAGGTTGCAGTGAGCCGAAATCGCACCACTGCATTCCAGCCTGGGTGACAGAGCGAGACTCTGTCTCAAAAAAAAAAAAAAGAAAAGAAAAGAAAAGAAAAGGAAATATATGGGATATATATAGAGAGAGAGAGAAAAAGAGAGACAAGGTTTCACTCTGTCATCCAGGCTGGAGTGTAGTGGTTTGATCTTAGCTCACTGCAACCCCCACCTCCCAGGCTTAAGTGATCCTCCCAGCTGAGCCTCCTGGGTAGCTTGGACTGGGACTACACGCACACGCCACCATGCATGGCTCATTTTTGTGTCTTTTGTGGAGATGGGGCTTCACCATGTTGCCCAGGCGAGTCTCAAACTCCTAGACTCAAACGATCTGCCCACCTTGTCCTCCCAAAGTACTGGAATTATAGGCATGAGCCACCACACCCAGCCAGTGTGGGCTATGTTTAACCTAACAAAGTTGAGTTTGTGACCTGATGTCAGCCACCTAAGGTCTGAAAAAACTGAAGGGTGACATTGTGAACATTGCCCCAAATATGTGTTCTGTCATAAGAAAGCACCTTTGAGGAAGGACATTGGTGATGGTCAACATAACTCTTATTAACAGGAAGGATTTCCCAGAGGCCCTGAGATGTGCATGTGAGTTGGGCCCACTTTTTGTTTTTCTTTTGTTTTGTTCTCTTTTGCCTTTAAAACAACTAATGACTGTTAATACAATGTATAATATGGTGACTATATTAAAGAATACTATGTTGTATATTTGAGATTCACTAAGAGAGTAGTTCTTAAATGTTCTCACCACAAAAATAAAGATAATTATATGAGGTGATGAATAGGTTATTAGCTGGTTTGGCATAATTGTTTCACAATGAGTACATATGTCAAAACATCATATTGGAAGTGTACATGTATTTAATTTTTATCAATTCTACCTCAAGAAAGCTGGAAAAACATTTTAATTAATGACTATATAAAATCTCATTCATTATATATTAAACTATTATAAAGATTAAAAACAGTCATGGTAAAAAATATTTTAAAATATAGAAGTTTTAAAAAAAATAAGATTTCACTAGCATCTCCCTATTCTCACTCACTGAAAGTGACTGCTCTTATCATTTTCTTATGTATCCATCTAAAATTTTTCTGGGCATATTTGAACATGTATAGAGTGTATAAGAGTAATGCAAATGTAGACCAATTTTCACCACGGATGCTGCTACTTGTATCTGTTATAATGTATCTCGTACTTGATGCCATATCAACACATACAGATCTACTTTGCCCTGTTAATGTGCTCATAGTATTTCATTCTAACACTCATTACTTTTAAAATTTGGTTCAATATTTTGTCTGGCTAAGGAGCAAAGGATAGAGACATGAGAAACAAAAAAGTATTGAGAGCTGTGGGAGAGGTATCAAGATACCTGAAAGATAGTGCAAGAACACAGAGTTTTTAAATAATGCCACTAAACTTAAGCAACTGTAAGCATCAGTTGGACCAGGACTTTTGGTTACTGCCTTGTGAAGTAGATGCAATAATGGCAAGTTTTAGGCTTAAGACACAGGGCAGCTATTCCCAACACTTCTATAACCAGAAACCATGCTTAATTTGTGAGAGTCCTTTGAGGATTTAAATAGCACATGGATAGAGCAGAACAGTAGATGCTATTTCAACTTTCAAAAAGTTTGGCAAGCTTTTGAACCCAAAACTGTCTTTTAAAAATGGAGTCACTGTGGGATCAGGGAGCAGTGTTTAGTCCTGGCTCTTTATCCATGGCTGGGAGATAAGAAATTTTAGAAAATACATAGCTAAAGGGGCACTTTTCTGAATGGCAGAAATTAATACAGTAGGACCACAAAGGATCAGCTGTGGGACTAATTTGATTTAATATTTATAATAGTTTTGGAAGCTGGAGTACAGGGCAAAATCACTAAGTTAACAGATGTCTTTACACTATTCCAATGAGAATAAGTAGCTTCAGGAAGACACTTGTTTTATAGGAGTGGACATAAAAGTGGCTGGCAAGCTTTGATATGAAAAAGACCAAGGATATGTCTCTAGGGACACATTCCTGAAGTTCATTTCAGAAGATTTATAATGAACCTTACCTCTTTATCTGCAAATAGGGTCTCTGCTTCAGGCATCAGTAGGAGTTAAAGAAGAGAAGATGGAGTTGGTAGTATCATCAGAAGGTGGATGATATTTAAACAGACCGCATTATATGAACATAAAAGAGGAGGCTAGTAGTAAGCTGATTCCCAACAGATAAAGAATGCTCCTTTATGTCTCTTTAAAACAGCCCCCAAAGGCAATTGGTATTTGATGATCGGTGATCTGTGTATTCACGAATTAACTTTTAAAGTTAAATAATCTGAATGTGTTAAGCTATCATTTTAGAAGAAATGCAATCAAATGTACTCTTCAGCATCTTTGCTACAAAATATTTTCCTTCTCAGAGGATGACTTTTAATTATGAATGTCAGAACTAGATTTCCTGGCCTCCTTTGTTAGCATGCATGTTTTTCAAAGTATGTCCTTAATATTGGCAGATACATTGTATCATGGACGGGGACATCTAATAGAATGAGATTAGTATCTTCTGAGGTTGTGCAATTTTCAGTAATAAAGAGATAATGGGCCGGGCGCGGTGGCTCAAGCCTGTAATCCCAGCACTTTGGGAGGCCGAGATGGGCGGATCACGAGGTCAGGAGTTCGAGACCATCCTGGCTAACATGGTGAAACCCCATCTCTACTAAAAAATACAAAAAGCTAGCCAGGCGAGGTGACTGGCGCCTGTAGTCCCAGCTACTTGGGAGGCTGAGGCAGGAGAATGGTGTAAACCCGGGAGGCGGAGCTTGCAGTGAGCTGAGATCCGGCCACTGCACTCCAGCCCAGGCGACAGAGTGAGACTCCGTCTCAAAAAAATAAAAATAAAAATAAAAATAAAAATAAAGAGATAATGCCCTATCTACCTCTCAACTTCACAGTGTGGTTGAGAAGCTCAAATGAGCTGAGTGATATGAAACTGCTTTGTAAAGTGCTGTGCAAAAATGCGGTAGTGTTAATTATTTTTTGTACTTCATAATTTGGGATTAGAAATATAATTGACTCAAATCTATGAATTTATCCTTTATAGATGTAAATGCAAATGTGTGAAAATCGGTATACAAGGATGTTCTCTGCAGCATTGTTTATATTAACAAAATATTACAAATTATTGTTAATCAGTAAGGTATTGCATAAATAAGTTATTATTGAGCCATACAGAGGAATAAGAACAAGGCAGTTCCATGTGTCCTAACATGAAAATATGTCCAAAGTATATATTTAGTTTTAGTTTTTGTTTTGAGACAGGGTCTCACTCTGTCACCCAGGCTAGAGCACAGTGGTGTGATCACAGCTCACTGCAGCCTTGATCTCCCGGGCTCAACACTTCAGCCTCCAAAGGTGTGCACCACCACGCCCAGCAAATTTTTTTTTTTTTTTTTTTTTAGTGGTTCAGTTTCTTAATTTTAAATTTTAAGCAGTTCTGTTTTTTGTATTAAAATACTGCAACTCAATATTTTTGTCAAAGTTTCCACTTTCTTATCAGAGACAAAAGCCAGAAAAATACAAAAAGTGTTCCTTTCCCCCATTCCTCAAGCATAACATCCAACAACTTGGCAGCTGGTAGTTGTTGTTGACAGTTGTGACTTGTATTTGGTGATATAAACAAGATTATAGAGGCACTAAACCATAAATGTAGTTTCATTTTTTGGGGCATTACTATCATTTTACAAAATATTTAGCTTCTACTTTGAACATTAAAATGTAGTCCAGCTTTTTAAAGCCACAATTAACCACCACATTTTTTATAGGACCAAAACAGTTTGATTGTTCTTTAAAAAAATGATCATTTAGAATCAATTAATTAGAATTAGGAATGCTTAATGCCTACCTTAAGTGGATACCTAATTGATTCCTAAAATAGAATTGTGGTCTCTTTAAAGATGTTCAAGTTGCAACATTGAAGCTGCTTTGGTGGTGCCATCTAAATGATAATTTGTTTGCAAATGCCAAATGAAAACTCTTTGTTGGTAGATTGAGCTATGTGCAGAATTAAACACAAATCAGTTTAGGCATCTTCACTTTTCATTATCTTATCTCATTGGAAATTATATATAATGTAAACAGTAGAACACAATTCACTGATGTTTTTCCTTAGTTTAATACAAGTGTACCTCACTTTAAGCAAAATATACTAAATTATTTCTGAAACAGGGGTTTCCTTACTTTTTCAGTTAAAAAGATGTGCTTACAGAATTTATTTAAATAACAAGGCTTCTTTGACCTGTTCAGAGTATTTAGATCACAGAAATTCATTTCACACACAACTTCTTTGAAATACCTACATTGCATAAAATGAGACACACAGGTACATGTGCCCATTCCATCGAGACTGCCTCATTATTTTGTGGTTATTTTATATTTTTCAGTTTGTCATTATTAACACTTTAATATGCCAGATTCATTCACTCCCTATTTTAGTTGAGATGAGTTAGTGTTTCTAAGGAGTGTTTTGTAATCTCTTGTCCCAAACTAGGCTGGTTTGGGAATCCAGTGAGAGTGACCTGGTTTGGGAATCCAGTGAGAGTGACTGAAAATTGAAATTCAATCCTGAACATCCTTCCAGAACACAGCTTGTCACCCTGTGGAGATAACACACAAAGTACCTCAGAGGACCCCCATCTGTGGCAGTGAAAAATCATGTGAGAGTTATAGTTCAAAAGAAAAAGTGCTGAGCACTGTGGCTCATGCGTGTAATCTCAGCACTTTGGGAGGCTGAGGCGGGAGGATCACTTGAGCCCGGGTGTTTGAGACCAGTCTGGGCAACATAGGGAGACCCCGTCTCTACAAAAAGTTGGCCAGGCATGGTGGCTCACACCTGTAATCCCAGCACTTTGGGAGGCCAAGGTGGACGGATCACCTGAAGTCAGGAGTTCGAGACCAGCCTGGTCAACATGGCGAAACCCCGTCTCTACTAAAGCACCTGGCTAATTTTTTGTATTTTTTATAGAGATGGGGTTTCACCATGTTGTCCAGGCTGTTCTCAAACTCCTGGTCTCAAGTAATCCTCCTGCCTTGGCCTCCCAAAGTGCTGGGATTACAAGTCCAGTCCAAAGTATATGTACTAAGTGATACGAAGTTGCAAATCAGTATGAGTAGTATCATTCCAATTTTGGTTAAAATTACCCATTAGTATATGGAGGTGAAAACCTCTACATGTATATCAAACTGTTGACCATGGTCCACTCTTGGAAAGACAGATTGATGGGGCAACTTTTACTTTATGCCTTGTTTATTTCTGTACTTCTTGAATTGTTTACAATGAACATTATTATTTCATAATTTAAAATATGAATTATAGATATCAATTTGCCCTTATAACCCTGGCTACCCTATTGTAATTGAAAAAACAAAGTATATAAAGAGAGAGCAAAAGCCCTGGGAATCTTTTCATTTCTTTAAGAAAGCATTCCATTATCAGGATCAGGAGCAAGTAAAAAAGAGCTCAAAACCTTTTTCTCTCTTTGGCAACGGTGTTCTGGTATTTCCACATGATGAAAGCAGAAGGAATAAATGAAATCTGTTTCTTGTTTTCTTTGTTTCGCAAAATGAGGAATAATTCTATGTAGAGGTCTGGAACCATGGGTGCAATAAGGAAACCACCTCATCTGTGTATCACCGTCCCAGTTGAAGTTGGCATACCCCACACTGGAAGGCAGAATCGCCTAGTACTTTAAATAGTTACCCTTCTCATGATGGTGAGGATGTCCATTGCTACCCTGAAACTTCAATTCTGGAGTAAAGCCTATTGTTTATCCTACAGGAGCACGTTAAAGTCTTCCCTCAGGCTAGTGTTCTCTCCTCTCATGGAGAACGCAGAGGGAAGCTGACAGGTGTAATTTATGGTGCAAGTGATTTGAGAAAGTCTCCTAAATAGATACCCAGCTCCATAGCCTACAGGAAACAGTGGGAGGAGGAAGAAGAGGGGAAGGAAGAGGTAAAGAACATGGAAGAATCTTTCTCCTTCAAATGAGTAGAAGGCTTACACACAGTGAAGGTTCATTCTGTGTACTTCACTGTCATGACCTTGAACCTCCCCCAGCACAGCTCTAATCACTCTGCCTTGTCATTGGCCCTTACTCTTCTAGACTCCCCACTAGACTGAGATCACAATAAGTGCACACAGACCTTGTCTTTCTTGTTCATTGTTGTATCCCCAACATCTAGGGAAGAAAAGGGATATTGAATATAATTGCTGATTGTTGAATGAATGTTTTCTTACTGTAAATAGACACTATATGGAGTGCTCTACTTTTGCACCATGAGGTCGTCTCATGAGCTTGTGATCAGCCTGACTGTTGATGCCAAATAAAGTCAGCTTTTCCTTTGTTTGGGACTTTCTTTGACAAACCTTTTCTTTACCTTCACCTTTACAGATACAGCCAAAAGGCGGCAAGGAATGGAATGAAAAACCAGTTCAATCTCCATGAGCTGAAAATGAAGGGCCCTGAGCCAGTAGTCAGTCAAATTATTGACAAACTGAAGCACATTAACCAGGTATGTGGAATGTCAAAAAATAATAATAATAAAAAGTAGAAATGACAGAGAGAGAGAGAGAGAGAGAGACAGCTTCCACTATTCAAACTATATTCTTGGGCTTTTAGAAAAGGCACTATTATTTTCTTCAAATAGTCTGTCTGCTAAAAAGGACTTCTGGCCTTCATTTTTCACCCGGCTTTTAAATTATAAAGACAATATTGCAATATGAGGGTTATCTTAGAAAATAGAGGGAAAAATATTTCTCACAATCCCACTATTCTATCCCGTCTGTTTTCATTTTTACATGTTCTCTCCTAATATTTGTCCAGAAAGGCATACTCACACAGGCTTTTTCCATAATCAGAAATCCACAAGTGATTTGTAGTTCTGAAAATTAACACTATCTTGGCAACACTTTTCCATATTGTCACAAATTTTTTTGTTATTGTTGTTTTGTTTTGTTTTGTATTGTATTGTTTTGAGACATGGTCTTGCTCTTTTGCCCAGGCTGGAGCACAGTCATGTAAGCACAATCATGACTTACTGCAGGCTTGACCTCCTGAGCTCAAGATATTCTCATGTCTCAGCCTCCCAAGTAGCTGGTACTATAGGCATGCACCACCACACCTGGCTAATTTTTAATTTTTTTGTAGAGATGAGGTCTCACTATGTTGCCCAGGCTGGTCTTGAACTCCTGGGCTCAAGCGATCCTCCTGCATTGGCCCTGCAAAGTGCTAGGACTACAGGTGTGAGCCACCATGCCTGGTCCCCACAAATCTTTATATTAATTATTTGTTATGGCTGCATAATATTCTGTTGAGTATTCATCATAATTAATCCGCAGCTTTTGCTGGATATACAGGTTGCTTCAAATTTTTTGCCACCATAAATAAAGGTACCTCTTCATATATAATGCTTTATCCTGATCTTAGCTTATTTTCTTAACATGCTAAAGTTATTGGGTCAAAGGATATGAGCAATTTAAATGCATGTATCCAAATTGCTTTTCAATGAGAATGTATCAGTTTTCACTGTCACCAGCAAGACAGGAGAGGTCCAATTTCACTGCATCCTTGCCAGCTTCTGACTCACTGCCATGCACAGAGACACCCACAGATTCCCTTGACCTGTACACATAGTTTTTCCTCTCATAAGAAGTTTAGTAACAAGACACAAATAGAAGTTAGTTGTACCATCTGCTTGTGATTGCTTTGTGGCCACAATAAAAATGCTACCAAAAAGGCATATACCAGAGTGACAGTGTTCCTGCCCCATGATCCATGGGTGGGAGGACTCTGGCATCACTGACTTCTATTGATAGTTTAGGAAGAACTTAATGGAACTGAAATCCTTGTGCAAGAACAGAGATTTTAATACAAAGACATTGCATGAGTTTTTAAAATATGGATTTTAGCAGTGAAATTTTTGTGGGTCTTTAAAAATGGATTTTAGCAGTGAATTTTTGTGGGTCTTAGAAAATACTTAGAAGGGCTTTCTAAGAGTAGTATTTTTTTCACTGCAATTGCATTGCGAAAGTATTGATGACATGCTTGGGTGTAAACTCCTCTGGTGCCTAATAAAGTGCTCTGTACTCAGTGAGCACTTAATAAATAGCTGATAGTGCTGCTGAGCAAATTATAATGGCAGTGTCTACCTAACTGAGCCTTTGTGTGTGTGTGTGTGAAAGTACAGCTTCACTACGTTCTATGAAGCCTTGCTAGATATGGTGTGATCATTTCAAAATGCCTCTCTGAGGCGATCAGAGCACAAACAATGTAAAACACTTACTACTGAGTTGAGGGCATGACATACTTCACTTGGGGACAGTGGTACAAATTATCTCAAATCAAATGTGTCTAGGTGGCTATGTTCAACTGGTTAGACCCCAACACTGGTGAGGCCAAAATCTCAGTTTCCATCACTGTGTCCCTAATCCTAAATGAGGAATATTGTCAACAGGTCCCTTGTTTCAACAGACCTTAAGGATTACCTACTATGTACTCAGCCAGGTGCCAGGGATTTGGGGGATTCAAAGGAAGTCTAGTCCTCTGTCCTCACAGCATCCTTGGGAGAGGAAGCGCAAGCATAGGAAGTGGTTAAATAAAGATAAAGGGCAGCCTGTGATGCAGAGCCTGAAGAGGAATGCTGCTCATCGGTTTTGGGTGGCATGATTAGGCTAGTGGGAAGATTGCAGAGAGGGGCAAGTGTTAAGATCTGCCATAAGCAATGAGTAGGGTTTGAGTAGGTAAAGACAAGCAAGGGAGGGGCAGTCATAAGAAAGAGTGAAGACCTGTGGGGGGACCCCACCCTAGAAAATGGGAAAGCTGCATCAGACATGGGCTTCTATATGATCAGGCAGTTACTAAAAAATATTTATAGCAAGCCCTTTCAGCAAAGGCTTTGGGCACAGTAGAAAGAATATGGGCTTTGGATCCAAATGGATCTGAATTCAGTTATAGATTTTGCTAGGTACATAACCTTGGGTAAATCAGTTAACCTCTCTGAGCTTTAGTTCTCTCATTGGTATTATGGTAAAGGTATCAAAAACTCCAGTGTATATATAATTATATACATATATATATATAAAATATGCACACAGATATATGTAATTGCGTGTGCATGACAGGCACTTAATATATGGCAGTTAGTTGTGAGGACTGTGTTTAGGATTTTCTCTATAGGCAGGACTTGAGTTTGAAAGGGAGTTCCAGTACTTTCTGCCAGTCTAATTCTTCTCCCCCAGTTTTATATGTTTGTAGATCCCTTTGATGCATCTCTTCTCTCTCTTTCTCTCCCATATTGTCTCCTTGTTTCCCTCTCCTCTAACTTTCAGCCACAAAAGCTGAAACCAGCTGACAGGTAGGGTGATGTACATAGAGAGAAAGGTCGCTATTACAATTCCTTTTTCCTACCTCTGGCCATGAATAAGTGTGTGAACATTTTCAGTTTCTATACAAATACCATTGAGCAACTAATTAATTCTCATTGATAAACTAGTTTTACCTGTTTCAGTTGAGCTGTTAAAATTGTTGGACTCCAAACACCCACATTGATTTTTTTTCTCATCTGTGTTGCTTTATATAGCTGAAACACATTTTTTCAGTCCTTAAATAAAATTCATATTTTGGCCATGATTCGATCTGAAAGTGAGACACTTTAGGGAAGTCATAAAGAAGAAAGTCATGATAATGTCGATGATGTTGATGATAATGATAATGTGTTGTCTTTGTATAGCATTTACCCATATTTCAAAGTGATGTCATGTTCTAAGGTCTAACTGCTTAGAAAAAAAATCCAACCTGGAATTATATAAGATATAAAACTGTGACAGAATCTTTTCAAGAACTCATTATTACTCTTAAACCTTATCTCATTTTCACTGTTTTTTGGGGAGGTAAGTGATAAATAATGTTTGCCCTTTTTATAGTTAGAGAAACTGAGGCAGAAAACTATCAATGGCTGTGTAGACGTAGACATGCTGCCAAAAGATTTAGTGAGTTCAGTTGAAAACTCAATCATCCAGATGTTTCCTATACACTGCCAAACATCTGGATTCACTGAATGCCTGACTAAATCGGCCTAAAACTTTGGTGATAGGGAGGTAGAATTGAGTTAACTTTCCAAGTTCACATGTAATTGAGTGGTGAATCTGAGAATGTGATGTTATTTTCCTAAGCCCCTTGCTCGGTGCTGCATCTATTAAAACTATAATAGCGTGCTAATACAGAGATACTTCTCTCTCTCTCTCTCTCTCTCTCTCTCACTCTCTCTCTCTCTCTGCATGTATGCCCCATGTGTGTCCATCCAGATGAACTATGGCTAGGCCATTTATGAGCACATCCCAAAATAGCTTTTCACTTTGTTTCCTGGGAATTCTCAACTGCCTCCTTGCAGGTTATGGTTACTGTTGATAGCTCTGGAAATAATATACCCACTAAGGGAATAAAGTAACATTATTTTCATACTGATAGTCCCATGGTATAACCTTAAGGGGATGGGTTCAGGGCCAGGCTCAGGCCCCTTTCCTGGGAAGGCCTACAGGTGTGGAATGTTCTCCCCTCCTCCTTCCAAGCCAGAGTTCATGTGTAACATTCCCACGATCAGAAATGAGGACCTTTTAATTTCCTTTTCAGTTTCTAATTTGTGTGAGAATTTATTGTCTTGTGTTAGGAGAGGAATTGAACTATTTTACGTCCTCAGTATCAGTCCTGGAATTTGCTAGGCCGTATTGCTTTTTTTTTTTTTTTTGAGACGGAGTCTTGCTCTGCCACCCAGGCTGGAGTGCAGTGGCCGGATGTCAGCTCACTGCAAGCTCCGCCTCCCGGGTTTACGCCATTCTCCTGCCTCAGCCTCCTGAGTAGCTGGGACTACAGGCGCCCGCCTCGTCGCCCGGCTAGTTTTTTGTATTTTTAAGTAGAGACAGGGTTTCACCGTATTAGCCAGGATGGTCTCGATCTCCTGACCTCGTGATCCACCCGTCTCGGCCTCCCAAAGTGCTGGGATTACAGGCTTGAGCCACCGCGCCCGGCCTCCCATATTGCTTTAAAACAACAACAACAACAACTAAATTTTGTTTTTGTTAGTGTCATTCTGCTCCAGGCTCCTACATGGAGAGAAGACTCCACAATTACCAAAAATGATCACAACACACTGTTACTCAGATAATACTGTGGGCCATTTATCCCCTAACCTAGTTTTGTTGTTAACTTTTCTCTCTCTTTAAGAGTAGTTATGTAGTTAGTGCTAATTTAGCAGTCCCTAAACTGCCACAGGAGTTATTGTTCCCAAGAAAAATCTATCCATTTATTGTTTCCCCATTTCAGTTCAGGTTCAAATGAAATACCAGAAATTGTTTTCCTGCCCGTTGTAAACAGTTGAAGCCAGAGTAGTCAATACCTGCCCATTTGGTGTCAGAGCTTTTCATTCAAAGTTAGATAAAGTCTCATCTGTTTGGGATGGTTGAAATGTCCTGCTGAATGGTGGGGGAGTGGACGAGATGGCCTCTTAAGATTCCTTCCAGCCGTGTGATTCCATGATTTGTGGCTCAAGGTCAGGCTTTAACCCAGCACCCTCTTGTGAACAAGTCTTGTGACTTTATTCTCTGCTCTGCCACTCTTTTTAAAACACCCTGTTCCCAGGTCACCCCTTTCCACTGTGTAACCTCCCATCTTTTCAGAGGTTGTTCCCTTCCCACCAGCCTTCCAGCCTGGGCAGATGGAACTTAAACTTGCCCTTCCCCCCACCCAATTCTTCTGTTCTGCCTTGTTCTCATTAGGCTATGAAAACATTAAACTATAAAAACAGTTTTGCATTTATCACCCCTAAGTTTCCCGCCTCCAGGGCCAGATAGGTGACCTGTTTTCGAATCATGTTAACCATGTGATGCCATATGAATGATAATAATTCTGCCATATATTTACATAGCACAATTCAGTTTGCAAAGCTCTTTCCTATCCATTAGATAATGTGATCTTTATAGCCGCTCAGAGAGGAAAGCAAGGCAGGCATTATTACTTACATTCCCAGATGAAGAAACCATGAGCATTAGAAGTCTACTGATTTCCATACAGTAAGTGGTAGAGCTAGACCTAGAATCCAGAGCTACTGATTTCATTCTCTGTACACTTTCCTTTACTTGTACCAAGACATGGCACACCTATTAGGAAGATCTATATAGAAACGATGTGCAGAATACAAATAACAAAAACTCCCTAATTTGTGGTCTGATAATTTTCAAGTGCCAAATATGGTCATTTCTATGGCCGAACTCTAAAATCAGCAGCAATGAAAGATTAAGCACATTGTTTACAAAATCTCACTTGGTGAGATTCTTAGAAAACTAACCACCACATTGTATGGAAACAGAGGAACTTTGTGGCATGAGTTTGAGTTATAAATAGCAGAAGAACTTTCTGCTAGTGAGTCCTAATTCATAGAATGATGTTAAATGGTCAAAGATAATTTAAAAATCTAGAACAGACACTGAAATGTCTCCACTTCCATCCCCCTCTGTAAACACCAGAAAAGTATTTTTAAGATGCCTGGCAGACTCTAGTGCGATGAAGACACTAACTTTTGAAATAAAAAGTTAAAATTTTTAATAAGTTAATTAGTAAAGCTGTTAAGTGCCAAAGGAGCACTCAGGACTTTCCTTAGCATGTGATTTTAAAAAAATGTTTGAAATGAATCTCAGACATGATGGAAAACACTCCAGGTAACTTGTTTTCATAGTCTTCTCACAATAACAGGAGTGAGAGTTGTAAAACACTGGCCTAGTGCAATGGTTGCTAGAAAAGCCAATATTGATATAAAATTTCTAAATAAAAGGAGAAACCTTTGGAAAGTCAACTTTAAGTAAAAGACCTTCCCAAATGGAATTATGTCCCAGTGTCTGTGGTCTGTGTTACTTGTTCACATACAAGTGACGTGGCAGAACTCTAGTAATTGCCATTTATTTCCATATGGAGCCAGAATATGTGTGTGTGTGTGTGTGTGTGTGTGTGTGTGTGTGTGTGTGTCTGTGTGTGAAAGACAGAGTACCTACAATGGCATGTTAACAAGAGCCAATGAATGACTTCTGAGTCACAAAAGGACAATGTGAGTTAGTCTTTAAATACCAGACTTAGACTCTGTGGAGTTAAACATTATTTCATGAAGTAAAAGGAAATTCTCTGATATACTCCAAAAGGGATTTATCATTAAAAAATCTTCTGTCACTTTGCCTAATAGCCTGAAAAATAATTACAATGTCTGGTGGCTTTGGGGAGCATGTGTTTTTAATATCTTAATTACTATATACAGTTTAATAACACCACACCAAGTAGAATTCCCAAGTATTTCATATTAAATTTCTTGAAAATGAACTATTTGCTATATTTAGAATACACAGGATTAAAGGTACTTAAATTAGGTCATGTATTTTAGTCCTTGCATATTAAATTAAATTACTCAAAAATGGAAGATGAGTCAGGAATGGCGAGCCAAAATGTTGTTGGTATTAGTGTTGTGGTCATCTTGATTGAGCAATGGAGGGAAATACATGAACTTTCTCATTACATTATTGTATTCTTTCATAGAATATTTTTAATTGGAAGTGTTAGCAATGGAAAGGCAAGTTCTACATATGAAAAGACAATTCCGTCAAACAATATAGACTACCAGGTTTATGAAGTTTAGAAATACATATCTAAATTATCTATGAAATTCATAGGGTCTCCTATTCTATTTATATTTACCCACTGGCCAAATGCAACACCTTTTTTTTTTTTTGAGACGGAGTCTCGCTCTGTCACTCAGGCTGGAATGCAGTGGTGCAATATTGGCTCACTGCAACCTCCACCTCCTGGGTTCAAGCAATTCTCCTGCCTCAGCCTCCCGAGTAGCTGGGATTGCAGGCGCCCACCACCATGCCCGGCTAATTTTTGTATTTTTAGTAGAGACAGGGTTTCACCATGTTGGCAAAGCTGGTCTCCAACTCCTAATCTCAGGTGATCTGCCTGCCTCAGCCTCCCAAAATGCTGGGATTACAGGTGTGAGCCACCGTGCCTGGCTGATACTTTTTAATAAACAGTTACAAATACTCGTTCCCTAAAAGGTTTGCAGTTACAAACATTTGCTATATGAAGTATATCAGTGTGTGTGTGTATGTATGTGTGTGTATTCAAATGCTATATCAGAAATTAACTGAGATATATTTATGAATATGTATCTTGCTTCTAGACTGTAAGCTCCCTAAGTGTGGGATCGCATATTTAATTCTTTGTATCCCGTGGCACCTAACACAGTAGCATATACAAAGTAGACCCTCTATATATATAATTGATTGATTGATCAGTCAATTCAAAGGACTTAACCTTTGCTGCCCTTAACTTATTTCTGATTTTAGATTTCATTTAAGGTAATTTTCACATTCAATATTAGCCAGTGTCTGTGCTAAAGGACAGAATTACATAAGTGCAGGATCATAGGGTCTAACCCTTTGATTTTACAGAGGATGTTAAAGCCAAGAGAGGGAAATGACTTGTCCAAAGTCATACTACCAGTAAGTGACAACACTGGGACTGGGAAATAAACAGGTTAATATTCTATACAGCCATTTGCTCTGCTTCCAAAGGCTCTTGATACAAGCGTGCTTGCAAATATACAAACACATTTTCTTATACAGTAAGTACTCCAAATCATGGCAGAAGCCCATACTTAGGAAGTTCACCTTTGGAACAAAAGGCTGTACAGCAGGAACCATGAACTTCCTAATTATTTATCACTTATTTTGGATATTAAGTAGGTTTGGGCCTAACAAGTATACCTTAGTGCCCAACTGCCTCATTGAACTCATTAGGCAGTTGTTGCACCGGGTGGGGAGGTCTCTGCTGGGATCACTGAACCAAAGGAAGGCAGAATCAGCAAGACCTGTTGCTCATGGCCTTTTACCCACTCACAGAGTCTGACTCAGGCTGCTGTTCTCATTCAGGGTCAATCATCCTTTCAGTCTCATCCCCTGGATCTCAACTCCTCCACCTTCCTGGACATCCTATAATAATTTATCTCGTGCCTCCTTCCTCCTTCCAGAATGATAAAATTAGCATCATATTAGTCAGTGGGCTTCTGTGCCAGATAGCTCAGTTGTTTAGGGCAGTGTATTCAGATTGTGTTCCATAGGGAATGTGGGAGAGGTGCTGTGGAGGTTGTTCTAAGTCCCCCATTCCTATTTTAACCAGAGCAGCTCCATTTTTTAAAATCTTCTTCACATATTGGTCTTCTAAGTAAGATTTCACTTAAAGGGGTCCAACTGCAAAAATAACAAAAATCTTAGATGCCCTTAAAGCTAACATTAAAGGCTTAAACCCATGTGAGCCATTTCTTAATTTGAGTGGTCAATGGAGGTACTAAATATCTATAATACACAAGGAAGTCACAGCATGCCCTCCAGTCCCCATCAGCAGCTTTCTAAAATGAACTGTGGGTCAGAATGGAGACCAAATGGGAGAATGTGAATGGCTTGGTGGTAACATTATTGAAGGCCCATGCTGTAGTACTAGTGAACCAGAAGTGGCTTATTTGAAGCTGATGACCAACATATATGAGTTTTCTTTGCCCATGTCATTAGGATTCTAACAAAATCCAATGAGAACAAAGTACTGAGCTGAGCTCTTTTGTCTTGAACTAGTTTGTCTATATGGTGCAGTCTTGTGTTAACTGGCCCACACAAATGTTTGGTCTTGGTCCTTTAATCCCATGGCTATTTGAGATCTAGCGTTCAACTGTAAATTTATTTGACACAGAGCAAGAAATGTTTCCAAATTCTGTGTGAGCTCAGTGTTGGTACATAGTTAAGGTAAAATGATAATAATGAGATTAATTCTGTATTCTTAACTATGTGCTTTCATTAGATAGTGACCACAGTGATTTTATGTAGCAACTGTTAAGTGGAGTGTCTCCAACAGAGTTCTAATTAATATCCAAAATAAAGATTACATTATTATTCATATACACTGGATCTTATTGGATAATTTCTTAAGTATGGTTTTCTTTTCCTTGTTTAATAAGTTGATCTAGATTTTTTTTTCATAGTCCCTATTTTGCTAAGTCATCACTTCTCAGAGTAATATCTGTTCTGTATTATGGGCAAGCAGCTGACGAAACCAAATAAAAGCTAAGAGAATTACTCTTCTGATATGCCACAAAAAAGAGGTCCAAGTTCAGGTTAGTTACATTCCAGGTCACTGAGGATTCTTATGGTTATTATCATGGTATCACTGTTATTAAACTTTGAAGCATCACAAAGAATTGGTGAAGAGCCAAAAGACTGAAGACTGGCACAATTATTTACCCTCACCTTCAATAAGGGATGGAAATTGGATTCTGGAAGCCACAAACCAGAAAGTCTGGTGTCACATCCTAATGAAATTCTAGATTAGATTCTTGGAGAGCATGAGCTCTTGGAAGCAGCCATGGTGGTTACAAGTAGCCACTGTGGACTTACTCAGAACTAATCAGGCCATTTCTCCTTATACGTCCATGCATGCACATGCCTTATTGATCAGAGGAATGGCATAGACATGCTGGGTCTCAATTTCAGCAAGGTGTTTGACAGAGATTCCTATGACTTGTCTTAAAATAAGTAAGGAGAAATATTGGCTAACTGATCATCTAGTTGGATAAATGTGTAGCTAATTATTTATCAAATATGAAATGTATCAATATCAGCCCAGAGTGAGTCCTTTAGTTATTAACTTTGTGCCTAGCCCCTTATTGCCTAAAGTTTTTGCTAGTGACTTAACTGAAGATAGAGAAGGCATACTTCTAATATTTAGTGACTGCATGATGCTAGGTGGGGTTAGTGAATACATAGATAACACAATTGGGATGCAAAAACATCTCAGTAGGCTGCAATGACAGCAAAAAGCTAGCAGGGTAATATCCCCATGGGGATAAATGTGAAGTATTACATGTAGATTCACAAACATGAGTACCTAAGCATGATAGGGGAAACCCAACTTAGCACACATGTTAGTTTTTAGTTATGATGGAAATAGCTATGAAACCTTCACTGACCCAAAACAATATCCCCCAAATATTGTGGTAATTTAGTAACTCTCTTGATGTTGTTGCCATTTTTTGTGGGAAGAGAAGGATACAGATTTACATGTATGTTGAGGTGGGAGAGGGAGAGACATGGAAGTGACTAGAAAAATACTCTCCACCCTGTTTAAAGGTTAAAAAGGACTGTTTTGGGATTGTGATGTTCACTGCTCCACATGAGTTTTTGTTAACGCCAATACTACCTGTTTTAGTTGTAAAGCATCACTGGTATGTGACTGAGAGTCTCAGTGAGATGTTTGAGAGCCAAAACACTGGATTATTTAGTTTGAGGGAAAGAACAAAGGCTTTAGAGCCAAATAGATCTGTATTTAATTATTAGATTTGTCATTTTGTAGTTACTTGGCTTTAGGCCAAATTACTTAACTTTCCTATACTCATGCTTCCTAATCTGTGAAATGGGTATACTATCATCTATCTTGAAAAGTTAAGACAAATATTAGGGATAATGTATGTGGTAGGCACTCAATATAATTCTAGGTACTGTTTTTCTTCATATTCTTACAATATGAAGAGTTAGCATAAGGGCAAGTCAGGAGTGACCTTTTAAGTGACTTGAGTATCTGTGCCTCAGTTTATCAATTTCTGGAATGGAGAGACTACAACTTTTCTAGTTTGGAGTGTTGTTTAAATGATTTAAAAATTCTAAATATAATAATCTAAATTCTAAAGATTCTTGGAAAAATATATCTAGCCAACCTTCAACAGATTTCTGAACTATTTAAAGATTAGTTTGGCTCAAAGTGACTGAATGGAAAATGAAGATGATTTTGTGTGTGTGTGTGTGTGTGTGTGTGTGTGTGTGTGTGTGTGTTTAAATTAAGTTCTTCAGATTTTCCCAAATTTGAACTCTGCCCTGAAGTAGAGGCTCTATAAATAGGCAGGCTGCCCTTGGAGTATAGCTTAGAGATTTTACCACATGATCCAGAAGTCCCATTTTAATCTTCAGCCTCACCAGGACCTTTCATGGAAGGATGGTATCAAATGGAGAGACTTCAGAGCTATAAAGTTCAGGGCAAGTTAATCTGCATTCCTTTTGCATTTTGCTCTCTGGTTGAAGATGGTGAGAGGTTCCTATATTTAAAACCCGGCTGACATGATATCCTTATTGGCAGATGTCTCACAGGAGGTATTTAGAATGATTTTAAGCAGCATATAATATGTTTGTGAGTGTGTGTGTATTTCACATGCCAACAGAGCAGAAAGAATTCATGGGGCTTGTGGCTACTGAGCTTTCTTGAGACACCATCACTCTCAGCTGTTGGGGTGATGTCACAGATACCAGTGACACTGCCTAGGCCCAAATTCCCAAAGCTCTTTTTTTTGCATTGCAGAGCCTAGGGCAGACCTACGCCATAGGCTCTACTTTCAAAGAACTATGGATTTGTTAGCCACAGACTGGAACCAGTGACCACTTGTTGTCAGGTAAAAGGAAAGCTGCCCCCTGCTGCCTGAGCCTTTGTGCCTGCCTGAGATACCATGGAAAATGGGGAAGGAATCCAGACTCATTAATGAGCTAATACAAAAGATTAAGCCAAGCTAGAGGCAGTTTGTTATAGCTGCATATGGATGCTCGAAGGCGGTCAGAGCTGAAAGATCTCCAGACCAGAACCCAGTGGTGCTGCTGCCTTTGTTTGCCAGACACAAATATAGGATAAGGGTATCCCCGTGGGGAGCAATTTTCGTATTGCCAATTTCTTTTTTCAGTTATGTCATTCCCTGAGCTATTGTGTGGCAAATTGATTGATCAGTAATTGCAATCTGATAACCCATGGTCCAAATTACTGTTAAAACTGCAGGTTTCATTATAATATACTGAGATGGCGCTCAGATCTGAGCTTTTACTTGGTCGAATGGTCTTTGTTCTTGTTTGTTGTTCTTGGAAGTCACTGAAAGCATGATTACTTCTATGACTCCTTTTCAAAATGAAATTCACAAGGAAAAATAAAAAGTAACACACACACACACACACACACACACACACGTGTGTGTGTGTGTATATATATATATCCATGTCATTTATTAGGAGTTATTTGTTGAATGCCCATTTTTTATGTAGTGCTGGATTTGATGGGGTCTGTTGATAAGGACATAGAGAATCCCTCCCACACACACACTCATCACATATGCATATATCATCACCATTTGCATTCATTTATTCAATATTGAGCAGCTCTCTGTGCCAAGCACTGAGCATAGGGGCTGTAGACAAAGATACAGAGATAACTTAATCACTTTCAATGAGGGTGATGAAAACATGCCTACATTACTATACTCCAAGGCACAGTGTGTCATAAAAGAAATATAAACCAAGTACTATGCTAGCCCGGAGAAGAGAAGGATTAATTCCTACCGAGGGAATTAGACAAGACTTTAAAAATAGGAGGTAGCCTTTAAGCCAGCCTTTGAAAGATGAGGAGAATTTTGACAGATCGAGATTGGAAGGAAGGATCTTCCTGGCAGAGGAATATGGCATGAGCAGTGGCTCAAAGACATGAAAGTACACCGATAGCCTTATGTGGCTAGGGAGCTGAGGCCACAAGCCAGATTGGAAGAGGACGTGGACAGTGAAAGATGAGACGGAAAAGGTGATAAAAAAAATTTGGGAGGGCCATGAATAGCATACTAAGGAATCTGAGCTTTACTCTGTGGCAGCACAGAGCACATGAAGGACTTGAAGCATGAGAGTGACATGGTCAGATCAGTTAACATCAGTAATGTTAACTGCCAGCAGCGTGAAGGGTGCTTTAGAGATCAGAAATTGGAGGCAAGGAGTCCAGTTAAGTGATAGCGTTTACAAGGCAAAGAAGGAAAGCTTGTTATTCAAATTCATTACCCTTCCTTCCCACTGCTTGATGGGAAAATGGAAGGGGTGTCCAGTCTTTTGGCTTCCCTGGGCCATATTGGAAGAGGAAGAATTGTCTTGGGCCACACATAAAATACACTAACACTAACGATAGCTGATGAGCTACAAATAAAAATTGTCAAAAAAAAAAAAAAAAAAAAAGAACCTCATAGTATTTTAAGAAAGTTTACAAATTGTGTTGGGGTTCATTCACTGCCATACTGGGCTGTGTGCAGCCCGTGGGCTGCGGGTTGGACAAGCTTGGTTTAGGAGCTAAGAACCGCTTTGTCCCTAAAGTTGACTCAGTCATCTTTTGGCCATTAGCCAGGACATAGGAGAGGCTGGAGCAGGCAGTGGTTTGGGTCTCCGCAGAAAGTAGTAGGGTGTGGCCCTCCCACAGTAGACCAGTAGCTTCTCCAGGTCCCACAGTAGAAAATGAAAAGAAATTTCTAGTACCTGCAGAGATTTGTCCCTTATTGAAGCTTTAGTAGAAGTTCTCACAATGAGGTATTTAGATTCCCTGATGAATGTGTTAACTATTACTTTTAATCAATTTGTTACACACTTTTTTTTAGTCAGAATTCCAATTAAATGTAGCTCCTTGGCTGTTGAATGTTGAGTGCCATCCATTCACTGAAGTCTCAAAAATTACCAAAACTGTGAGAAAGATCGAGAGAGATTATAGTGTTTTTCTTCAGCTGCCACTGTGGGTGCTTAGATGTGTTGGAGAGACTACTGTGTTTCGTGACAGCCTCACAAAGAAGAGTGGGGGCCCCAGAGGGAAGCAGTGACTGTTCGCCTTCTCCATACCTTCTCAGAACACATTTTCCTATTTGTTATCAACTCCTATGTCTTTCTAATTATGGCAGCTCCTTATAGCTGGTGCTGTTTCACTAGAACAGTCTCCAAGAACTTTACACATGTTATATATAAGACCTCGCTTGTTCATTTTACTCAAGCATGTGCTGACAAGGAGCTGACCTGACATTTCACCAAGATGCTCTGCCTTGTACTCGACACTGCCTCTTCTCTCCACCTTAGCACCCCTGTGCCCTTGCTGGTCAAAGCAGATGCTGAGAAGACAGAATAGATATCTCGGTTAGACTAAACTTGTCTGTCCCACTCACCACCATATCTTCAGCTCTTTGAGCAATGCCTGGTATATAATAAGTGACTGATAACTATTTATTGCATAAATAAGTGAAAAATTATGTTCCTCTTTATCCCCAGTTTGGAGCTATGTGGACAGGGTGAATATATTTTGCACATGGGACAGATATGAATTTTGGGGAGAAAATGTAGTGGCCGGTACAGAGAGAAGGCAAGAAAGTAGGGGGATTCTTTTTGCCATCAAAAAAGTTACAAAATGTTACATTGGGGTTTTGCTTTTCAGGTATGTACAGAATATTTTATTTCTTCAAGAAGTCATCTGGAATAGCCCTTCCTCTATTTTATTGAGAAATGCAGTGGAATAATACCACAGCTTCCCCATAAGTCTTCATTACATCAGTTCAGAAGGTCCTCAACTTGCTAAGAACCTGGAAAATTCATGAACTCTCTTCCTGTTCAGTCGCCCTTTTCTGACCTTCACTTGGGGGCTATGCTGTGGCTGTCATACAGTGGAATGATTTTTGACAGAGCCCCCAGGCTCTGGCCTACTCTCTACCTACTCTGCCTATTCAGTCGCTATAAAATATGGTATTGAGCAAAGATGGGAAACGTACTTTATCTGTCAAAGCCTGAGTAATAGCAACTTTCATTTTCCTGGCCGCCGCCTTTCAACTCCAAGCTCAGCTTGTTGAGGCCTGAGGAGCAGAGCCAAAACAGCAATTCATGTGCGTATTTCTATCTAGACTCCAGTCTCCCTGGGTAGTGTAGTCCTGTGGTGATTCATGCCTCGAGTATAGATAGCTGGATATTGGGAAACTTCCTTATTTGCAGGATATAAAAGCGAATGAAGTGATTAAAATCTTTGGCATACCTGCCCCTATTGCATAGCTTTCTCGTGCTTTCCCTGAGGGAATCATTTCTGTGAGGAAGGACAGATGGGTCTGTGATCCTCTCTACTTTCAGCATATTCCCTGGACCTACTATGTCCTACTCTCACTTCTCTGTTGACATCACTAGGCCTGAACTCTCTTCTAGGTAGCCGATTACCAGTGCTTTCAGGTCATTCTTTGTACAATTCTGTCTGAGATCCTTTTCTTTCCCCATTTGTTGCCCTAGTCCAGACTTGCCTTGCTTCTCCATCAGTCCTGTGCTGGGCACAGGAACTAGAAAAATCAATGAGATAGTCACTGCCCTTGGCTTCTAGGGACCCACAATCTTTTTTTTTTGTCTTTGTTTTCTTATAGTACTATAGTCTTCAACTTGCTTCTATTTATATTTTGCTTTATATATTTTCTTTTGTTGATCCAGAAACAATTTTTGTGTAACTTTTTTCTCTGCCACAAAAAGACATGTTGCCTTCCTTTTATAAGTCCCATGTTTCCCTGACTCCCACTTCTGCCACCTTCTCTGAAGGAGAGGTACTTCTCTCCCCACAACTCCTCACTTTTTTTCTTCCTATCCACCCACTCTCATCTTCCACATAATTTAAGAATTCCTCTTATGGGTTGATTTATTTTCTATGGTCTTAGTGACTCTATCTTAAAGGGAAAGTAATAGAAGAAATGACCTGGAAAAAGACAGTGATCAAGACCGAGTAGCATTTATCTGGGACTCGCTTAGTGTTAATCCTTGGCTGGATGTCTCACAACCTCTAATGAAGAACACCATGCTTGCTATGTGCTCCTTTCTAGATGAAAAAAAAAAGTCCATAATCTATAAATGCTTTTGGCTAGCAATGATGAGCAGCAGCAGCTTTTTTTTTTTTTTTTTTCAAAGCAAAAGCACCAGAAGTTTGGAAAGGAATTGCAAGTTATGTTGTAATGCAACTGATCTCCTTCTTCCTGAGAAAGCTGGTTTCTCGCCAGAGTGTTCAATTCAGGCCCACGCAATCTGGGTGTATTTATAGAGGGCCCAACAAGGAAGAGAACACGATAAGCTTCCTCCCCAGTATGGTAGACAATGGCAAACAATCGCCAGGTGAATGCTATGGGGAGCCAAATGCCATTTAGGTATGTGAGAGCAGACATCTGCTAGACTGCAAGGCCTGCCCGCCCCTCAAAGCAGTTGAATCCAGTCTGAAAAGTCAGAAATGTTATTCTGGATGATGGCAAGACCTCAGAGAGTTTTGGGGGCCCTGTCTGTGTGGGGGACATCTAGGAGATGAGACCTACTCTAAAGCTGCCTAATTCTTAACAACACAAAAATGTTAATAAGAAAATAAGAATGCAGCTGGGTGCTGTGACTCACACCTGTAATCCCAGCACTTTAGGAGTCCAAGGTGGGTGGATCACTTGAGGTCAGAAGTTCGAGACCAGCTTTGGCAACATGGTGAAACCCCGTCTCTACTAAAAATACAGAAATTCACTGGGCATGGTGGCAGTCACCTGTAATCACAGCTACTTGGGAGGCTGAGGCACAAGAATCACTTGAACCTGGGAGGCAGAGGTTGCAGTGAGCCAATATCGTGCCACTGCACTTCAGTCTGAGTGACAAATTGAGACTCTGTCTCAAAAAAAAAAAAAGAAACAAAGAATCCCTGCAGCATTTAAGTGTTTTAACACTTTTGAGACCCATAAATATAAATGTTTTATTTGCATTATCACATTTATTTCACACATATATTAAAAAATTAATGCATATATATGTATGTGGAATAAAGTCTGTAAGAATGATATCAAAACATTAGCAGTATTACAGTAATTTTCATTTCCTTTTTATATCTTTCTGCCCAAATGCTTTTTAAAATTATTTTTTTAAATCAGAAAAAACAATAATCTATAGGCTCATACATGTAAATGTTTTATTTACATTATCACATTTCTCACCACTATCCTTTGATTAATAATATCCACTATTAATTATAACTAGCTACCATTACAGGTGGGCACCTCTAATCCCAGCTACTCGGGAGGCTGAGGCACGAGAATTGCTTGAAACCGGAATGCGGAGGTTGCAGTGAGCCAAGATCACGCCACTGCCCTCCAGCCTGGGCGAAAGAGCAAAACCCTGTCCCCCCCCCAAAAAAAAAAACCATAAAAATAAAAGCAATCCAAATGTCCATCAATAGCAGATTTATTATGGAAACTGTGCTGTTTCCATACAATGGAGTAATCTGCAGACATTTAAAAATATTTTTTAAAACACATTGTGCATAGAAAGATACCTATCATATATTACTAAGTAAAAAGCAATGCAGACTATGAGACAGTAGTAAAGAACAATCCAATTTTTTAAAACATTAGCGTGTATATATATATATGTATGTAGAATGAAGTCTGTAAGAATTATATCAAAACATTAGCAGTATTACAGTAGTTTTCATTTCCTTTTTTATACCTCTCTGTACTCTGCCCAAATCCTTTTTTTTTTTTTTTTTTTTTTTGAGATGGAGTCTTGTTCTGTCGCCCAGGCTGGAGTGCAGTGGTGCGATCTCGGCTCACTGCAAGCTCCACCACCCGGGTTCACGCCATTCTCTAGCCTCATTCTCTCCCAGTAGCTGGGACCACAGGCGCCCCCAAATACTTTTTAAAAATATTTTTTTAAATCAGAAAAAATCTATTTTCACTTAAAACAAATCAACTTTTTGAAATAGATAAAGACAGATGTAAGATTGAAGCCACGCTGGACCAAACCAAAGCCATTCCTCCCTGGTCCCCAACTGAGCTGTATTCATCTCTATTGGCTGTCTCAGAAGCAGCCTAGCTTCTGTGAGGAGGCAACAGCAGTATCACTCGGTCTGGTGGCCTGGTGACCTCCTGACCAGTGCATACTGACCCAGTGTTTCAGCCTTATAGCCTAGGAGTCATCCCCTTAATTCTGAGGGCAGCACCAAGGACCTTTTAGAGACATGGTCCCAGGGGCAGCCCCCATGATCTACACCACCCAGGATTCGAGCTGACAGGCACACTCAGAGATGTGTATACAGTGAGAGGTAGCCTCCATGCATCTGAACTTCTCAGAATAACCCAGTATGATTCTGTCATTCACAAATGGGCCCAAATATTTTAGAATCTATTTCTATTTTTGGCCTGCCCAACCCCTTAGGAAAATAAATTCCTTAGTATTTGATATGCAAAGTAGGGCCTCCCTTTATCTAACCCCAAACCATCTCTTTCAAGTTCAAGGGGATACCCCTCAAACTCCAGTATTCTAGGACTTAAGTTTGTGATAACTCTACCTATCACATTGTATGCACTTCTTTTCTTTCTCTTTCCTTTCTTTCCTTCCTTTCCTTCCTTTCCTTCCTTCCTTTCCTTCCTTTCCTTCCTTTTCTTTCTTTCCTTCTTTATTTCTCTCTCTTCTTTCTTTTCTTTTCTTTTCTTTTTCTTTCTTTCTTTTTGATGGAGTTTCACTCTTGTTGCCCAGACTGGAGTGCAGTGGCGCAATCTAGACTCACTGCAACCTCCGCCTCCCAGGCTCAAGCGATTCTCCTGCCTCTGCCCCCCGAGTAGATGGGATTACAGGCATGCGCCACCAAGCCCGGCTAATTTTTGTATTTTTAGTAGAGACGGGGTTTCTCCATGTTGGTCAGGTTGGTCTTGAACTCCCAACCTCAGGTAATCCGCCTGCCTCGGCCTCCCAAAGTGCTGGGATTACAGGCATGAACCACCACGCCCAGCCTCTATGCACTTATTTTCTTTTCCGCTTCAGTCATCATATTTTCAGACTCAAGAAGCCAGTGATTTTAGTTTGTCCCTATATGGCTTTGCTTTGTTCTCCATCCTTCATTATTTTATTTCACCTTCTCTGGACATTTTCCTGTTCTATTTTGTCTTCTTTAATGTGCCACCAGCAGAACATAACCCCAAATATTCTGGGAATAAGGTACAGTAGCACATATATGGTAGTGCTAAAAGCAGTTACTGCAGCTTGAAAGCAACTTCTTTCTTAGTGGGTTGCTAGGTGCAGACATTCACAAGTTCAGCTTTCAATGGGAGAACAGTGATCATGAAAGAGCTGTGAATACTGTCTGTTTTTCCTTACCTTAGAGATGTATATGTGGCCTCCATTTTATATTGCCTATATTAAGATCCAATGGAACCCCAAACTAAGTTTGATTGTGGGGCAAGGTGGGTGGGGTGCAGTGGGAAATCCCTCAAATCAGTGAAATAAACGCTGATTCCAAATGTAACACGCAGGCTCTATGGAATAAGACAGCTCTAATCTCTCAAAGACCAAAGATAAGGCCATCTGACAGCTTTGCAATGTCATTTTCAGTCATTCCTTTACACACGTGT
This sequence comes from Trachypithecus francoisi, assembly GCF_009764315.1. NCBI lineage: Eukaryota > Metazoa > Chordata > Mammalia > Primates > Cercopithecidae > Trachypithecus > Trachypithecus francoisi. The sequence continues at coordinate 22,676,105 of NW_022681471.1, read as the reverse complement.
AAAACCTTCAGACGTTCTTGAGAAAATAACCTTTATTTCAAAAAATAGCTTTGAAGTTTGAAAATCAAAGCAGGCCAGCTGTTTCTCAGCACAGAAAGAATTTTTCCTAAACTGCTAGAAAGCTAATAAGGATTTCAAAGGGCAGTGATCACTTACTCTAATGCCCATGGTCCAGGGAGCACCAGGGGTGGGACAAGCTGTTTACTGCAACTAACACATGAACTAGGGAGTGTGCCAGACCTTCCTCTGTGTTTGTCCATCTTTTCCTGTGTCCCAGTATCTAGTTTTTCTCCTTTTTTTCTTACCATCCCCTGGCCTCTCTCTTTCTATTCCCTACCTTTTGTTTTCTTTTCCTAATCTCTCTGTCTCCTCCTTCCTGACATTTTTTCTTTGAGACAAAGTCTCGCTCTGTCGCCCAGGCTGGAGTGCAGTGGCACCATCTTGGCTCACTGCAACCTCTGCCTCCCGGGTTCAAGCAATTCTCCCACCTCAGCCTCTCGAATAGCTGGGATTACAGGCGTGCATCACCATGTCTGGCTAATTTCTGTATTTTTAGTAGACACAGGGTTTCGCCATGTTGGCCAGGCTGGTCTCAAACTCCTGACCTCAAGTGATGCGCCTGCCTCGGTCTCCCAAAGTGCTGCGATTACAGGCATGAGCCACTGCACCTGACCTGGACATCTTTTTTTAACCTCCTCATTCCCCAAACTTGGTATAGCATACACCTGGAATTTTGTTTTAATTTACTATACCTATTCAATGGAGTTTTCCTTTCCCTGTCCTTATTTTTCTTAAAGAAAACAAGGTGAATGTTTTCTATTTCTTCCACAAACACAAGCAAAAAAAAGCTAAACTAAATCAAGCAGCTTCTTTCTTGTGTGTGGCCCCAATTGATTTTTTTCCCCTGTGGGTCAGTGGCCCTTGACAGAAAAAAAGGTCCCCACCCTTGCACTAAGGGGTCTTGCCAATTTAATTCTTCTTCAGAAAAGGAGATGAATAACAGTATGGACAATTAGTTACTGTGGGTGGGAGAAGGAATTTGGCTGCAGGCAATTTTCTTTGGAAAGATAGGACGGCACAAGAGGTTGAAATAGTTCTACTTGTGAAAAATAGAGGGTATGAAATAACTTGGTGGAAAGTTCAGCTGAGAACAGGAGCATCTGGGGCTTATTCATGGTTTTTCAGAAGTTTTTGAAGCTTTTTATTAGCTGGGTTGACCTCAGATTGAGGAGAGATTTTTCAAATGTTAAACAGTTTTTTCTTTTGCATTCCTAAAGTCATATTGTGTTCAGCTTGTTAATATCTGCACAGGGGGCCTTCGGCAGAGGCTGCCAGACCGGCGTGCTTTTGGGACATAGTTCCCTATAGCTGGTATTTCCCTTTCTTGTTGAGGATTTGCATGTGTCTCTTTCATCCATGCATACAGCAGATTCCTCCACAAATAATTGCATTTGACATCACAGTTGTTAGAGAAAATGCAGGGGAGGGGGAAAAGCCTCCCTTTCGTCCACACTGAGACAGCTGGAGGGAGGAAGCAGGTTAGACAGGGAAATACGTAAACATACCTGGAATGTAGCAGCAGGTAATTCTGTCTGTGTTAGTCATGATAATAACTTGCATGTTGGAATATCAATAGTGTAGATTCCAAGATGTCTAGGATTTAGAAAGGAACAAAGAAACCACCACATATCAACACCTAGCATCTCACTGATTTACTGTGCCTAAGACAGGAAATATTGGCAAAGGTGTTTAGTTAGGATCAATGGAGTATGTTCCAAGGTGCCTTCCCCAAATATTTTTTACAGAAGAACTTTAGGCAATTTATTTCCAGCTTCTGGTGGCAGGGGCAAGTGCACCCTACTGGGAAACTGAAATCTGGCTCCTGATAGACTGTCAGGAGTGGGGGGCCGGTGTCAGATTGCACTTGCACTCCCAGTAGAAGTTACTGGAACCCTCAGAAAGGCACACTCTCCAAAAAGGAGTATTGTTCAGGGCATGACGGTATTGAGAACAGCAAAAAATAATCGATCCACTAACACTGTGACCAGAGGTAACTTTCTATGTTAGAAATGAACCAGTACTGCCTAAACAGAAGCCCTTATTCTTAATGGTCTGCAAAATGTTCCGTAGCTAAAACTTTTGGAGGTAAGTCAGTGATTTGATTTTTTTTTTTTTTCCTATTAACTGCCAGGCCTACAAAGTTTTTGTGCAAGTAAAATAATTTAAACAAATTTCCCAAAATTTGACAAATGTTTGGAGCTCTTCTGACACAGACGTTCTGTGTTCTGTATTTGGTTTATGATCTATGCCAGGCTCCTTGATTAACAGGTAGAGGACATACCCACAGTTCAATAGATCAACGCATAGTATTTGAGTTCTTACTCTAAATGTTTATTGTTTATTCGGTCACTGAGTGTCAAGTACTTGGGTAGGCCCTGGGAGAGACACAAAGATGAATCAGACACAGTACCACCCTCAAAAAGCCTTTGGCCTCATAGAAGAGACAGATACAGACACAAATAATTACAATACAAGGCAGAATGTGATTGAGATTTTAAGACAAGTCTAAACAGAATGTTGTATGAGCACAGATGAAATGATTAGATTCACTTGCAGGAATTGGGGAAGAATTTATGGAAGAAATTACATATGAGATGGTTCCTGGAAGATAATCAGAATTTCAATAGGAGACATCACTCAAGGCTAAGAGAACAGCGTGGACAAAGCACAGAGGTGTGAAACTGTGTGGCATATCTAGAGAATGTTGATTAGCGAAGATGTGTGCGGCGAATTCTGGGAGTTGAGGTTGGGATAGTCAAGTGGAAGTATACCGTGGGCAGTTATAAATTTGATTTAGGAACCTGAGGGAAAAGTCTAGACAATAGAATTTTACTTAAAACAAGCTTGTCCAACCCACGCCCCACGGGCCAAATGCGGCCCAGGACAGCTTTGAATGTGGCCCAACATAAATTTGTAAACTTTCTTAAAACATTATGAGACTTCTTTGCATTTTTTTTTTTTTTTTTTCTCATCAACTACCATTAGTGTTAGTGTATTTTATGTGTGGCCCAAGACAATTCTTCTTTTTCTAGTGTGGCCCAGGGAAGCCAAAAGATTGTACACTCTTGATTTAAAAGTCTGAAAAGTATCATTCCCTGTGAACCACATGCCTTGAGGAACAATATTAGAACTCAGCATCTGTTCTTTGGGGATCCACAACTAAATTTGAAGCAAGGCATTCATATACATCTACATTGGAAAACAGAACGACCTAAGTATCGTATGATGCAGTGTACATGGGCACCAGCCAAGAGTGGATGCAGGAGAGCACAATATATTATTGGTAACTTGTCATTTTTGAGGCCAACTTGGAGTTGGTCCAAGTTGCTATGCCCCCACTCCAACTCATGTGTCACTCCCTTCCTAGACAAACACTGACACAAACCACAAACAGACTTCATTCATCAGCACTAGTGTTTGGGAAGGAAGTGGACAGAGGAGAAAAGACTGGCAGGCAAGGGAACAAGCAATTCATTTTTAGGCTTGAGAATAAGAAAATTAACTGGTCATAAATTCTAGGTAATCAGTTTTTCTCTTGTTTTGTCGTGAATAAAGGAGGTGTTCACATTTTGAAAGTAACACCTCGTAGTACAAAATGGAATAAGCAGGCAAACCAAATTCATTCTTTGCTTTTGTAAAGTGTGAGAAAGGGAAGTTTTTCTGACCCATACATAGATTCCCTAAAGGACAAAAACTGTTCTCATTATGAACATATAGGTACCTGACACTTCATGCTGCATTGAAAATAGATTTAATTAAAATAGTTAGTAATGACTCATTTTGAGGGCCAGGTATTTACATATCATGATTTTGCCTCTAAGAATTTCATAGATTTAAAAGATAATGTGACCAGGCACGGTGGCTCACACCTGTAATCCCAGCTGTCTGGGAGGCTGAGGCGGGAGGATCACTTGAGCCCAGGAGTGTGGGACCAGCCTAGGCAACAAACCGAGACCCTGTCTCTACAAAAAATAAGAAACTTATCCAGCCTTGGTGGCATGCACCTGTGTTCCCAGCTACTTGAGAGGCTGAAGTGGGAAGATCGCTTCAGCCAAGGTCAAGGCTGCAGTGAGTCGTGATCGTGCCACTGCACTCTAGCCTGGGTGACAGAGAGAAACCTATCTCTAAAAAAAATTTATTTTAACAAATAAATAATATGAAAGAGAATCTTTGGTGAATTAATGTTGTCCCCAATAGAATTTTCTTCTAGATAACATTATGCAAGTCCCCATGGATGACTTTAGAGGGGAAGTCCTGGAGAAGAGTCTAATTTCCCACAAGTGAACTTCCTAGCCCTCCCTTTGAATCTGATTGGCTAGGGCATCTGCTGCCTTTTTAAAAATTATTTATTTATTTTTTGTTTGTTTCTTTTTTTGAGAGGGAGTCTCACTCTGTTGCCCAGGCTAGAGTGCAGTGGGACGATCTTGGCTCACTGCAACCTCCACCACCCGGGTTCAAGTGATTTCCAGCTAATTTTTGTATTTTTAGTAGAGACAGGGTGTCACCATGTTGGCCAGGCTGGTATCAAACTCCTGACCTCAAGTGATCTGCCTGCCTCAGCCTCCCAAAGTTCTAGGATTACAGGCGTGAGCCACCACACTGTGCATCTGCTGCCTTTTAAAGCATCATTCTTCCCACTTGATTTTCATCACCCTGTACTACAAGGACCAGTGCACCTGTCTTGTATTGGAAAGGAAATAAATGTCAAAGTGAGAACAAAATAAGGACAATTGGCTCATTCCAAGTTTGTGTGGGACTGGAGAACAATTACTTTTCCCAGCGTGTTTGGCAGGGGGTGGTGGGAAGGCAGCTGCATGGGGAAGAAGTGTTAAATTGTGGCATGTGTTCATATCTACTGCAGCTATCATCCCTTTAAATCACCCCCAAATAATGCCAAGTTCTTATTTAGAAGTAAGTTTTTCAGAGAGCCTGCCATCTGAATAGTGAGGGGAGATCTGCTAGTGAGAAGCCATGCAAATCACCCTCCCCTACCTCAAAACAGGATCAGTGCAACAGCAGAGGTTTGGGGCTCCAAAGGATTCCATTCTGAATAAAATGTGATGCCAAGGTTGCAATGACTTTTGAGCATGAAAGATCCTGTGCCTATTTATTTATTTAGAGACAGAGTCTCCCTCTCTTGCCCAGGTTGGAGTGCAGTGGTGTGATCTTGGCTCACTGCAACCTCCGCCTCCCAGGTTCAAGCGATTCTCCTGCCTCAGTCTCCAGAGTACCTGGGACTACATGTGCATGCCACCATGCCCAGCTAATTTTTGTATTTCTAGTAGAGACAGGGTTTCACCATTTTGGCCAGAACTGGTCTCGAACTCCCGACCTCAGGTGATCCACCTGCCTTGGCCTCCCAAAGTGTTGGGATTACAGGCGTGAGCCATTGTGCCTAGCCCCTGTGGCACTTCTTAAAGGAGAGTTTGCCCTGACCTCCTTGGCCAAAGTTCACATCTGGTAATTGTATCTGTTGACACTGGCTTCCTTATCCTTTCAGCTGCGTACAATATTGGCTCTCTCGCATCCTCTCTTAGACTGTTCTATAGTGTTGCTATGTGCTATTAAATAGCAATTGCATTTCACCGAGCAGAGAATGCATGTGGAAATCCTTTGGGAGAAGTGTGCTATAGAAATGTTGGATTGATAATGTTTTTTTCCTTTTGTGAACCAGGAAGTGTAACTGTAAGAAACAGATCTAAACACTGTTTGGAATAATTGTTAGTGTGTACAACAGAGTAAGCAATGACCATATGCAAGGCCAGGCATGTCAGGGCTCAACAGGGCCCATTAGAGATAGGGAAATGAAAACAGAATATTTTTTAAGAGTAATTTTAGTGAGTGGGCTTATAGTTCAGAATAACATATAAAGAATTTTGGAGTTTTCTGGAAAGTAGACAGCCTCTATTTGAATGGGCCTTTGCAATTTACGAAGTGTTTTTTTATGTACACACACTGAATTCCCATAACCTTTGAGATAGGTATAACTCTTACCCTGATTTCACAACATAGGAAACAGGATTCGTGAGGTTCAGGGATCTGCATAAGGTCTCACTTCTAGCAAGTAGAAGAAACAAAATAGATGGGAATCCAGGTTTTCTGACCTTAAATCCTTTGTCTGTTCAGCACACCATAACTAGAGGAGTGTGTTGGTTGTGGTTTGATGAATGGAGTGTGAGTCTGGCATACTTTCTTAGGTATATTTTAAACTTTGAATGACTAGAATTCCTGGAGATTCTGGAAAGCTCAGTTGTTTTTTGACATCTGAAGGTTAGGACCAAAATTTCAAAATGTTAAACTTTTTAAAAATACAGTTTAACATTTCTAAAATAGACTTCCCTACCTTGTCACATGATTGCTTTCTCCTGTAGATGGGGGTGCTTTCAGTTGTCACTCTTTTATTTATTTATTTATTTATTTATTTATTTATTATTTATTTATTTTGAGATGGAGTCTCGCTCTGTCGCCCAGGCTGGAGTGCAGTGGCGGATCTCAGCTCACTGCAAGCTCCGCCTCCCAGGTTCACGCCATTCTCCTGCCTCAGTCTCCCGAGTCGCTGGGACTATAGGTGCCCGCCACCTCGCCCGGCTAGTTTTTTGTATTTTTTAGTAGAGACGGAGTTTCACGGTGTTAGCCAGGATGGTCTCGATCTCCTGACCTTGTGATCCGCCCGTCTCGGCCTCCCAAAGTGCTGGGATTACAGGCTTGATCCACCACGCCTGACCAAGTTGTCACTCTTTTAAATTGCTACTGGGCTTGCCTGTGTCCCAGAGACCTCCAGGCTTCACAGCATAACTCAAATAAGTGCTGTCTATCTGGTCCATTTTCACTTTCTTGTCACTTTCGTGTTGTTGGATAAAAGTGTTTTGCATAGGTAAAGAGTTAGTATACCTTAGAAATGACTAATTTCTACAGAGCAAGGGGTTTACTCATCTGATAGGATGCTCTCATAGAGATTTATTATTATTAAATATTAAATATTGGCTGTGGGATGAAAAAGAGAGATTTCAGAAGAGCAGAAATTTCGTTTTAAAAAGTGTCAACTTGAACTTCATGGAGTTAATGTGTCTCCTGGCTGATGGCATGATTATAGGTGGTTGAATGCTAGGACAGGGGAGGAGTCTGGTAAGGTATTGCTGGCTGAAAGATAGCTAGCTTTCTACTGGGTTTTGACTCCAAGGGCAGGTATTTTAATCCAAGCTTGAGTTCCTCACTTGTCACACAGACTAGCATAATCTCTCCATTTTGCAAATACATTTTTGGTTACTTTATTGAGGTATAATTACATCTCATAAAATTTACCTATTGTAAATGTACAATGCAAAATGTTTTCCTGAATTTATACAATTGTGCAACCATCACCCCAACCCAATTTGGAACATTTCCATCACCCCAACAAGTTGCCCCATGCCTGTTTTCGTTCACTCCTCATTCCCACCCCAGCCCCAGGCAACCGCTAATCTACTTTCTGTCCTTATAGATTTGCCTTTTCTGAATATTTCATGTAAATTGAATTCTACAAGATGTAATCTTTTGTGTCAGGCTTCTTTCATTTAGCATATTGTTTTTCAGGTTAATCTGTGCTGTAGCATGTATCTATACTTTGTTCCTTTTTATTGCTGAGTAGCATTCCATTGTACAGGTATACCACATTTTGTTAAAAATATTCATTCACCAGTTGATGGACATTTGGATTGTTTTCTGATTTGAACTGTATGAATAGTGTCGCTGTGAACATATACATACAAATCTTTGTGTAGATGTAATATTTGCACTTCTTTGAGGTAGATATGTAAGAGTGTAATGTCTTGGTCATATAATAAATATATGTTTAACTTTTTGAGAAACTGCTAAACTATTTTTGCAAAATGACTGTACCATTTTACATTTCCACTAACCATGCATGAGGGTTCTTTTTATCCATATCCTATTCTACATATGGTATTGTCATTCATTGATTATAGACTTTCTGGTGGGTGTGTAGTGGTATCTCACTGTGGTTTTAATTTGCATTTCCCTAGCAACTGATGATATTAAGTGTCTCTTTATAAGCTTATTATCCACTTGTACATATTCTTTCATGAAATGTCTATTCAAATGGCTTTTAATGGATATTTTATAGTTTCAATGGGGAGAAAAAAGTGGAAAGAATATGACTGTGCCAGGAGATTTTTTGCATTCTCCCCTCCTAAGTATTAATCAGTCTTTGTTTCTTTTTGTAGTTGGCTTTGGGGGTTTTGTTTGTACTGTTTTGAGCAAGTAAAGGACTGACATGGTCCATAGCAATTCACTGAACTAAACAGAATTTCTATATGGAGTAGGAATAGAGTTTCTCTCCTCTAGAGCAGAAGTAAAGTTACCTTAAACTGCTTTGGGTGAGATGTTACAAAGTGCTTTCATATATATTATCTTACTGACTCTCTGTAGTTGTTTCATGAGGTACGTGCTTTTATGATCCGCTCTTTACGGGTGAGACTCTGATTGGATACCAGACTTATACCAGGATCATCAGTTGGTAAATTGGTAGAGCTGACTCTTGACCCCAGGTCTTCAAATCCTCTACTCTTTCCGCTATAGCTGGCAATCACACTTAAGGTCCACTTTATTTTCATGTATCGGAACTCTGGCAAAGCCCAGATCAGCACCTTCAGGATATCACACGTGGGAATGGCTGCTGGGTAAACTTTCAGGAAGTGTTTCCTCCCATACCTGAGTAAATGGCTTTGCCCATTCCCTTGGCCCAGATGTCTGGATCTCTGTGTTATGGACAACCTGATTGTAATCTGGAAACAATGAGGACTCAGAACATCTGTTGAGAGAAGGAAATCTAATAGATGAGATGGCATATTCTGATTGGAGATTATTTTAGGAACAAATCAGTTTACATAAAACCAACTAAACAATGTTTAATTGACAAAATGCTAAAGCATAGGTCAAAATATTGTTTAAAAATTATTAAAGGTAGAAATGAGAATACTAATGTATTTATTACTGGAGAAATTACATTAAAATATATTATATTCAGTGCTCCCTAAGGTTTTAAGAAAGTTTTATTGGTGTGGGGAGTGTGTGAGTAATAGTTCTGTATCACTCAGGGGCTCATTTTAAAGCTTTTTATCTGTTTGTCCTCATAAATCATTGAACATGCATGATAATTTCAGTATTTAATATGCATATGAAAATTCCCATACTGCCTCACATACTCAAATATAGCATGCGTGCACACACACAGACACACACACATCGTTTGTTAGATGGTATTCTTTCGTTGGGTTGAAAATATGGTTATTATTACTGGGGCATATAAGAGAAATATAAAGCACAGTCCCTTTCCTGTAAAGCTTACAAGTTATGGAGCACTGAATGTTCCCACAGAAAGAACAATTAGAAAATCGTGCTGGGCGCGGTGGCTCAAGCCTGTAATCCAGCACTTTGGGAGGCCGAGACGGGCCAATCATGAGGTCAGGAGATCGAGACCATCCTGGCTAACACGGTGAAACCCCGGCTCTACTAAAAAATACAAAAAAAAACTAGGCGGGCGAGGTAGCGGGCGCCTGTAGTCCCAGCTACTCCAGAGGCTGAGGCAGGAGAATGGCGTGAACCCGGGAGGCGGAGCTTGCAGTGAGCTGAGATCCGGCCACTGCACTCCAGCCTGGGTGACAGAGTGAGACTCTGTTTCAAAAAAAAGAAAAAGAAAAAAAGAAAATCGTATAAGGCAGAACCTAAGAAACTGCTAATTTGGGCACAAAAACAGTAAGAATTATTAAAAGGAAGAAATTACTGGAAGCTGCGTGCTGTGGCCAAAGCAACTAGCATAGTGTTAGACTATCTATCTATTTAGCTATCCACTAATCCATCATCATCTATCTTAAACTTTTTTTTTTTTTTGAGATGGAGTCTCGCTCTGTCGCCCAGGCTGGAGTGCAGTGGCCGGATCTCAGCTCACTGCAAGCTCTGCCTCCGGGGTTCACGCCATTCTCCTGCCTCAGCCTTCCGAGTAGCTGGGACCACAGGCGCCCGCCACCTCACCTGGCTAGTTTTTTTTTTGTATTTTTTTAAATAGAGACGGGGGTTTCACCATGTTAGCCAGAATGGTCTCAATCTCCTGACCTTGTGATCCGCCCGTCTCGGCCTCTCAAAGTGCTGGGATTACAGGCGTGAGCCACCGCACCCGGCCCTATCTTAAACTTTTAAAATTACATATGTTCATTGGAGAAATCTAGAAATTATATATAAGTAAAAATAAGTTAATCTACCCCTAATCCTACTACTCAGAGATAACCACTCTTTGAGCACATATATTGTTTTTTTTTTTTTTTTTTTTTTTTTTTTTTTTTTTTTTTTGAGACAGAGTCTGGCTCTGCCGCCCAGGCTGGAGTGCAGTGGCCGGATCTCAGCTCACTGCAAGCTCCGCCTCCCAGGTTCACGCCATTCTCCTGCCTCAGCCTCCCGAGTAACTGGGACTACAGGCGCCCGCCACCTCGCCCGGCTAATTTTTTTGTATTTTTTAGTCGAGACGGGGTTTCACCGTGTTAGCCAGGATGGTCTCGATCTCCTGACCTCGTGATCCGCCCGTCTCGGCCTCCCAAAGTGCTGGGATTACAGGCTTGAGCCACCGCGCCCGGCCGAGCACATATATTGTGTTCCTTTTAAAGTAACAAGTGTTGGTGGGGTATGCTGGCTCACACCTGTAATCCCAGCACATTGGGAGGCCGAGGTGGAGGGATCACATTAGGTCAGGAGTTTGAGACCAACCTGGCCAACATGGCGAAACCCCATTTTTACTAAAAATATAAAACCTAGCCAGGCATGGTAGTACACATCTATAATCCTAGCTACTTGGGAGGCTGAGGCATGAGAATCACTTGAACCCAGGAGTCAGAGGTTGCAGTGAGCTGAGATTGCACCACTGCATTCCAGCCTGGGCAACAGAGGGAGACTCTGTCTCAAAAAAAATTTTTTTTTTAAATTTTTTAAAGTGGTAAATGTTAATTGTTTTAAAAATAACCCAAAATACCTGTATCCCGAAAAAAAAATCATTATCACTCATTCATCCTGGCAGTATGTCCTAAAGTATGTTCCACAGAACTTGTGTTGGTTTGTTTTTTTCTTTATAAGTGCTCCTTCAGCAAGAACATGAAAAATGCTCACATCATTGAACAATTGGTAAATATAAGTTAAAACCACAATGAGATATCACATCATACCCAATTAGAATGGCTACTATAAAAAGAAAAACAGAAAATAACAAGTGTTGGGCAGGATGTGGAGAGACTGGAACCCTTGTGCACTGTTTGTGAGAAAGTAAAATGGTGCAGCTCCTATGAAAAACAGTACGGTGGTTCCTCAAAAAATTAAAAATAGAATTATCATGTGATCCAGCAATCCCACTTCTGGGTATATATAATATTCAAAACAATTGAGAGCAAGGTCTGCAAGAGATATTTGTACTCTCATGTTCATAGCAGCATTATTCATAACAGCCAAAAGTTATTGGCTTATATAATAGCAGCCTAAGTGTTCATCAACAGATGAATGGATAAGAAAAAATTTGGTATATACATACAATGGAATATTATTCAGCCTTAAAAAGAAGGGAATCCTGTCACATTCTACAACATGAATGAACCTTAAAGACATCTTGCTAAGTTAAATAAGCACCACAAAAGGACAAATATTGTTTGACTTCACTTATATGAGATATCTAGAGTAGTCAAACTCACAGAAACAGGAAGCAGAGTTGGTGGTCGCCAGGGACTATGGGAAGAAGGAAATAGGCAGTTAACAGGTACCGAGTTTTAGTTTTGCAAGATGAAAACATTCTGGAGATTGGTTGTACAGAAATGCAAATATACTTAACACTACTGAACTGTACACTGAAAAATGGTTAATATGGTACATTTTTGTGTGTTTTACTACAAGTAATATTTTTAAAAATGTGTTCCATGTGCTCAAGTAAGGAAACATTTGTCCAAACAAAATTAATTTCGTTTGTTTATAGCAAGACTTCTCAGAACTTTTAATATACCAATGTGTATTGTGACTCTGCATGAGGAGATACAGTGTAATGTGTTTTCTCAGCTTATCTGACCATGGGTCTCTTTTTCCAATATATTATGGGACTAGCCGAGTATATTAAGGAACACACTTTGGGAAATACTACTACAAAATGTTGGTGATTTAAGGTCTTACCTCTCTAAGAAACATTTGATTTCAAGGAGACACCTGGGGTGATCAATGTTTATTCCAAAGGAATGTGTCTCTAGAGATAGAATGTCAAGCCTTGTAAATACCTAAGAAGGAAAAGGTTTGGGGCACAAGGCCACCCAGTACCTTTCAGATCTCTGCTTGTCGACAGTCAAATATTTGGCCTGCCAGGAAGGTCAGCCCAGCATTCTGGCAATTGAGAGAAAGCCATCAAATTTAGAAACTACTCTTAGGAGGCAACAATCTTCAGTGTCTGATTATAGAGTTTCATAATTTCATTAAGGCATCCAGTCATTCCAGTACAGACAGCAGCCATTTCCAAGCAAAAGCTTTAATGCTGTACTGGAAACTCTGGATGGACAGAATTCAGGTCAAGGGAAAGATAATTCTCTAGGTTGAATATCTTCATGTGTAATTCAAAACGAGAGGTTGCTAGTAGATTAAATGTACTGTAGTTGAGTTAAAGGAGGATGTCATGGTTAAAAGCCAAGCATTTCCTTTATGAGCAGGTGAAAAAACAGCTGACATTCCTGATTGTTTTTCTAAGTGTTTAAAATGACTTTTCCAGACCTGAAGCCTGTAAGCATTTTATTAACATTTGATTAATAATTATTCCTTACTGTGTTGAACCTGAAATTAGGATCAGGTTTCCTTACATTACCACAAACACACACACACAAAACACAAGCCCCAAATAACTCAACTCTTTCTTTTTTCTTTTTCTTTTCCTTTTCTTTCTTTCTTTTTTTTTTTTTTGAGACAGAGTTTTGCTCTTGTTGCCCAGGCTGGAGTGCAATGATATGATCTCGGCTCACCACAACCTCCACCTCCTGGGTTTCAAGCAATTCTCCTGCGTCAACTTCCCAAGTAGCTGGGATTACAGGCATGCACCACCATGCCCAACTAATGTTGTATTTTTGGTAGAGGCAGGGTTTCTCCATGTTGGTCATGCTGGTCTTGAACTCCTGACCTCAGGTGATCTGCCCACCTTGGCCTCTGAAAGTGCTGGGAATACAAGCATGAACCATTGCACCCAGCCAACTCTTTTTCGTAAAGGATCATTCCAAAATAATTTCCCCTTTCCCTTTCCTTAGCAATCTCAAAGAATCATAGACTGAAGCCAGGCATGGTGGCTCACGCCTGTAATCCCAGCACTTTGGGAGGCTGAGGAGGGTGGATCACGAGGTCAGGAGTTCTAGACCACCCTGGCCAACATAGTGAAACCCTGTCTCTACTGAAAATACAAAAATTAGCCGGGCATGGTGGCACGTGCCTGTAGTCCCAGCTACTCGGGAGGCCAAGTCAGGAGAATTGCTTGAACCTGGGAGGTGGAGGTTGTGGTGAGCTGAGATCATGCCACTGCACTCCAGCCTGGACAACAAAGCGAGACTCTGTCTCAAAAAAAAAAAAAAAAAAAAGAATCATAGACTGTCAGAGCTGGGAAAGACTTGGAGTTCATGTAGTCCACCTCTCTTCTTGGACATATGGGGAAACCAAGGAGCAGAGAGGTGAAGAGATTTCCCCCAATACTCAAAAGAGTGACAGAGCTGAGAAAACCTGACTGCCTGTCTAGTGTTCTTTCTAATATAGTTACTTCATTAGAAGATGATCTATGGAGGCTCAATATATCTATGACTACAGGTCAAATTTGTTTATAATTGACTGGACAAGCAAATAATAAGGGCTTTATTTGAATGTCAGAATGTGATTTCTCATAGGTAATACAATTTGTAAGCTGAGCATGAAATTTAAAACCTGAAATAAATCAGTGTTCATACCATGTAAGAATGTACATTACAAGTGTAATGTAACATTTTGTTTTATGTGTAAATATATAGCAGTTAGGTCAAATACATCCACCGGAATTAGTTGGTGGCCTTGATTCATGTGGACATCCATAGCAGATTCTGAAGAGAATTTTTACTCTGAATTATATGGCTTTGTAGGTACTCTGTATGACATACCCTATTTGTAAGTTGCAACCAGGAAATAGTTGATAGCAAAGGTCAGCTAGAGTATAATGGAGATAAAATGTTGGTTGCCTAAAATTTTTTAAAAAGAGGGCTCTTTAGTAATGTTTATAATCACTTGCTAATGAACACATTGGTATGTTATGTATTTGAGGCCATATATCTTTTTTTTTTTTTTTTTTTTTTTTTTGAGACAGAGTCTTTCTCTATTGCCCAGGCTGGAGTGCAGTGGTGCAATCTCAGCTCACTGCAGCCGCCACCTCCCAGGTTCAAGTGATTCTCCCAACTCACCCTCCTGAGTAGTTGGGGTTACAGGCATGTGCCATCATGCCTGGGTAATTTTTGTATGTTTAGTAGAGACAGGGTTTCCCCATGTTGGCCAGGCTGGTCTTGAACCCCTGACCTCAGGTGATCTGCCTGCCTCAGCCTCCCTTTGGGGATTACATGTGGGAGCCACCACTCCTGGCCAAGGCCACATGTCATTAAGCAGCTTTAAATCCATCAACCAGTTAGGATAACAATTCTGATGTCAACTAGTAGTTTATTTCATAGTTCTCTACAGGGATTCTTAGCACATTAGAATAATTAATGTCAGGACACACTGTTTTTGATGTTGCTTGAGAAAGGCCACAACTAAGTAAACAACCTCATTGGTTGTGAATGCAAATATTGAGATAGGTGGAGTCTAGTTATTTTTTAGGATAGCTAAACAACGATCTCTAAATGGAGGAGTTATAAAGAACAACAACAAATAGAAGAGTGGATTTAAAGATTGTTAAAACGCTTAAACCATCGACACAAAAAGTTTTACTTCTTAAGACATATTTTTCCACTGTTCTAGACTCCAGTATCCTTGTCTACTGATGTCAAACAATAGTGCAAACAGGGAGTCTTGTAGGTGGCTCTTTGTAAAGAGAATTAATGACTTGGTAAATGCAGTACTTGGCAGTAAACATTATATTCCTATAGCCTTTGCCCATAGGGCTCTGCCTTTACTCAGAGCCTAGGGAGGCAGATTTCCCCATAGAGAGACTGCCCACAGAATCATTTGTTTCATTGTGGATTTGGAATGGATTTGGAATTTGTATTTTTTCTCTTTTTGTAACAATAAGCCTCAAAACATTACATGTGCTGTCCTAAGATACCTGTGGATCAACACATATAAGCCTTTAAATTCACTTAGCCAGCTTTAGAAGTTGGCCTTTGTTGAATATGTACTTATCAGATAGAAAGCCAGCAACATTAGTTTAGAGGAAAGAGTGTAGCTACGTTTTGAAAGCATTTGATGGTTATATTTGATGAAGCTTGGAATATGATGGAAATTTCAGAAATATAACAACCTCCTATGCCATGTTTCTGCCTTGGTATCCAGTCATTCACACTGTCCCTGTTAATATTAACGGTAGGAATGAATTTAACTCTCCCAGGAGACTATAAACTTTCAATATTTTATTCATGGTTTAAGAATTTTGACCCTAAGAATTTAGCCAAGTAAGAACTATTTACTGAACTCTTTTTTTTTAATTATTATACTTTACATTCTAGGGTACATGTGCACAATGTATAGATTTGTTACATATGTATACATGTGCATGTTGGTGTGCTACACCCATTGACTCGTCATTTACATTAGGTATATCTCCTAATGCTATCCCTCCCCCCTCCCCTCACCCCATGACAGGCCCCGGTGTGTAATGTTCCCCACCCTGTGTGCAAGTGTTCTCATTGTTCAGTTCCCACCTATGAGTGAGAACACGTGGTGTTTGGTTTTCTGTCCTTGTGATTGTTTGCTCAGAATGATGGTTTCCAGCTTCATCCATGTCCCTACAAAGGACATGAACTAATCCTTTTTTATGGCTGCATAGTATTCCATGGTGTATATGTGCCACATTTTCTTAATCCAGTCTATCACTGATGGACATTTGGGTTGGTTCCAAGTCTTTGCTATTGTGAATAGTGCTGCAATAAACATACGTGTGCATGTGTCTTTATAGCAGCATGATTTATAATCCTTGGGTATATACCCAGTAATGGGATGGCTGGGTCACATGGTATTTCTAGTTCTAGATCCTTGAGGAATCACCACACTGTCTTCCACAATGGTTGAACTAGTTTACAATCCCACCAACAGTGTAAAAGTGTTCCTATTTCTCCACATCCTCTCCAGCACCTATTGTTTCCTGACTTTTTAATTATTGCCATTCTAAGTGGTGTGAGATGGTATCTCATTGTGGTTTTGATTTGCATTTCTCTGATGGCCAGTGATGATGAGCATTTTTTCATGTGTCTGTTGGCTGCATAAATGTCTTCCTTTGAGAAGTGTCTGTTCATATCCTTCGCCTACTTTTTGATGGAGTTGTTTGATTTTTTTCTTGTACATTTGTTTAAGTTCTTTGTAGATTCTGGATATTAGCCCTTTGCCAGATGGGTAGATTGTAAAAATTTTCTCCCATTCTGTAGGTTGCCTGTTCACTCTGATGGTAGTTTCTTTTGTTATGCAGAAGCTCTTTAGTTTAATTAGATCCCACTTGTCAATTTTGGCTTGTGTTGCCATTGTTTTTGGTGTTTTAGTCATGAAGTCCTTACCCATGCCTATGTCCTGAATGGTATTGCCTAGGTTTTCTTCTAGGGTTTTGATGGTTTTAGGTCTAACATTTAAGTCTGTAATCCATCTTGAATTAATTTTTGTATAAGGTGTATGGAAGGGATCCAGTTTCAGCTTTCTACATATGGCTAGCCAGTTTTCCCAGCACCATTTATTCAATAGGGAATCATTTCCCCATTTCTTGTTTTTGTCAGGTTTGTCAAAATCAGATGGTTGTAGATGTGTGGTATTATTTCTAAGGGCTCTGGTCTGTTCCATTGATCTATATCTCTTTTGGTACCAGTACCATGCTGTTTTGGTTACTGTAGCCTTGTAGTATAGTTTGAAGTCAGGTAGCGTGATGCCTCCAGCTTTGTTCTTTTGACTTAGGATTGTCTTGGCAATGCGGGCTCTTTTTTGGTTCCATATGAACTTTAAAGCCGTTTTTTCCAGTTCTGTGAAGAAACTCATTGGTAGCTTGATGGGGATGGCATTGACTCTATAAATAACCTGGGCAGTATGGCCATTTTCACGATATTGATTCTTCCTATCCATGAGCATGGTATGTTCTTCCATTTGTTAGTGTCCTCTTTTATTTCACTGAGCAGTGGTTTGTAGTTCTCCTTGAAGAGGTCCTTTACATCCCTTGTAAGTTGGATTCCTAGGTATTTTATTCTCTTTGAAGCAATTGTGAATGGGAGTTCACTCATAATTTGGCTCTAGTTTGATTGCACTGTGGTCTGAGAGACAGTTTGTTATAATTTCTGTTGTTTTACATTTGCTGAGGAGTGCTTTACTTCCAACTATGTGGTCAGTTTTGGAATAAGTGCAATGTGGTGCTGAGAAGAATGTATATTCTGTTGCTTTGGGGTGGAGAGTTCTGTAGGTGTCTATTAGGTCCACTTGGTGCAGAGCTGAGTTCAATTCCTGGATATCCTTGTTAACTTTGTCTCATTAATCTGCCTAATGTTGACAGTGGGATGTTAAAGTCTCCCATTATTATTGTGTGGGAGTCTAAGTCTCTTTGTAGGTCTCTAAGGAATTGCTTTATGAATCTGGGTGCTCCTGTATTGGGTGCATATATATTTAGGATAGTTAGCTCTTGTTGTTAAACTGATCCCTTTACCATTATGTAATGGCCTTCTTTGTCTCTTTTGATCTTTGTTGGTTTAAAGTCTGTTTTATCAGAGACTAGGATTGCAACCCCTGCTTTTTCTTGTTTTCCATTTGCTTGGTAGATCTTCCTCCATCCCTTTATTTTGAGCCTATGTGTGTCTCTGCACGTGACATGGATCTCCTGAATACAGCACACTGGTGGGTCTTGACTCTTTATCCAATTTGCCAGTGTCTTTTAATTGGAGAATTAGCCCATTTACATTTAAAGTTAATATTGTTATGTGTGAATTTGATGCTGTCATTATGATGTTAGCTGGTTATTTTGCTTCTTAGTTGATGCCGTTTCTTCCTAGCATCGATGGTCTTTACAATTCGGCATGTTTTTGCAGTGGCTGGTAGCAGTTGTTCCTTTCCATGTTTAGTGCTTCCTTCAGGAGCTCTTTTAAGGCAGGCCTAGTGGTGACAAAATCTCTCAGCATTTGCTTGTCTGTAAAGGATTTTATTTCTCCTTCACTTATGAAGCTTAGTTTGGCTGGATATGAAATTTTCGGTTAAAAATTCTTTTATTTAAGAATGTTGAATATTGGCCTCCACTCTCTTCTGGCTTTTAGAGTTTCTGCCGAGAGATCTGCTGTTAGCCTGATGGGCTTCCCTTTGTAGGTAACACGACCTTTCTCTCTGGCTACCCTTAACATATTTTCCTTCATTTCAACTTTGGTGAATCTGACAATTATGTGTCTTGGAGTTGCTCTTCTCAAGGGGTATCTTTGTGGCGTTCTCTGTATTTCTTGAAGTTGAATGTTGGCCTGCCTTGCTACGTTGGAGAAGTTCTCCTGGATAATATCCTGAAGAGTGTTTTCCATCTCGGTTCCATTCCCCCCATCACTTTCAGGTGCACCAATCAGATGTAGATTTGGTCTTTTCACATAGCCCCATATTTCTTGGAGGCTTTGGTTGTTTCTTTTTACTCTTTTTTCTCTAACTTCTCTTCTCACTTCATTTCATTCATTTGATCTTCAGTCACTGATACCCTTTCTTCCACTTGATCAAATAGGCTACTGAAGCTTGTGCATGCATCACGTAGTTCTCGTGCCATGGTTGTCAGCTCCATCAGGTCATTTAAGGTCTTCTCTACACTGTGTATTCTAGTTAGCCATTTGTCTAATCTTTTTTCAAGGTTTTTAGCTTCTTTGCAATGGGTTTGAACATCCTCTTTTAGCTCAGAGAAGTTTGCTATTACCAATCGTCTGAAACCTTCTTCTCTCAACTCGTCAAAGTCATTCTCCTTCCAGCTTTGTTCCATTGCTGGCGAGGAACTGTGTTCCTTTGGAGGAGAAGAGGCACTCTGGTTTTTAGAATGTTCAGCTTTTATGCTCTGGTTTCTCCCCATCTTTGTGGTTTTATCTACCTTTGGTGTTTGATGATGGTGACCTACAGATGGGGTTTTGGTATGGATGTCCTTTCTGTTTGTTAGTTTTCCCTCTAACAGGACCCTCAGCTGCATGTCCGTTGGAGTTTGCTGGAGGTCCACTCCAGACCCTGTTTGCCTGGATATCACCAGCAGAGGCTGAAGAACAGCAAATGTTGCAGAACGACAAATCTTGCTGCCTGATCCTTCCTCTGGAAGGTTCATCTTAGAGGGCCACCTGGCTGTATGAGGTGTCAGTCACCCCCTACTGGGAGGTGTCTGCCAGTTAGGCTACTCGGGGGTCAGGAACCCACTTCAGAAGGCAGTCTGTCTGTTCTTAGATCTGAAACTCGTGCTGGGAGGACCACTACTCTCTTCAAAGCTATCAGAAAGGAATGTTTAAGTCTGCAGAAGTTTCTGCTGCCTTTTGTTCAGCTATGCTCTGCCCCCAGAGGTGGAGTCTGCAGAGGCAGGCAGGCCTTCTTGAGCTGCGGAGGGCTCCACCCAGTTCAAGCTTCCCGGCTGCTTTGTTTACCACCTCAAGACTCAGCAATGGTGGATGCCCCTCCCCCAGCCTTGCTGCCACCTTGCAGTTCGATCTCAGACTGCTTTGGTAGCAGTGAGCGAGGCTCCGTGGGCATGGGACCCTCTGAGCCAGGCGTGGGATATAATCTCCTGGTGTGCCGTTTGCTAAGACCATCGGAAAAGTCCAGTATTAGGGTGGGAGTGTCCCGATTTTCCAGATGCCATCTGTCACGGCTTCCTTTGGCTAGGAAAGGGAATTCCCCAACCCCTTGCACTTCCTGGGTGAGGCGATGCCCTGCCCTGCTTCGGCTCACGCTCCATGGGCTGCACCCACTGTCCGACAAGCCCCAGTGAGATGAACGCAGTACCTCAGTTGGAAATGCAAAAGTCACCTGTCTTCTGCATTGCTCATGCTGGGAGCTGTAGACTGGAGCTGTTCCTTTTCGGCCATCTTGGAACCTCTCCCCTGAACTCTTTTTTTCCCCAGTGCTTCTTCATGTGCTAAAACACTATAGGCTCTTGTCATATCAGAACTAGTTATACTGCTGCTTCTTGTTGAAGAAAAGAGTCAAACTCTGTAAAATATTTGAAGAGATTTATTCTGAGCCATATATGAGTGACCCTCAGGAGATCCTGAGAATGTGTGCCCTAGGTGGTCACACATTGGTTTCATGTATTTTAGGGAGATATGTATCAATTAATACATGTTAGATGTACATTGGTTTGGCCCAGAAATGTAGGAAAACCGAAAGTGGGGGCTTCCAGGTCATAGATAGTTTCAAAGATTTTTTGATTGGCAATTGGTTGAAAAACTTATAATCAATAGAAAGGAATGCCTGGGTTACAATAAGTGATTGTAGAGTCCAAGGTTTTATTGTGCAGATGAAACCTCCAGGTAGCAGGCTTCAGAGATAATAGATTGCAAGTGTTTCCTGTCAGTCTATAGAGTCTGCTCTATCAGTATTTTGTGGAGGATTGGAGTTAATTATAATTCGCCCTTTGGTAGTATTTACCAGTGAAGCCATCTGTTACTGGGCATTTCTTTGCAGGAAGTTTTTGATTACTAATTCATTATTTTACTTATTATAGATCTATTCAGATTTTCTGTTTTTTCTTGAGTCAGTTTTAGTAGTTTGTGTCTTTGTAGGAATTTGTCTATTTCGTCTAAGCGATCTAATTTATTGGAATGTGATGTCTATAGTATTCCTATATAACCCTCTATAATTCTGTAAGATCAGTGGTAGTGTTCCCTCTTTCATTCTTGATTGTAGTAATTTGAGTCTTCTCTCTGTTTCTGGGTAGTCTAACTAATGGCATATCAATTTTGTTAATCTTTTCAAAAATCAACTTTGGGTTTTATGAATTATCTCTATTTTTAAATGTCATTAATTTATATTGTAGTACTTATTATTTATCTATGTAGTTACCTTTCCTAATATACTTTATTTCTTCCTACAGTGTAGGTTACTGTCTAGTGTCCTTTTACATCTGCCTGAAAGACTCTTTTTAACATTTCCCCTAGGGTATGTCTACTAATAGCAAATTCTCTCAGCTTCTATTTCTGTTTCTTTTAATTTCCCCTTTATTTATTTTTTGTTTATTAATTAATTAATTTATTTATTTATTTTTGAGATGGAGTCTCGCTTTGTTGCCCAGGCTGGAGTGCAGTGGCACAATCTCAGCTCACTGCAAGCTCCGCCTTCCAGGTTCATGCCATTCTCCTGCCTCAGCCTCCGTAGCAGCTGGGACTATAGGCACCCGCCACCATGCCCGGCTAATTTTTTGTCTTTTTAGTAGAGACGGGGTTTCACCATGTTAGCCAGGATGATCTCGATCTCCTGACTTCGTGATCCACCCTCCTTCACCTCCCAAAGTGCTGGGATTACAGGCGTGAGCCACCACGCCCGGCTGTACCCCTTTATTTTTGAAGGACATGTTTGCTGGTTATAGAATTATTGGATGACAGGTTTTTTTTTTTCTTTCAGCGTTTTGAACGTCATCTCACTGCCTTCTGGCTTTCATGCTTTCTGATGAGAAATTAGTTGTTAATCTTATTGAAGATTGCTTGTACATGATGAATCTCTTCTTTCACTGCTTTCATGATTTTTTCATTGTCTTTGACTTCAGCAGTTTGATTGATATAAATAGGTGTGGATCTCTTTGAGTTATACTAGTTGGTACTTGCTGAATTTCTTAGACACATAAATTTATGTTTTTCATGAAATTTAGGAAGTTTTC
Organism: Trachypithecus francoisi; assembly: GCF_009764315.1. Taxonomy (NCBI): domain Eukaryota; kingdom Metazoa; phylum Chordata; class Mammalia; order Primates; family Cercopithecidae; genus Trachypithecus; species Trachypithecus francoisi. The sequence goes on along the minus strand of NW_022681471.1, from coordinate 22,653,997 downwards.
AGCCATTATGTCTTTAAATATTATTTCTTCCTATTTCTTTCTCCTGCTTCTGGGATATCGATTACGTATACGTTGATATGCTTGATGGTATCCCACATGACTCTGCAGATTTGTTCATTTTTGCTCCTTCTTTTTTTCTTTTCCTCATACTGAATTGTCTCAATTGATGTAGCTTCATATTCCATGATTTTTTATTCTGCCTGCTCAGATTTGCTGTTGAGTCCTTCTAGTGAACATTCATTTGTTATTTTATTTTTCAACTCCAGAATTTCTATTTTGGTTCTTATATAATTTTTGTCTCTGTTAGTATTGTCTATTTCATGGGATATCATTATAAAACACTTCTTTAATTCTTTAGACATGGTTTCTTTTAGTTCTTTGAATGTGTTTTAAATAGCTGATTTAAAGTTTTTGTCTAGTAAGTCCAATGTCTGTGCTTCCTCAGGGGCAGTTTCTATTGGCTTCTTTTTTCCCCTGTGTATGAGCCGTATTTTCTTTTCATTCAATTTTTTAAATCTCCATTTGTTCATGAGGAAGTAACATGAATGCTTGGAAATTACTTTATACTTGTGGGTCCATTGTATTTACAAAAACCACTCTCTATGTTTTATAGTTTCTAAAATACTTATTTAAGTTTACTACATTTGATCTTAAAGGCAGCCCTGTGCTTTTTCCAGGGCAGAGATTATTTTTATTACTGTTTTACAGATGAGAAAACTGAAACTGGTATGACAAGCCTCTTTCCATGATACTGTATATTTTATGTATCCCTCTGTCTTTTACATTTAGCCTGCTGCCATTCATAATTCCACTATGTTGTTTTATGTACAAGCTCAGTTTGGTTTCTTTCATTCTTTGGGCTTGATATTATTCCAGATTGTTACAAAAATAGGTTCAAAATTGTTGTAAAAGCTCTTGGAACATTCTTATTAAATTCTTTTTGTGAAGCAAACTACATAGAAGAACAGCCACATTCACCAAAAGCCATAAATACTTAGATTTACTTCTGGCTCCTAAGAGAATTCTTCATTTGGGAGAAGTTCATTTGTATTCAGGTTTATTTTACATGTTTCCTTATTTCAGTTGGTTTTTTTTCTCCTGATATTTTGATTTTTAAGGTACCAAAGCCGTTTTATTATAATACAAGGAATTTGAGTTAAAGTTTGAAGATAGGAGAACTAGACAACTGTCAATGTGGAGTGAATGCAAGGATATCCAGAAACATTCCACCTACACCAAAATATCAGTTTCACCGGTGTTCTCCAGTCTCTATAATTTCCACTGCCAATCATTACTTTGGGATGAGCCGTTCTTCCCAGAAGGCCCTGTTTAAAGGCACAGTTTACCAAAGTGGAGTCATATCTTAAACCATTCTTATTTTCTGTTAACAGACAGAGGAATCTGACATTTATTCTTAGTCTATTGTGTGCCCAGGCACTGTGCTAAATTATTTCCTCATGACAGTTCATATAAGGTAGGTGATATTATCTCGATTTGACGAATATGGAAAACTTAAACCACCAAGAACAAGATCCTAAGTGACTGACAGATAGATTTTGCCAGGGTGGAGGACATGAAGCATGGAAGAGGTGCCCCAGTTAGGTGAGTGAATAGGCAGACACTGAACATTCAAGGGCCATTTTAAAAGACTGGGTCATCTGGGCAGAAGCAAATAGAGAAGATCAACCTTGTCCAATTGAAGGTACTGTTTCTTTGTTTCCCTGTCAGCTAGACTGAGTGGTGAGAAGTGCTATAAATTACAAGGAAGGAGAGAGAGGGAGAGAGAGGTGGGAGAAATAGCAGACTTTGATAATTATTTACCATAGGGCTAGAAAATGAAATTTTGCAAAGCAATACAGTGAAGGAGTGTGCTTTTCTAAAAGCAAGATAATATTTCTAAGGGTAAAGTTTTGACCTACATAAAGGAGCGAATGTTTTCATGCCAAAAATAAAGGAACTGTTTTGCCAGTTGAGTTCATGGAAAATAAATCTTATTTCTGGCGGGCATACCTAGAAACAGAAGTCAAGCTGGGATGGGGTGGGGCAAGGCCATGTTTTGGGAAGAAGTGCTTGATTAGCAGCAGCAGCAACCTCCTCCAAATTCCCGTGGCCCTCTGTGTTTTATATTACTTGTTAGGGAAGTTGTGTATTTCCTTTCCATTAATTAAGGTATCTGCTTAAGTGTGAGTGCCTAAGCATGTTAATTTGTTGGGCACTCTGTCTCTGATGTTGTGGGTGGTGCATTTATGGCAAAAGGTCTCTTCATTGCCAGCTCACAGATGGTGATGCTAGAATTTAGTTCAAACTTGTGGAATCACTACATACAACTTCAGTGATTATTGCACTGTATATGTTCCTGCCTCTTTCCAGAAACATGAAAACACAAGATGTCGACCATCTGAAATGTCAGTTGTCCTTAAATATAGTTGCTATTTAAAGATGTATAAATTATAACCATCCCACCAAATTTCATCTCTGGGGCAGCAACGTATTTGAAGTTTTGATTTAGTTGAAAGGCATGACAATTTAGGAGTTTACCATTTATATTAACAAAATTTATCAAATGCTTAAATGTGTATAAGAGACTGGGAAACAAAATGGAATTATGTGTAATTGAATGCAAATGCAATGATTTTAGTATAATTAAGCCTCTCTAAGATGCTTTCAACTGGAATTGCTTGGGAATAGATAGAAAGAAATGAATAGGAGAAAATAATAAAGGGCATTTGATTTATCCACTTAATCAGGAGTGGATCAGAATGAGAACTTTGAAAGGTTGTCGGAGTTGATTATTTGAGTGTAGGAACCAAGCCTTTTCCTCTTCTTGCACTGAGCTGGTTTTATTCCACTACATTTCCGCACCTTGCAGAAAGGAACTCCTTGTGGACTATATGAGGGTAGGCTCTATGTTCTGTAACTACCACTTACTCACACCAACCTGGAAATTGGCTGCTACATGCTCCACCCCCCACCCACACCCCCACGCACACCCCACCCACACCCAGGGGCTGTGTTGCTCTCCCTCTAGCCTGAGATTTGGCAAGGTTTGGCTAAGGATTCAGGAGGAAGAACCTCATTTTCCCCTACTGGAACTTAAACTCATTTTGCAGCTCTTACATTCTTTTGCTTCTTTTTCACTTTACCTGCCC